>NC_140591.1:937145609-937851609 GCF_964204655.1 Triturus cristatus | reverse complement strand
ATTTACTCACTCTGAGGCCTTAAAAAGTGTTTCTCCTCCACGGGAAGTGAATAAAATACCATTTGGAGGCCTTTATTGTTCAATCAAAAACGACTGTTTTTTGGAGAAAGAGATAACCACCCCCCCTTACGACATGCTTCAGAAACGAAAAAAATGGTCCATTTTCAAATGTTACGTCTTTGAATGACAATTCACATTTGTACGTGGATAATCACTTTTAGAGATAAAATTAGATGTTTAAAGTGATTTTCAAGCTTCCAGGGGCCCTAAACACAAGATTTGAGAAATGGGTAAACGTGAATGAAAATGGCCAATTTACTCACTCTGCGGCCTTAAAAAGTGTTTCTCCTCCACGGGAAGTGAATAAAATAACATTTGGAGGCCTTTATTGTTCAATCAAAAACGTCTGTTTTTTGGTGAAAGAGATAACCACCCCCCCTTACGACATGCTTCAGAAACGAAAAAAATGGTCCATTTTCAAATGTTGCCTCTTTGAACTACAATTCACATTTGTACGTGGATAATCACTTTTAGAGATAAAATTAGATGTTTAAAGTGATTTTCAAGCTTCCAGGGGCCCTAAACACAAGATTTGAGAAATGGGTAAAAATGAATGAAAATGGCCAATTTACTCATTCTGAGGCCTTAAAAGTGTTTCTGCTCCATGGGAAGTGAATTAAATAACATTTTGAGGCCTTTATTGTTCAATCAAAAACGCCTGTTATTTGGTGAAAGAGATAACCACCCCCCCTTACGACATGCTTCAGAAACAAAAAAAATTGTCCATTTTCAAATGTTGCGTCTTTGAGTGACAATTCACATTTGTACGTGGATAATCACTTTTAGAGATAAAATTAGATGTTTAAAGTGATTTTCAAGCTACCAGGGGCCCTAAACACAAGATTTGAAAAATGGGTAAAAGTGAATGAAAATGGCCAATTTACTCACTCTGAGGCCTTAAAAAGTGTTTCTCCTCCACGGGAAGTTAATTAAATAACATTTGTAGGCCTTTTTTGTTCCATCAAAAACGCCTGTTATTTGGTGAAAGAGATAACCACCCCCCCTTACAACATGCTTCAGAAACTAAAAAAATGGTCAGTTTTCAAATGTTGCCTCTTTGAACTACAATTCACATTTGTACGTGGAAAATCTTTTTTAAAGATAAAATGAGATGTTTAAAGTGATTTTCATGCTTCCAGTGGCCTTAAACACAAGATTTGAGGAATGGGTAAAAGTGAATGAAAATGGCCAATTTACTCACTCTGCGGCCTTAAAAAGTGTTTCTCCTCCACGGGAAGTGAATAAAATACCATTTGGAGGCCTTTATTGTTCAATCAAAAACGACTGTTTTTTGGAGAAAGAGATAACCACCCCCCCCTTACGACATGCTTCAGAAACGAAAAAAATGGTCCATTTTCAAATGTTACGTCTTTGAATGACAATTCACATTTGTACGTGGATAATCACTTTTAGAGATAAAATTAGATGTTTAAAGTGATTTTCAAGCTTCCAGGGGCCCTAAACACAAGATTTGAGAAATGGGTAAACGTGAATGAAAATGGCCAATTTACTCACTCTGCGGCCTTAAAAAGTGTTTCTCCTCCACGGGAAGTGAATAAAATAACATGTGGAGTCCTTTATTGTTCAATCAAAAACATCTGTTTTTTGGTGAAAGAGATAACCACCCCCCCTTACGACATGCTTCAGAAACGAAAAAAATGGTCCATTTTCAAATGTTGCCTCTTTGAACTACAATTCACATTTGTACGTGGATAATCACTTTTAGAGATAAAATTAGATGTTTAAAGTGATTTTCAAGCTTCCAGGGGCCCTAAACACAAGATTTGAGAAATGGGTAAATGTGAATGAAAATGGCCAATTTATTCACTCTGAGGCCTTAAAAAGTTTTTCTCCACCCAAGAAAGTGAATTAAATAACATTTGTAGGCCATTATTGTTCAATCAAAAACGCCCGATTTTTGATGAAAGAGATAACCACCCCCCCTTACGACATGCTCCAGAAACTAAAAAAATGGTCCGTTTTCAAATGTTGCCTCTTTGAACTACAATTCACATTTGTACGTGGAAAATCACTTTTAAAGATAAAATGAGATGTTTAAAGTGATTTTCATGCTTCCAGGGGCCTTAAACACAAGATTTGAGGAATGGGTAGAAGTGAATGAAAATGGCCAATTTACTCATTCTGAGGCCTTAAAAAGTGTTTCTCCTCCACGGGAAGTGAATTAAATAACATTTGTAGGCCTTTATTGTTCAAGTGAAAACGCCTGATTTTTGACGAAAGAGATAACCACCCCCCCTTACGACATGCTTCAGAAACTAAAAAAATGGTCCGTTTTCAAATGTTGCCTCTTTGAACTACAATTCACATTTGTACGTGGAAAATCACTTTTAAAGATAAAATTAGATGTTTAAAGTGATTTTCATGCTTCCAGGGGCCTTAAACACAAGATTTGAGGAATGGGTAAAAGTGAATGAAAATGGCCAATTTACTCACTCTGCGGCCTTAAAAAGTGTTTCTCCTCCACGGGAAGTGAATAAAATACCATTTGGAGGCCTTTATTGTTCAATCAAAAACGACTGTTTTTTGGAGAAAGAGATAACCACCCTCCCCTTACGACATGCTTCAGAAAAGAAAAAAATGGTCCATTTTCAAATGTTGCGTCTTTGAACGACAATTCACATTTGTACGTGGATAATCATTTTTAGAGATAAAATTAGATGTTTAAAGTGATTTTCAAGCTTCCAGGGGCCCTAAACACAAGATTTGAGAAATGGGTAAAAATGAATGAAAATGGCCAATTTACTCATTCTGAGGCCTTAAAAGTGTTTCTGCTCCATGGGAAGTGATTTAAATAACATTTGGAGGCCTTTATTGTTCAAGCGAAAACGCCTGTTTTTTGGAGAAAGAGATAACCACCCCCTCCTTACGACATGCTTCAGAAACTAAAAAAATGGTTCATTTTCAAATGTTGCATCTTTGAACTACAATTAACATTGTACTTGGATAATCATTTTTGAGATAAAATGAGATGTTTAAAGTGATTTTCAAGCTTCCAGGGGCCTTAAACACAAGATTTGAGGAATGGGTAGAAGTGAATGAAAATGGCCAATTTACTCATTCTGAGGCCTTAAAAAGTGTTTCTCCTCCACGGGAAGTGAATTAAATAACATTTGTAGGCCTTTATTGTTCAATCAAAAACGCCCGATTTTTGATGAAAGAGATAACCACCCCCCCTTACGACATGCTTCAGAAACGAAAAAAATGGTCCATTTTCAAATGTTGCCTCTTTGAACTACAATTCACATTTGTACGTGGATAATCACTTTTAGAGATAAAATTAGGTGTTTAAAGTGATTTTCAAGCTTCCAGGGGCCCTAAACACAAGATTTGAGAAATGGGTAAAAATGAATGAAAATGGCCAATTTACTCATTCTGAGGCCTTAAAAGTGTTTCTGCTCCATGGGAAGTGAATTAAATAACATTTGGAGGCCTTTATTGTTCAATCAAAAACGCCTGGTATTTGGTGAAAGAGATAACCACCCCCCCTTACGACATGCTTCAGAAACAAAAAAAATTGTCCATTTTCAAATGTTGCGTCTTTGAGTGACAATTCACATTTGTACGTGGATAATCACTTTTAGAGATAAAATTAGATGTTTAAAGTGATTTTCAAGCTACCAGGGGCCCTAAACACAAGATTTGAAAAATGGGTAAAAGTGAATGAAAATGGCCAATTTACTCACTCTGAGGCCTTAAAAAGTGTTTCTCCTCCACGGGAAGTTAATTAAATAACATTTGTAGGCCTTTTTTGTTCCATCAAAAACGCCTGTTATTTGGTGAAAGAGATAACCACCCCCCCTTACAACATGCTTCAGAAACTAAAAAAATGGTCAGTTTTCAAATGTTGCCTCTTTGAACTACAATTCACATTTGTACGTGGAAAATCTTTTTTAAAGATAAAATGAGATGTTTAAAGTGATTTTCATGCTTCCAGTGGCCTTAAACACAAGATTTGAGGAATGGGTAAAAGTGAATGAAAATGGCCAATTTACTCACTCTGCAGCCTTAAAAAGTGTTTCTCCTCCACGGGAAGTGAATAAAATACCATTTGGAGGCCTTTATTGTTCAATCAAAAACGACTGTTTTTTGGAGAAAGAGATAACCACCCCCCCTTACGACATGCTTCAGAAACGAAAAAAATGGTCCATTTTCAAATGTTACGTCTTTGAATGACAATTCACATTTGTACGTGGATAATCACTTTTAGAGATAAAATTAGATGTTTAAAGTGATTTTCAAGCTTCCAGGGGCCCTAAACACAAGATTTGAGAAATGGGTAAACGTGAATGAAAATGGCCAATTTACTCACTCTGCGGCCTTAAAAAGTGTTTCTCCTCCACGGGAAGTGAATAAAATAACATTTGGAGGCCTTTATTGTTCAATCAAAAACGTCTGTTTTTTGGTGAAAGAGATAACCACCCCCCCTTACGACATGCTTCAGAAACGAAAAAAATGGTCCATTTTCAAATGTTGCCTCTTTGAACTACAATTCACATTTGTACGTGGATAATCACTTTTAGAGATAAAATTAGATGTTTAAAGTGATTTTCAAGCTTCCAGGGGCCCTAAACACAAGATTTGAGAAATGGGTAAAAATGAATGAAAATGGCCAATTTACTCATTCTGAGGCCTTAAAAGTGTTTCTGCTCCATGGGAAGTGAATTAAATAACATTTTGAGGCCTTTATTGTTCAATCAAAAACGCCTGTTATTTGGTGAAAGAGATAACCACCCCCCCTTACGACATGCTTCAGAAACAAAAAAAATTGTCCATTTTCAAATGTTGCGTCTTTGAGTGACAATTCACATTTGTACGTGGATAATCACTTTTAGAGATAAAATTAGATGTTTAAAGTGATTTTCAAGCTACCAGGGGCCCTAAACACAAGATTTGAAAAATGGGTAAAAGTGAATGAAAATGGCCAATTTACTCACTCTGAGGCCTTAAAAAGTGTTTCTCCTCCACGGGAAGTTAATTAAATAACATTTGTAGGCCTTTTTTGTTCCATCAAAAACGCCTGTTATTTGGTGAAAGAGATAACCACCCCCCCTTACAACATGCTTCAGAAACTAAAAAAATGGTCAGTTTTCAAATGTTGCCTCTTTGAACTACAATTCACATTTGTACGTGGAAAATCTTTTTTAAAGATAAAATGAGATGTTTAAAGTGATTTTCATGCTTCCAGTGGCCTTAAACACAAGATTTGAGGAATGGGTAAAAGTGAATGAAAATGGCCAATTTACTCACTCTGCGGCCTTAAAAAGTGTTTCTCCTCCACGGGAAGTGAATAAAATACCATTTGGAGGCCTTTATTGTTCAATCAAAAACGACTGTTTTTTGGAGAAAGAGATAACCACCCCCCCCTTACGACATGCTTCAGAAACGAAAAAAATGGTCCATTTTCAAATGTTACGTCTTTGAATGACAATTCACATTTGTACGTGGATAATCACTTTTAGAGATAAAATTAGATGTTTAAAGTGATTTTCAAGCTTCCAGGGGCCCTAAACACAAGATTTGAGAAATGGGTAAACGTGAATGAAAATGGCCAATTTACTCACTCTGCGGCCTTAAAAAGTGTTTCTCCTCCACGGGAAGTGAATAAAATAACATTTGGAGGCCTTTATTGTTCAATCAAAAACGTCTGTTTTTTGGTGAAAGAGATAACCACCCCCCCTTACGACATGCTTCAGAAACGAAAAAAATGGTCCATTTTCAAATGTTGCCTCTTTGAACTACACTTCACATTTGTACGTGGATAATCACTTTTAGAGATAAAATTAGATGTTTAAAGTGATTTTCAAGCTTCCAGGGGCCCTAAACACAAGATTTGAGAAATGGGTAAAAATGAATGAAAATGGCCAATTTACTCATTCTGAGGCCTTAAAAGTGTTTCTGCTCCATGGGAAGTGAATTAAATAACATTTGGAGGCCTTTATTGTTCAATCAAAAACGCCTGTTATTTGGTGAAAGAGATAACCACCCCCCCCTTACGACATGCTTCAGAAACAAAAAAATTGTCCATTTTCAAATGTTGCGTCTTTGAGTGACAATTCACATTTGTACGTGGATAATCACTTTTAGAGATAAAATTAGATGTTTAAAGTGATTTTCAAGCTACCAGGGGCCCTAAACACAAGATTTGAGAAATGGGTAAAAGTGAATGAAAATGGCCAATTTACTCACTCTGAGGCCTTAAAAAGTGTTTCTCCTCCACGGGAAGTTAATTAAATAACATTTGTAGGCCTTTTTTGTTCCATCAAAAACGCCTGTTATTTGGTGAAAGAGATAACCACCCCCCCTTACGACATGCTTCTGAAACTAAAAAACGGTTCATTTTCAAATGTTGCGTCTTTGATCTACAATTAACATTGTACTTGGATAATCACTTTTAGAGATAAAATGAGATGTTTAAAGTGATTTTCAAGCTTCCAGGGGCCCTAAACACAAGATTTGAGAAATGGGTAAACGTGAATGAAAATGGGCAATTTACTCACTCTGCGGCCTTAAAAAGTGTTTCTCCTCCACGGGAAGTTAATTAAATAACATTTGTAGGCCTTTATTGTTCAAGCGAAAACGCCCGATTTTTGATGAAAGAGATAACCACCCGCCTTACGACATGCTTCAGAAACTAAAAAAATGGTCAGTTTTCAAATGTTGCCTCTTTGAACTACAATTCACATTTGTATGTGGAAAATCACTTTTAAAGATAAAATTAGATGTTTAAAGTGATTTTCATGCTTCCAGGGGCCTTAAACACGAGATTTGAGGAATGGGTAAAAGTGAATAAAAATGGCCAATTTACTCACTCTGCGGCCTTAAAAAGTGTTTCTCCTCCACGGGAAGTGAATAAAATAAAATTTGGAGGCCTTTATTGTTCCATCAAAAACGCCTGTTATTTGGCGAAAGAGATAACCACCCCCCTTACGACATGCTTCAGAAACGAAAAAAATTGTCCATTTTCAAATGTTGCGTGTTTGAGCGACAATTCACATTTGTACGTGGATAATCACTTTTAGAGATAAAATTAGATGTTTAAAGTGATTTTCAAGCTACCAGGGGCCCTAAACACCAGATTTGAGAAATGGGTAAAAGTGAATGAAAATGGCCAATTTACTCACTCTGCGGCCTTAAAAAGTGTTTCTCCTCCACGGGAAGTGAATAAAATAACATTTGGAGGCCTTTATTGTTCAATCAAAAACGTCTGTTTTTTGGTGAAAGAGATAACCACCCCCCCCTTACGACATGCTTCAGAAACGAAAAAAATGGTCCATTTTCAAATGTTGCCTCTTTGAACTACAATTCACATTTGTACGTGGATAATCACTTTTAGAGATAAAATTAGATGTTTAAAGTGATTTTCAAGCTACCAGGGGCCCTAAACACAAGATTTGAGAAATGGGTAAAAGTGAATGAAAATGGCCAATTTACTCACTCTGAGGCCTTAAAAAGTGTTTCTCCTCCACGGGAAGTGAATTAAATAACATGTGGAGGCCTTTATTGTTCAAGCGAAAACGCCTGATTTTTGATGAAAGAGATAACCACCCCCCCTTACGACATGCTTCTGAAACTAAAAAAACGGTTCATTTTCAAATGTTGCGTCTTTGATCTACAATTAACATTGTACTTGGATAATCACTTTTAGAGATAAAATGAGATGTTTAAAGTGATTTTCAAGCTTCCAGGGGCCCTAAACACAAGATTTGAGAAATGGGTAAACGTGAATGAAAATGGCCAATTTACTCACTCTGCGGCCTTAAAAAGTGTTTCTCCTCCACGGGAAGTGAATAAAATAACATTTGGAGGCCTTTATTGTTCAATCCAAAACGCCTGTTTTTTGGTGAAAGAGATAACCACCCCCCCTTACGACATGCTTCAGAAACAAAAAAAATGGTCAGTTTTCAAATATTGCCTCTTTGAACTACAATTAACATTTGTACGTGGAAAATCACTTTTAAAGATAAAATGAGATGTTTAAAGTGATTTTCATGCTTCCAGGGGCCTTAAACACAAGATTTGAGGAATGGGTAAAAGTGAATGAAAATGGCCAATTTACTCATTCTGAGGCCTTAAAAAGTGTTTCTCCTCCACGGGAAGTTAAATAAATAACATTTGTAGGCCTTTATTGTTCAAGCGAAAACGCCCGATTTTTGACGAAAGAGATAACCACCCGCCTTACGACATGCTTCAGAAACTGAAAAAATGGTCAGTTTTCAAATGTTGCCTCTTTGAACTACAATTCACATTTGTACGTGGAAAATCACTTTTAAAGATAAAATTAGATGTTTAAAGTGATTTTCATGCTTCCAGGGGCCTTAAACACGAGATTTGAGGAATGGGTAAAAGTGAATAAAAATGGCCAATTCACTCACTCTGCGGCCTTAAAAAGTGTTTCTCCTCCACGGGAAGTGAATAAAATAAAATTTGGAGGCCTTTATTGTTCCATCAAAAACGCCTGTTATTTGGTGAAAGAGATAACCACCCCCCCTTACGACATGCTTCAGAAACGAAAAAAATTGTCCATTTTCAAATGTTGCGTGTTTGAGCGACAATTCACATTTGTACGTGGATAATCACTTTTAGAGATAAAATTAGATGTTTAAAGTGATTTTCAAGCTACCAGGGGCCCTAAACACAAGATTTGAGAAATGGGTAAAAGTGAATGAAAATGGCCAATTTACTCACTCTGAGGCCTTAAAAAGTGTTTCTCCTCCACGGGAAGTGAATTAAATAACATGTGGAGGCCTTTATTGTTCAAGCGAAAACGCCTGATTTTTGATGAAAGAGATAACCACCCCCCCTTACGACATGCTTCTGAAACTAAAAAAATGGTTCATTTTCAAATGTTGCATCTTTGATCTACAATTAACATTGTACTTGGATAATCATTTTTGAGATAAAATGAGATGTTTAAAGTGATTTTCATGCTTCCAGGGGCCTTAAACACGAGATTTGAGGAATGGGTAAAAGTGAATGAAAATGGCCAATTTACTCACTCTGAGGCCTTAAAAAGTGTTTCTCCTCCACGGGAAGTGAATTAAATAACATGTGGAGGCCTTTATTGTTCAAGCGAAAACGCCTGCTTTTTGATGAAAGAGATAACCACCCACCCTTACGACATGCTTCTGAAACTAAAAAAATGGTTCATTTTCAAATGTTGCGTCTTTGATCTACAATTAACATTGTACTTGGATAATCACTTTTAGAGATAAAATGAGATGTTTAAAGTGATTTTCAAGCATCCAGGGGCCCTAAACACAAGATTTGAGAAATGGGTAAACGTGAATGAAAATGGGCAATTTACTCACTCTGCGGCCTTAAAAAGTGTTTCTCCTCCACGGGAAGTGAATAAAATAACATTTGGAGGCCTTTATTGTTCAATCAAAAACGCCTGTTTTTTGGTGAAAGAGATAACCACCCCCCCTTACGACATGCTTCAGAAACTAAAAAAATTGTCAGTTTTCAAATGTTGCCTCTTTGAACTACAATTAACATTTGTACGTGGAAAATCACTTTTAAAGATAAAATGAGATGTTTAAAGTGATTTTCATGCTTCCAGGGGCCTTAAACACAAGATTTGAGGAATGGGTAGAAGTGAATGAAAATGGCCAATTTCCTCATTCTGAGGCCTTAAAAAGTGTTTCTCCTCCACGGGAAGTGAATTAAATAACATTTGTAGGCCTATATTGTTCAAGCGAAAACACCCGATTTTTGACGAAAGAGATAACCACCCCCCCTTACGACATGCTTCAGAAACTAAAAAAATGGTCCGTTTTCAAATGTTGCCTCTTTGAACTACAATTCACATTTGTACGTGGAAAATCACTTTTAAAGATAAAATGAGATGTTTAAAGTGATTTTCATGCTTCCAGGGGCCTTAAACACAAGATTTGAGGAATGGGTAGAAGTGAATGAAAATGGCCAATTTACTCATTCTGAGGCCTTAAAAAGTGTTTCTCCTCCACGGGAAGTGAATTAAATAACATTTGTAGGCCTTTATTGTTCAAGTGAAAACGCCCGATTTTTGACGAAAGAGATAACCACCCCCCCTTACGACATGCTTCAGAAACTAAAAAAATGGTCCGTTTTCAAATGTTGCCTCTTTGAACTACAATTCACATTTGTACGTGGAAAATCACTTTTAAAGATAAAATGAGATGTTTAAAGTGATTTTCATGCTTCCAGGGGCCTTAAACACAAGATTTGAGGAATGGGTAAAAGTGAATGAAAATGGCCAATTTACTCACTCTGCGGCCTTAAAAAGTGTTTCTCCTCCACGGGAAGTGAATAAAATACCATTTGGAGGCCTTTATTGTTTAATCAAAAACGACTGTTTTTTGGAGAAAGAGATAACCACCCCCCCTTACGACATGCTTCAGAAAAAAAAAAAATGGTCCATTTTCAAATGTTGCGTCTTTGAACGACAATTCCCATTTGTACGTGGATAATCACTTTTAGAGATAAAATTAGATGTTTAAAGTGATTTTCAAGCTTCCAGGGGCCCTAAACACAAGATTTGAGAAATGGGTAAAAATGAATGAAAATGGCCAATTTACTCATTCTGAGGCCTTAAAAGTGTTTCTGCTCCATGGGAAGTGAATTAAATAACATTTGGAGGCCTTTATTGTTCAAGCAAAAACACCTGTTTTTTGGAGAAAGAGATAACCACCCCCCCTTACGACATGCTTCAGAAACTAAAAACATGGTTCATTTTCAAATGTTGCGTCTTTGAACGACAATTAACATTGTACTTGGATATGCATTTTTGAGATAAAATGAGATGTTTAAAGTGATTTTCAAGCTTCCAGGGGCCTTAAACACAAGATTTGAGGAATGGGTAGAAGTGAATGAAAATGGCCAATTTACTCATTCTGAGGCCTTAAAAAGTGTTTCTCCTCCACGGGAAGTGAATTAAATAACATTTGTAGGCCTTTATTGTTCAATCAAAAACGCCCGATTTTTGATGAAAGAGATAACCACCCCCCCTTACAACATACTTCAGAAACTAAAAAAATGGTCAGTTTTCAAATGTTGCCTCTTTGAACTACAATTCACATTTGTACGTGGAAAATCTTTTTTAAAGATAAAATGAGATGTTTAAAGTGATTTTCATGCTTCCAGTGGCCTTAAACACAAGATTTGAGGAATGGGTAAAAGTGAATGAAAATGGCCAATTTACTCACTCTGCGGCCTTAAAAAGTGTTTCTCCTCCACGGGAAGTGAATAAAATACCATTTGGAGGCCTTTATTGTTCAATCAAAAACGACTGTTTTTTGGAGAAAGAGATAACCACCCCCCCTTACGACATGCTTCAGAAACGAAAAAAATGGTCCATTTTCAAATGTTGCGTCTTTGAACTACAATTCACATTTGTACGTGGATAATCACTTTTAGAGATAAAATTAGATGTTTAAAGTGATTTTCAAGCTTCCAGGGGCCCTAAACACAAGATTTGAGAAATGGGTAAAAATGAATGAAAATGGCCAATTTACTCATTCTGAGGCCTTAAAAGTGTTTCTGCTCCATGGGAAGTGAATTAAATAACATTTGGAGGCCTTTATTGTTCAATCAAAAACGCCTGTTATTTGGTGAAAGAGATAACCACCCCCCCTTACGACATGCTTCAGAAACAAAAAAAATTGTCCATTTTCAAATGTTGCGTCTTTGAGCGACAATTCACATTTGTACGTGGATAATCACTTTTAGAGATAAAATTAGATGTTTAAAGTGATTTTCAAGCTACCAGGGGCCCTAAACACAAGATTTGAGAAATGGGTAAAAGTGAATGAAAATGGCCAATTTACTCACTCTGAGGCCTTAAAAAGTGTTTCTCCTCCACGGGAAGTGAATTAAATAACATGTGGAGGCCTTTATTGTTCAAGCGAAAACGCCTGATTTTTGATGAAAGAGATAACCACCCCCCCTTACGACATGCTTCTGAAACTAAAAAAACGGTTCATTTTCAAATGTTGCGTCTTTGATCTACAATTAACATTGTACTTGGATAATCACTTTTAGAGATAAAATGAGATGTTTAAAGTGATTTTCAAGCTTCCAGGGGCCCTAAACACAAGATTTGAGAAATGGGTAAACGTGAATGAAAATGGCCAATTTACTCACTCTGCGGCCTTAAAAAGTGTTTCTCCTCCACGGGAAATGAATAAAATAACATTTGGAGGCCTTTATTGTTCAATCCAAAACGCCTGTTTTTTGGTGAAAGAGATAACCACCCCCCCTTACGACATGCTTCAGAAACTAAAAAAATGGTCAGTTTTCAAATGTTGCCTCTTTGAACTACAATTAACATTTGTACGTGGAAAATCACTTTTAAAGATAAAATGAGATGTTTAAAGTGATTTTCATGCTTCCAGGGGCCTTAAACACAAGATTTGAGGAATGGGTAAAAGTGAATGAAAATGGCCAATTTACTCATTCTGAGGCCTTAAAAAGTGTTTCTCCTCCACGGGAAGTTAATTAAATAACATTTGTAGGCCTTTATTGTTCAAGCGAAAACGCCCGATTTTTGACGAAAGAGATAACCACCCGCCTTACGACATGCTTTAGAAACTAAAAAAATGGTCAGTTTTCAAATGTTGCCTCTTTGAACTACAATTCACATTTGTGCGTGGAAAATCACTTTTAAAGATAAAATTAGATGTTTAAAGTGATTTTCATGCTTCCAGGGGCCTTAAACACGAGATTTGAGGAATGGGTAAAAGTGAATAAAAATGGCCAATTTACTCACTCTGCGGCCTTAAAAAGTGTTTCTCCTCCACGGAAAGTGAATAAAATAAAATTTGGAGGCCTTTATTGTTCCATCAAAAACGCCTGTTATTTGGTGAAAGAGATAACCACCCCCCCTTACGACATGCTTCAGAAACGAAAAAAATTGTCCATTTTCAAATGTTGCGTGTTTGAGCGACAATTCACATTTGTACGTGGATAATCACTTTTAGAGATAAAATTAGATGTTTAAAGTGATTTTCAAGCTACCAGGGGCCCTAAACACAAGATTTGAGAAATGGGTAAAAGTGAATGAAAATGGCCAATTTACTCACTCTGAGGCCTTAAAAAGTGTTTCTCCTCCACGGGAAGTGAATTAAATAACATGTGGAGGCCTTTATTGTTCAAGCGAAAACGCCTGATTTTTGATGAAAGAGATAACCACCCCCCCTTACGACATGCTTCAGAAACTAAAAAAATGGTCAGTTTTCAAATGTTGCCTCTTTGAACTACAATTAACATTTGTACGTGGAAAATCACTTTTAGAGATAAAATGAGATGTTTAAAGTGATTTTCATGCTTCCAGGGGCCTTAAACACAAGATTTGAGGAATGGGTAAAAGTGAATGAAAATGGCCAATTTACTCATTCTGAGGCCTTAAAAAGTGTTTCTCCTCCACGGGAAGTTAATTAAATAACATTT
Organism: Triturus cristatus; assembly: GCF_964204655.1. NCBI lineage: Eukaryota > Metazoa > Chordata > Amphibia > Caudata > Salamandridae > Triturus > Triturus cristatus. The sequence continues at coordinate 937,838,103 of NC_140591.1, read as the reverse complement.
GTAGGCCTTTATTGTTCAAGCGAAAACGCCCGATTTTTGACGAAAGAGATAACCACCCGCCTTACGACATGCTTTAGAAACTAAAAAAATGGTCAGTTTTCAAATGTTGCCTCTTTGAACTACAATTCACATTTGTGCGTGGAAAATCACTTTTAAAGATAAAATTAGATGTTTAAAGTGATTTTCATGCTTCCAGGGGCCTTAAACACGAGATTTGAGGAATGGGTAAAAGTGAATAAAAATGGCCAATTTACTCACTCTGCGGCCTTAAAAAGTGTTTCTCCTCCACGGGAAGTGAATAAAATAAAATTTGGAGGCCTTTATTGTTCCATCCAAAACGCCTGTTATTTGGTGAAAGAGATAACCACCCCCCCTTACGACATGCTTCAGAAACGAAAAAAATTGTCCATTTTCAAATGTTGCGTGTTTGAGCGACAATTCACATTTGTACGTGGATAATCACTTTTAGAGATAAAATTAGATGTTTAAAGTGATTTTCAAGCTACCAGGGGCCCTAAACACCAGATTTGAGAAATGGGTAAAAGTGAATGAAAATGGCCAATTTACTCACTCTGAGGCCTTAAAAAGTGTTTCTCCTCCACGGGAAGTGAATTAAATAACATGTGGAGGCCTTTATTGTTCAAGCGAAAACGCCTGATTTTTGATGAAAGAGATAACCACCCCCCCTTACGACATGCTTCTGAAACTAAAAAAATGGTTCATTTTCAAATGTTGCATCTTTGATCTACAATTAACATTGTACTTGGATAATCATTTTTGAGATAAAATGAGATGTTTAAAGTGATTTTCATGCTTCCAGGGGCCCTAAACACAAGATTTGAGAAATGGGTAAACGTGAATGAAAATGGCCAATTTACTCACTCTGCGGACTTAAAAAGTGTTTCTCCTCCACGGGAAGTGAATAAAATAAAATTTGGAGGCCTTTATTGTTCCATCAAAAACGCCTGTTATTTGGTGAAAGAGATAACCACCCCCCCCTTACGACATGCTTCAGAAACGAAAAAAATTGTCCATTTTCAAATGTTGCGTGTTTGAGCGACAATTCACATTTGTACGTGGATAATCACTTTTAGAGATAAAATTAGATGTTTAAAGTGATTTTCAAGCTACCAGGGGCCCTAAACACCAGATTTGAGAAATGGGTAAAAGTGAATGAAAATGGCCAATTTACTCACTCTGAGGCCTTAAAAAGTGTTTCTCCTCCACGGGAAGTGAATTAAATAACATGTGGAGGCCTTTATTGTTCAAGCGAAAACGCCTGATTTTTGATGAAAGAGATAACCACCCCCGCTTACGACATGCTTCTGAAACTAAAAAAATGGTTCATTTTCAAATGTTGCATCTTTGATCTACAATTAACATTGTACTTGGATAATCATTTTTGAGATAAAATGAGATGTTTAAAGTGATTTTCATGCTTCCAGGGGCCCTAAACACAAGATTTGAGAAATGGGTAAACGTGAATGAAAATGGGCAATTTACTCACTCTGCGGCCTTAAAAAGTGTTTCTCCTCTACGGGAAGTGAATAAAATAACATTTGGAGGCCTTTATTGTTCAATCAAAAACGCCTGTTTTTTGGTGAAAGAGATAACCACCCCCCCTTACGACATGCTTCAGAAACTAAAAAAATTGTCAGTTTTCAAATGTTGCCTCTTTGAACTACAATTAACATTTGTACGTGGAAAATCACTTTTAAAGATAAAATGAGATGTTTAAAGTGATTTTCATGCTTCCAGGGGCCTTAAACACAAGATTTGAGGAATGGGTTAAAGTGAATGAAAATGGCCAATTGACTCATTCTGAGGCCTTAAAAAGTGTTTCTCCTGCACGGGAAGTGAATTAAATAACATTTGTAGGCCTTATTGTTCAAGCGAAAACATCCGATTTTTGACGAAAGAGATAACCACCCCCCCTTACGACATGCTTCAGAAACTAAAAAAATGGTCCATTTTCAAATGTTGCCTCTTTGAACTACAATTCACATTTGTACGTGGATAATCACTTTTAGAGATAAAATTAGATGTTTAAAGTGATTTTCAAGCTTCCAGGGGCCCTAAACACAAAATTTGAGAAATGGGTAAAAATGAATGAAAATGGCCAATTTACTCATTCTGAGGCCTTAAAAGTGTTTCTGCTCCATGGGAAGTGAATTAAATAACATTTGGAGGCCTTTATTGTTCAATCAAAAATGCCTGTTATTTGGTGAAAGAGATAACCACCCCCCCTTACGACATGCTTCAGAAACAAAAAAAATTGTCCATTTTCAAATGTTGCGTCTTTGAGCGACAATTCACATTTGTACGTGGATAATCACTTTTAGAGATAAAATTAGATGTTTAAAGTGATTTTCAAGCTACCAGGGGCCCTAAACACAAGATTTGAGAAATGGGTAAAAGTGAATGAAAATGGCCAATTTACTCACTCTGAGGCCTTAAAAAGGGTTTCTCCTCCACGGGAAGTGAATTAAATAACATGTGGAGGCCTTTATTGTTCAAGCGAAAACGCCTGATTTTTGATGAAAGAGATAACCACCCCCCCTTACGACATGCTTCTGAAACTAAAAAAACGGTTCATTTTCAAATGTTGCGTCTTTGATCTACAATTAACATTGTACTTGGATAATCACTTTTAGAGATAAAATGAGATGTTTAAAGTGATTTTCAAGCTTCCAGGGGCCCTAAACACAAGATTTGAGAAATGGGTAAACGTGAATGAAAATGGCCAATTTACTCACTCTGCGGCCTTAAAAAGTGTTTCTCCTCCACGGGAAGTGAATAAAATAACATTTGGAGGCCTTTAATGTTCAATCCAAAACGCCTGTTTTTTGGTGAAAGAGATAACCACCCCCCCTTACGACATGCTTCAGAAACTAAAAAAATGGTCAGTTTTCAAATGTTGCCTCTTTGAACTACAATTCACATTTGTGCGTGGAAAATCACTTTTAAAGATAAAATTAGATGTTTAAAGTGATTTTCATGCTTCCAGGGGCCTTCAACACAAGATTTGAGGAATGGGTAAAAGTGAATAAAAATGGCCAATTTACTCACTCTGCGGCCTTAAAAAGTGTTTCTCCTCCACGGGAAGTGAATAAAATAAAATTTGGAGGCCTTTATTGTTCCATCCAAAACGCCTGTTATTTGGTGAAAGAGATAACCACCCCCCCTTACGACATGCTTCAGAAACGAAAAAAATTGTCCATTTTCAAATGTTGCGTGTTTGAGCAACAATTCACATTTGTACGTGGATAATCACTTTTAGAGATAAAATTAGATGTTTAAAGTGATTTTCAAGCTACCAGGGGCCCTAAACACCAGATTTGAGAAATGGGTAAAAGTGAATGAAAATGGCCAATTTACTCACTCTGAGGCCTTAAAAAGTGTTTCTCCTCCACGGGAAGTGAATTAAATAACATGTGGAGGCCTTTATTGTTCAAGCGAAAACGCCTGATTTTTGATGAAAGAGATAACCACCCCCCCTTACGACATGCTTCTGAAACTAAAAAAATGGTTCATTTTCAAATGTTGCATCTTTGATCTACAATTAACATTGTACTTGGATAATCATTTTTGAGATAAAATGAGATGTTTAAAGTGATTTTCATGCTTCCAGGGGCCTTAAACACGAGATTTGAGGAATGGGTAAAAGTGAATAAAAATGGCCAATTTACTCACTCTGCGGCCTTAAAAAGTGTTTCTCCTCCACGGGAAGTGAATAAAATAAAATTTGGAGGCCTTTATTGTTCCATCCAAAACGCCTGTTATTTGGTGAAAGAGATAACCACCCCCCCTTACGACATGCTTCAGAAACGAAAAAAATTGTCCATTTTCAAATGTTGCGTGTTTGAGCGACAATTCACATTTGTACGTGGATAATCACTTTTAGAGATAAAATTAGATGTTTAAAGTGATTTTCAAGCTACCAGGGGCCCTAAACACCAGATTTGAGAAATGGGTAAAAGTGAATGAAAATGGCCAATTTACTCACTCTGAGGCCTTAAAAAGTGTTTCTCCTCCACGGGAAGTGAATTAAATAACATGTGGAGGCCTTTATTGTTCAAGCGAAAACGCCTGATTTTTGATGAAAGAGATAACCACCCCCCCTTACGACATGCTTCTGAAACTAAAAAAATGGTTCATTTTCAAATGTTGCATCTTTGATCTACAATTAACATTGTACTTGGATAATCACTTTTAGAGATAAAATGAGATGTTTAAAGTGATTTTCAAGCATCCAGGGGCCCTAAACACAAGATTTGAGAAATGGGTAAACGTGAATGAAAATGGGCAATTTACTCACTCTGCGGCCTTAAAAAGTGTTTCTCCTCTACGGGAAGTGAATAAAATAACATTTGGAGGCCTTTATTGTTCAATCAAAAACGCCTGTTTTTTGGTGAAAGAGATAACCACCCCCCCTTACGACATGCTTCAGAAACGAAAATAATTGTCCATTTTCAAATGTTGCGTGTTTGAGCGACAATTCACATTTGTACGTGGATAATCACTTTTAGAGATAAAATTAGATGTTTAAAGTGATTTTCAAGCTACCAGGGGCCCTAAACACAAGATTTGAGAAATGGGTAAAAGTGAATGAAAATGGCCAATTTACTCACTCTGAGGCCTTAAAAAGTGTTTCTCCTCCACGGGAAGTGAATTAAATAACATGTGGAGGCCTTTATTGTTCAAGCGAAAATGCCTGATTTTTGATGAAAGAGATAACCACCCCCCCTTACGACATGCTTCTGAAACTAAAAAAATTGTTCATTTTCAAATGTTGCATCTTTGATCTACAATTAACATTGTACTTGGATAATCATTTTTGAGATAAAATGAGATGTTTAAAGTGATTTTCATGCTTCCAGGGGCCTTAAACACGAGATTTGAGGAATGGGTAAAAGTGAATGAAAATGGCCAATTTACTCACTCTGAGGCCTTAAAAAGTGTTTCTCCTCCACGGGAAGTGAATTAAATAACATGTGGAGACCTTTATTGTTCAAGCGAAAACGCCTGATTTTTGATGAAAGAGATAACCACCCACCCTTACGACATGCTTCTGAAACAAAAAAAATGGTTCATTTTCAAATGTTGCGTCTTTGATCTACAATTAACATTGTACTTGGATAATCACTTTTAGAGATAAAATGAGATGTTTAAAGTGATTTTCAAGCATCCAGGGGCCCTAAACACAAGATTTGAGAAATGGGTAAACGTGAATGAAAATGGGCAATTTACTCACTCTGCGGCCTTAAAAAGTGTTTCTCCTCTACGGGAAGTGAATAAAATAACATTTGGAGGCCTTTATTGTTCAATCAAAAACGCCTGTTTTTTGGTGAAAGAGATAACCACCCCCCCTTACGACATGCTTCAGAAACTAAAAAAATTGTCAGTTTTCAAATGTTGCCTCTTTGAACTACAATTAACATTTGTACGTGGAAAATCACTTTTAAAGATAAAATGAGATGTTTAAAGTGATTTTCATGCTTCCAGGGGCCTTAAACACAAGATTTGAGGAATGGGTTAAAGTGAATGAAAATGGCCAATTGACTCATTCTGAGGCCTTAAAAAGTGTTTCTCCTGCACGGGAAGTGAATTAAATAACATTTGTAGGCCTTATTGTTCAAGCGAAAACATCCGATTTTTGACGAAAGAGATAACCAACCCCCTTACAACATGCTTCAGAAACTAAAAAAATGGTCAGTTTTCAAATGTTGCCTCTTTGAACTACAATTCACATTTGTACGTGGAAAATCTTTTTTAAAGATAAAATGAGATGTTTAAAGTGATTTTCATGCTTCCAGTGGCCTTAAACACAAGATTTGAGGAATGGGTAAAAGTGAATGAAAATGGCCAATTTACTCACTCTGCGGCCTTAAAAAGTGTTTCTCCTCCACGGGAAGTGAATAAAATACCATTTGGAGGCCTTTATTGTTCAATCAAAAACGACTGTTTTTTGGAGAAAGAGATAACCACCCCCACTTACGACATGCTTCAGAAACGAAAAAAATGGTCCATTTTCAAATGTTGCGTCTTTGAATGACAATTCACATTTGTACGTGGATAATCACTTTTAGAGATAAAATTAGATGTTTAAAGTGATTTTCAAGCTTCCAGGGGCCCTAAACACAAGATTTGAGAAATGGGTAAACGTGAATGAAAATGGCCAATTTACTCACTCTGCGGCCTTAAAAAGTGTTTCTCCTCCACGGGAAGTGAATAAAATAACATTTGGAGGCCTTTATTGTTCAATCAAAAACGTCTGTTTTTTGGTGAAAGAGATAACCACCCCCCCTTACGACATGCTTCAGAAACGAAAAAAATGGTCCATTTTCAAATGTTGCCTCTTTGAACTACAATTCACATTTGTACGTGGATAATCACTTTTAGAGATAAAATTAGATGGTTAAAGTGATTTTCAAGCTTCCAGGGGCCCTAAACACAAGATTTGAGAAATGGGTAAAAATGAATGAAAATGGCCAATTTACTCATTCTGAGGCCTTAAAAGTGTTTCTGCTCCATGGGAAGTGAATTAAATAACATTTGGAGGCCTTTATTGTTCAATCAAAAACGCCTGTTATTTGGTGAAAGAGATAACCACCCCCCCTTACGACATGCTTCTGAAACGAAAAAAATTGTCCATTTTCAAATGTTGCGTCTTTGAGCGACAATTCACATTTGTACGTGGATAATCACTTTTAGAGATAAAATTAGACGTTTAAAGTGATTTTCAAGCTACCAGGGGCCCTAAACACAAGATTTGAGAAATGGGTAAAAGTGAATGAAAATGGCCAATTTACTCACTCTGAGGCCTTAAAAAGTGTTTCTCCTCCACGGGAAGTGAATTAAATAACATGTGGAGGCCTTTATTGTTCAAGCGAAAACGCCTGATTTTTGATGAAAGAGATAACCACCCCCCCTTACGACATGCTTCTGAAACTAAAAAAACGGTTCATTTTCAAATGTTGCGTCTTTGATCTACAATTAACATTGTACTTGGATAATCACTTTTAGAGATAAAATGAGATGTTTAAAGTGATTTTCAAGCTTCCAGGGGCCCTAAACACAAGATTTGAGAAATGGGTAAACGTGAATGAAAATGGCCAATTTACTCACTCTGCGGCCTTAAAAAGTGTTTCTCCTCCACGGGAAGTGAATAAAATAACATTTGGAGGCCTTTATTGTTCAATCCAAAACGCCTGTTTTTTGGTGAAAGAGATAACCACCCCCCCTTACGACATGCTTCAGAAACTAAAAAAATGGTCAGTTTTCAAATGTTGCCTCTTTGAACTACAATTAACATTTGTACGTGGAAAATCACTTTTAAAGATAAAATGAGATGTTTAAAGTGATTTTCATGCTTCCAGGGGCCTTAAACACAAGATTTGAGGAATGGGTAAAAGTGAATGAAAATGGCCAATTTACTCATTCTGAGGCCTTAAAAAGTGTTTCTCCTCCACGGGAAGTTAATTAAATAACATTTGTAGGCCTTTATTGTTCAAGCGAAAACGCCCGATTTTTGACGAAAGAGATAACCACCCGCCTTACGACATGCTTTAGAAACTAAAAAAATGGTCAGTTTTCAAATGTTGCCTCTTTGAACTACAATTCACATTTGTGCGTGGAAAATCACTTTTAAAGATAAAATTAGATGTTTAAAGTGATTTTCATGCTTCCAGGGGCCTTAAACACGAGATTTGAGGAATGGGTAAAAGTGAATAAAAATGGCCAATTTACTCACTCTGCGGCCTTAAAAAGTGTTTCTCCTCCACGGGAAGTGAATAAAATAAAATTTGGAGGCCTTTATTGTTCCATCCAAAACGCCTGTTATTTGGTGAAAGAGATAACCACCCCCCCTTACGACATGCTTCAGAAACGAAAAAAATTGTCCATTTTCAAATGTTGCGTGTTTGAGCGACAATTCACATTTGTACGTGGATAATCACTTTTAGAGATAAAATTAGATGTTTAAAGTGATTTTCAAGCTACCAGGGGCCCTAAACACCAGATTTGAGAAATGGGTAAAAGTGAATGAAAATGGCCAATTTACTCACTCTGAGGCCTTAAAAAGTGTTTCTCCTCCACGGGAAGTGAATTAAATAACATGTGGAGGCCTTTATTGTTCAAGCGAAAACTCCTGATTTTTGATGAAAGAGATAACCACCCCCCCTTACGACATGCTTCTGAAACTAAAAAAATGGTTCATTTTCAAATGTTGCATCTTTGATCTACAATTAACATTGTACTTGGATAATCATTTTTGAGATAAAATGAGATGTTTAAAGTGATTTTCATGCTTCCAGGGGCCCTAAACACAAGATTTGAGAAATGGGTAAACGTGAATGAAAATGGCCAATTTACTCACTCTGCGGACTTAAAAAGTGTTTCTCCTCCACGGGAAGTGAATAAAATAAAATTTGGAGGCCTTTATTGTTCCATCAAAAACGCCTGTTATTTGGTGAAAGAGATAACCACCCCCCCTTACGACATGCTTCAGAAACGAAAAAAATTGTCCATTTTCAAATGTTGCGTGTTTGAGCGACAATTCACATTTGTACGTGGATAATCACTTTTAGAGATAAAATTAGATGTTTAAAGTGATTTTCAAGCTACCAGGGGCCCTAAACACCAGATTTGAGAAATGGGTAAAAGTGAATGAAAATGGCCAATTTACTCACTCTGAGGCCTTAAAAAGTGTTTCTCCTCCACGGGAAGTGAATTAAATAACATTTGTAGGCCTTATTGTTCAAGCGAAAACATCCGATTTTTGACGAAAGAGATAACCACCCCCCCTTACGACATGCTTCAGAAACTAAAAAAATGGTCCATTTTCAAATGTTGCGTCTTTGAACGACAATTCACATTTGTACGTGGATAATCACTTTTAGAGATAAAATTAGATGTTTAAAGTGATTTTCAAGCTTCCAGGGGCCCTAAACACAAGATTTGAGAAATGGGTAAACGTGAATGAAAATGGCCAATTTACTCACTCTGCGGCCTTAAAAAGTGTTTCTCCTCCACGGGAAGTGAATAAAATAACATTTGGAGGCCTTTATTGTTCAATCAAAAACGTCTGTTTTTTGGTGAAAGAGATAACCACTCCCCCTTACGACATGCTTCAGAAACGAAAAAAATGGTCCATTTTCAAATGTTGCCTCTTTGAACTACAATTCACATTTGTACGTGGATAATCACTTTTAGAGATAAAATTAGATGTTTAAAGTGATTTTCAAGCTTCCAGGGGCCCTAATCACAACATTTGAGAAATGGGTAAAAATGAATGAAAATGGCCAATTTACTCATTCTGAGGCCTTAAAAGTGTTTCTGCTCCATGGGAAGTGAATTAAATAACATTTGGAGGCCTTTATTGTTCAATCAAAAATGCCTGTTATTTGGTGAAAGAGATAACCACCCCCCCTTACGACATGCTTCAGAAACAAAAAAAATTGTCCATTTTCAAATGTTGCGTCTTTGAGCGACAATTCACATTTGTACGTGGATAATCACTTTTAGAGATAAAATTAGATGTTTAAAGTGATTTTCAAGCTTCCAGGGGCCTTAAACACAAGATTTGAGGAATGGGTAAAAGTGAATGAAAATGGCCAATTTACTCATTCTGAGGCCGTAAAAAGTGTTTCTCCTCCACGGGAAGTTAATTAAATAACATTTGTAGGCCTTTATTGTTCAAGCGAAAACGCCCGATTTTTGACGAAAGAGATAACCACCCGCCTTACGACATGCTTTAGAAACTAAAAAAATGGTCAGTTTTCAAATGTTGCCTCTTTGAACTACAATTCACATTTGTGCGTGGAAAATCACTTTTAAAGATAAAATTAGATGTTTAAAGTGATTTTCATGCTTCCAGGGGCCTTAAACACGAGATTTGAGGAATGGGTAAAAGTGAATAAAAATGGCCAATTTACTCACTCTGCGGCCTTAAAAAGTGTTTCTCCTCCACGGAAAGTGAATAAAATAAAATTTGGAGGCCTTTATTGTTCCATCAAAAACGCCTGTTATTTGGTGAAAGAGATAACCACCCCCCCTTACGACATGCTTCAGAAACGAAAAAAATTGTCCATTTTCAAATGTTGCGTGTTTGAGCGACAATTCACATTTGTACGTGGATAATCACTTTTAGAGATAAAATTAGATGTTTAAAGTGATTTTCAAGCTACCAGGGGCCCTAAACACAAGATTTGAGAAATGGGTAAAAGTGAATGAAAATGGCCAATTTACTCACTCTGAGGCCTTAAAAAGTGTTTCTCCTCCACGGGAAGTGAATTAAATAACATGTGGAGGCCTTTATTGTTCAAGCGAAAACGCCTGATTTTTGATGAAAGAGATAACCACCCCCCCTTACGACATGCTTCAGAAACTAAAAAAATGGTCAGTTTTCAAATGTTGCCTCTTTGAACTACAATTAACATTTGTACGTGGAAAATCACTTTTAGAGATAAAATGAGATGTTTAAAGTGATTTTCATGCTTCCAGGGGCCTTAAACACAAGATTTGAGGAATGGGTAAAAGTGAATGAAAATGGCCAATTTACTCATTCTGAGGCCTTAAAAAGTGTTTCTCCTCCACGGGAAGTTAATTAAATAACATTTGTAGGCCTTTATTGTTCAAGCAAAAACGCCCGATTTTTGACGAAAGAGATAACCACCCGCCTTACGACATGCTTTAGAAACTAAAAAAATGGTCAGTTTTCAAATGTTGCCTCTTTGAACTACAATTCACATTTGTGCGTGGAAAATCACTTTTAAAGATAAAATTAGATGTTTAAAGTGATTTTCATGCTTCCAGGGGCCTTCAACACAAGATTTGAGGAATGGGTAAAAGTGAATAAAAATGGCCAATTTACTCACTCTGCGGCCTTAAAAAGTGTTTCTCCTCCACGGGAAGTGAATAAAATAAAATTTGGAGGCCTTTATTGTTCCATCCAAAACGCCTGTTATTTGGTGAAAGAGATAACCACCCCCCCTTACGACATGCTTCAGAAACGAAAAAAATTGTCCATTTTCAAATGTTGCGTGTTTGAGCAACAATTCACATTTGTACGTGGATAATCACTTTTAGAGATAAAATTAGATGTTTAAAGTGATTTTCAAGCTACCAGGGGCCCTAAACACCAGATTTGAGAAATGGGTAAAAGTGAATGAAAATGGCCAATTTACTCACTCTGAGGCCTTAAAAAGTGTTTCTCCTCCACGGGAAGTGAATTAAATAACATGTGGAGGCCTTTATTGTTCAAGCGAAAACGCCTGATTTTTGATGAAAGAGATAACCACCCCCCCTTACGACATGCTTCTGAAACTAAAAAAATGGTTCATTTTCAAATGTTGCATCTTTGATCTACAATTAACATTGTACTTGGATAATCATTTTTGAGATAAAATGAGATGTTTAAAGTGATTTTCATGCTTCCAGGGGCCTTAAACACGAGATTTGAGGAATGGGTAAAAGTGAATAAAAATGGCCAATTTACTCACTCTGCGGCCTTAAAAAGTGTTTCTCCTCCACGGGCAGTGAATAAAATAAAATTTGCAGGCCTTTATTGTTCCATCAAAAACGCCTGTTATTTGGTGAAAGAGATAACCACCCCCCCTTACGACATGCTTCAGAAACGAAAAAAATTGTCCATTTTCAAATGTTGCGTGTTTGAGCGACAATTCACATTTGTACGTGGATAATCACTTTTAGAGATAAAATTAGATGTTTAAAGTGATTTTCAAGCTACCAGGGGCCCTAAACACAAGATTTGAGAAATGGGTAAAAGTGAATGAAAATGGCCAATTTACTCACTCTGAGGCCTTAAAAAGTGTTTCTCCTCCACGGGAAGTGAATTAAATAACATGTGGAGGCCTTTATTGTTCAAGCGAAAACGCCTGATTTTTGATGAAAGAGATAACCACCCCCCCTTACGACATGCTTCAGAAACTAAAAAAATGGTCAGTTTTCAAATGTTGCCTCTTTGAACTACAATTAACATTTGTACGTGGAAAATCACTTTTAGAGATAAAATGAGATGTTTAAAGTGATTTTCATGCTTCCAGGGGCCTTAAACACAAGATTTGAGGAATGGGTAAAAGTGAATGAAAATGGCCAATTTACTCATTCTGAGGCCTTAAAAAGTGTTTCTCCTCCACGGGAAGTTAATTAAATAACATTTGTAGGCCTTTATTGTTCAAGCGAAAACGCCCGATTTTTGACGAAAGAGATAACCACCCGCCTTACGACATGCTTTAGAAACTAAAAAAATGGTCAGTTTTCAAATGTTGCCTCTTTGAACTACAATTCACATTTGTGCGTGGAAAATCACTTTTAAAGATAAAATTAGATGTTTAAAGTGATTTTCATGCTTCCAGGGGCCTTAAACACGAGATTTGAGGAATGGGTAAAAGTGAATAAAAATGGCCAATTTACTCACTCTGCGGCCTTAAAAAGTGTTTCTCCTCCACGGGAAGTGAATAAAATAAAATTTGGAGGCCTTTATTGTTCCATCCAAAACGCCTGTTATTTGGTGAAAGAGATAACCACCCCCCCTTACGACATGCTTCAGAAACGAAAAAAATTGTCCATTTTCAAATGTTGCGTGTTTGAGCGACAATTCACATTTGTACGTGGATAATCACTTTTAGAGATAAAATTAGATGTTTAAAGTGATTTTCAAGCTACCAGGGGCCCTAAACACCAGATTTGAGAAATGGGTAAAAGTGAATGAAAATGGCCAATTTACTCACTCTGAGGCCTTAAAAAGTGTTTCTCCTCCACGGGAAGTGAATTAAATAACATGTGGAGGCCTTTATTGTTCAAGCGAAAACGCCTGATTTTTGATGAAAGAGATAACCACCCCCCCTTACGACATGCTTCTGAAACTAAAAAAATGGTTCATTTTCAAATGTTGCATCTTTGATCTACAATTAACATTGTACTTGGATAATCATTTTTGAGATAAAATGAGATGTTTAAAGTGATTTTCATGCTTCCAGGGGCCCTAAACACAAGATTTGAGAAATGGGTAAACGTGAATGAAAATGGCCAATTTACTCACTCTGCGGACTTAAAAAGTGTTTCTCCTCCACGGGAAGTGAATAAAATAAAATTTGGAGGCCTTTATTGTTCCATCAAAAACGCCTGTTATTTGGTGAAAGAGATAACCACCCCCCTTTACGACATGCTTCAGAAACGAAAAAAATTGTCCATTTTCAAATGTTGCGTGTTTGAGCGACAATTCACATTTGTACGTGGATAATCACTTTTAGAGATAAAATTAGATGTTTAAAGTGATTTTCAAGCTACCAGGGGCCCTAAACACCAGATTTGAGAAATGGGTAAAAGTGAATGAAAATGGCCAATTTACTCACTCTGAGGCCTTAAAAAGTGTTTCTCCTCCACGGGAAGTGAATTAAATAACATGTGGAGGCCTTTATTGTTCAAGCGAAAACGCCTGATTTTTGATGAAAGAGATAACCACCCCCCCTTACGACATGCTTCTGAAACTAAAAAAATGGTTCATTTTCAAATGTTGCATCTTTGATCTACAATTAACATTGTACTTGGATAATCATTTTTGAGATAAAATGAGATGTTTAAAGTGATTTTCATGCTTCCAGGGGCCCTAAACACAAGATTTGAGAAATGGGTAAACGTGAATGAAAATGGCCAATTTACTCACTCTGCGGACTTAAAAAGTGTTTCTCCTCCACGGGAAGTGAATAAAATAAAATTTGGAGGCCTTTATTGTTCCATCAAAAACGCCTGTTATTTGGTGAAAGAGATAACCACACCCCCTTACGACATGCTTCAGAAACGAAAAAAATTGTCCATTTTCAAATGTTGCGTGTTTGAGCGACAATTCACATTTGTACGTGGATAATCACTTTTAGAGATAAAATTAGATGTTTAAAGTGATTTTCAAGCTACCAGGGGCCCTAAACACAAGATTTGAGAAATGGGTAAAAGTGAATGAAAATGGCCAATTTACTTACTCTGAGGCCTTAAAAAGTGTTTCTCCTCCACGGGAAGTGAATTAAATAACATGTGGAGGCCTTTATTGTTCAAGCGAAAACGCCTGATTTTTGATGAAAGAGATAACCACCCCCCCTTACGACATGCTTCTGAAACTAAAAAAATGGTTCATTTTCAAATGTTGCATCTTTGATCTACAATTAACATTGTACTTGGATAATCACTTTTAGAGATAAAATGAGATGTTTAAAGTGATTTTCAAGCATCCAGGGGCCCTAAACACAAGATTTGAGAAATGGGTAAACGTGAATGAAAATGGGCAATTTACTCACTCTGCGGCCTTAAAAAGTGTTTCTCCTCTACGGGAAGTGAATAAAATAACATTTGGAGGCCTTTATTGTTCAATCAAAAACGCCTGTTTTTTGGTGAAAGAGATAACCACCCCCCCTTACGACATGCTTCAGAAACGAAAAAAATTGTCCATTTTCAAATGTTGCGTGTTTGAGCGACAATTCACATTTGTACGTGGATAATCACTTTTAGAGATAAAATTAGATGTTTAAAGTGATTTTCAAGCTACCAGGGGCCCTAAACACAAGATTTGAGAAATGGGTAAAAGTGAATGAAAATGGCCAATTTACTCACTCTGAGGCCTTAAAAAGTGTTTCTCCTCCACGGGAAGTGAATTAAATAACATGTGGAGTTCTTTATTGTTCAAGCGAAAATGCCTGATTTTTGATGAAAGAGATAACCACCCCCCCTTACGACATGCTTCTGAAACTAAAAAAATGGTTCATTTTCAAATGTTGCATCTTTGATCTACAATTAACATTGTACTTGGATAATCATTTTTGAGATAAAATGAGATGTTTAAAGTGATTTTCATGCTTCCAGGGGCCTTAAACACGAGATTTGAGGAATGGGTAAAAGTGAATGAAAATTGCCAATTTACTCACTCTGAGGCCTTAAAAAGTGTTTCTCCTCTACGGGAAGTGAATAAAATAACATTTGGAGGCCTTTATTGTTCAATCAAAAACGCATGTTTTTTGGTGAAAGAGATAACCACCCCCCCTTACGACATGCTTCAGAAACTAAAAAAATTGTCAGTTTTCAAATGTTGCCTCTTTGAACTACAATTAACATTTGTACGTGGAAAATCACTTTTAAAGATAAAATGAGATGTTTAAAGTGATTTTCATGCTTCCAGGGGCCTTAAACACAAGATTTGAGGAATGGGTTAAAGTGAATGAAAATGGCCAATTGACTCATTCTGAGGCCTTAAAAAGTGTTTCTCCTGCACGGGAAGTGAATTAAATAACATTTGTAGGCCTTATTGTTCAAGCGAAAACATCCGATTTTTGACGAAAGAGATAACCACCCCCCCCTTACAACATGCTTCAGAAACTAAAAAAATGGTCAGTTTTCAAATGTTGCCTCTTTGAACTACAATTCACATTTGTACGTGGAAAATCTTTTTTAAAGATAAAATGAGATGTTTAAAGTGATTTTCATGCTTCCAGTGGCCTTAAACACAAGATTTGAGGAATGGGTTAAAGTGAATGAAAATGGCCAATTGACTCATTCTGAGGCCTTAAAAAGTGTTTCTCCTGCACGGGAAGTGAATTAAATAACATTTGTAGGCCTTATTGTTCAAGCGAAAACATCCGATTTTTGACGAAAGAGATAACCACCCCCCCTTACAACATGCTTCAGAAACGAAAAAAATGGTCCATTTTCAAATGTTGCGTCTTTGAATGACAATTCACATTTGTACGTGGATAATCACTTTTAGAGATAAAATTAGATGTTTAAAGTGATTTTCAAGCTTCCAGGGGCCCTAAACACAAGATTTGAGAAATGGGTAAACGTGAATGAAAATGGCCAATTTACTCACTCTGCGGCCTTAAAAAGTGTTTCTCCTCCACGGGAAGTGAATAAAATAACATTTGGAGGCCTTTATTGTTCAATCAAAAACGTCTGTTTTTTGGTGAAAGAGATAACCACCCCCCCTTACGACATGCTTCAGAAACGAAAAAAATGGTCCATTTTCAAATGTTGCCTCTTTGAACTACAATTCACATTTGTACGTGGATAATCACTTTTAGAGATAAAATTAGATGTTTAAAGTGATTTTCAAGCTTCCAGGGGCCCTAAACACAAGATTTGAGAAATGGGTAAAAATGAATGAAAATGGCCAATTTACTCATTCTGAGGCCTTAAAAGTGTTTCTGCTCCATGGGAAGTGAATTAAATAACATTTGGAGGCCTTTATTGTTCAATCAAAAACGCCTGTTATTTGGTGAAAGAGATAACCACCCCCCCTTACGACATGCTTCAGAAACAAAAAAAATTGTCCATTTTCAAATGTTGCGTCTTTGAGCGACAATTCACATTTGTACGTGGATAATCACTTTTAGAGATAAAATTAGATGTTTAAAGTGATTTTCAAGCTACCAGGGGCCCTAAACACAAGATTTGAGAAATGGGTAAAAGTGAATGAAAATGGCCAATTTACTCACTCTGAGGCCTTAAAAAGTGTTTCTCCTCCACGGGAAGTGAATTAAATAACATGTGGAGGCCTTTATTGTTCAAGCGAAAACGCCTGATTTTTGATGAAAGAGATAACCACCCCCCCTTACGAAATGCTTCTGAAACTTAAAAAACGGTTCATTTTCAAATGTTGCGTCTTTGATCTACAATTAACATTGTACTTGGATAATCACTTTTAGAGATAAAATGAGATGTTTAAAGTGATTTTCAAGCTTCCAGGGGCCCTAAACACAAGATTTGAGAAATGGGTAAACGTGAATGAAAATGGCCAATTTACTCACTCTGCGGCCTTAAAAAGTGTTTCTCCTCCACGGGAAGTGAATAAAATAACATTTGGAGGCCTTTATTGTTCAATCCAAAATGCCTGTTTTTTGGTGAAAGAGATAACCACCCCCCCTTACGACATGCTTCAGAAACTAAAAAAATGGTCAGTTTTCAAATGTTGCCTCTTTGAACTACAATTAACATTTGTACGTGGAAAATCACTTTTAAAGATAAAATGAGATGTTTAAAGTGATTTTCATGCTTCCAGGGGCCTTAAACACAAGATTTGAGGAATGGGTAAAAGTGAATGAAAATGGCCAATTTACTCATTCTGAGGCCTTAAAAAGTGTTTCTCCTCCACGGGAAGTTAATTAAATAACATTTGTAGGCCTTTATTGTTCAAGCGAAAACGCCCGATTTTTGACGAAAGAGATAACCACCCGCCTTACGACATGCTTTAGAAACTAAAAAAATGGTCAGTTTTCAAATGTTGCCTCTTTGAACTACAATTCACATTTGTGCATGGAAAATCACTTTTAAAGATAAAATTAGATGTTAAAAGTGATTTTCATGCTTCCAGGGGCCTTAAACACGAGATTTGAGGAATGGGTAAAAGTGAATAAAAATGGCCAATTTACTCACTCTGCGGCCTTAAAAAGTGTTTCTCCTCCACGGAAAGTGAATAAAATAAAATTTGGAGGCCTTTATTGTTCCATCAAAAACGCCTGTTATTTGGTGAAAGAGATAACCACCCCCCCTTACGACATGCTTCAGAAACGAAAAAAATTGTCCATTTTCAAATGTTGCGTGTTTGAGCGACAATTCACATTTGTACGTGGATAATCACTTTTAGAGATAAAATTAGATGTTTAAAGTGATTTTCAAGCTACCAGGGGCCCTAAACACAAGATTTGAGAAATGGGTAAAAGTGAATGAAAATGGCCAATTTACTCACTCTGAGGCCTTAAAAAGTGTTTCTCCTCCACGGGAAGTGAATTAAATAACATGTGGAGGCCTTTATTGTTCAAGCGAAAAACGCCTGATTTTTGATGAAAGAGATAACCACCCCCCCTTACGACATGCTTCAGAAACTAAAAAAATGGTCAGTTTTCAAATGTTTCCTCTTTGAACTACAATTAACATTTGTACGTGGAAAATCACTTTTAGAGATAAAATGAGATGTTTAAAGTGATTTTCATGCTTCCAGGGGCCTTAAACACAAGATTTGAGGAATGGGTAAAAGTGAATGAAAATGGCCAATTTACTCATTCTGAGGCCTTAAAAAGTGTTTCTCCTCCACGGGAAGTTAATTAAATAACATTTGTAGGCCTTTATTGTTCAAGCGAAAACGCCCGATTTTTGACGAAAGAGATAACCACCCGCCTTACGACATGCTTTAGAAACTAAAAAAATGGTCAGTTTTCAAATGTTGCCTCTTTGAACTACAATTCACATTTGAGCGTGGAAAATCACTTTTAAAGATAAAATTAGATGTTTAAAGTGATTTTCATGCTTCCAGGGGCCTTAAACACGAGATTTGAGGAATGGGTAAAAGTGAATAAAAATGGCCATTTTACTCACTCTGCGGCCTTAAAAAGTGTTTCTCCTCCACGGGAAGTGAATAAAATAAAATTTGGAGGCCTTTATTGTTCCATCCAAAACGCCTGTTATTTGGTGAAAGAGATAACCACCCCCCCTTACGACATGCTTCAGAAACGAAAAAAATTGTCCATTTTCAAATGTTGCGTGTTTGAGCGACAATTCACATTTGTACGTGGATAATCACTTTTAGAGATAAAATTAGATGTTTAAAGTGATTTTCAAGCTACCAGGGGCCCTAAACACCAGATTTGAGAAATGGGTAAAAGTGAATGAAAATGGCCAATTTACTCACTCTGAGGCCTTAAAAAGTGTTTCTCCTCCACGGGAAGTGAATTAAATAACATGTGGAGGCCTTTATTTTTCAAGCGAAAACGCCTGATTTTTGATGAAAGAGATAACCACCCCCCCTTACGACATGCTTCTGAAACTAAAAAAATGGTTCATTTTCAAATGTTGCATCTTTGATCTACAATTAACATTGTACTTGGATAATCATTTTTGAGATAAAATGAGATGTTTAAAGTGATTTTCATGCTTCCAGGGGCCCTAAACACAAGATTTGAGAAATGGGTAAACGTGAATGAAAATGGCCAATTTACTCACTCTGCGGACTTAAAAAGTGTTTCTCCTCCACGGGAAGTGAATAAAATAAAATTTGGAGGCCTTTATTGTTCCATCAAAAACGCCTGTTATTTGGTGAAAGAGATAACCACCCCCCCTTACGACATGCTTCAGAAACGAAAAAAATTGTCCATTTTCAAATGTTGCGTGTTTGAGCGACAATTCACATTTGTACGTGGATAATCACTTTTAGAGATAAAATTAGATGTTTAAAGTGATTTTCAAGCTACCAGGGGCCCTAAACACAAGATTTGAGAAATGGGTAAAAGTGAATGAAAATGGCCAATTTACTTACTCTGAGGCCTTAAAAAGTGTTTCTCCTCCACGGGAAGTGAATTAAATAACATTTGGAGGCCTTTATTGTTCAAGCGAAAACGCCTGATTTTTGATGAAAGAGATAACCACCCCCCCTTACGACATGCTTCTGAAACTAAAAAAATGGTTCATTTTCAAATGTTGCATCTTTGATCTACAATTAACATTGTACTTGGATAATCATTTTTGAGATAAAATGAGATGTTTAAAGTGATTTTCATGCTTCCAGGGGCCTTAAACACGAGATTTGAGGAATGGGTAAAAGTGAATGAAAATGGCCAATTTACTCACTCTGAGGCCTTAAAAAGTGTTTCTCCTCCACGGGAAGTGAATTAAATAACATGTGGAGGCCTTTATTGTTCAAGCGAAAACGCCTGATTTTTGATGAAAGAGATAACCACCCACCCTTACGACATGCTTCTGAAACTAAAAAAATGGTTCATTTTCAAATGTTGCGTCTTTGATCTACAATTAACATTGTACTTGGATAATCACTTTTAGAGATAAAATGAGATGTTTAAAGTGATTTTCAAGCATCCAGGGGCCCTAAACACAAGATTTGAGAAATGGGTAAACGTGAATGAAAATGGGCAATTTACTCACTCTGCGGCCTTAAAAAGTGTTTCTCCTCTACGGGAAGTGAATAAAATAACATTTGGAGGCCTTTATTGTTCAATCAAAAACGCCTGTTTTTTGGTGAAAGAGATAACCACCCCCCCTTACGACATGCTTCAGAAACTAAAAAAATTGTCAGTTTTCAAATGTTGCCTCTTTGAACTACAATTAACATTTGTACGTGGAAAATCACTTTTAAAGATAAAATGAGATGTTTAAAGTGATTTTCATGCTTCCAGGGGCCTCAAACACAAGATTTGAGGAATGGGTTAAAGTGAATGAAAATGGCCAATTGACTCATTCTGAGGCCTTAAAAAGTGTTTCTCCTGCACGGGAAGTGAATTAAATAACATTTGTAGGCCTTATTGTTCAAGCGAAAACATCCGATTTTTGACGAAAGAGATAACCACCCCCCCTTACGACATGCTTCAGAAACTAAAAAAATGGTCCATTTTCAAATGTTGCCTCTTTGAACTACAATTCACATTTGTACGTGGATAATCACTTTTAGAGATAAAATTAGATGTTTAAAGTGATTTTCAAGCTTCCAGGGGCCCTAAACACAAGATTTGAGAAATGGGTAAAAATGAATGAAAATGGCCAATTTACTCATTCTGAGGCCTTAAAAGTGTTTCTGCTCCATGGGAAGTGAATTAAATAACATTTGGAGGCCTTTATTGTTCAATCAAAAACGCCTGTTATTTGGTGAAAGAGATAACCACCCCCCCTTACGACATGCTTCAGAAACAAAAAAAATTGTCCATTTTCAAATGTTGCGTCTTTGAGCGACAATTCACATTTGTACGTGGATAATCACTTTTAGAGATAAAATTAGATGTTTAAAGTGATTTTCAAGCTACCAGGGGCCCTAAACACAAGATTTGAGAAATGGGTAAAAGTGAATGAAAATGGCCAATTTACTCACTCTGAGGCCTTAAAAAGTGTTTCTCCTCCACGGGAAGTGAATTAAATAACATGTGGAGGCCTTTATTGTTCAAGCGAAAACGCCTGATTTTTGATGAAAGAGATAACCACCCCCCCTTACGACATGCTTCTGAAACTAAAAAAACGGTTCATTTTCAAATGTTGCGTCTTTGATCTACAATTAACATTGTACTTGGATAATCACTTTTAGAGATAAAATGAGATGTTTAAAGTGATTTTCAAGCTTCCAGGGGCCCTAAACACAAGATTTGAGAAATGGGTAAACGTGAATGAAAATGGCCAATTTACTCACTCTGCGGCCTTAAAAAGTGTTTCTCCTCCACGGGAAGTGAATAAAATAACATTTGGAGGCCTTTATTGTTCAATCCAAAACGCCTGTTTTTTGGTGAAAGAGATAACCACCCCCCCTTACGACATGCTTCAGAAACTAAAAAAATGGTCAGTTTTCAAATGTTGCCTCTTTGAACTACAATTAACATTTGTACGTGGAAAATCACTTTTAAAGATAAAATGAGATGTTTAAAGTGATTTTCATGCTTCCAGGGGCCTTAAACACAAGATTTGAGGAATGGGTAAAAGTGAATGAAAATGGCCAATTTACTCATTCTGAGGCCTTAAAAAGTGTTTCTCCTCCACGGAAAGTGAATAAAATAAAATTTGGAGGCCTTTATTGTTCCATCAAAAACGCCTGTTATTTGGTGAAAGAGATAACCACCCCCCCTTACGACATGCTTAGGAAACGAAAAAAATTGTCCATTTTCAAATGTTGCGTGTTTGAGCGACAATTCACATTTGTACGTGGATAATCACTTTTAGAGATAAAATTAGATGTTTAAAGTGATTTTCAAGCTACCAGGGGCCCTAAACACAAGATTTGAGAAATGGGTAAAAGTGAATGAAAATGGCCAATTTACTCACTCTGAGGCCTTAAAAAGTGTTTCTCCTCCACGGGAAGTGAATTAAATAACATGTGGAGGCCTTTATTGTTCAAGCAAAAATGCCTGATTTTTGATGAAAGAGATAACCACCCCCCCTTACGACATGCTTCTGAAACTAAAAAAATGGTTCATTTTCAAATGTTGCATCTTTGATCTACAATTAACATTGTACTTGGATAATCATTTTTGAGATAAAATGAGATGTTTAAAGTGATTTTCATGCTTCCAGGGGCCTTAAACACGAGATTTGAGGAATGGGTAAAAGTGAATGAAAATGGCCAATTTACTCACTCTGAGGCCTTAAAAAGTGTTTCTCCTCCACGGGAAGTGAATTAAATAACATGTGGAGACCTTTATTGTTCAAGCGAAAACGCCTGATTTTTGATGAAAGAGATAACCACCCACCCTTACGACATGCTTCTGAAACTAAAAAAATGGTTCATTTTCAAATGTTGCGTCTTTGATCTACAATTAACATTGTACTTGGATAATCACTTTTAGAGATAAAATGAGATGTTTAAAGTGATTTTCAAGCATCCAGGGGCCCTAAACACAAGATTTCAGAAATGGGTAAACGTGAATGAAAATGGGCAATTTACTCACTCTGCGGCCTTAAAAAGTGTTTCTCCTCTACGGGAAGTGAATAAAATAACATTTGGAGGCCTTTATTGTTCAATCAAAAACGCCTGTTTTTTGGTGAAAGAGATAACCACCCCCCCTTACGACATTCTTCAGAAACTAAAAAAATTGTCAGTTTTCAAATGTTGCCTCTTTGAACTACAATTAACATTTGTACGTGGAAAATCACTTTTAAAGATAAAATGAGATGTTTAAAGTGATTTTCATGCTTCCAGGGGCCTTAAACACAAGATTTGAGGAATGGGTTAAAGTGAATGAAAATGGCCAATTGACTCATTCTGAGGCCTTAAAAAGTGTTTCTCCTGCACGGGAAGTGAATTAAATAACATTTGTAGGCCTTATTGTTCAAGCGAAAACATCAGATTTTTGACGAAAGAGATAACCACCCCCCCTTACAACATGCTTCAGAAACTAAAAAAATGGTCAGTTTTCAAATGTTGCCTCTTTGAACTACAATTCACATTTGTACGTGGAAAATCTTTTTTAAAGATAAACTGAGATGTTTAAAGTGATTTTCATGCTTCCAGTGGCCTTAAACACAAGATTTGAGGAATGGGTAAAAGTGAATGAAAATGGCCAATTTACTCACTCTGCGGCCTTAAAAAGTGTTTCTCCTCCACGGGAAGTGAATAAAATACCATTTGGAGGCCTTTATTGTTCAATCAAAAACGTCTGTTTTTTGGTGAAAGAGATAACCACCCCCCCTTACGACATGCTTCAGAAACGAAAAAAATGGTCCATTTTCAAATGTTGCCTCTTTGAACTACAATTCACATTTGTACGTGGATAATCACTTTTAGAGATAAAATTAGATGTTTAAAGTGATTTTCAAGCTTCCAGGGGCCCTAAACACAAGATTTGAGAAATGGGTAAAAATGAATGAAAATGGCCAATTTACTCATTCTGAGGCCTTAAAAGTGTTTCTGCTCCATGGGAAGTGAATTAAATAACATTTGGAGGCCTTTATTGTTCAATCAAAAACGCCTGTTATTTGGTGAAAGAGATAACCACCCCCCCTTACGACATGCTTCAGAAACAAAAAAAATTGTCCATTTTCAAATGTTGCGTCTTTGAGCGACAATTCACATTTGTACGTGGATAATCACTTTTAGAGATAAAATTAGATGTTTAAAGTGATTTTCAAGCTACCAGGGGCCCTAAACACAAGATTTGAGAAATGGGTAAAAGTGAATGAAAATGGCCAATTTACTCACTCTGAGGCCTTAAAAAGTGTTTCTCCTCCACGGGAAGTGAATTAAATAACATGTGGAGGCCTTTATTGTTCAAGCGAAAACGCCTGATTTTTGATGAAAGAGATAACCACCCCCCCTTACGACATGCTTCTGAAACTAAAAAAACGGTTCATTTTCAAATGTTGCGTCTTTGATCTACAATTAACATTGTACTTGGATAATCACTTTTAGAGATAAAATGAGATGTTTAAAGTGATTTTCAAGCTTCCAGGGGCCCTAAACACAAGATTTGAGAAATGGGTAAACGTGAATGAAAATGGCCAATTTACTCACTCTGCGGCCTTAAAAAGTGTTTCTCCTCCACGGGAAGTGAATAAAATAACATTTGGAGGCCTTTATTGTTCAATCCAAAACGCCTGTTTTTTGGTGAAAGAGATAACCACCCCCCCTTACGACATGCTTCAGAAACTAAAAAAATGGTCAGTTTTCAAATGTTGCCTCTTTGAACTACAATTAACATTTGTACGTGGAAAATCACTTTTAAAGATAAAATGAGATGTTTAAAGTGATTTTCATGCTTCCAGGGGCCTTAAACACAAGATTTGAGGAATGGGTAAAAGTGAATGAAAATGGCCAATTTACTCATTCTGAGGCCTTAAAAAGTGTTTCTCCTCCACGGGAAGTTAATTAAATAACATTTGTAGGCCTTTATTGTTCAAGCGAAAACGCCCGATTTTTGACGAAAGAGATAACCACCCGCCTTACGACATGCTTTAGAAACTAAAAAAATGGTCAGTTTTCAAATGTTGCCTCTTTGAACTACAATTCACATTTGTGTGTGGAAAATCACTTTTAAAGATAAAATTAGATGTTTAAAGTGATTTTCATGCTTCCAGGGGCCTTAAACACGAGATTTGAGGAATGGGTAAAAGTGAATAAAAATGGCCAATTTACTCACTCTGCGGCCTTAAAAAGTGTTTCTCCTCCACGGAAAGTGAATAAAATAAAATTTGGAGGCCTTTATTGTTCCATCAAAAACGCCTGTTATTTGGTGAAAGAGATAACCACCCCCCCTTACGACATGCTTCAGAAACGAAAAAAATTGTCCATTTTCAAATGTGGCGTGTTTGAGCGACAATTCACATTTGTACGTGGATAATCACTTTTAGAGATAAAATTAGATGTTTAAAGTGATTTTCAAGCTACCAGGGGCCCTAAACACAAGATTTGAGAAATGGGTAAAAGTGAATGAAAATGGCCAATTTACTCACTCTGAGGCCTTAAAAAGTGTTTCTCCTCCACGGGAAGTGAATTAAATAACATGTGGAGGCCTTTATTGTTCAAGCGAAAACGCCTGATTTTTGATGAAAGAGATAACCACCCCCCCTTACGACATGCTTCAGAAACTAAAAAAATGGTCAGTTTTCAAATGTTGCCTCTTTGAACTACAATTAACATTTGTACGTGGAAAATCACTTTTAGAGATAAAATGAGATGTTTAAAGTGATTTTCATGCTTCCAGGGGCCTTAAACACAAGATTTGAGGAATGGGTAAAAGTGAATGAAAATGGCCAATTTACTCATTCTGAGGCCTTAAAAAGTGTTTCTCCTCCACGGGAAGTTAATTAAATAACATTTGTAGGCCTTTATTGTTCAAGCGAAAACGCCCGATTTTTGACGAAAGAGATAACCACCCGCCTTACGACATGCTTTAGAAACTAAAAAAATGGTCAGTTTTCAAATGTTGCCTCTTTGAACTACAATTCACATTTGTGCGTGGAAAATCACTTTTAAAGATAAAATTAGATGTTTAAAGTGATTTTCATGCTTCCAGGGGCCTTAAACACGAGATTTGAGGAATGGGTAAAAGTGAATAAAAATGGCCAATTTACTCACTCTGCGGCCTTAAAAAGTGTTTCTCCTCCACGGGAAGTGAATAAAATAAAATTTGGAGGCCTTTATTGTTCCATCCAAAACGCCTGTTATTTGGTGAAAGAGATAACCACCCCCCCTTACGACATGCTTCAGAAACGAAAAAAATTGTCCATTTTCAAATGTTGCGTGTTTGAGCGACAATTCACATTTGTACGTGGATAATCACTTTTAGAGATAAAATTAGATGTTTAAAGTGATTTTCAAGCTACCAGGGGCCCTAAACACCAGATTTGAGAAATGGGTAAAAGTGAATGAAAATGGCCAATTTACTCACTCTGAGGCCTTAAAAAGTGTTTCTCCTCCACGGGAAGTGAATTAAATAACATGTGGAGGCCTTTATTGTTCAAGCGAAAACGCCTGATTTTTGATGAAAGAGATAACCACCCCCCCTTACGACATGCTTCTGAAACTAAAAAAATGGTTCATTTTCAAATGTTGCATCTTTGATCTACAATTAACATTGTACTTGGATAATCATTTTTGAGATAAAATGAGATGTTTAAAGTGATTTTCATGCTTTCAGGGGCCCTAAACACAAGATTTGAGAAATGGGTAAACGTGAATGAAAATGGCCAATTTACTCACTCTGCGGACTTAAAAAGTGTTTCTCCTCCACGGGAAGTGAATAAAATAAAATTTGGAGGCCTTTATTGTTCCATCAAAAACGCCTGTTATTTGGTGAAAGAGATAACCACCCCCCCTTACGACATGCTTCAGAAACGAAAAAAATTGTCCATTTTCAAATGTTGCGTGTTTGAGCGACAATTCACATTTGTACGTGGATAATCACTTTTAGAGATAAAATTAGATGTTTAAAGTGATTTTCAAGCTACCAGGGGCCCTAAACACCAGATTTGAGAAATGGGTAAAAGTGAATGAAAATGGCCAATTTACTCACTCTGAGGCCTTAAAAAGTGTTTCTCCTCCACGGGAAGTGAATTAAATAACATGTGGAGGCCTTTATTGTTCAAGCGAAAACGCCTGATTTTTGATGAAAGAGATAACCACCCCCCCTTACGACATGCTTCAGAAACTAAAAAAATGGTCAGTTTTCAAATGTTGCCTCTTTGAACTACAATTAACATTTGTACGTGGAAAATCACTTTTAAAGATAAAATGAGATGTTTAAAGTGATTTTCATGCTTCCAGGGGCCTTAAACACAAGATTTGAGGAATGGGTTAAAGTGAATGAAAATGGCCAATTGACTCATTCTGAGGCCTTAAAAAGTGTTTCTCCTGCACGGGAAGTGAATTAAATAACATTTGTAGGCCTTATTGTTCAAGCGAAAACATCCGATTTTTGACGAAAGAGATAACCACCCCCCCTTACGACATGCTTCAGAAACTAAAAAAATGGTCCATTTTCAAATGTTGCCTCTTTGAACTACAATTCACATTTGTACGTGGATAATCACTTTTAGAGATAAAATTAGATGTTTAAAGTGATTTTCAAGCTTCCAGGGGCCCTAAACACAAAATTTGAGAAATGGGTAAAAATGAATGAAAATGGCCAATTTACTCATTCTGAGGCCTTAAAAGTGTTTCTGCTCCATGGGAAGTGAATTAAATAACATTTGGAGGCCTTTATTGTTCAATCAAAAATGCCTGTTATTTGGTGAAAGAGATAACCACCCCCCCTTACGACATGCTTCAGAAACAAAAAAAATTGTCCATTTTCAAATGTTGCGTCTTTGAGCGACAATTCACATTTGTACGTGGATAATCACTTTTAGAGATAAAATTAGATGTTTAAAGTGATTTTCAAGCTACCAGGGGCCCTAAACACAAGATTTGAGAAATGGGTAAAAGTGAATGAAAATGGCCAATTTACTCACTCTGAGGCCTTAAAAAGTGTTTCTCCTCCACGGGAAGTGAATTAAATAACATGTGGAGGCCTTTATTGTTCAAGCGAAAACGCCTGATTTTTGATGAAAGAGATAACCACCCCCCCTTACGACATGCTTCTGAAACTAAAAAAACGGTTCATTTTCAAATGTTGCGTCTTTGATCTACAATTAACATTGTACTTGGATAATCACTTTTAGGGATAAAATGAGATGTTTAAAGTGATTTTCAAGCTTCCAGGGGCCCTAAACACAAGATTTGAGAAATGGGTAAACGTGAATGAAAATGGCCAATTTACTCACTCTGCGGCCTTAAAAAGTGTTTCTCCTCCACGGGAAGTGAATAAAATAACATTTGGAGGCCTTTATTGTTCAATCCAAAACGCCTGTTTTTTGGTGAAAGAGATAACCACCCCCCCTTACGACATGCTTCAGAAACTAAAAAAATGGTCAGTTTTCAAATGTTGCGTCTTTGAACTACAATTAACATTTGTACGTGGAAAATCACTTTTAAAGATAAAATGAGATGTTTAAAGTGATTTTCATGCTTCCAGGGGCCTTAAACACAAGATTTGAGGAATGGGTAAAAGTGAATGAAAATGGCCAATTTACTCATTCTGAGGCCTTAAAAAGTGTTTCTCCTCCACGGAAAGTGAATAAAATAAAATTTGGAGGCCTTTATTGTTCCATCAAAAACGCCTGTTATTTGGTGAAAGAGATAACCACCCCCCCTTACGACATGCTTCAGAAACGAAAAAAATTGTCCATTTTCAAATGTTGCGTGTTTGAGCGACAATTCACATTTGTACGTGGATAATCACTTTTAGAGATAAAATTAGATGTTTAAAGTGATTTTCAAGCTACCAGGGGCCCTAAACACAAGATTTGAGAAATGGGTAAAAGTGAATGAAAATGGCCAATTTACTCACTCTGAGGCCTTAAAAAGTGTTTCTCCTCCACGGGAAGTGAATTAAATAACATTTGGAGGCCTTTATTGTTCAAGCGAAAACGCCTGATTTTTGATGAAAGAGATAACCACCCCCCCTTACGACATGCTTCAGAAACTAAAAAAATGGTCAGTTTTCAAATGTTGCCTCTTTGAACTACAATTAACATTTGTACGTGGAAAATCACTTTTAGAGATAAAATGAGATGTTTAAAGTGATTTTCATGCTTCCAGGGGCCTTAAACACAAGATTTGAGGAATGGGTAAAAGTGAATGAAAATGGCCAATTTACTCATTCTGAGGCCTTAAAAAGTGTTTCTCCTCCACGGGAAGTTAATTAAATAACATTTGTAGGCCTTTATTGTTCAAGCGAAAACGCCCGATTTTTGACGAAAGAGATAACCACCCGCCTTACGACATGCTTTAGAAACTAAAAAAATGGTCAGTTTTCAAATGTTGCCTCTTTGAACTACAATTCACATTTGTGCGTGGAAAATCACTTTTAAAGATAAAATTAGATGTTTAAAGTGATTTTCATGCTTCCAGGGGCCTTAAAGACGAGATTTGAGGAATGGGTAAAAGTGAATAAAAATGGCCAATTTACTCACTCTGCGGCCTTAAAAAGTGTTTCTCCTCCACGGGAAGTGAATAAAATAAAATTTGGAGGCCTTTATTGTTCCATCCAAAACGCCTGTTATTTGGTGAAAGAGATAACCACCCCCCCTTACGACATGCTTCAGAAACGAAAAAAATTGTCCATTTTCAAATGTTGCGTGTTTGAGCGACAATTCACATTTGTACGTGGATAATCACTTTTAGAGATAAAATTAGATGTTTAAAGTGATTTTCAAGCTACCAGGGGCCCTAAACACCAGATTTGAGAAATGGGTAAAAGTGAATGAAAATGGCCAATTTACTCACTCTGAGGCCTTAAAAAGTGTTTCTCCTCCACGGGAAGTGAATTAAATAACATGTGGAGGCCTTTATTGTTCAAGCGAAAACGCCTGATTTTTGATGAAAGAGATAACCACCCCCCCTTACGACATGCTTCTGAAACTAAAAAAATGGTTCATTTTCAAATGTTGCATCTTTGATCTACAATTAACATTGTACTTGGATAATCATTTTTGAGATAAAATGAGATGTTTAAAGTGATTTTCATGCTTCCAGGGGCCCTAAACACAAGATTTGAGAAATGGGTAAACGTGAATGAAAATGGCCAATTTACTCACTCTGCGGACTTAAAAAGTGTTTCTCCTCCACGGGAAGTGAATAAAATAAAATTTGGAGGCCTTTATTGTTCCATCAAAAACGCCTGTTATTTGGTGAAAGAGATAACCACCCCCCCTTACGACATGCTTCAGAAACGAAAAAAATTGTCCATTTTCAAATGTTGCGTGTTTGAGCGACAATTCACATTTGTACGTGGATAATCACTTTTAGAGATAAAATTAGATGTTTAAAGTGATTTTCAAGCTACCAGGGGCCCTAAACACCAGATTTGAGAAATGGGTAAAAGTGAATGAAAATGGCCAATTTACTCACTCTGAGGCCTTAAAAAGTGTTTCTCCTCCACGGGAAGTGAATTAAATAACATGTGGAGGCCTTTATTGTTCAAGCGAAAACGCCTGATTTTTGATGAAAGAGATAACCACCCCCCCTTACGACATGCTTCTGAAACTAAAAAAATGGTTCATTTTCAAATGTTGCATCTTTGATCTACAATTAACATTGTACTTGGATAATCATTTTTGAGATAAAATGAGATGTTTAAAGTGATTTTCATGCTTCCAGGGGCCCTAAACACAAGATT
Organism: Triturus cristatus; assembly: GCF_964204655.1. Taxonomy (NCBI): domain Eukaryota; kingdom Metazoa; phylum Chordata; class Amphibia; order Caudata; family Salamandridae; genus Triturus; species Triturus cristatus. The sequence continues at coordinate 937,807,903 of NC_140591.1, read as the reverse complement.
TGAGAAATGGGTAAACGTGAATGAAAATGGCCAATTTACTCACTCTGCGGACTTAAAAAGTGTTTCTCCTCCACGGGAAGTGAATAAAATAAAATTTGGAGGCCTTTATTGTTCCATCAAAAACGCCTGTTATTTGGTGAAAGAGATAACCACCCCCCCTTACGACATGCTTCAGAAACGAAAAAAATTGTCCATTTTCAAATGTTGCGTGTTTGAGCGACAATTCACATTTGTACGTGGATAATCACTTTTAGAGATAAAATTAGATGTTTAAAGTGATTTTCAAGCTACCAGGGGCCCTAAACACAAGATTTGAGAAATGGGTAAAAGTGAATGAAAATGGCCAATTTACTTACTCTGAGGCCTTAAAAAGTGTTTCTCCTCCACGGGAAGTGAATAAAATAACATTTGGAGGCCTTTATTGTTCAATCAAAAACGCCTGTTTTTTGGTGAAAGAGATAACCACCCCCCCTTACGACATGCTTCAGAAACTAAAAAAATTGTCAGTTTTCAAATGTTGCCTCTTTGAACTACAATTAACATTTGTACGTGGAAAATCACTTTTAAAGATAAAATGAGATGTTTAAAGTGATTTTCATGCTTCCAGGGGCCTTAAACACAAGATTTGAGGAATGGGTTAAAGTGAATGAAAATGGCCAATTGACTCATTCTGAGGCCTTAAAAAGTGTTTCTCCTGCACGGGAAGTGAATTAAATAACATTTGTAGGCCTTATAGTTCAAGCGAAAACATCCGATTTTTGACGAAAGAGATAACCACCCCCCCTTACGACATGCTTCAGAAACTAAAAAAATGGTCCATTTTCAAATGTTGACTCTTTGAACTACAATTCACATTTGTATGTGGATAATCACTTTTAGAGATAAAATTAGATGTTTAAAGTGATTTTCAAGCTTCCAGGGGCCCTAAACACAAAATTTGAGAAATGGGTAAAAATGAATGAAAATGGCCAATTTACTCATTCTGAGGCCTTAAAAGTGTTTCTGCTCCATGGGAAGTGAATTAAATAACATTTGGAGGCCTTTATTGTTCAATCAAAAATGCCTGTTATTTGGTGAAAGAGATAACCACCCCCCCTTACGACATGCTTCAGAAACAAAAAAAATTGTCCATTTTCAAATGTTGCGTCTTTGAGCGACAATTCACATTTGTACGTGGATAATCACTTTTAGAGATAAAATTAGATGTTTAAAGTGATTTTCAAGCTTCCAGGGGCCTTAAACACAAGATTTGAGGAATGGGTAAAAGTGAATGAAAATGGCCAATTTACTCATTCTGAGGCCTTAAAAAGTGTTTCTCCTCCACGGGAAGTTAATTAAATAACATTTGTAGGCCTTTATTGTTCAAGCGAAAACGCCCGATTTTTGACGAAAGAGATAACCACCCGCCTTACGACATGCTTTAGAAACTAAAAAAATGGTCAGTTTTCAAATGTTGCCTCTTTGAACTACAATTCACATTTGTGCGTGGAAAATCACTTTTAAAGATAAAATTAGATGTTTAAAGTGATTTTCATGCTTCCAGGGGCCTTAAACACGAGATTTGAGGAATGGGTAAAAGTGAATAAAAATGGCCAATTTACTCACTCTGCGGCCTTAAAAAGTGTTTCTCCTCCACGGAAAGTGAATAAAATAAAATTTGGAGGCCTTTATTGTTCCATCAAAAACGCCTGTTATTTGGTGAAAGAGATAACCACCCCCCCTTACGACATGCTTCAGAAACGAAAAAAATTGTCCATTTTCAAATGTTGCGTGTTTGAGCGACAATTCACATTTGTACGTGGATAATCACTTTTAGAGATAAAATTAGATGTTTAAAGTGATTTTCAAGCTACCAGGGGCCCTGAACACAAGATTTGAGAAATGGGTAAAAGTGAATGAAAATGGCCAATTTACTCACTCTGAGGCCTTAAAAAGTGTTTCTCCTCCACGGGAAGTGAATTAAATAACATGTGGAGGCCTTTATTGTTCAAGCGAAAACGCCTGATTTTTGATGAAAGAGATAACCACCCCCCCTTACGACATGCTTCTGAAACTAAAAAAACGGTTCATTTTCAAATGTTGCGTCTTTGATCTACAATTAACATTGTACTTGGATAATCACTTTTAGGGATAAAATGAGATGTTTAAAGTGATTTTCAAGCTTCCAGGGGCCCTAAACACAAGATTTGAGAAATGGGTAAACGTGAATGAAAATGGCCAATTTACTCACTCTGCGGCCTTAAAAAGTGTTTCTCCTCCACGGGAAGTGAATAAAATAACATTTGGAGGCCTTTATTGTTCAAGCGAAAACGCCCGATTTTTGACGAAAGAGATAACCACCCGCCTTACGACATGCTTTAGAAACTAAAAAAATGGTCAGTTTTCAAATGTTGCCTCTTTGAACTACAATTCACATTTGTGTGTGGAAAATCACTTTTAAAGATAAAATTAGATGTTTAAAGTGATTTTCATGCTTCCAGGGGCCTTAAACACGAGATTTGAGGAATGGGTAAAAGTGAATAAAAATGGCCAATTTACTCACTCTGCGGCCTTAAAAAGTGTTTCTCCTCCACGGAAAGTGAATAAAATAAAATTTGGAGGCCTTTATTGTTCCATCAAAAACGCCTGTTATTTGGTGAAAGAGATAACCACCCCCCCTTACGACATGCTTCAGAAACGAAAAAAATTGTCCATTTTCAAATGTTGCGTGTTTGAGCGACAATTCACATTTGTACGTGGATAATCACTTTTAGAGATAAAATTAGATGTTTAAAGTGATTTTCAAGCTACCAGGGGCCCTAAACACAAGATTTGAGAAATGGGTAAAAGTGAATGAAAATGGCCAATTTACTCACTCTGAGGCCTTAAAAAGTGTTTCTCCTCCACGGGAAGTGAATTAAATAACATGTGGAGGCCTTTATTGTTCAAGCGAAAACGCCTGATTTTTGATGAAAGAGATAACCACCCCCCCTTACGACATGCTTCAGAAACTAAAAAAATGGTCAGTTTTCAAATGTTGCCTCTTTGAACTACAATTAACATTTGTACGTGGAAAATCACTTTTAGAGATAAAATGAGATGTTTAAAGTGATTTTCATGCTTCCAGGGGCCTTAAACACAAGATTTGAGGAATGGGTAAAAGTGAATGAAAATGGCCAATTTACTCATTCTGAGGCCTTAAAAAGTGTTTCTCCTCCACGGGAAGTTAATTAAATAACATTTGTAGGCCTTTATTGTTCAAGCGAAAACGCCCGATTTTTGACGAAAGAGATAACCACCCGCCTTACGACATGCTTTAGAAACTAAAAAAATGGTCAGTTTTCAAATGTTGCCTCTTTGAACTACAATTCACATTTGTGCGTGGAAAATCACTTTTAAAGATAAAATTAGATGTTTAAAGTGATTTTCATGCTTCCAGGGGCCTTAAACACGAGATTTGAGGAATGGGTAAAAGTGAATAAAAATGGCCAATTTACTCACTCTGCGGCCTTAAAAAGTGTTTCTCCTCCACGGGAAGTGAATAAAATAAAATTTGGAGGCCTTTATTGTTCCATCCAAAACGCCTGTTATTTGGTGAAAGAGATAACCACCCCCCCTTACGACATGCTTCAGAAACGAAAAAAATTGTCCATTTTCAAATGTTGCGTGTTTGAGCGACAATTCACATTTGTACGTGGATAATCACTTTTAGAGATAAAATTAGATGTTTAAAGTGATTTTCAAGCTACCAGGGGCCCTAAACACCAGATTTGAGAAATGGGTAAAAGTGAATGAAAATGGCCAATTTACTCACTCTGAGGCCTTAAAAAGTGTTTCTCCTCCACGGGAAGTGAATTAAATAACATGTGGAGGCCTTTATTGTTCAAGCGAAAACGCCTGATTTTTGATGAAAGAGATAACCACCCCCCCTTACGACATGCTTCTGAAACTAAAAAAATGGTTCATTTTCAAATGTTGCATCTTTGATCTACAATTAACATTGTACTTGGATAATCATTTTTGAGATAAAATGAGATGTTTAAAGTGATTTTCATGCTTTCAGGGGCCCTAAACACAAGATTTGAGAAATGGGTAAACGTGAATGAAAATGGCCAATTTACTCACTCTGCGGACTTAAAAAGTGTTTCGCCTCCACGGGAAGTGAATAAAATAAAATTTGGAGGCCTTTATTGTTCCATCAAAAACGCCTGTTATTTGGTGAAAGAGATAACCACCCCCCCTTACGACATGCTTCAGAAACGAAAAAAATTGTCCATTTTCAAATGTTGCGTGTTTGAGCGACAATTCACATTTGTACGTGGATAATCACTTTTAGAGATAAAATTAGATGTTTAAAGTGATTTTCAAGCTACCAGGGGCCCTAAACACCAGATTTGAGAAATGGGTAAAAGTGAATGAAAATGGCCAATTTACTCACTCTGAGGCCTTAAAAAGTGTTTCTCCTCCACGGGAAGTGAATTAAATAACATGTGGAGGCCTTTATTGTTCAAGCGAAAACGCCTGATTTTTGATGAAAGAGATAACCACCCCCCCTTACGACATGCTTCAGAAACAAAAAAAATGGTCAGTTTTCAAATGTTGCCTCTTTGAACTACAATTAACATTTGTACGTGGAAAATCACTTTTAAAGATAAAATGAGATGTTTAAAGTGATTTTCATGCTTCCAGGGGCCTTAAACACAAGATTTGAGGAATGGGTTAAAGTGAATGAAAATGGCCAATTGACTCATTCTGAGGCCTTAAAAAGTGTTTCTCCTGCACGGGAAGTGAATTAAATAACATTTGTAGGCCTTATTGTTCAAGCGAAAACATCCGATTTTTGACGAAAGAGATAACCACCCCCCCTTACGACATGCTTCAGAAACTAAAAAAATGGTCCATTTTCAAATGTTGCCTCTTTGAACTACAATTCACATTTGTACGTGGATAATCACTTTTAGAGATAAAATTAGATGTTTAAAGTGATTTTCAAGCTTCCAGGGGCCCTAAACACAAAATTTGAGAAATGGGTAAAAATGAATGAAAATGGCCAATTTACTCATTCTGAGGCCTTAAAAGTGTTTCTGCTCCATGGGAAGTGAATTAAATAACATTTGGAGGCCTTTATTGTTCAATCAAAAATGCCTGTTATTTGGTGAAAGAGATAACCACCCCCCCTTACGACATGCTTCAGAAACAAAAAAAATTGTCCATTTTCAAATGTTGCGTCTTTGAGCGACAATTCACATTTGTACGTGGATAATCACTTTTAGAGATAAAATTAGATGTTTAAAGTGATTTTCAAGCTACCAGGGGCCCTAAACACAAGATTTGAGAAATGGGTAAAAGTGAATGAAAATGGCCAATTTACTCACTCTGAGGCCTTAAAAAGTGTTTCTCCTCCACGGGAAGTGAATTAAATAACATGTGGAGGCCTTTATTGTTCAAGCGAAAACGCCTGATTTTTGATGAAAGAGATAACCACCCCCCCTTACGACATGCTTCTGAAACTAAAAAAACGGTTCATTTTCAAATGTTGCGTCTTTGATCTACAATTAACATTGTACTTGGATAATCACTTTTAGGGATAAAATGAGATGTTTAAAGTGATTTTCAAGCTTCCAGGGGCCCTAAACACAAGATTTGAGAAATGGGTAAACGTGAATGAAAATGGCCAATTTACTCACTCTGCGGCCTTAAAAAGTGTTTCTCCTCCACGGGAAGTGAATAAAATAACATTTGGAGGCCTTTATTGTTCAATCCAAAACGCCTGTTATTTGGTGAAAGAGATAACCACCCCCCCTTACGACATGCTTCAGAAACGAAAAAAATTGTCCATTTTCAAATGTTGCGTGTTTGAGCGACAATTCACATTTGTACGTGGATAATCACTTTTAGAGATAAAATTAGATGTTTAAAGTGATTTTCAAGCTACCAGGGGCCCTAAACACAAGATTTGAGAAATGGGTAAAAGTGAATGAAAATGGCCAATTTACTCACTCTGAGGCCTTAAAAAGTGTTTCTCCTCCACGGGAAGTGAATTAAATAACATTTGGAGGCCTTTATTGTTCAAGCGAAAACGCCTGATTTTTGATGAAAGAGATAACCACCCCCCCTTACGACATGCTTCAGAAACTAAAAAAATGGTCAGTTTTCAAATGTTGCCTCTTTGAACTACAATTAACATTTGTACGTGGAAAATCACTTTTAGAGATAAAATGAGACGTTTAAAGTGATTTTCATGCTTCCAGGGGCCTTAAACACAAGATTTGAGGAATGGGTAAAAGTGAATGAAAATGGCCAATTTACTCATTCTGAGGCCTTAAAAAGTGTTTCTCCTCCACGGGAAGTTAATTAAATAACATTTGTAGGCCTTTATTGTTCAAGCGAAAACGCCCGATTTTTGACGAAAGAGATAACCACCCGCCTTACGACATGCTTTAGAAACTAAAAAAATGGTCAGTTTTCAAATGTTGCCTCTTTGAACTACAATTCACATTTGTGCGTGGAAAATCACTTTTAAAGATAAAATTAGATGTTTAAAGTGATTTTCATGCTTCCAGGGGCCTTCAACACAAGATTTGAGGAATGGGTAAAAGTGAATAAAAATGGCCAATTTACTCACTCTGCGGCCTTAAAAAGTGTTTCTCCTCCACGGGAAGTGAATAAAATAAAATTTGGAGGCCTTTATTGTTCCATCCAAAACGCCTGTTATTTGGTGAAAGAGATAACCACCCCCCCTTACGACATGCTTCAGAAACGAAAAAAATTGTCCATTTTCAAATGTTGCGTGTTTGAGCGACAATTCACATTTGTACGTGGATAATCACTTTTAGAGATAAAATTAGATGTTTAAAGTGATTTTCAAGCTAAGAGGGGCCCTAAACACCAGATTTGAGAAATGGGTAAAAGTGAATGAAAATGGCCAATTTACTCACTCTGAGGCCTTAAAAAGTGTTTCTCCTCCACGGGAAGTGAATTAAATAACATGTGGAGGCCTTTATTGTTCAAGCGAAAACGCCTGATTTTTGATGAAAGAGATAACCACCCCCCCTTACGACATGCTTCTGAAACTAAAAAAACGGTTCATTTTCAAATGTTGCGTCTTTGATCTACAATTAACATTGTACTTGGATAATCACTTTTAGAGATAAAATGAGATGTTTAAAGTGATTTTCAAGCTTCCAGGGGCCCTAAACACAAGATTTGAGAAATGGGTAAACGTGAATGAAAATGGCCAATTTACTCACTCTGCGGCCTTAAAAAGTGTTTCTCCTCCACGGGAAGTGAATAAAATAACATTTGGAGGCCTTTATTGTTCAATCCAAAACGCCTGTTTTTTGGTGAAAGAGATAACCACCCCCCCTTACGACATGCTTCAGAAACTAAAAAAATGGTCAGTTTTCAAATGTTGCCTCTTTGAACTACAATTAACATTTGTACGTGGAAAATCACTTTTAAAGATAAAATGAGATGTTTAAAGTGATTTTCATGCTTCCAGGGGCCTTAAACACAAGATTTGAGGAATGGGTAAAAGTGAATGAAAATGGCCAATTTACTCATTCTGAGGCCTTAAAAAGTGTTTCTCCTCCACGGGAAGTTAATTAAATAACATTTGTAGGCCTTTATTGTTCAAGCGAAAACGCCCGATTTTTGACGAAAGAGATAACCACCCGCCTTACGACATGCTTTAGAAACTAAAAAAATGGTCAGTTTTCAAATGTTGCCTCTTTGAACTACAATTCACATTTGTGTGTGGAAAATCACTTTTAAAGATAAAATTAGATGTTTAAAGTGATTTTCATGCTTCCAGGGGCCTTAAACACGAGATTTGAGGAATGGGTAAAAGTGAATAAAAATGGCCAATTTACTCACTCTGCGGCCTTAAAAAGTGTTTCTCCTCCACGGAAAGTGAATAAAATAAAATTTGGAGGCCTTTATTGTTCCATCAAAAACGCCTGTTATTTGGTGAAAGAGATAACCACCCCCCCTTACGACATGCTTCAGAAACGAAAAAAATTGTCCATTTTCAAATGTTGCGTGTTTGAGCGACAATTCACATTTGTACGTGGATAATCACTTTTAGAGATAAAATTAGATGTTTAAAGTGATTTTCAAGCTACCAGGGGCCCTAAACACAAGATTTGAGAAATGGGTAAAAGTGAATGAAAATGGCCAATTTACTCACTCTGAGGCCTTAAAAAGTGTTTCTCCTCCACGGGAAGTGAATTAAATAACATGTGGAGGCCTTTATTGTTCAAGCGAAAACGCCTGATTTTTGATGAAAGAGATAACCACCCCCCCTTACGACATGCTTCAGAAACTAAAAAAATGGTCAGTTTTCAAATGTTGCCTCTTTGAACTACAATTAACATTTGTACGTGGAAAATCACTTTTAGAGATAAAATGAGATGTTTAAAGTGATTTTCATGCTTCCAGGGGCCTTAAACACAAGATTTGAGGAATGGGTAAAAGTGAATGAAAATGGCCAATTTACTCATTCTGAGGCCTTAAAAAGTGTTTCTCCTCCACGGGAAGTTAATTAAATAACATTTGTAGGCCTTTATTGTTCAAGCGAAAACGCCCGATTTTTGACGAAAGAGATAACCACCCGCCTTACGACATGCTTTAGAAACTAAAAAAATGGTCAGTTTTCAAATGTTGCCTCTTTGAACTACAATTCACATTTGTGCGTGGAAAATCACTTTTAAAGATAAAATTAGATGTTTAAAGTGATTTTCATGCTTCCAGGGGCCTTAAACACGAGATTTGAGGAATGGGTAAAAGTGAATAAAAATGGCCAATTTACTCACTCTGCGGCCTTAAAAAGTGTTTCTCCTCCACGGGAAGTGAATAAAATAAAATTTGGAGGCCTTTATTGTTCCATCCAAAACGCCTGTTATTTGGTGAAAGAGATAACCACCCCCCCTTACGACATGCTTCAGAAACGAAAAAAATTGTCCATTTTCAAATGTTGCGTGTTTGAGCGACAATTCACATTTGTACGTGGATAATCACTTTTAGAGATAAAATTAGATGTTTAAAGTGATTTTCAAGCTACCAGGGGCCCTAAACACCAGATTTGAGAAATGGGTAAAAGTGAATGAAAATGGCCAATTTACTCACTCTGAGGCCTTAAAAAGTGTTTCTCCTCCACGGGAAGTGAATTAAATAACATGTGGAGGCCTTTATTGTTCAAGCGAAAACGCCTGATTTTTGATGAAAGAGATAACCACCCCCCCTTACGACATGCTTCTGAAACTAAAAAAATGGTTCATTTTCAAATGTTGCATCTTTGATCTACAATTAACATTGTACTTGGATAATCATTTTTGAGATAAAATGAGATGTTTAAAGTGATTTTCATGCTTTCAGGGGCCCTAAACACAAGATTTGAGAAATGGGTAAACGTGAATGAAAATGGCCAATTTACTCACTCTGCGGACTTAAAAAGTGTTTCTCCTCCACGGGAAGTGAATAAAATAAAATTTGGAGGCCTTTATTGTTCCATCAAAAACGCCTGTTATTTGGTGAAAGAGATAACCACCCCCCCTTACGACATGCTTCAGAAACGAAAAAAATTGTCCATTTTCAAATGTTGCGTGTTTGAGCGACAATTCACATTTGTACGTGGATAATCACTTTTAGAGATAAAATTAGATGTTTAAAGTGATTTTCAAGCTACCAGGGGCCCTAAACACCAGATTTGAGAAATGGGTAAAAGTGAATGAAAATGGCCAATTTACTCACTCTGAGGCCTTAAAAAGTGGCTCTCCTCCACGGGAAGTGAATTAAATAACATGTGGAGGCCTTTATTGTTCAAGCGAAAACGCCTGATTTTTGATGAAAGAGATAACCACCCCCCCTTACGACATGCTTCAGAAACTAAAAAAATGGTCAGTTTTCAAATGTTGCCTCTTTGAACTACAATTAACATTTGTACGTGGAAAATCACTTTTAAAGATAAAATGAGATGTTTAAAGTGATTTTCATGCTTCCAGGGGCCTTAAACACAAGATTTGAGGAATGGGTTAAAGTGAATGAAAATGGCCAATTGACTCATTCTGAGGCCTTAAAAAGTGTTTCTCCTGCACGGGAAGTGAATTAAATAACATTTGTAGGCCTTATTGTTCAAGCGAAAACATCCGATTTTTGACGAAAGAGATAACCACCCCCCCTTACGACATGCTTCAGAAACTAAAAAAATGGTCCATTTTCAAATGTTGCCTCTTTGAACTACAATTCACATTTGTACGTGGATAATCACTTTTAGAGATAAAATTAGATGTTTAAAGTGATTTTCAAGCTTCCAGGGGCCCTAAACACAAAATTTGAGAAATGGGTAAAAATGAATGAAAATGGCCAATTTACTCATTCTGAGGCCTTAAAAGTGTTTCTGCTCCATGGGAAGTGAATTAAATAACATTTGGAGGCCTTTATTGTTCAATCAAAAATGCCTGTTATTTGGTGAAAGAGATAACCACCCCCCCTTACGACATGCTTCAGAAACAAAAAAAATTGTCCATTTTCAAATGTTGCGTCTTTGAGCGACAATTCACATTTGTACGTGGATAATCACTTTTAGAGATAAAATTAGATGTTTAAAGTGATTTTCAAGCTACCAGGGGCCCTAAACACAAGATTTGAGAAATGGGTAAAAGTGAATGAAAATGGCCAATTTACTCACTCTGAGGTCTTAAAAAGTGTTTCTCCTCCACGGGAAGTGAATTAAATAACATGTGGAGGCCTTTATTGTTCAAGCGAAAACGCCTGATTTTTGATGAAAGAGATAACCACCCCCCCTTACGACATGCTTCTGAAACTAAAAAAACGGTTCATTTTCAAATGTTGCGTCTTTGATCTACAATTAACATTGTACTTGGATAATCACTTTTAGGGATAAAATGAGATGTTTAAAGTGATTTTCAAGCTTCCAGGGGCCCTAAACACAAGATTTGAGAAATGGGTAAACGTGAATGAAAATGGCCAATTTACTCACTCTGCGGCCTTAAAAAGTGTTTCTCCTCCACGGGAAGTGAATAAAATAACATTTGGAGGCCTTTATTGTTCAATCCAAAACGCCTGTTATTTGGTGAAAGAGATAACCACCCCCCCTTACGACATGCTTCAGAAACGAAAAAAATTGTCCATTTTCAAATGTTGCGTGTTTGAGCGACAATTCACATTTGTACGTGGATAATCACTTTTAGAGATAAAATTAGATGTTTAAAGTGATTTTCAAGCTACCAGGGGCCCTAAACACAAGATTTGAGAAATGGGTAAAAGTGAATGAAAATGGCCAATTTACTCACTCTGAGGCCTTAAAAAGTGTTTCTCCTCCACGGGAAGTGAATTAAATAACATTTGGAGGCCTTTATTGTTCAAGCGAAAACGCCTGATTTTTGATGAAAGAGATAACCACCCCCCCTTACGACATGCTTCAGAAACTAAAAAAATGGTCAGTTTTCAAATGTTGCCTCTTTGAACTACAATTAACATTTGTACGTGGAAAATCACTTTTAGAGATAAAATGAGACGTTTAAAGTGATTTTCATGCTTCCAGGGGCCTTAAACACAAGATTTGAGGAATGGGTAAAAGTGAATGAAAATGGCCAATTTACTCATTCTGAGGCCTTAAAAAGTGTTTCTCCTCCACGGGAAGTTAATTAAATAACATTTGTAGGCCTTTATTGTTCAAGCGAAAACGCCCGATTTTTGACGAAAGAGATAACCACCCGCCTTACGACATGCTTTAGAAACTAAAAAAATGGTCAGTTTTCAAATGTTGCCTCTTTGAACTACAATTCACATTTGTGCGTGGAAAATCACTTTTAAAGATAAAATTAGATGTTTAAAGTGATTTTCATGCTTCCAGGGGCCTTCAACACAAGATTTGAGGAATGGGTAAAAGTGAATAAAAATGGCCAATTTACTCACTCTGCGGCCTTAAAAAGTGTTTCTCCTCCACGGGAAGTGAATAAAATAAAATTTGGAGGCCTTTATTGTTCCATCCAAAACGCCTGTTATTTGGTGAAAGAGATAACCACCCCCCCTTACGACATGCTTCAGAAACGAAAAAAATTGTCCATTTTCAAATGTTGCGTGTTTGAGCGACAATTCACATTTGTACGTGGATAATCACTTTTAGAGATAAAATTAGATGTTTAAAGTGATTTTCAAGCTAAGAGGGGCCCTAAACACCAGATTTGAGAAATGGGTAAAAGTGAATGAAAATGGCCAATTTACTCACTCTGAGGCCTTAAAAAGTGTTTCTCCTCCACGGGAAGTGAATTAAATAACATGTGGAGGCCTTTATTGTTCAAGCGAAAACGCCTGATTTTTGATGAAAGAGATAACCACCCCCCCTTACGACATGCTTCTGAAACTAAAAAAATGGTTCATTTTCAAATGTTGCATCTTTGATCTACAATTAACATTGTACTTGGATAATCATTTTTGAGATAAAATGAGATGTTTAAAGTGATTTTCATGCTTCCAGGGGCCTTAAACACGAGATTTGAGGAATGGGTAAAAGTGAATAAAAATGGCCAATTTACTCACTCTGCGGCCTTAAAAAGTGTTTCTCCTCCACGGGAAGTGAATAAAATAAAATTTGGAGGCCTTTATTGTTCCATCCAAAACGCCTGTTATTTGGTGAAAGAGATAACCACCCCCCCTTACGACATGCTTCAGAAACGAAAAAAATTGTCCATTTTCAAATATTGCGTCTTTGAGCGACAATTCACATTTGTACGTGGATAATCACTTTTAGAGATAAAATTAGATGTTTAAAGTGATTTTCAAGCTACCAGGGGCCCTAAACACCAGATTTGAGAAATGGGTAAAAGTGAATGAAAATGGCCAATTTACTCACTCTGAGGCCTTAAAAAGTGTTTCTCCTCCACGGGAAGTGAATTAAATAACATGTGGAGGCCTTTATTGTTCAAGCGAAAACGCCTGATTTTTGATGAAAGAGATAACCACCCCCCCTTACGACATGCTTCTGAAACTAAAAAAATGGTTCATTTTCAAATGTTGCATCTTTGATCTACAATTAACATTGTACTTTGATAATCACTTTTAGAGATAAAATGAGATGTTTAAAGTGATTTTCAAGCATCCAGGGGCCCTAAACACAAGATTTGAGAAATGGGTAAACGTGAATGAAAATGGGCAATTTACTCACTCTGCGGCCTTAAAAAGTGTTTCTCCTCTACGGGAAGTGAATAAAATAACATTTGGAGGCCTTTATTGTTCAATCAAAAACGCCTGTTTTTTGGTGAAAGAGATAACCACCCCCCCTTACGACATGCTTCAGAAACGAAAAAAATTGTCCATTTTCAAATGTTGCGTGTTTGAGCGACAATTCACATTTGTACGTGGATAATCACTTTTAGAGATAAAATTAGATGTTTAAAGTGATTTTCAAGCTACCAGGGGCCCTAAACACAAGATTTGAGAAATGGGTAAAAGTGAATGAAAATGGCCAATTTACTCCCTCTGAGGCCTTAAAAAGTGTTTCTCCTCCACGGGAAGTGAATTAAATAACATGTGGAGGCCTTTATTGTTCAAGCGAAAACGCCTGATTTTTGATGAAAGAGATAACCACCCCCCCTTACGACATGCTTCAGAAACTAAAAAAATGGTCAGTTTTCAAATGTTGCCTCTTTGAACTACAATTAACATTTGTACGTGGAAAATCACTTTTAGAGATAAAATGAGATGTTTAAAGTGATTTTCATGCTTCCAGGGGCCTTAAACACAAGATTTGAGGAATGGGTAAAAGTGAATGAAAATGGCCAATTTACTCATTCTGAGGCCTTAAAAAGTGTTTCTCCTCCACGGGAAGTTAATTAAATAACATTTGTAGGCCTTTATTGTTCAAGCGAAAACGCCCGATTTTTGACGAAAGAGATAACCACCCGCCTTACGACATGCTTTAGAAACTAAAAAAATGGTCAGTTTTCAAATGTTGCCTCTTTGAACTACAATTCACATTTGTGCGTGGAAAATCACTTTTAAAGATAAAATTAGATGTTTAAAGTGATTTTCATGCTTCCAGGGGCCTTAAAGACGAGATTTGAGGAATGGGTAAAAGTGAATAAAAATGGCCAATTTACTCACTCTGCGGCCTTAAAAAGTGTTTCTCCTCCACGGGAAGTGAATAAAATAAAATTTGGAGGCCTTTATTGTTCCATCCAAAACGCCTGTTATTTGGTGAAAGAGATAACCACCCCCCCTTACGACATGCTTCAGAAACGAAAAAAATTGTCCATTTTCAAATGTTGCGTGTTTGAGCGACAATTCACATTTGTACGTGGATAATCACTTTTAGAGATAAAATTAGATGTTTAAAGTGATTTTCAAGCTACCAGGGGCCCTAAACACCAGATTTGAGAAATGGGTAAAAGTGAATGAAAATGGCCAATTTACTCACTCTGAGGCCTTAAAAAGTGTTTCTCCTCCACGGGAAGTGAATTAAATAACATGTGGAGGCCTTTATTGTTCAAGCGAAAACGCCTGATTTTTGATGAAAGAGATAACCACCCCCCCTTACGACATGCTTCTGAAACTAAAAAAATGGTTCATTTTCAAATGTTGCATCTTTGATCTACAATTAACATTGTACTTGGATAATCATTTTTGAGATAAAATGAGATGTTTAAAGTGATTTTCATGCTTCCAGGGGCCCTAAACACAAGATTTGAGAAATGGGTAAACGTGAATGAAAATGGCCAATTTACTCACTCTGCGGACTTAAAAAGTGTTTCTCCTCCACGGGAAGTGAATAAAATAAAATTTGGAGGCCTTTATTGTTCCATCAAAAACGCCTGTTATTTGGTGAAAGAGATAACCACCCCCCCTTACGACATGCTTCAGAAACGAAAAAAATTGTCCATTTTCAAATGTTGCGTGTTTGAGCGACAATTCACATTTGTACGTGGATAATCACTTTTAGAGATAAAATTAGATGTTTAAAGTGATTTTCAAGCTACCAGGGGCCCTAAACACCAGATTTGAGAAATGGGTAAAAGTGAATGAAAATGGCCAATTTACTCACTCTGAGGCCTTAAAAAGTGTTTCTCCTCCACGGGAAGTGAATTAAATAACATGTGGAGGCCTTTATTGTTCAAGCGAAAACGCCTGATTTTTGATGAAAGAGATAACCACCCCCCCTTACGACATGCTTCTGAAACTAAAAAAATGGTTCATTTTCAAATGTTGCATCTTTGATCTACAATTAACATTGTACTTGGATAATCATTTTTGAGATAAAATGAGATGTTTAAAGTGATTTTCATGCTTCCAGGGGCCCTAAACACAAGATTTGAGAAATGGGTAAACGTGAATGAAAATGGCCAATTTACTCACTCTGCGGACTTAAAAAGTGTTTCTCCTCCACGGGAAGTGAATAAAATAAAATTTGGAGGCCTTTATTGTTCCATCAAAAACGCCTGTTATTTGGTGAAAGAGATAACCACCCCCCCTTACGACATGCTTCAGAAACGAAAAAAATTGTCCATTTTCAAATGTTGCGTGTTTGAGCGACAATTCACATTTGTACGTGGATAATCACTTTTAGAGATAAAATTAGATGTTTAAAGTGATTTTCAAGCTACCAGGGGCCCTAAACACAAGATTTGAGAAATGGGTAAAAGTGAATGAAAATGGCCAATTTACTTACTCTGAGGCCTTAAAAAGTGTTTCTCCTCCACGGGAAGTGAATAAAATAACATTTGGAGGCCTTTATTGTTCAATCAAAAACGCCTGTTTTTTGGTGAAAGAGATAACCACCCCCCCTTACGACATGCTTCAGAAACTAAAAAAATTGTCAGTTTTCAAATGTTGCCTCTTTGAACTACAATTAACATTTGTACGTGGAAAATCACTTTTAAAGATAAAATGAGATGTTTAAAGTGATTTTCATGCTTCCAGGGGCCTTAAACACAAGATTTGAGGAATGGGTTAAAGTGAATGAAAATGGCCAATTGACTCATTCTGAGGCCTTAAAAAGTGTTTCTCCTGCACGGGAAGTGAATTAAATAACATTTGTAGGCCTTATAGTTCAAGCGAAAACATCCGATTTTTGACGAAAGAGATAACCACCCCCCCTTACGACATGCTTCAGAAACTAAAAAAATGGTCCATTTTCAAATGTTGACTCTTTGAACTACAATTCACATTTGTACGTGGATAATCACTTTTAGAGATAAAATTAGATGTTTAAAGTGATTTTCAAGCTTCCAGGGGCCCTAAACACAAAATTTGAGAAATGGGTAAAAATGAATGAAAATGGCCAATTTACTCATTCTGAGGCCTTAAAAGTGTTTCTGCTCCATGGGAAGTGAATTAAATAACATTTGGAGGCCTTTATTGTTCAATCAAAAATGCCTGTTATTTGGTGAAAGAGATAACCACCCCCCCTTACGACATGCTTCAGAAACAAAAAAAATTGTCCATTTTCAAATGTTGCGTCTTTGAGCGACAATTCACATTTGTACGTGGATAATCACTTTTAGAGATAAAATTAGATGTTTAAAGTGATTTTCAAGCTTCCAGGGGCCTTAAACACAAGATTTGAGGAATGGGTAAAAGTGAATGAAAATGGCCAATTTACTCATTCTGAGGCCTTAAAAAGTGTTTCTCCTCCACGGGAAGTTAATTAAATAACATTTGTAGGCCTTTATTGTTCAAGCGAAAACGCCCGATTTTTGACGAAAGAGATAACCACCCGCCTTACGACATGCTTTAGAAACTAAAAAAATGGTCAGTTTTCAAATGTTGCCTCTTTGAACTACAATTCACATTTGTGCGTGGAAAATCACTTTTAAAGATAAAATTAGATGTTTAAAGTGATTTTCATGCTTCCAGGGGCCTTAAACACGAGATTTGAGGAATGGGTAAAAGTGAATAAAAATGGCCAATTTACTCACTCTGCGGCCTTAAAAAGTGTTTCTCCTCCACGGAAAGTGAATAAAATAAAATTTGGAGGCCTTTATTGTTCCATCAAAAACGCCTGTTATTTGGTGAAAGAGATAACCACCCCCCCTTACGACATGCTTCAGAAACGAAAAAAATTGTCCATTTTCAAATGTTGCGTGTTTGAGCGACAATTCACATTTGTACGTGGATAATCACTTTTAGAGATAAAATTAGATGTTTAAAGTGATTTTCAAGCTACCAGGGGCCCTGAACACAAGATTTGAGAAATGGGTAAAAGTGAATGAAAATGGCCAATTTACTCACTCTGAGGCCTTAAAAAGTGTTTCTCCTCCACGGGAAGTGAATTAAATAACATGTGGAGGCCTTTATTGTTCAAGCGAAAACGCCTGATTTTTGATGAAAGAGATAACCACCCCCCCTTACGACATGCTTCAGAAACTAAAAAAATGGTCAGTTTTCAAATGTTGCCTCTTTGAACTACAATTAACATTTGTACGTGGAAAATCACTTTTAGAGATAAAATGAGATGTTTAAAGTGATTTTCATGCTTCCAGGGGCCTTAAACACAAGATTTGAGGAATGGGTAAAAGTGAATGAAAATGGCCAATTTACTCATTCTGAGGCCTTAAAAAGTGTTTCTCCTCCACGGGAAGTTAATTAAATAACATTTGTAGGCCTTTATTGTTCAAGCGAAAACGCCCGATTTTTGACGAAAGAGATAACCACCCGCCTTACGACATGCTTTAGAAACTAAAAAAATGGTCAGTTTTCAAATGTTGCCTCTTTGAACTACAATTCACATTTGTGCGTGGAAAATCACTTTTAAAGATAAAATTAGATGTTTAAAGTGATTTTCATGCTTCCAGGGGCCTTAAAGACGAGATTTGAGGAATGGGTAAAAGTGAATAAAAATGGCCAATTTACTCACTCTGCGGCCTTAAAAAGTGTTTCTCCTCCACGGGAAGTGAATAAAATAAAATTTGGAGGCCTTTATTGTTCCATCCAAAACGCCTGTTATTTGGTGAAAGAGATAACCACCCCCCCTTACGACATGCTTCAGAAACGAAAAAAATTGTCCATTTTCAAATGTTGCGTGTTTGAGCGACAATTCACATTTGTACGTGGATAATCACTTTTAGAGATAAAATTAGATGTTTAAAGTGATTTTCAAGCTACCAGGGGCCCTAAACACCAGATTTGAGAAATGGGTAAAAGTGAATGAAAATGGCCAATTTACTCACTCTGAGGCCTTAAAAAGTGTTTCTCCTCCATGGGAAGTGAATTAAATAACATGTGGAGGCCTTTATTGTTCAAGCGAAAATGCCTGATTTTTGATGAAAGAGATAACCACCCCCCCTTACGACATGCTTCTGAAACTAAAAAAATGGTTCATTTTCAAATGTTGCATCTTTGATCTACAATTAACATTGTACTTGGATAATCATTTTTGAGATAAAATGAGATGTTTAAAGTGATTTTCATGCTTCCAGGGGCCCTAAACACAAGATTTGAGAAATGGGTAAACGTGAATGAAAATAGCCAATTTACTCACTCTGCGGACTTAAAAAGTGTTTCTCCTCCACGGGAAGTGAATAAAATAAAATTTGGAGGCCTTTATTGTTCCATCAAAAACGCCTGTTATTTGGTGAAAGAGATAACCACCCCCCTTTACGACATGCTTCAGAAACGAAAAAAATTGTCCATTTTCAAATGTTGCGTGTTTGAGCGACAATTCACATTTGTACGTGGATAATCACTTTTAGAGATAAAATTAGATGTTTAAAGTGATTTTCAAGCTACCAGGGGCCCTAAACACAAGATTTGAGAAATGGGTAAAAGTGAATGAAAATGGCCAATTTACTCACTCTGAGGCCTTAAAAAGTGTTTCTCCTCCACGGGAAGTGAATTAAATAACATGTGGAGGCCTTTATTGTTCAAGCGAAAACGCCTGATTTTTGATGAAAGAGATAACCACCCCCCCTTACGACATGCTTCTGAAACTAAAAAAACGGTTCATTTTCAAATGTTGCGTCTTTGATCTACAATTAACATTGTACTTGGATAATCACTTTTAGAGATAAAATGAGATGTTTAAAGTGATTTTCAAGCTTCCAGGGGCCCTAAACACAAGATTTGAGAAATGGGTAAACGTGAATGAAAATGGCCAATTTACTCACTCTGCGGCCTTAAAAAGTGTTTCTCCTCCACGGGAAGTTAATTAAATAACATTTGTAGGCCTTTATTGTTCAAGCGAAAACGCCCGATTTTTGACGAAAGAGATAACCACCCGCCTTACGACATGCTTTAGAAACTAAAAAAATGGTCAGTTTTCAAATGTTGCCTCTTTGAACTACAATTCACATTTGTGCGTGGAAAATCACTTTTAAAGATAAAATTAGATGTTTAAAGTGATTTTCATGCTTCCAGGGGCCTTAAAGACGAGATTTGAGGAATGGGTAAAAGTGAATAAAAATGGCCAATTTACTCACTCTGCGGCCTTAAAAAGTGTTTCTCCTCCACGGGAAGTGAATAAAATAAAATTTGGAGGCCTTTATTGTTCCATCCAAAACGCCTGTTATTTGGTGAAAGAGATAACCACCCCCCCTTACGACATGCTTCAGAAACGAAAAAAATTGTCCATTTTCAAATGTTGCGTGTTTGAGCGACAATTCACATTTGTACGTGGATAATCACTTTTAGAGATAAAATTAGATGTTTAAAGTGATTTTCAAGCTACCAGGGGCCCTAAACACCAGATTTGAGAAATGGGTAAAAGTGAATGAAAATGGCCAATTTACTCACTCTGAGGCCTTAAAAAGTGTTTCTCCTCCATGGGAAGTGAATTAAATAACATGTGGAGGCCTTTATTGTTCAAGCGAAAATGCCTGATTTTTGATGAAAGAGATAACCACCCCCCCTTACGACATGCTTCTGAAACTAAAAAAATGGTTCATTTTCAAATGTTGCATCTTTGATCTACAATTAACATTGTACTTGGATAATCATTTTTGAGATAAAATGAGATGTTTAAAGTGATTTTCATGCTTCCAGGGGCCCTAAACACAAGATTTGAGAAATGGGTAAACGTGAATGAAAATGGCCAATTTACTCACTCTGCGGACTTAAAAAGTGTTTCTCCTCCACGGGAAGTGAATAAAATAAAATTTGGAGGCCTTTATTGTTCCATCAAAAACGCCTGTTATTTGGTGAAAGAGATAACCACCCCCCTTTACGACATGCTTCAGAAACGAAAAAAATTGTCCATTTTCAAATGTTGCGTGTTTGAGCGACAATTCACATTTGTACGTGGATAATCACTTTTAGAGATAAAATTAGATGTTTAAAGTGATTTTCAAGCTACCAGGGGCCCTAAACACAAGATTTGAGAAATGGGTAAAAGTGAATGAAAATGGCCAATTTACTCACTCTGAGGCCTTAAAAAGTGTTTCTCCTCCACGGGAAGTGAATTAAATAACATGTGGAGGCCTTTATTGTTCAAGCGAAAACGCCTGATTTTTGATGAAAGAGATAACCACCCCCCCTTACGACATGCTTCTGAAACTAAAAAAACGGTTCATTTTCAAATGTTGCGTCTTTGATCTACAATTAACATTGTACTTGGATAATCACTTTTAGAGATAAAATGAGATGTTTAAAGTGATTTTCAAGCTTCCAGGGGCCCTAAACACAAGATTTGAGAAATGGGTAAACGTGAATGAAAATGGCCAATTTACTCACTCTGCGGCCTTAAAAAGTGTTTCTCCTCCACGGGAAGTGATTAAAATAACATTTGGAGGCCTTTATTGTTCAATCAAAAACGCCTGTTTTTTGGTGAAAGAGATAACCACCCCCCCTTACGACATGCTTCAGAAACTAAAAAAATGGTCCGTTTTCAAATGTTGCCTCTTTGAACTACAATTCACATTTGTACGTGGAAAATCACTTTTAAAGATAAAATGAGATGTTTAAAGTGATTTTCATGCTTCCAGGGGCCTTAAACACAAGATTTGAGGAATGGGTAAAAGTGAATGAAAATGGCCAATTTACTCATTCTGAGGCCTTAAAAAGTGTTTCTCCTCCACGGGAAGTTAATTAAATAACATTTGTAGGCCTTTATTGTTCAAGCGAAAACGCCCGATTTTTGACGAAAGAGATAACCACCCACCCTTACGACATGCTTCAGAAACGAAAAAAATGGTCCATTTTCAAATGTTGCCTCTTTGAACTACAATTCACATTTGTACGTGGATAATCACTTTTAGAGATAAAATTAGATGTTTGAAGTGATTTTCAAGCTTCCATGGGCCCTAAACACAATATTTGAGAAATGGGTAAATGTGAATGAAAATGGCCAATTTACTCACTCTGCGGCCTTAAAAAGTGTTTCTCCTCCACGGGAAGTGAATAAAATAAAATTTGGAGGCCTTTATTGTTCCATCCAAAACGCCTGTTATTTGGTGAAAGAGATAACCACCCCCCCTTACGACATGCTTCAGAAACGAAAAAAATTGTCCATTTTCAAATGTTGCGTGTTTGAGCGACAATTCACATTTGTACGTGGATAATCACTTTTAGAGATAAAATTAGATGTTTAAAGTGATTTTCAAGCTACCAGGGGCCCTAAACACCAGATTTGAGAAATGGGTAAAAGTGAATGAAAATGGCCAATTTACTCACTCTGAGGCCTTAAAAAGTGTTTCTCCTCCACGGGAAGTGAATTAAATAACATGTGGAGGCCTTTATTGTTCAAGCGAAAACGCCTGATTTTTGATGAAAGAGATAACCACCCCCCCTTACGACATGCTTCTGAAACTAAAAAAATGGTTCATTTTCAAATGTTGCATCTTTGATCTACAATTAACATTGTACTTGGATAATCATTTTTGAGATAAAATGAGATGTTTAAAGTGATTTTCATGCTTCCAGGGGCCCTAAACACAAGATTTGAGAAATGGGTAAACGTGAATGAAAATGGCCAATTTACTCACTCTGCGGACTTAAAAAGTGTTTCTCCTCCACGGGAAGTGAATTAAATAACATGTGGAGGCCTTTATTGTTCAAGCGAAAACGCCTGATTTTTGATGAAAGAGATAACCACCCCCCCTTACGACATGCTTCTGAAACTAAAAAAACGGTTCATTTTCAAATGTTGCGTCTTTGATCTACAATTAACATTGTACTTGGATAATCACTTTTAGAGATAAAATGAGATGTTTAAAGTGATTTTCAAGCTTCCAGGGGCCCTAAACACAAGATTTGAGAAATGGGTAAACGTGAATGAAAATGGCCAATTTACTCACTCTGCGGCCTTAAAAAGTGTTTCTCCTCCACGGGAAGTGAATAAAATAACATTTGGAGGCCTTTATTGTTCAATCCAAAACGCCTGTTTTTTGGTGAAAGAGATAACCACCCCCCCTTACGACATGCTTCAGAAACTAAAAAAATGGTCAGTTTTCAAATGTTGCCTCTTTGAACTACAATTAACATTTGTACGTGGAAAATCACTTTTAAAGATAAAATGAGATGTTTAAAGTGATTTTCATGCTTCCAGGGGCCTTAAACACAAGATTTGAGGAATGGGTAAAAGTGAATGAAAATGGCCAATTTACTCATTCTGAGGCCTTAAAAAGTGTTTCTCCTCCACGGGAAGTTAATTAAATAACATTTGTAGGCCTTTATTGTTCAAGCGAAAACGCCCGATTTTTGACGAAAGAGATAACCACCCGCCTTACGACATGCTTTAGAAACTAAAAAAATGGTCAGTTTTCAAATGTTGCCTCTTTGAACTACAATTCACATTTGTGCGTGGAAAATCACTTTTAAAGATAAAATTAGATGTTTAAAGTGATTTTCATGCTTCCAGGGGCCTTAAACACGAGATTTGAGGAATGGGTAAAAGTGAATAAAAATGGCCAATTTACTCACTCTGCGGCCTTAAAAAGTGTTTCTCCTCCACGGGAAGTGAATAAAATAAAATTTGGAGGCCTTTATTGTTCCATCCAAAACGCCTGTTATTTGGTGAAAGAGATAACCACCCCCCCTTACGACATGCTTCAGAAACGAAAAAAATTGTCCATTTTCAAATGTTGCGTGTTTGAGCGACAATTCACATTTGTACGTGGATAATCACTTTTAGAGATAAAATTAGATGTTTAAAGTGATTTTCAAGCTACCAGGGGCCCTAAACACCAGATTTGAGAAATGGGTAAAAGTGAATGAAAATGGCCAATTTACTCACTCTGAGGCCTTAAAAAGTGTTTCTCCTCCACGGGAAGTGAATTAAATAACATGTGGAGGCCTTTATTGTTCAAGCGAAAACGCCTGATTTTTGATGAAAGAGATAACCACCCCCCCTTACGACATGCTTCAGAAACTAAAAAAATGGTCAGTTTTCAAATGTTGCCTCTTTGAACTACAATTAACATTTGTACGTGGAAAATCACTTTTAGAGATAAAATGAGATGTTTAAAGTGATTTTCATGCTTCCAGGGGCCTTAAACACAAGATTTGAGGAATGGGTAAAAGTGAATGAAAATGGCCAATTTACTCATTCTGAGGCCTTAAAAAGTGTTTCTCCTCCACGGGAAGTTAATTAAATAACATTTGTAGGCCTTTATTGTTCAAGCGAAAACGCCCGATTTTTGACGAAAGAGATAACCACCCGCCTTACGACATGCTTTAGAAACTAAAAAAATGGTCAGTTTTCAAATGTTGCCTCTTTGAACTACAATTCACATTTGTGCGTGGAAAATCACTTTTAAAGATAAAATTAGATGTTTAAAGTGATTTTCATGCTTCCAGGGGCCTTAAAGACGAGATTTGAGGAATGGGTAAAAGTGAATAAAAATGGCCAATTTACTCACTCTGCGGCCTTAAAAAGTGTTTCTCCTCCACGGGAAGTGAATAAAATAAAATTTGGAGGCCTTTATTGTTCCATCAAAAACGCCTGTTATTTGGTGAAAGAGATAACCACCCCCCCTTACGACATGCTTCAGAAACGAAAAAAATTGTCCATTTTCAAATGTTGCGTGTTTGAGCGACAATTCACATTTGTACGTGGATAATCACTTTTAGAGATAAAATTAGATGTTTAAAGTGATTTTCAAGCTACCAGGGGCCCTAAACACCAGATTTGAGAAATGGGTAAAAGTGAATGAAAATGGCCAATTTACTCACTCTGAGGCCTTAAAAAGTGTTTCTCCTCCACGGGAAGTGAATTAAATAACATGTGGAGGCCTTTATTGTTCAAGCGAAAACGCCTGATTTTTGATGAAAGAGATAACCACCCCCCCTTACGACATGCTTCTGAAACTAAAAAAACGGTTCATTTTCAAATGTTGCGTCTTTGATCTACAATTAACATTGTACTTGGATAATCACTTTTAGAGATAAAATGAGATGTTTAAAGTGATTTTCAAGCTTCCAGGGGCCCTAAACACAAGATTTGAGAAATGGGTAAACGTGAATGAAAATGGCCAATTTACTCACTCTGCGGCCTTAAAAAGTGTTTCTCCTCCACGGGAAGTGATTAAAATAACATTTGGAGGCCTTTATTGTTCAATCAAAAACGCCTGTTTTTTGGTGAAAGAGATAACCACCCCCCCTTACGACATGCTTCAGAAACTAAAAAAATGGTCCGTTTTCAAATGTTGCCTCTTTGAACTACAATTCACATTTGTACGTGGAAAATCACTTTTAAAGATAAAATGAGATGTTTAAAGTGATTTTCATGCTTCCAGGGGCCTTAAACACAAGATTTGAGGAATGGGTAAAAGTGAATGAAAATGGCCAATTTACTCATTCTGAGGCCTTAAAAAGTGTTTCTCCTCCACGGGAAGTTAATTAAATAACATTTGTAGGCCTTTATTGTTCAAGCGAAAACGCCCGATTTTTGACGAAAGAGATAACCACCCACCCTTACGACATGCTTCAGAAACGAAAAAAATGGTCCATTTTCAAATGTTGCCTCTTTGAACTACAATTCACATTTGTACGTGGATAATCACTTTTAGAGATAAAATTAGATGTTTGAAGTGATTTTCAAGCTTCCATGGGCCCTAAACACAATATTTGAGAAATGGGTAAATGTGAATGAAAATGGCCAATTTACTCACTCTGCGGCCTTAAAAAGTGTTTCTCCTCCACGGGAAGTGAATAAAATAAAATTTGGAGGCCTTTATTGTTCCATCCAAAACGCCTGTTATTTGGTGAAAGAGATAACCACCCCCCCTTACGACATGCTTCAGAAACGAAAAAAATTGTCCATTTTCAAATGTTGCGTGTTTGAGCGACAATTCACATTTGTACGTGGATAATCACTTTTAGAGATAAAATTAGATGTTTAAAGTGATTTTCAAGCTACCAGGGGCCCTAAACACCAGATTTGAGAAATGGGTAAAAGTGAATGAAAATGGCCAATTTACTCACTCTGAGGCCTTAAAAAGTGTTTCTCCTCCACGGGAAGTGAATTAAATAACATGTGGAGGCCTTTATTGTTCAAGCGAAAACGCCTGATTTTTGATGAAAGAGATAACCACCCCCCCTTACGACATGCTTCTGAAACTAAAAAAATGGTTCATTTTCAAATGTTGCATCTTTGATCTACAATTAACATTGTACTTGGATAATCATTTTTGAGATAAAATGAGATGTTTAAAGTGATTTTCATGCTTCCAGGGGCCCTAAACACAAGATTTGAGAAATGGGTAAACGTGAATGAAAATGGCCAATTTACTCACTCTGCGGACTTAAAAAGTGTTTCTCCTCCACGGGAAGTGAATTAAATAACATGTGGAGGCCTTTATTGTTCAAGCGAAAACGCCTGATTTTTGATGAAAGAGATAACCACCCCCCCTTACGACATGCTTCTGAAACTAAAAAAACGGTTCATTTTCAAATGTTGCGTCTTTGATCTACAATTAACATTGTACTTGGATAATCACTTTTAGAGATAAAATGAGATGTTTAAAGTGATTTTCAAGCTTCCAGGGGCCCTAAACACAAGATTTGAGAAATGGGTAAACGTGAATGAAAATGGCCAATTTACTCACTCTGCGGCCTTAAAAAGTGTTTCTCCTCCACGGGAAGTGAATAAAATAACATTTGGAGGCCTTTATTGTTCAATCCAAAACGCCTGTTTTTTGGTGAAAGAGATAACCACCCCCCCTTACGACATGCTTCAGAAACTAAAAAAATGGTCAGTTTTCAAATGTTGCCTCTTTGAACTACAATTAACATTTGTACGTGGAAAATCACTTTTAAAGATAAAATGAGATGTTTAAAGTGATTTTCATGCTTCCAGGGGCCTTAAACACAAGATTTGAGGAATGGGTAAAAGTGAATGAAAATGGCCAATTTACTCATTCTGAGGCCTTAAAAAGTGTTTCTCCTCCACGGGAAGTTAATTAAATAACATTTGTAGGCCTTTATTGTTCAAGCGAAAACGCCCGATTTTTGACGAAAGAGATAACCACCCGCCTTACGACATGCTTTAGAAACTAAAAAAATGGTCAGTTTTCAAATGTTGCCTCTTTGAACTACAATTCACATTTGTGCGTGGAAAATCACTTTTAAAGATAAAATTAGATGTTTAAAGTGATTTTCATGCTTCCAGGGGCCTTAAACACGAGATTTGAGGAATGGGTAAAAGTGAATAAAAATGGCCAATTTACTCACTCTGCGGCCTTAAAAAGTGTTTCTCCTCCACGGGAAGTGAATAAAATAAAATTTGGAGGCCTTTATTGTTCCATCCAAAACGCCTGTTATTTGGTGAAAGAGATAACCACCCCCCCTTACGACATGCTTCAGAAACGAAAAAAATTGTCCATTTTCAAATGTTGCGTGTTTGAGCGACAATTCACATTTGTACGTGGATAATCACTTTTAGAGATAAAATTAGATGTTTAAAGTGATTTTCAAGCTACCAGGGGCCCTAAACACCAGATTTGAGAAATGGGTAAAAGTGAATGAAAATGGCCAATTTACTCACTCTGAGGCCTTAAAAAGTGTTTCTCCTCCACGGGAAGTGAATTAAATAACATGTGGAGGCCTTTATTGTTCAAGCGAAAACGCCTGATTTTTGATGAAAGAGATAACCACCCCCCCTTACGACATGCTTCTGAAACTAAAAAAATGGTTCATTTTCAAATGTTGCATCTTTGATCTACAATTAACATTGTACTTGGATAATCATTTTTGAGATAAAATGAGATGTTTAAAGTGATTTTCATGCTTCCAGGGGCCCTAAACACAAGATTTGAGAAATGGGTAAACGTGAATGAAAATGGCCAATTTACTCACTCTGCGGACTTAAAAAGTGTTTCTCCTCCACGGGAAGTGAATAAAATAAAATTTGGAGGCCTTTATTATTCCATCAAAAACGCCTGTTATTTGGTGAAAGAGATAACCACCCCCCCTTACGACATGCTTCAGAAACGAAAAAAATTGTCCATTTTCAAATGTTGCGTGTTTGAGCGACAATTCACATTTGTACGTGGATAATCACTTTTAGAGATAAAATTAGATGTTTAAAGTGATTTTCAAGCTACCAGGGGCCCTAAACACAAGATTTGAGAAATGGGTAAAAGTGAATGAAAATGGCCAATTTACTTACTCTGAGGCCTTAAAAAGTGTTTCTCCTCCACGGGAAGTGAATAAAATAACATTTGGAGGCCTTTATTGTTCAATCAAAAACGCCTGTTTTTTGGTGAAAGAGATAACCACCCTCCCTTACGACATGCTTCAGAAACTAAAAAAATTGTCAGTTTTCAAATGTTGCCTCTTTGAACTACAATTAACATTTGTACGTGGAAAATCACTTTTAAAGATAAAATGAGATGTTTAAAGTGATTTTCATGCTTCCAGGGGCCTTAAACACAAGATTTGAGGAATGGGTTAAAGTGAATGAAAATGGCCAATTGACTCATTCTGAGGCCTTAAAAAGTGTTTCTCCTGCACGGGAAGTGAATTAAATAACATTTGTAGGCCTTATTGTTCAAGCGAAAACATCCGATTTTTGACGAAAGAGATAACCACCCCCCCTTACGACATGCTTCAGAAACTAAAAAAATGGTCCATTTTCAAATGTTGCGTCTTTGAACGACAATTCACATTTGTACGTGGATAATCACTTTTAGAGATAAAATTAGATGTTTAAAGTGATTTTCAAGCTTCCAGGGGCCCTAAACACAAGATTTGAGAAATGGGTAAACGTGAATGAAAATGGCCAATTTACTCACTCTGCGGCCTTAAAAAGTGTTTCTCCTCCACGGGAAGTGAATAAAATAACATTTGGAGGCCTTTATTGTTCAATCAAAAACGTCTGTTTTTTGGTGAAAGAGATAACCACTCCCCCTTACGACATGCTTCAGAAACGAAAAAAATGGTCCATTTTCAAATGTTGCCTCTTTGAACTACAATTCACATTTGTACGTGGATAATTACTTTTAGAGATAAAATTAGATGTTTAAAGTGATTTTCAAGCTTCCAGGGGCCCTAAACACAAAATTTGAGAAATGGGTAAAAATGAATGAAAATGGCCAATTTACTCATTCTGAGGCCTTAAAAGTGTTTCTGCTCCATGGGAAGTGAATTAAATAACATTTGGAGGCCTTTATTGTTCAATCAAAAATGCCTGTTATTTGGTGAAAGAGATAACCACCCCCCCTTACGACATGCTTCAGAAACAAAACAAATTGTCCATTTTCAAATATTGCGTCTTTGAGCGACAATTCACATTTGTACGTGGATAATCACTTTTAGAGATAAAATTAGATGTTTAAAGTGATTTTCAAGCTTCCAGGGGCCTTAAACACAAGATTTGAGGAATGGGTAAAAGTGAATGAAAATGGCCAATTTACTCATTCTGAGGCCTTAAAAAGTGTTTCTCCTCCACGGGAAGTTAATTAAATAACATTTGTAGGCCTTTATTGTTCAAGCGAAAACGCCCGATTTTTGACGAAAGAGATAACCACCCGCCTTACGACATGCTTTAGAAACTAAAAAAATGGTCAGTTTTCAAATGTTGCCTCTTTGAACTACAATTCACATTTGTGCGTGGAAAATCACTTTTAAAGATAAAATTAGATGTTTAAAGTGATTTTCATGCTTCCAGGGGCCTTAAACACGAGATTTGAGGAATGGGTAAAAGTGAATAAAAATGGCCAATTTACTCACTCTGCGGCCTTAAAAAGTGTTTCTCCTCCACGGAAAGTGAATAAAATAAAATTTGGAGGCCTTTATTGTTCCATCAAAAACGCTGTTATTTGGTGAAAGAGATAACCACCCCCCCTTACGACATGCTTCAGAAACGAAAAAAATTGTCCATTTTCAAATGTTGCGTGTTTGAGCGACAATTCACATTTGTACGTGGATAATCACTTTTAGAGATAAAATTAGATGTTTAAAGTGATTTTCAAGCTACCAGGGGCCCTAAACACAAGATTTGAGAAATGGGTAAAAGTGAATGAAAATGGCCAATTTACTCACTCTGAGGCCTTAAAAAGTGTTTCTCCTCCACGGGAAGTGAATTAAATAACATGTGGAGGCCTTTATTGTTCAAGCGAAAACGCCTGATTTTTGATGAAAGAGATAACCACCCCCCCTTACGACATGCTTCAGAAACTAAAAAAATGGTCAGTTTTCAAATGTTGCCTCTTTGAACTACAATTAACATTTGTACGTGGAAAATCACTTTTAGAGATAAAATGAGATGTTTAAAGTGATTTTCATGCTTCCAGGGGCCTTAAACACAAGATTTGAGGAATGGGTAAAAGTGAATGAAAATGGCCAATTTACTCATTCTGAGGCCTTAAAAAGTGTTTCTCCTCCACGGGAAGTTAATTAAATAACATTTGTAGGCCTTTATTGTTCAAGCGAAAACGCCCGATTTTTGACGAAAGAGATAACCACCCGCCTTACGACATGCTTTAGAAACTAAAAAAATGGTCAGTTTTCAAATGTTGCCTCTTTGAAC
Organism: Triturus cristatus; assembly: GCF_964204655.1. Lineage (NCBI taxonomy): Eukaryota > Metazoa > Chordata > Amphibia > Caudata > Salamandridae > Triturus > Triturus cristatus. Next base: position 937,778,007 of record NC_140591.1, on the reverse strand, counting down.
TACAATTCACATTTGTGCGTGGAAAATCACTTTTAAAGATAAAATTAGATGTTTAAAGTGATTTTCATGCTTCCAGGGGCCTTAAACACGAGATTTGAGGAATGGGTAAAAGTGAATAAAAATGGCCAATTTACTCACTCTGCGGCCTTAAAAAGTGTTTCTCCTCCACGGGAAGTGAATAAAATAAAATTTGGAGGCCTTTATTGTTCCATCCAAAACGCCTGTTATTTGGTGAAAGAGATAACCACCCCCCCTTACGACATGCTTCAGAAACGAAAAAAATTGTCCATTTTCAAATGTTGCGTGTTTGAGCGACAATTCACATTTGTACGTGGATAATCACTTTTAGAGATAAAATTAGATGTTTAAAGTGATTTTCAAGCTACCAGGGGCCCTAAACACCAGATTTGAGAAATGGGTAAAAGTGAATGAAAATGGCCAATTTACTCACTCTGAGGCCTTAAAAAGTGTTTCTCCTCCACGGGAAGTGAATTAAATAACATGTGGAGGCCTTTATTGTTCAAGCGAAAACGCCTGATTTTTGATGAAAGAGATAACCACCCCCCCTTACGACATGCTTCTGAAACTAAAAAAATGGTTCATTTTCAAATGTTGCATCTTTGATCTACAATTAACATTGTACTTGGATAATCATTTTTGAGATAAAATGAGATGTTTAAAGTGATTTTCATGCTTCCAGGGGCCCTAAACACAAGATTTGAGAAATGGGTAAACGTGAATGAAAATGGCCAATTTACTCACTCTGCGGACTTAAAAAGTGTTTCTCCTCCACGGGAAGTGAATAAAATAAAATTTGGAGGCCTTTATTGTTCCATCAAAAACGCCTGTTATTTGGTGAAAGAGATAACCACCCCCCTTTACGACATGCTTCAGAAACGAAAAAAATTGTCCATTTTCAAATGTTGCGTGTTTGAGCGACAACTCACATTTGTACGTGGATAATCACTTTTAGAGATAAAATTAGATGTTTAAAGTGATTTTCAAGCTACCAGGGGCCCTAAACACCAGATTTGAGAAATGGGTAAAAGTGAATGAAAATGGCCAATTTACTCACTCTGAGGCCTTAAAAAGTGTTTCTCCTCCACGGGAAGTGAATTAAATAACATGTGGAGGCCTTTATTGTTCAAGCGAAAACGCCTGATTTTTGATGAAAGAGATAACCACCCCCCCTTACGACATGCTTCTGAAACTAAAAAAATGGTTCATTTTCAAATGTTGCATCTTTGATCTACAATTAACATTGTACTTGGATAATCATTTTTGAGATAAAATGAGATGTTTAAAGTGATTTTCATGCTTCCAGGGGCCCTAAACACAAGATTTGAGAAATGGGTAAACGTGAATGAAAATGGCCAATTTACTCACTCTGCGGACTTAAAAAGTGTTTCTCCTCCACGGGAAGTGAATAAAATAAAATTTGGAGGCCTTTATTGTTCCATCAAAAACGCCTGTTATTTGGTGAAAGAGATAACCACCCCCCTTTACGACATGCTTCAGAAACGAAAAAAATTGTCCATTTTCAAATGTTGCGTGTTTGAGCGACAATTCACATTTGTACGTGGATAATCACTTTTAGAGATAAAATTAGATGTTTAAAGTGATTTTCAAGCTACCAGGGGCCCTAAACACCAGATTTGAGAAATGGGTAAAAGTGAATGAAAATGGCCAATTTACTCACTCTGAGGCCTTAAAAAGTGTTTCTCCTCCACGGGAAGTGAATTAAATAACATGTGGAGGCCTTTATTGTTCAAGCGAAAACGCCTGATTTTTGATGAAAGAGATAACCACCCCCCCTTACGACATGCTTCTGAAACTAAAAAAATGGTTCATTTTCAAATGTTGCATCTTTGATCTACAATTAACATTGTACTTGGATAATCATTTTTGAGATAAAATGAGATGTTTAACCCCTTCGGTGCTCATGACGGAACGGTTCCGTCATGAGCCACGGTTGAGCTGTGCTCATGACGGAACCGTTCCGTCATGACCACGCCCGCGCAAGATTCCGTCAGCACAGCGGCGGAATCTGCGCAGCAGGGAAGGGGTTAAAGTGATTTTCATGCTTCCAGGGGCCCTAAACACAAGATTTGAGAAATGGGTAAACGTGAATGAAAATGGCCAATTTACTCACTCTGCGGACTTAAAAAGTGTTTCTCCTCCACGGGAAGTGAATAAAATAAAATTTGGAGGCCTTTATTGTTCCATCAAAAACGCCTGTTATTTGGTGAAAGAGATAACCACCCCCCCTTACGACATGCTTCAGAAACGAAAAAAATTGTCCATTTTCAAATGTTGCGTGTTTGAGCGACAATTCACATTTGTACGTGGATAATCACTTTTAGAGATAAAATTAGATGTTTAAAGTGATTTTCAAGCTACCAGGGGCCCTAAACACAAGATTTGAGAAATGGGTAAAAGTGAATGAAAATGGCCAATTTACTTACTCTGAGGCCTTAAAAAGTGTTTCTCCTCCACGGGAAGTGAATTAAATAACATGTGGAGGCCTTTATTGTTCAAGCGAAAACGCCTGATTTTTGATGAAAGAGATAACCACCCCCCCTTACGACATGCTTCTGAAACTAAAAAAATGGTTCATTTTCAAATGTTGCATCTTTGATCTACAATTAACATTGTACTTGGATAATCACTTTTAGAGATAAAATGAGATGTTTAAAGTGATTTTCAAGCTTCCAGGGGCCCTAAACACAAAATTTGAGAAATGGGTAAAAATGAATGAAAATGGCCAATTTACTCATTCTGAGGCCTTAAAAGTGTTTCTGCTCCATGGGAAGTGAATTAAATAACATTTGGAGGCCTTTATTGTTCAATCAAAAATGCCTGTTATTTGGTGAAAGAGATAACCACCCCCCCTTACGACATGCTTCAGAAACAAAACAAATTGTCCATTTTCAAATATTGCGTCTTTGAGCGACAATTCACATTTGTACGTGGATAATCACTTTTAGAGATAAAATTAGATGTTTAAAGTGATTTTCAAGCTTCCAGGGGCCTTAAACACAAGATTTGAGGAATGGGTAAAAGTGAATGAAAATGGCCAATTTACTCATTCTGAGGCCTTAAAAAGTGTTTCTCCTCCACGGGAAGTTAATTAAATAACATTTGTAGGCCTTTATTGTTCAAGCGAAAACGCCCGATTTTTGACGAAAGAGATAACCACCCGCCTTACGACATGCTTTAGAAACTAAAAAAATGGTCAGTTTTCAAATGTTGCCTCTTTGAACTACAATTCACATTTGTGCGTGGAAAATCACTTTTAAAGATAAAATTAGATGTTTAAAGTGATTTTCATGCTTCCAGGGGCCTTAAACACGAGATTTGAGGAATGGGTAAAAGTGAATAAAAATGGCCAATTTACTCACTCTGCGGCCTTAAAAAGTGTTTCTCCTCCACGGAAAGTGAATAAAATAAAATTTGGAGGCCTTTATTGTTCCATCAAAAACGCCTGTTATTTGGTGAAAGAGATAACCACCCCCCCTTACGACATGCTTCAGAAACGAAAAAAATTGTCCATTTTCAAATGTTGCGTGTTTGAGCGACAATTCACATTTGTACGTGGATAATCACTTTTAGAGATAAAATTAGATGTTTAAAGTGATTTTCAAGCTACCAGGGGCCCTAAACACAAGATTTGAGAAATGGGTAAAAGTGAATGAAAATGGCCAATTTACTCACTCTGAGGCCTTAAAAAGTGTTTCTCCTCCACGGGAAGTGAATTAAATAACATGTGGAGGCCTTTATTGTTCAAGCGAAAACGCCTGATTTTTGATGAAAGAGATAACCACCCCCCCTTACGACATGCTTCAGAAACTAAAAAAATGGTCAGTTTTCAAATGTTGCCTCTTTGAACTACAATTAACATTTGTACGTGGAAAATCACTTTTAGAGATAAAATGAGATGTTTAAAGTGATTTTCATGCTTCCAGGGGCCTTAAACACAAGATTTGAGGAATGGGTAAAAGTGAATGAAAATGGCCAATTTACTCATTCTGAGGCCTTAAAAAGTGTTTCTCCTCCACGGGAAGTTAATTAAATAACATTTGTAGGCCTTTATTGTTCAAGCGAAAACGCCCGATTTTTGACGAAAGAGATAACCACCCGCCTTACGACATGCTTTAGAAACTAAAAAAATGGTCAGTTTTCAAATGTTGCCTCTTTGAACTACAATTCACATTTGTGCGTGGAAAATCACTTTTAAAGATAAAATTAGATGTTTAAAGTGATTTTCATGCTTCCAGGGGCCTTAAACACGAGATTTGAGGAATGGGTAAAAGTGAATAAAAATGGCCAATTTACTCACTCTGCGGCCTTAAAAAGTGTTTCTCCTCCACGGGAAGTGAATAAAATAAAATTTGGAGGCCTTTATTGTTCCATCCAAAACGCCTGTTATTTGGTGAAAGAGATAACCACCCCCCCTTACGACATGCTTCAGAAACGAAAAAAATTGTCCATTTTCAAATGTTGCGTGTTTGAGCGACAATTCACATTTGTACGTGGATAATCACTTTTAGAGATAAAATTAGATGTTTAAAGTGATTTTCAAGCTACCAGGGGCCCTAAACACCAGATTTGAGAAATGGGTAAAAGTGAATGAAAATGGCCAATTTACTCACTCTGAGGCCTTAAAAAGTGTTTCTCCTCCACGGGAAGTGAATTAAATAACATGTGGAGGCCTTTATTGTTCAAGCGAAAACGCCTGATTTTTGATGAAAGAGATAACCACCCCCCCTTACGACATGCTTCTGAAACTAAAAAAATGGTTCATTTTCAAATGTTGCATCTTTGATCTACAATTAACATTGTACTTGGATAATCATTTTTGAGATAAAATGAGATGTTTAAAGTGATTTTCATGCTTCCAGGGGCCCTAAACACAAGATTTGAGAAATGGGTAAACGTGAATGAAAATGGCCAATTTACTCACTCTGCGGACTTAAAAAGTGTTTCTCCTCCACGGGAAGTGAATAAAATAAAATTTGGAGGCCTTTATTGTTCCATCAAAAACGCCTGTTATTTGGTGAAAGAGATAACCACCCCCCTTTACGACATGCTTCAGAAACGAAAAAAATTGTCCATTTTCAAATGTTGCGTGTTTGAGCGACAACTCACATTTGTACGTGGATAATCACTTTTAGAGATAAAATTAGATGTTTAAAGTGATTTTCAAGCTACCAGGGGCCCTAAACACCAGATTTGAGAAATGGGTAAAAGTGAATGAAAATGGCCAATTTACTCACTCTGAGGCCTTAAAAAGTGTTTCTCCTCCACGGGAAGTGAATTAAATAACATGTGGAGGCCTTTATTGTTCAAGCGAAAACGCCTGATTTTTGATGAAAGAGATAACCACCCCCCCTTACGACATGCTTCTGAAACTAAAAAAATGGTTCATTTTCAAATGTTGCATCTTTGATCTACAATTAACATTGTACTTGGATAATCATTTTTGAGATAAAATGAGATGTTTAAAGTGATTTTCATGCTTCCAGGGGCCCTAAACACAAGATTTGAGAAATGGGTAAACGTGAATGAAAATGGCCAATTTACTCACTCTGCGGACTTAAAAAGTGTTTCTCCTCCACGGGAAGTGAATAAAATAAAATTTGGAGGCCTTTATTGTTCCATCAAAAACGCCTGTTATTTGGTGAAAGAGATAACCACCCCCCTTTACGACATGCTTCAGAAACGAAAAAAATTGTCCATTTTCAAATGTTGCGTGTTTGAGCGACAATTCACATTTGTACGTGGATAATCACTTTTAGAGATAAAATTAGATGTTTAAAGTGATTTTCAAGCTACCAGGGGCCCTAAACACCAGATTTGAGAAATGGGTAAAAGTGAATGAAAATGGCCAATTTACTCACTCTGAGGCCTTAAAAAGTGTTTCTCCTCCACGGGAAGTGAATTAAATAACATGTGGAGGCCTTTATTGTTCAAGCGAAAACGCCTGATTTTTGATGAAAGAGATAACCACCCCCCCTTACGACATGCTTCTGAAACTAAAAAAATGGTTCATTTTCAAATGTTGCATCTTTGATCTACAATTAACATTGTACTTGGATAATCATTTTTGAGATAAAATGAGATGTTTAACCCCTTCGGTGCTCATGACGGAACGGTTCCGTCATGAGCCACGGTTGAGCTGTGCTCATGACGGAACCGTTCCGTCATGACCACGCCCGCGCAAGATTCCGTCAGCACAGCGGCGGAATCTGCGCAGCAGGGAAGGGGTTAAAGTGATTTTCATGCTTCCAGGGGCCCTAAACACAAGATTTGAGAAATGGGTAAACGTGAATGAAAATGGCCAATTTACTCACTCTGCGGACTTAAAAAGTGTTTCTCCTCCACGGGAAGTGAATAAAATAAAATTTGGAGGCCTTTATTGTTCCATCAAAAACGCCTGTTATTTGGTGAAAGAGATAACCACCCCCCCTTACGACATGCTTCAGAAACGAAAAAAATTGTCCATTTTCAAATGTTGCGTGTTTGAGCGACAATTCACATTTGTACGTGGATAATCACTTTTAGAGATAAAATTAGATGTTTAAAGTGATTTTCAAGCTACCAGGGGCCCTAAACACAAGATTTGAGAAATGGGTAAAAGTGAATGAAAATGGCCAATTTACTTACTCTGAGGCCTTAAAAAGTGTTTCTCCTCCACGGGAAGTGAATTAAATAACATGTGGAGGCCTTTATTGTTCAAGCGAAAACGCCTGATTTTTGATGAAAGAGATAACCACCCCCCCTTACGACATGCTTCTGAAACTAAAAAAATGGTTCATTTTCAAATGTTGCATCTTTGATCTACAATTAACATTGTACTTGGATAATCACTTTTAGAGATAAAATGAGATGTTTAAAGTGATTTTCAAGCATCCAGGGGCCCTAAACACAAGATTTGAGAAATGGGTAAACGTGAATGAAAATGGGCAATTTACTCACTCTGCGGCCTTAAAAAGTGTTTCTCCTCTACGGGAAGTGAATAAAATAACATTTGGAGGCCTTTATTGTTCAATCAAAAACGCCTGTTTTTTGGTGAAAGAGATAACCACCCCCCCTTACGACATGCTTCAGAAACGAAAAAAATTGTCCATTTTCAAATGTTGCGTGTTTGAGCGACAATTCACATTTGTACGTGGATAATCACTTTTAGAGATAAAATTAGATGTTTAAAGTGATTTTCAAGCTACCAGGGGCCCTAAACACAAGATTTGAGAAATGGGTAAAAGTGAATGAAAATTGCCAATTTACTCACTCTGAGGCCTTAAAAAGTGTTTCTCCTCCACGGGAAGTGAATTAAATAACATGTGGAGGCCTTTATTGTTCAAGCGAAAATGCCTGATTTTTGATGAAAGAGATAACCACCCCCCCTTACGACATGCTTCTGAAACTAAAAAAATGGTTCATTTTCAAATGTTGCATCTTTGATCTACAATTAACATTGTACTTGGATAATCATTTTTGAGATAAAATGAGATGTTTAAAGTGATTTTCATGCTTCCAGGGGCCTTAAACACGAGATTTGAGGAATGGGTAAAAGTGAATGAAAATGGCCAATTTACTCACTCTGAGGCCTTAAAAAGTGTTTCTCCTCTACGGGAAGTGAATAAAATAACATTTGGAGGCCTTTATTGTTCAATCAAAAACGCATGTTTTTTGGTGAAAGAGATAACCACCCCCCCTTACGACATGCTTCAGAAACTAAAAAAATTGTCAGTTTTCAAATGTTGCCTCTTTGAACTACAATTAACATTTGTACGTGGAAAATCACTTTTAAAGATAAAATGAGATGTTTAAAGTGATTTTCATGCTTCCAGTGGCCTTAAACACAAGATTTGAGGAATGGGTTAAAGTGAATGAAAATGGCCAATTGACTCATTCTGAGGCCTTAAAAAGTGTTTCTCCTGCACGGGAAGTGAATTAAATAACATTTGTAGGCCTTATTGTTCAAGCGAAAACATCCGATTTTTGACGAAAGAGATAACCACCCCCCCTTACAACATGCTTCAGAAACGAAAAAAATGGTCCATTTTCAAATGTTGCGTCTTTGAATGACAATTCACATTTGTACGTGGATAATCACTTTTAGAGATAAAATTAGATGTTTAAAGTGATTTTCAAGCTTCCAGGGGCCCTAAACACAAGATTTGAGAAATGGGTAAACGTGAATGAAAATGGCCAATTTACTCACTCTGCGGCCTTAAAAAGTGTTTCTCCTCCACGGGAAGTGAATAAAATAACATTTGGAGGCCTTTATTGTTCAATCAAAAACGTCTGTTTTTTGGTGAAAGAGATAACCACCCCCCCTTACGACATGCTTCAGAAACGAAAAAAATGGTCCATTTTCAAATGTTGCCTCTTTGAACTACAATTCACATTTGTACGTGGATAATCACTTTTAGAGATAAAATTAGATGTTTAAAGTGATTTTCAAGCTTCCAGGGGCCCTAAACACAAGATTTGAGAAATGGGTAAAAATGAATGAAAATGGCCAATTTACTCATTCTGAGGCCTTAAAAGTGTTTCTGCTCCATGGGAAGTGAATTAAATAACATTTGGAGGCCTTTATTGTTCCATCCAAAACGCCTGTTATTTGGTGAAAGAGATAACCACCCCCCCTTACGACATGCTTCAGAAACGAAAAAAATTGTCCATTTTCAAATGTTGCGTGTTTGAGCGACAATTCACATTTGTACGTGGATAATCACTTTTAGAGATAAAATTAGATGTTTAAAGTGATTTTCAAGCTACCAGGGGCCCTAAACACAAGATTTGAGAAATGGGTAAAAGTGAATGAAAATGGCCAATTTACTCACTCTGAGGCCTTAAAAAGTGTTTCTCCTCCACGGGAAGTGAATTAAATAACATGTGGAGGCCTTTATTGTTCAAGCGAAAACGCCTGATTTTTGATGAAAGAGATAACCACCCCCCCTTACGACATGCTTCTGAAACTTAAAAAACGGTTCATTTTCAAATGTTGCGTCTTTGATCTACAATTAACATTGTACTTGGATAATCACTTTTAGAGATAAAATGAGATGTTTAAAGTGATTTTCAAGCTTCCAGGGGCCCTAAACACAAGATTTGAGAAATGGGTAAACGTGAATGAAAATGGCCAATTTACTCACTCTGCGGCCTTAAAAAGTGTTTCTCCTCCACGGGAAGTGAATAAAATAACATTTGGAGGCCTTTATTGTTCAATCCAAAATGCCTGTTTTTTGGTGAAAGAGATAACCACCCCCCCTTACGACATGCTTCAGAAACTAAAAAAATGGTCAGTTTTCAAATGTTGCCTCTTTGAACTACAATTAACATTTGTACGTGGAAAATCACTTTTAAAGATAAAATGAGATGTTTAAAGTGATTTTCATGCTTCCAGGGGCCTTAAACACAAGATTTGAGGAATGGGTAAAAGTGAATGAAAATGGCCAATTTACTCATTCTGAGGCCTTAAAAAGTGTTTCTCCTCCACGGGAAGTTAATTAAATAACATTTGTAGGCCTTTATTGTTCAAGCGAAAACGCCCGATTTTTGACGAAAGAGATAACCACCCGCCTTACGACATGCTTTAGAAACTAAAAAAATGGTCAGTTTTCAAATGTTGCCTCTTTGAACTACAATTCACATTTGTGCGTGGAAAATCACTTTTAAAGATAAAATTAGATGTTAAAAGTGATTTTCATGCTTCCAGGGGCCTTAAACACGAGATTTGAGGAATGGGTAAAAGTGAATAAAAATGGCCAATTTACTCACTCTGCGGCCTTAAAAAGTGTTTCTCCTCCACGGAAAGTGAATAAAATAAAATTTGGAGGCCTTTATTGTTCCATCCAAAACGCCTGTTATTTGGTGAAAGAGATAACCACCCCCCCTTACGACATGCTTCAGAAACGAAAAAAATTGTCCATTTTCAAATGTTGCGTGTTTGAGCGACAATTCACATTTGTACGTGGATAATCACTTTTAGAGATAAAATTAGATGTTTAAAGTGATTTTCAAGCTACCAGGGGCCCTAAACACCAGATTTGAGAAATGGGTAAAAGTGAATGAAAATGGCCAATTTACTCACTCTGAGGCCTTAAAAAGTGTTTCTCCTCCACGGGAAGTGAATTAAATAACATGTGGAGGCCTTTATTGTTCAAGCGAAAACGCCTGATTTTTGATGAAAGAGATAACCACCCCCCCTTACGACATGCTTCTGAAACTAAAAAAATGGTTCATTTTCAAATGTTGCATCTTTGATCTACAATTAACATTGTACTTGGATAATCATTTTTGAGATAAAATGAGATGTTTAAAGTGATTTTCATGCTTCCAGGGGCCTTAAACACGAGATTTGAGGAATGGGTAAAAGTGAATGAAAATGGCCAATTTACTCACTCTGAGGCCTTAAAAAGTGTTTCTCCTCCACGGGAAGTGAATTAAATAACATGTGGAGGCCTTTATTGTTCAAGCGAAAACGCCTGATTTTTGATGAAAGAGATAACCACCCACCCTTACGACATGCTTCTGAAACTAAAAAAATGGTTCATTTTCAAATGTTGCGTCTTTGATCTACAATTAACATTGTACTTGGATAATCACTTTTAGAGATAAAATGAGATGTTTAAAGTGATTTTCAAGCATCCAGGGGCCCTAAACACAAGATTTGAGAAATGGGTAAACGTGAATGAAAATGGGCAATTTACTCACTCTGCGGCCTTAAAAAGTGTTTCTCCTCTACGGGAAGTGAATAAAAAACCATTTGGAGGCCTTTATTGTTCAATCAAAAACGCCTGTTTTTTGGTGAAAGTGATAACCACCCCCCCTTACGACATGCTTCAGAAACTAAAAAAATTGTCAGTTTTCAAATGTTGCCTCTTTGAACTACAATTAACATTTGTACGTGGAAAATCACTTTTAAAGATAAAATGAGATGTTTAAAGTGATTTTCATGCTTCCAGGGGCCTCAAACACAAGATTTGAGGAATGGGTTAAAGTGAATGAAAATGGCCAATTGACTCATTCTGAGGCCTTAAAAAGTGTTTCTCCTGCACGGGAAGTGAATTAAATAACATTTGTAGGCCTTATTGTTCAAGCGAAAACATCCGATTTTTGACGAAAGAGATAACCACCCCCCCTTACGACATGCTTCAGAAACTAAAAAAATGGTCCATTTTCAAATGTTGCCTCTTTGAACTACAATTCACATTTGTACGTGGATAATCACTTTTAGAGATAAAATTAGATGTTTAAAGTGATTTTCAAGCTTCCAGGGGCCCTAAACACAAGATTTGAGAAATGGGTAAAAATGAATGAAAATGGCCAATTTACTCATTCTGAGGCCTTAAAAGTGTTTCTGCTCCATGGGAAGTGAATTAAATAACATTTGGAGGCCTTTATTGTTCAATCAAAAACGCCTGTTATTTGGTGAAAGAGATAACCACCCCCCCTTACGACATGCTTCAGAAACAAAAAAAATTGTCCATTTTCAAATGTTGCGTCTTTGAGCGACAATTCACATTTGTACGTGGATAATCACTTTTAGAGATAAAATTAGACGTTTAAAGTGATTTTCAAGCTACCAGGGGCCCTAAACACAAGATTTGAGAAATGGGTAAAAGTGAATGAAAATGGCCAATTTACTCACTCTGAGGCCTTAAAAAGTGTTTCTCCTCCACGGGAAGTGAATTAAATAACATGTGGAGGCCTTTATTGTTCAAGCGAAAACGCCTGATTTTTGATGAAAGAGATAACCACCCCCCCTTACGACATGCTTCTGAAACTAAAAAAACGGTTCATTTTCAAATGTTGCGTCTTTGATCTACAATTAACATTGTACTTGGATAATCACTTTTAGAGATAAAATGAGATGTTTAAAGTGATTTTCAAGCTTCCAGGGCCCTAAACACAAGATTTGAGAAATGGGTAAACGTGAATGAAAATGGCCAATTTACTCACTCTGCGGCCTTAAAAAGTGTTTCTCCTCCACGGGAAGTGAATAAAATAACATTTGGAGGCCTTTATTGTTCAATCCAAAACGCCTGTTTTTTGGTGAAAGAGATAACCACCCCCCCTTACGACATGCTTCAGAAACTAAAAAAATGGTCAGTTTTCAAATGTTGCCTCTTTGAACTACAATTAACATTTGTACGTGGAAAATCACTTTTAAAGATAAAATGAGATGTTTAAAGTGATTTTCATGCTTCCAGGGGCCTTAAACACAAGATTTGAGGAATGGGTAAAAGTGAATGAAAATGGCCAATTTACTCATTCTGAGGCCTTAAAAAGTGTTTCTCCTCCACGGAAAGTGAATAAAATAAAATTTGGAGGCCTTTATTGTTCCATCAAAAACGCCTGTTATTTGGTGAAAGAGATAACCACCCCCCCTTACGACATGCTTCAGAAACGAAAAAAATTGTCCATTTTCAAATGTTGCGTGTTTGAGCGACAATTCACATTTGTACGTGGATAATCACTTTTAGAGATAAAATTAGATGTTTAAAGTGATTTTCAAGCTACCAGGGGCCCTAAACACAAGATTTGAGAAATGGGTAAAAGTGAATGAAAATGGCCAATTTACTCACTCTGAGGCCTTAAAAAGTGTTTCTCCTCCACGGGAAGTGAATTAAATAACATGTGGAGGCCTTTATTGTTCAAGCGAAAACGCCTGATTTTTGATGAAAGAGATAACCACCCCCCCTTACGACATGCTTCAGAAACTAAAAAAATGGTCAGTTTTCAAATGTTGCCTCTTTGAACTACAATTAACATTTGTACGTGGAAAATCACTTTTAGAGATAAAATGAGATGTTTAAAGTGATTTTCATGCTTCCAGGGGCCTTAAACACAAGATTTGAGGAATGGGTAAAAGTGAATGAAAATGGCCAATTTACTCATTCTGAGGCCTTAAAAAGTGTTTCTCCTCCACAGGAAGTTAATTAAATAACATTTGTAGGCCTTTATTGTTCAAGCGAAAACGCCCGATTTTTGACGAAAGAGATAACCACCCGCCTTACGACATGCTTTAGAAACTAAAAAAATGGTCAGTTTTCAAATGTTGCCTCTTTGAACTACAATTCACATTTGTGCGTGGAAAATCACTTTTAAAGATAAAATTAGATGTTTAAAGTGATTTTCATGCTTCCAGGGGCCTTCAACACAAGATTTGAGGAATGGGTAAAAGTGAATAAAAATGGCCAATTTACTCACTCTGCGGCCTTAAAAAGTGTTTCTCCTCCACGGGAAGTGAATAAAATAAAATTTGGAGGCCTTTATTGTTCCATCCAAAACGCCTGTTATTTGGTGAAAGAGATAACCACCCCCCCTTACGACATGCTTCAGAAACGAAAAAAATTGTCCATTTTCAAATGTTGCGTGTTTGAGCGACAATTCACATTTGCACGTGGATAATCACTTTTAGAGATAAAATTAGATGTTTAAAGTGATTTTCAAGCTACCAGGGGCCCTAAACACCAGATTTGAGAAATGGGTAAAAGTGAATGAAAATGGCCAATTTACTCGCTCTGAGGCCTTAAAAAGTGTTTCTCCTCCACGGGAAGTGAATTAAATAACATGTGGAGGCCTTTATTGTTCAAGCGAAAACGCCTGATTTTTGATGAAAGAGATAACCACCCCCCCTTACGACATGCTTCTGAAACTAAAAAAATGGTTCATTTTCAAATGTTGCATCTTTGATCTACAATTAACATTGTACTTGGATAATCATTTTTGAGATAAAATGAGATGTTTAAAGTGATTTTCATGCTTCCAGGGGCCCTAAACACAAGATTTGAGAAATGGGTAAACGTGAATGAAAATGGCCAATTTACTCACTCTGCGGACTTAAAAAGTGTTTCTCCTCCACGGGAAGTGAATAAAATAAAATTTGGAGGCCTTTATTGTTCCATCAAAAACGCCTGTTATTTGGTGAAAGAGATAACCACCCCCCCTTACGACATGCTTCAGAAACGAAAAAAATTGTCCATTTTCAAATGTTGCGTGTTTGAGCGACAATTCACATTTGTACGTGGATAATCACTTTTAGAGATGAAATTAGATGTTTAAAGTGATTTTCAAGCTACCAGGGGCCCTAAACACAAGATTTGAGAAATGGGTAAAAGTGAATGAAAATGGCCAATTTACTCACTCTGAGGCCTTAAAAAGTGTTTCTCCTCCACGGGAAGTGAATTAAATAACATGTGGAGGCCTTTATTGTTCAAGCAAAAATGCCTGATTTTTGATGAAAGAGATAACCACCCCCCCTTACGACATGCTTCTGAAACTAAAAAAATGGTTCATTTTCAAATGTTGCATCTTTGATCTACAATTAACATTGTACTTGGATAATCATTTTTGAGATAAAATGAGATGTTTAAAGTGATTTTCATGCTTCCAGGGGCCTTAAACACGAGATTTGAGGAATGGGTAAAAGTGAATGAAAATGGCCAATTTACTCACTCTGAGGCCTTAAAAAGTGTTTCTCCTCCACGGGAAGTGAATTAAATAACATGTGGAGACCTTTATTGTTCAAGCGAAAACGCCTGATTTTTGATGAAAGAGATAACCACCCCCCCTTACGACATGCTTCAGAAACGAAAAAAATTGTCCATTTTCAAATGTTGCGTGTTTGAGCGACAATTCACATTTGTACGTGGATAATCACTTTTAGAGATAAAATTAGATGTTTAAAGTGATTTTCAAGCTACCAGGGGCCCTAAACACAAGATTTGAGAAATGGGTAAAAGTGAATGAAAATTGCCAATTTACTCACTCTGAGGCCTTAAAAAGTGTTTCTCCTCCACGGGAAGTGAATTAAATAACATGTGGAGGCCTTTATTGTTCAAGCGAAAATGCCTGATTTTTGATGAAAGAGATAACCACCCCCCCTTACGACATGCTTCTGAAACTAAAAAAATGGTTCATTTTCAAATGTTGCATCTTTGATCTACAATTAACATTGTACTTGGATAATCATTTTTGAGATAAAATGAGATGTTTAAAGTGATTTTCATGCTTCCAGGGGCCTTAAACACGAGATTTGAGGAATGGGTAAACGTGAATGAAAATGGCCAATTTACTCACTCTGCGGACTTAAAAAGTGTTTCTCCTCCACGGGAAGTGAATAAAATAAAATTTGGAGGCCTTTATTGTTCCATCAAAAACGCCTGTTATTTGGTGAAAGAGATAACCACCCCCCCTTACGACATGCTTCAGAAACGAAAAAAATTGTCCATTTTCAAATGTTGCGTGTTTGAGCGACAATTCACATTTGTACGTGGATAATCACTTTTAGAGATGAAATTAGATGTTTAAAGTGATTTTCAAGCTACCAGGGGCCCTAAACACAAGATTTGAGAAATGGGTAAAAGTGAATGAAAATGGCCAATTTACTCACTCTGAGGCCTTAAAAAGTGTTTCTCCTCCACGGGAAGTGAATTAAATAACATGTGGAGGCCTTTATTGTTCAAGCAAAAATGCCTGATTTTTGATGAAAGAGATAACCACCCCCCCTTACGACATGC
Source organism: Triturus cristatus (assembly GCF_964204655.1). Taxonomy (NCBI): domain Eukaryota; kingdom Metazoa; phylum Chordata; class Amphibia; order Caudata; family Salamandridae; genus Triturus; species Triturus cristatus. The sequence continues at coordinate 937,762,471 of NC_140591.1, read as the reverse complement.
TTCTGAAACTAAAAAAATGGTTCATTTTCAAATGTTGCATCTTTGATCTACAATTAACATTGTACTTGGATAATCATTTTTGAGATAAAATGAGATGTTTAAAGTGATTTTCATGCTTCCAGGGGCCTTAAACACGAGATTTGAGGAATGGGTAAAAGTGAATGAAAATGGCCAATTTACTCACTCTGAGGCCTTAAAAAGTGTTTCTCCTCCACGGGAAGTGAATTAAATAACATGTGGAGACCTTTATTGTTCAAGCGAAAACGCCTGATTTTTGATGAAAGAGATAACCACCCCCCCTTACGACATGCTTCAGAAACGAAAAAAATTGTCCATTTTCAAATGTTGCGTGTTTGAGCGACAATTCACATTTGTACGTGGATAATCACTTTTAGAGATAAAATTAGATGTTTAAAGTGATTTTCAAGCTACCAGGGGCCCTAAACACAAGATTTGAGAAATGGGTAAAAGTGAATGAAAATTGCCAATTTACTCACTCTGAGGCCTTAAAAAGTGTTTCTCCTCCACGGGAAGTGAATTAAATAACATGTGGAGGCCTTTATTGTTCAAGCGAAAATGCCTGATTTTTGATGAAAGAGATAACCACCCCCCCTTACGACATGCTTCTGAAACTAAAAAAATGGTTCATTTTCAAATGTTGCATCTTTGATCTACAATTAACATTGTACTTGGATAATCATTTTTGAGATAAAATGAGATGTTTAAAGTGATTTTCATGCTTCCAGGGGCCTTAAACACGAGATTTGAGGAATGGGTAAAAGTGAATGAAAATGGCCAATTTACTCACTCTGAGGCCTTAAAAAGTGTTTCTCCTCTACGGGAAGTGAATAAAATAACATTTGGAGGCCTTTATTGTTCAATCAAAAACGCATGTTTTTTGGTGAAAGAGATAACCACCCCCCCTTACGACATGCTTCAGAAACTAAAAAAATTGTCAGTTTTCAAATGTTGCCTCTTTGAACTACAATTAACATTTGTACGTGGAAAATCACTTTTAAAGATAAAATGAGATGTTTAAAGTGATTTTCATGCTTCCAGTGGCCTTAAACACAAGATTTGAGGAATGGGTTAAAGTGAATGAAAATGGCCAATTGACTCATTCTGAGGCCTTAAAAAGTGTTTCTCCTGCACGGGAAGTGAATTAAATAACATTTGTAGGCCTTATTGTTCAAGCGAAAACATCCGATTTTTGACGAAAGAGATAACCACCCCCCCTTACAACATGCTTCAGAAACGAAAAAAATGGTCCATTTTCAAATGTTGCGTCTTTGAATGACAATTCACATTTGTACGTGGATAATCACTTTTAGAGATAAAATTAGATGTTTAAAGTGATTTTCAAGCTTCCAGGGGCCCTAAACACAAGATTTGAGAAATGGGTAAAAGTGAATGAAAATGGCCAATTTACTCGCTCTGAGGCCTTAAAAAGTGTTTCTCCACCCCAGAAAGTGAATTAAATAACATTTGTAGGCCTTTATTGTTCAATCAAAACCGCCTGTTTTTTGGTGAAAGAGATAACCACCCCCCTTACGACATGCTTCAGAAACAGAAAAAATGGTCCATTTTCAAATGTTGCGTCTTTGAACGACAATTCACATTTGTGCGTGGAAAATCACTTTTAAAGATAAAATTAGATGTTTAAAGTGATTTTCATGCTTCCAGGGGCCTTCAACACAAGATTTGAGGAATGGGTAAAAGTGAATAAAAATGGCCAATTTACTCACTCTGCGGCCTTAAAAAGTGTTTCTCCTCCACGGGAAGTGAATAAAATAAAATTTGGAGGCCTTTATTGTTCCATCCAAAACGCCTGTTATTTGGTGAAAGAGATAACCACCCCCCCTTACGACATGCTTCAGAAACGAAAAAAATTGTCCATTTTCAAATGTTGCGTGTTTGAGCGACAATTCACATTTGCACGTGGATAATCACTTTTAGAGATAAAATTAGATGTTTAAAGTGATTTTCAAGCTACCAGGGGCCCTAAACACCAGATTTGAGAAATGGGTAAAAGTGAATGAAAATGGCCAATTTACTCGCTCTGAGGCCTTAAAAAGTGTTTCTCCTCCACGGGAAGTGAATTAAATAACATGTGGAGGCCTTTATTGTTCAAGCGAAAACGCCTGATTTTTGATGAAAGAGATAACCACCCCCCCTTACGACATGCTTCTGAAACTAAAAAAATGGTTCATTTTCAAATGTTGCATCTTTGATCTACAATTAACATTGTACTTGGATAATCATTTTTGAGATAAAATGAGATGTTTAAAGTGATTTTCATGCTTCCAGGGGCCCTAAACACAAGATTTGAGAAATGGGTAAACGTGAATGAAAATGGCCAATTTACTCACTCTGCGGACTTAAAAAGTGTTTCTCCTCCACGGGAAGTGAATAAAATAAAATTTGGAGGCCTTTATTGTTCCATCAAAAACGCCTGTTATTTGGTGAAAGAGATAACCACCCCCCCTTACGACATGCTTCAGAAACGAAAAAAATTGTCCATTTTCAAATGTTGCGTGTTTGAGCGACAATTCACATTTGTACGTGGATAATCACTTTTAGAGATGAAATTAGATGTTTAAAGTGATTTTCAAGCTACCAGGGGCCCTAAACACAAGATTTGAGAAATGGGTAAAAGTGAATGAAAATGGCCAATTTACTCACTCTGAGGCCTTAAAAAGTGTTTCTCCTCCACGGGAAGTGAATTAAATAACATGTGGAGGCCTTTATTGTTCAAGCAAAAATGCCTGATTTTTGATGAAAGAGATAACCACCCCCCCTTACGACATGCTTCTGAAACTAAAAAAATGGTTCATTTTCAAATGTTGCATCTTTGATCTACAATTAACATTGTACTTGGATAATCATTTTTGAGATAAAATGAGATGTTTAAAGTGATTTTCATGCTTCCAGGGGCCTTAAACACGAGATTTGAGGAATGGGTAAAAGTGAATGAAAATGGCCAATTTACTCACTCTGAGGCCTTAAAAAGTGTTTCTCCTCCACGGGAAGTGAATTAAATAACATGTGGAGACCTTTATTGTTCAAGCGAAAACGCCTGATTTTTGATGAAAGAGATAACCACCCCCCCTTACGACATGCTTCAGAAACGAAAAAAATTGTCCATTTTCAAATGTTGCGTGTTTGAGCGACAATTCACATTTGTACGTGGATAATCACTTTTAGAGATAAAATTAGATGTTTAAAGTGATTTTCAAGCTACCAGGGGCCCTAAACACAAGATTTGAGAAATGGGTAAAAGTGAATGAAAATTGCCAATTTACTCACTCTGAGGCCTTAAAAAGTGTTTCTCCTCCACGGGAAGTGAATTAAATAACATGTGGAGGCCTTTATTGTTCAAGCGAAAATGCCTGATTTTTGATGAAAGAGATAACCACCCCCCCTTACGACATGCTTCTGAAACTAAAAAATGGTTCATTTTCAAATGTTGCATCTTTGATCTACAATTAACATTGTACTTGGATAATCATTTTTGAGATAAAATGAGATGTTTAAAGTGATTTTCATGCTTCCAGGGGCCTTAAACACGAGATTTGAGGAATGGGTAAAAGTGAATGAAAATGGCCAATTTACTCACTCTGAGGCCTTAAAAAGTGTTTCTCCTCTACGGGAAGTGAATAAAATAACATTTGGAGGCCTTTATTGTTCAATCAAAAACGCATGTTTTTTGGTGAAAGAGATAACCACCCCCCCTTACGACATGCTTCAGAAACTAAAAAAATTGTCAGTTTTCAAATGTTGCCTCTTTGAACTACAATTAACATTTGTACGTGGAAAATCACTTTTAAAGATAAAATGAGATGTTTAAAGTGATTTTCATGCTTCCAGTGGCCTTAAACACAAGATTTGAGGAATGGGTTAAAGTGAATGAAAATGGCCAATTGACTCATTCTGAGGCCTTAAAAAGTGTTTCTCCTGCACGGGAAGTGAATTAAATAACATTTGTAGGCCTTATTGTTCAAGCGAAAACATCCGATTTTTGACGAAAGAGATAACCACCCCCCCCTTACAACATGCTTCAGAAACGAAAAAAATGGTCCATTTTCAAATGTTGCGTCTTTGAATGACAATTCACATTTGTACGTGGATAATCACTTTTAGAGATAAAATTAGATGTTTAAAGTGATTTTCAAGCTTCCAGGGGCCCTAAACACAAGATTTGAGAAATGGGTAAACGTGAATGAAAATGGCCAATTTACTCACTCTGCGGCCTTAAAAAGTGTTTCTCCTCCACGGGAAGTGAATAAAATAACATTTGGAGGCCTTTATTGTTCAATCAAAAACGTCTGTTTTTTGGTGAAAGAGATAACCACCCCCCCTTACGACATGCTTCAGAAACGAAAAAAATGGTCCATTTTCAAATGTTGCCTCTTTGAACTACAATTCACATTTGTACGTGGATAATCACTTTTAGAGATAAAATTAGATGTTTAAAGTGATTTTCAAGCTTCCAGGGGCCCTAAACACAAGATTTGAGAAATGGGTAAAAATGAATGAAAATGGCCAATTTACTCATTCTGAGGCCTTAAAAGTGTTTCTGCTCCATGGGAAGTGAATTAAATAACATTTGGAGGCCTTTATTGTTCCATCCAAAACGCCTGTTATTTGGTGAAAGAGATAACCACCCCCCCTTACGACATGCTTCAGAAACGAAAAAAATTGTCCATTTTCAAATGTTGCGTGTTTGAGCGACAATTCACATTTGTACGTGGATAATCACTTTTAGAGATAAAATTAGATGTTTAAAGTGATTTTCAAGCTACCAGGGGCCCTAAACACAAGATTTGAGAAATGGGTAAAAGTGAATGAAAATGGCCAATTTACTCACTCTGAGGCCTTAAAAAGTGTTTCTCCTCCACGGGAAGTGAATTAAATAACATGTGGAGGCCTTTATTGTTCAAGCGAAAACGCCTGATTTTTGATGAAAGAGATAACCACCCCCCCTTACGACATGCTTCTGAAACTTAAAAAACGGTTCATTTTCAAATGTTGCGTCTTTGATCTACAATTAACATTGTACTTGGATAATCACTTTTAGAGATAAAATGAGATGTTTAAAGTGATTTTCAAGCTTCCAGGGGCCCTAAACACAAGATTTGAGAAATGGGTAAACGTGAATGAAAATGGCCAATTTACTCACTCTGCGGCCTTAAAAAGTGTTTCTCCTCCACGGGAAGTGAATAAAATAACATTTGGAGGCCTTTATTGTTCAATCCAAAATGCCTGTTTTTTGGTGAAAGAGATAACCACCCCCCCTTACGACATGCTTCAGAAACTAAAAAAATGGTCAGTTTTCAAATGTTGCCTCTTTGAACTACAATTAACATTTGTACGTGGAAAATCACTTTTAAAGATAAAATGAGATGTTTAAAGTGATTTTCATGCTTCCAGGGGCCTTAAACACAAGATTTGAGGAATGGGTAAAAGTGAATGAAAATGGCCAATTTACTCATTCTGAGGCCTTAAAAAGTGTTTCTCCTCCACGGGAAGTTAATTAAATAACATTTGTAGGCCTTTATTGTTCAAGCGAAAACGCCCGATTTTTGACGAAAGAGATAACCACCCGCCTTACGACATGCTTTAGAAACTAAAAAAATGGTCAGTTTTCAAATGTTGCCTCTTTGAACTACAATTCACATTTGTGCGTGGAAAATCACTTATAAAGATAAAATTAGATGTTAAAAGTGATTTTCATGCTTCCAGGGGCCTTAAACACGAGATTTGAGGAATGGGTAAAAGTGAATAAAAATGGCCAATTTACTCACTCTGCGGCCTTAAAAAGTGTTTCTCCTCCACGGAAAGTGAATAAAATAAAATTTGGAGGCCTTTATTGTTCCATCCAAAACGCCTGTTATTTGGTGAAAGAGATAACCACCCCCCCTTACGACATGCTTCAGAAACGAAAAAAATAGTCCATTTTCAAATGTTGCGTGTTTGAGCGACAATTCACATTTGTACGTGGATAATCACTTTTAGAGATAAAATTAGATGTTTAAAGTGATTTTCAAGCTACCAGGGGCCCTAAACACCAGATTTGAGAAATGGGTAAAAGTGAATGAAAATGGCCAATTTACTCACTCTGAGGCCTTAAAAAGTGTTTCTCCTCCACGGGAAGTGAATTAAATAACATGTGGAGGCCTTTATTGTTCAAGCGAAAACGCCTGATTTTTGATGAAAGAGATAACCACCCCCCCTTACGACATGCTTCTGAAACTAAAAAAATGGTTCATTTTCAAATGTTGCATCTTTGATCTACAATTAACATTGTACTTGGATAATCATTTTTGAGATAAAATGAGATGTTTAAAGTGATTTTCATGCTTCCAGGGGCCTTAAACACGAGATTTGAGGAATGGGTAAAAGTGAATGAAAATGGCCAATTTACTCACTCTGAGGCCTTAAAAAGTGTTTCTCCTCCACGGGAAGTGAATTAAATAACATGTGGAGGCCTTTATTGTTCAAGCGAAAACGCCTGATTTTTGATGAAAGAGATAACCACCCACCCTTACGACATGCTTCTGAAACTAAAAAAATGGTTCATTTTCAAATGTTGCGTCTTTGATCTACAATTAACATTGTACTTGGATAATCACTTTTAGAGATAAAATGAGATGTTTAAAGTGATTTTCAAGCATCCAGGGGCCCTAAACACAAGATTTGAGAAATGGGTAAACGTGAATGAAAATGGGCAATTTACTCACTCTGCGGCCTTAAAAAGTGTTTCTCCTCTACGGGAAGTGAATAAAAAACCATTTGGAGGCCTTTATTGTTCAATCAAAAACGCCTGTTTTTTGGTGAAAGAGATAACCACCCCCCCTTACGACATGCTTCAGAAACTAAAAAAATTGTCAGTTTTCAAATGTTGCCTCTTTGAACTACAATTAACATTTGTACGTGGAAAATCACTTTTAAAGATAAAATGAGATGTTTAAAGTGATTTTCATGCTTCCAGGGGCCTCAAACACAAGATTTGAGGAATGGGTTAAAGTGAATGAAAATGGCCAATTGACTCATTCTGAGGCCTTAAAAAGTGTTTCTCCTGCACGGGAAGTGAATTAAATAACATTTGTAGGCCTTATTGTTCAAGCGAAAACATCCGATTTTTGACGAAAGAGATAACCACCCCCCCTTACGACATGCTTCAGAAACTAAAAAAATGGTCCATTTTCAAATGTTGCCTCTTTGAACTACAATTCACATTTGTACGTGGATAATCACTTTTAGAGATAAAATTAGATGTTTAAAGTGATTTTCAAGCTTCCAGGGGCCCTAAACACAAGATTTGAGAAATGGGTAAAAATGAATGAAAATGGCCAATTTACTCATTCTGAGGCCTTAAAAGTGTTTCTGCTCCATGGGAAGTGAATTAAATAACATTTGGAGGCCTTTATTGTTCAATCAAAAACGCCTGTTATTTGGTGAAAGAGATAACCACCCCCCCTTACGACATGCTTCAGAAACAAAAAAAATTGTCCATTTTCAAATGTTGCGTCTTTGAGCGACAATTCACATTTGTACGTGGATAATCACTTTTAGAGATAAAATTAGACGTTTAAAGTGATTTTCAAGCTACCAGGGGCCCTAAACACAAGATTTGAGAAATGGGTAAAAGTGAATGAAAATGGCCAATTTACTCACTCTGAGGCCTTAAAAAGTGTTTCTCCTCCACGGGAAGTGAATTAAATAACATGTGGAGGCCTTTATTGTTCAAGCGAAAACGCCTGATTTTTGATGAAAGAGATAACCACCCCCCCTTACGACATGCTTCTGAAACTAAAAAAACGGTTCATTTTCAAATGTTGCGTCTTTGATCTACAATTAACATTGTACTTGGATAATCACTTTTAGAGATAAAATGAGATGTTTAAAGTGATTTTCAAGCTTCCAGGGCCCTAAACACAAGATTTGAGAAATGGGTAAACGTGAATGAAAATGGCCAATTTACTCACTCTGCGGCCTTAAAAAGTGTTTCTCCTCCACGGGAAGTGAATAAAATAACATTTGGAGGCCTTTATTGTTCAATCCAAAACGCCTGTTTTTTGGTGAAAGAGATAACCACCCCCCCTTACGACATGCTTCAGAAACTAAAAAAATGGTCAGTTTTCAAATGTTGCCTCTTTGAACTACAATTAACATTTGTACGTGGAAAATCACTTTTAAAGATAAAATGAGATGTTTAAAGTGATTTTCATGCTTCCAGGGGCCTTAAACACAAGATTTGAGGAATGGGTAAAAGTGAATGAAAATGGCCAATTTACTCATTCTGAGGCCTTAAAAAGTGTTTCTCCTCCACGGAAAGTGAATAAAATAAAATTTGGAGGCCTTTATTGTTCCATCAAAAACGCCTGTTATTTGGTGAAAGAGATAACCACCCCCCCTTACGACATGCTTCAGAAACGAAAAAAATTGTCCATTTTCAAATGTTGCGTGTTTGAGCGACAATTCACATTTGTACGTGGATAATCACTTTTAGAGATAAAATTAGATGTTTAAAGTGATTTTCAAGCTACCAGGGGCCCTAAACACAAGATTTGAGAAATGGGTAAAAGTGAATGAAAATGGCCAATTTACTCACTCTGAGGCCTTAAAAAGTGTTTCTCCTCCACGGGAAGTGAATTAAATAACATGTGGAGGCCTTTATTGTTCAAGCGAAAACGCCTGATTTTTGATGAAAGAGATAACCACCCCCCCTTACGACATGCTTCAGAAACTAAAAAAATGGTCAGTTTTCAAATGTTGCCTCTTTGAACTACAATTAACATTTGTACGTGGAAAATCACTTTTAGAGATAAAATGAGATGTTTAAAGTGATTTTCATGCTTCCAGGGGCCTTAAACACAAGATTTGAGGAATGGGTAAAAGTGAATGAAAATGGCCAATTTACTCATTCTGAGGCCTTAAAAAGTGTTTCTCCTCCACAGGAAGTTAATTAAATAACATTTGTAGGCCTTTATTGTTCAAGCGAAAACGCCCGATTTTTGACGAAAGAGATAACCACCCGCCTTACGACATGCTTTAGAAACTAAAAAAATGGTCAGTTTTCAAATGTTGCCTCTTTGAACTACAATTCACATTTGTGCGTGGAAAATCACTTTTAAAGATAAAATTAGATGTTTAAAGTGATTTTCATGCTTCCAGGGGCCTTCAACACAAGATTTGAGGAATGGGTAAAAGTGAATAAAAATGGCCAATTTACTCACTCTGCGGCCTTAAAAAGTGTTTCTCCTCCACGGGAAGTGAATAAAATAAAATTTGGAGGCCTTTATTGTTCCATCCAAAACGCCTGTTATTTGGTGAAAGAGATAACCACCCCCCCTTACGACATGCTTCAGAAACGAAAAAAATTGTCCATTTTCAAATGTTGCGTGTTTGAGCGACAATTCACATTTGCACGTGGATAATCACTTTTAGAGATAAAATTAGATGTTTAAAGTGATTTTCAAGCTACCAGGGGCCCTAAATACCAGATTTGAGAAATGGGTAAAAGTGAATGAAAATGGCCAATTTACTCGCTCTGAGGCCTTAAAAAGTGTTTCTCCTCCACGGGAAGTGAATTAAATAACATGTGGAGGCCTTTATTGTTCAAGCGAAAACGCCTGATTTTTGATGAAAGAGATAACCACCCCCCCTTACGACATGCTTCTGAAACTAAAAAAATGGTTCATTTTCAAATGTTGCATCTTTGATCTACAATTAACATTGTACTTGGATAATCATTTTTGAGATAAAATGAGATGTTTAAAGTGATTTTCATGCTTCCAGGGGCCCTAAACACAAGATTTGAGAAATGGGTAAACGTGAATGAAAATGGCCAATTTACTCACTCTGCGGACTTAAAAAGTGTTTCTCCTCCACGGGAAGTGAATAAAATAAAATTTGGAGGCCTTTATTGTTCCATCAAAAACGCCTGTTATTTGGTGAAAGAGATAACCACCCCCCCTTACGACATGCTTCAGAAACGAAAAAAATTGTCCATTTTCAAATGTTGCGTGTTTGAGCGACAATTCACATTTGTACGTGGATAATCACTTTTAGAGATGAAATTAGATGTTTAAAGTGATTTTCAAGCTACCAGGGGCCCTAAACACAAGATTTGAGAAATGGGTAAAAGTGAATGAAAATGGCCAATTTACTCACTCTGAGGCCTTAAAAAGTGTTTCTCCTCCACGGGAAGTGAATTAAATAACATGTGGAGGCCTTTATTGTTCAAGCAAAAATGCCTGATTTTTGATGAACGAGATAACCACCCCCCCTTACGACATGCTTCTGAAACTAAAAAAATGGTTCATTTTCAAATGTTGCATCTTTGATCTACAATTAACATTGTACTTGGATAATCATTTTTGAGATAAAATGAGATGTTTAAAGTGATTTTCATGCTTCCAGGGGCCTTAAACACGAGATTTGAGGAATGGGTAAAAGTGAATGAAAATGGCCAATTTACTCACTCTGAGGCCTTAAAAAGTGTTTCTCCTCCACGGGAAGTGAATTAAATAACATGTGGAGACCTTTATTGTTCAAGCGAAAACGCCTGATTTTTGATGAAAGAGATAACCACCCACCCTTACGACATGCTTCTGAAACTAAAAAAATGGTTCATTTTCAAATGTTGCGTCTTTGATCTACAATTAACATTGTACTTGGATAATCACTTTTAGAGATAAAATGAGATGTTTAAAGTGATTTTCAAGCATCCAGGGGCCCTAAACACAAGATTTCAGAAATGGGTAAACGTGAATGAAAATGGGCAATTTACTCACTCTGCGGCCTTAAAAAGTGTTTCTCCTCTACGGGAAGTGAATAAAATAACATTTGGAGGCCTTTATTGTTCAATCAAAAACGCCTGTTTTTTGGTGAAAGAGATAACCACCCCCCCTTACGACATTCTTCAGAAACTAAAAAAATTGTCAGTTTTCAAATGTTGCCTCTTTGAACTACAATTAACATTTGTATGTGGAAAATCACTTTTAAAGATAAAATGAGATGTTTAAAGTGATTTTCATGCTTCCAGGGGCCTTAAACACAAGATTTGAGGAATGGGTTAAAGTGAATGAAAATGGCCAATTGACTCATTCTGAGGCCTTAAAAAGTGTTTCTCCTGCACGGGAAGTGAATTAAATAACATTTGTAGGCCTTATTGTTCAAGCGAAAACATCAGATTTTTGACGAAAGAGATAACCACCCCCCCTTACAACATGCTTCAGAAACTAAAAAAATGGTCAGTTTTCAAATGTTGCCTCTTTGAACTACAATTCACATTTGTACGTGGAAAATCTTTTTTAAAGATAAAATGAGATGTTTAAAGTGATTTTCATGCTTCCAGTGGCCTTAAACACAAGATTTGAGGAATGGGTAAAAGTGAATGAAAATGGCCAATTTACTCACTCTGCGGCCTTAAAAAGTGTTTCTCCTCCACGGGAAGTGAATAAAATACCATTTGGAGGCCTTTATTGTTCAATCAAAAACGACTGTTTTTTGGAGAAAGAGATAACCACCCCCCCTTACGACATGCTTCAGAAACGAAAAAAATGGTCCATTTTCAAATGTTGCGTCTTTGAATGACAATTCACATTTGTACGTGGATAATCACTTTTAGAGATAAAATTAGATGTTTAAAGTGATTTTCAAGCTTCCAGGGGCCCTAAACACAAGATTTGAGAAATGGGTAAACGTGAATGAAAATGGCCAATTTACTCACTCTGCGGCCTTAAAAAGTGTTTCTCCTCCACGGGAAGTGAATAAAATAACATTTGGAGGCCTTTATTGTTCAATCAAAAACGTCTGTTTTTTGGTGAAAGAGATAACCACCCCCCCTTACGACATGCTTCAGAAACGAAAAAAATGGTCCATTTTCAAATGTTGCCTCTTTGAACTACAATTCACATTTGTACGTGGATAATCACTTTTAGAGATAAAATTAGATGTTTAAAGTGATTTTCAAGCTTCCAGGGGCCCTAAACACAAGATTTGAGAAATGGGTAAAAATGAATGAAAATGGCCAATTTACTCATTCTGAGGCCTTAAAAGTGTTTCTGCTCCATGGGAAGTGAATTAAATAACATTTGGAGGCCTTTATTGTTCAATCAAAAACGCCTGTTATTTGGTGAAAGAGATACCCACCCCCCCTTACGACATGCTTCAGAAACAAAAAAAATTGTCCATTTTCAAATGTTGCGTCTTTGAGCGACAATTCACATTTGTACGTGGATAATCACTTTTAGAGATAAAATTAGATGTTTAAAGTGATTTTCAAGCTACCAGGGGCCCTAAACACAAGATTTGAGAAATGGGTAAAAGTGAATGAAAATGGCCAATTTACTCACTCTGAGGCCTTAAAAAGTGTTTCTCCTCCACGGGAAGTGAATTAAATAACATGTGGAGGCCTTTATTGTTCAAGCGAAAACGCCTGATTTTTGATGAAAGAGATAACCACCCCCCCTTACGACATGCTTCTGAAACTAAAAAAACGGTTCATTTTCAAATGTTGCGTCTTTGATCTACAATTAACATTGTACTTGGATAATCACTTTTAGAGATAAAATGAGATGTTTAAAGTGATTTTCAAGCTTCCAGGGGCCCTAAACACAAGATTTGAGAAATGGGTAAACGTGAATGAAAATGGCCAATTTACTCACTCTGCGGCCTTAAAAAGTGTTTCTCCTCCACGGGAAGTGAATAAAATAACATTTGGAGGCCTTTATTGTTCAATCCAAAACGCCTGTTTTTTGGTGAAAGAGATAACCACCCCCCCTTACGACATGCTTCTGAAACTAAAAAAATGGTTCATTTTCAAATGTTGCGTCTTTGAACTACAATTAACATTGTACTTGGATAATCATTTTTGAGATAAAATGAGATGTTTAAAGTGATTTTCAAGCTTCCAGGGGCCCTAAACACAAGATTTGAGAAATGGGTAAACATAAATGAAAATGGCCAATTCATTCACTCTGAGGCCTTAAAAAGTTTTTCTCCACCCAAGAAAGTGAATTAAATGACATTTGTAGACTTTTATTGTTCAAGCGAAAACGCCCGATTTTTGACGAAAGAGATAACCACCCCCCCTTACGACATGCTTCAGAAACTAAAAAAATGGTCCGTTTTCAAATGTTGCCTCTTTGAACTACAATTCACATTTGTACGTGGAAAATCACTTTTAAAGATAAAATGAGATGTTTAAAGTGATTTTCATGCTTCCAGGGGCCTTAAACACAAGATTTGAGGAATGGGTAAAAGTGAATGAAAATGGCCAATTTACTCATTCTGAGGCCTTAAAAAGTGTTTCTCCTCCACGGGAAGTTAATTAAATAACATTTGTAGGCCTTTATTGTTCAAGCGAAAACGCCCGATTTTTGACGAAAGAGATAACCACCCACCCTTACGACATGCTTCAGAAACGAAAAAAATGGTCCATTTTCAAATGTTGCCTCTTTGAACTACAATTCACATTTGTACGTGGATAATCACTTTTAGAGATAAAATTAGATGTTTAAAGTGATTTTCAAGCTTCCAGGGGCCCTAAACACAAGATTTGAGAAATGGGTAAAAATGAATGAAAATGGCCAATTTACTCATTCTGAGGCCTTAAAAGTGTTTCTGCTCCATGGGAAGTGAATTAAATAACATTTGGAGGCCTTTATTGTTCAATCAAAAACGCCTGTTATTTGGTGAAAGAGATAACCACCCCCCCTTACGACATGCTTCAGAAACAAAAAAAATTGTCCATTTTCAAATGTTGCGTCTTTGAGCGACAATTCACATTTGTACGTGGATAATCACTTTTAGAGATAAAATTAGACGTTTAAAGTGATTTTCAAGCTACCAGGGGCCCTAAACACAAGATTTGAGAAATGGGTAAAAGTGAATGAAAATGGCCAATTTACTCACTCTGAGGCCTTAAAAAGTGTTTCTCCTCCACGGGAAGTGAATTAAATAACATGTGGAGGCCTTTATTGTTCAAGCGAAAACGCCTGATTTTTGATGAAAGAGATAACCACCCCCCCTTACGACATGCTTTAGAAACTAAAAAAATGGTCAGTTTTCAAATGTTGCCTCTTTGAACTACAATTCACATTTGTGCGTGGAAAATCACTTTTAAAGATAAAATTAGATGTTTAAAGTGATTTTCATGCTTCCAGGGGCCTTAAACACGAGATTTGAGGAATGGGTAAAAGTGAATAAAAATGGCCAATTTACTCACTCTGCGGCCTTAAAAAGTGTTTCTCCTCCACGGGAAGTGAATAAAATAAAATTTGGAGGCCTTTATTGTTCCATCCAAAACGCCTGTTATTTGGTGAAAGAGATAACCACCCCCCCTTACGACATGCTTCAGAAACGAAAAAAATTGTCCATTTTCAAATGTTGCGTGTTTGAGCGACAATTCACATTTGTACGTGGATAATCACTTTTAGAGATAAAATTAGATGTTTAAAGTGATTTTCAAGCTACCAGGGGCCCTAAACACCAGATTTGAGAAATGGGTAAAAGTGAATGAAAATGGCCAATTTACTCACTCTGAGGCCTTAAAAAGTGTTTCTCCTCCACGGGAAGTGAATTAAATAACATGTGGAGGCCTTTATTGTTCAAGCGAAAACGCCTGATTTTTGATGAAAGAGATAACCACCCCCGCTTACGACATGCTTCTGAAACTAAAAAAATGGTTCATTTTCAAATGTTGCATCTTTGATCTACAATTAACATTGTACTTGGATAATCATTTTTGAGATAAAATGAGATGTTTAAAGTGATTTTCATGCTTCCAGGGGCCCTAAACACAAGATTTGAGAAATGGGTAAACGTGAATGAAAATGGGCAATTTACTCACTCTGCGGCCTTAAAAAGTGTTTCTCCTCTACGGGAAGTGAATAAAATAACATTTGGAGGCCTTTATTGTTCAATCAAAAACGCCTGTTTTTTGGTGAAAGAGATAACCACCCCACCTTACGACATGCTTCAGAAACTAAAAAAATTGTCAGTTTTCAAATGTTGCCTCTTTGAACTACAATTAACATTTGTACGTGGAAAATCACTTTTAAAGATAAAATTAGATGTTTAAAGTGATTTTCAAGCTACCAGGGGCCCTAAACACAAGATTTGAGAAATGGGTAAAAGTGAATGAAAATGGCCAATTTACTCACTCTGAGGCCTTAAAAAGTGTTTCTCCTCCACGGGAAGTGAATTAAATAACATGTGGAGGCCTTTATTGTTCAAGCGAAAACGCCTGATTTTTGATGAAAGAGATAACCACCCCCCCTTACGACATGCTTCAGAAACTAAAAAAATGGTCAGTTTTCAAATGTTGCCTCTTTGAACTACAATTAACATTTGTACGTGGAAAATCACTTTTAGAGATAAAATGAGACGTTTAAAGTGATTTTCATGCTTCCAGGGGCCTTAAACACAAGATTTGAGGAATGGGTAAAAGTGAATGAAAATGGCCAATTTACTCATTCTGAGGCCTTAAAAAGTGTTTCTCCTCCACGGGAAGTTAATTAAATAACATTTGTAGGCCTTTATTGTTCAAGCGAAAACGCCCGATTTTTGACGAAAGAGATAACCACCCGCCTTACGACATGCTTTAGAAACTAAAAAAATGGTCAGTTTTCAAATGTTGCCTCTTTGAACTACAATTCACATTTGTGCGTGGAAAATCACTTTTAAAGATAAAATTAGATGTTTAAAGTGATTTTCATGCTTCCAGGGGCCTTCAACACAAGATTTGAGGAATGGGTAAAAGTGAATAAAAATGGCCAATTTACTCACTCTGCGGCCTTAAAAAGTGTTTCTCCTCCACGGGAAGTGAATAAAATAAAATTTGGAGGCCTTTATTGTTCCATCCAAAACGCCTGTTATTTGGTGAAAGAGATAACCACCCCCCCTTACGACATGCTTCAGAAACGAAAAAAATTGTCCATTTTCAAATGTTGCGTGTTTGAGCAACAATTTACATTTGTACGTGGATAATCACTTTTAGAGATAAAATTAGATGTTTAAAGTGATTTTCAAGCTACCAGGGGCCCTAAACACCAGATTTGAGAAATGGGTAAAAGTGAATGAAAATGGCCAATTTACTCACTCTGAGGCCTTAAAAAGTGTTTCTCCTCCACGGGAAGTGAATTAAATAACATGTGGAGGCCTTTATTGTTCAAGCGAAAACGCCTGATTTTTGATGAAAGAGATAACCACCCCCCCTTACGACATGCTTCTGAAACTAAAAAAATGGTTCATTTTCAAATGTTGCATCTTTGATCTACAATTAACATTGTACTTGGATAATCATTTTTGAGATAAAATGAGATGTTTAAAGTGATTTTCATGCTTCCAGGGGCCTTAAACACGAGATTTGAGGAATGGGTAAAAGTGAATAAAAATGGCCAATTTACTCACTCTGCGGCCTTAAAAAGTGTTTCTCCTCCACGGGAAGTGAATAAAATAAAATTTGGAGGCCTTTATTGTTCCATCCAAAACGCCTGTTATTTGGTGAAAGAGATAACCACCCCCCCTTACGACATGCTTCAGAAACGAAAAAAATTGTCCATTTTCAAATGTTGCGTGTTTGAGCGACAATTCACATTTGTACGTGGATAATCACTTTTAGAGATAAAATTAGATGTTTAAAGTGATTTTCAAGCTACCAGGGGCCCTAAACACCAGATTTGAGAAATGGGTAAAAGTGAATGAAAATGGCCAATTTACTCACTCTGAGGCCTTAAAAAGTGTTTCTCCTCCACGGGAAGTGAATTAAATAACATGTGGAGGCCTTTATTGTTCAAGCGAAAACGCCTGATTTTTGATGAAAGAGATAACCACCCCCCCTTACGACATGCTTCTGAAACTAAAAAAATGGTTCATTTTCAAATGTTGCATCTTTGATCTACAATTAACATTGTACTTTGATAATCACTTTTAGAGATAAAATGAGATGTTTAAAGTGATTTTCAAGCATCCAGGGGCCCTAAACACAAGATTTGAGAAATGGGTAAACGTGAATGAAAATGGCCAATTTACTCATTCTGAGGCCTTAAAAAGTGTTTCTCCTCCACGGGAAGTTAATTAAATAACATTTGTAGGCCTTTATTGTTCAAGCGAAAACGCCCGATTTTTGACGAAAGAGATAACCACCCGCCTTACGACATGCTTTAGAAACTAAAAAAATGGTCAGTTTTCAAATGTTGCCTCTTTGAACTACAATTCACATTTGTGCGTGGAAAATCACTTTTAAAGATAAAATTAGATGTTTAAAGTGATTTTCATGCTTCCAGGGGCCTTCAACACAAGATTTGAGGAATGGGTAAAAGTGAATAAAAATGGCCAATTTACTCACTCTGCGGCCTTAAAAAGTGTTTCTCCTCCACGGGAAGTGAATAAAATAAAATTTGGAGGCCTTTATTGTTCCATCCAAAACGCCTGTTATTTGGTGAAAGAGATAACCACCCCCCCTTACGACATGCTTCAGAAACGAAAAAAATTGTCCATTTTCAAATGTTGCGTGTTTGAGCAACAATTTACATTTGTACGTGGATAATCACTTTTAGAGATAAAATTAGATGTTTAAAGTGATTTTCAAGCTACCAGGGGCCCTAAACACCAGATTTGAGAAATGGGTAAAAGTGAATGAAAATGGCCAATTTACTCACTCTGAGGCCTTAAAAAGTGTTTCTCCTCCACGGGAAGTGAATTAAATAACATGTGGAGGCCTTTATTGTTCAAGCGAAAACGCCTGATTTTTGATGAAAGAGATAACCACCCCCCCTTACGACATGCTTCTGAAACTAAAAAAATGGTTCATTTTCAAATGTTGCATCTTTGATCTACAATTAACATTGTACTTGGATAATCATTTTTGAGATAAAATGAGATGTTTAAAGTGATTTTCATGCTTCCAGGGGCCTTAAACACGAGATTTGAGGAATGGGTAAAAGTGAATAAAAATGGCCAATTTACTCACTCTGCGGCCTTAAAAAGTGTTTCTCCTCCACGGGAAGTGAATAAAATAAAATTTGGAGGCCTTTATTGTTCCATCCAAAACGCCTGTTATTTGGTGAAAGAGATAACCACCCCCCCTTACGACATGCTTCAGAAACGAAAAAAATTGTCCATTTTCAAATGTTGCGTGTTTGAGCGACAATTCACATTTGTACGTGGATAATCACTTTTAGAGATAAAATTAGATGTTTAAAGTGATTTTCAAGCTACCAGGGGCCCTAAACACCAGATTTGAGAAATGGGTAAAAGTGAATGAAAATGGCCAATTTACTCACTCTGAGGCCTTAAAAAGTGTTTCTCCTCCACGGGAAGTGAATTAAATAACATGTGGAGGCCTTTATTGTTCAAGCGAAAACGCCTGATTTTTGATGAAAGAGATAACCACCCCCCCTTACGACATGCTTCTGAAACTAAAAAAATGGTTCATTTTCAAATGTTGCATCTTTGATCTACAATTAACATTGTACTTTGATAATCACTTTTAGAGATAAAATGAGATGTTTAAAGTGATTTTCAAGCATCCAGGGGCCCTAAACACAAGATTTGAGAAATGGGTAAACGTGAATGAAAATGGGCAATTTACTCACTCTGCGGCCTTAAAAAGTGTTTCTCCTCTACGGGAAGTGAATAAAATAACATTTGGAGGCCTTTATTGTTCAATCAAAAACGCCTGTTTTTTGGTGAAAGAGATAACCACCCCCCCTTACGACATGCTTCAGAAACGAAAAAAATTGTCCATTTTCAAATGTTGCGTGTTTGAGCGACAATTCACATTTGTACGTGGATAATCACTTTTAGAGATAAAATGAGATGTTTAAAGTGATTTTCATGCTTCCAGGGGCCTTAAACACAAGATTTGAGGAATGGGTAAAAGTGAATGAAAATGGCCAATTTACTCATTCTGAGGCCTTAAAAAGTGTTTCTCCTCCACGGGAAGTTAATTAAATAACATTTGTAGGCCTTTATTGTTCAAGCGAAAACGCCCGATTTTTGACGAAAGAGATAACCACCCGCCTTACGACATGCTTTAGAAACTAAAAAAATGGTCAGTTTTCAAATGTTGCCTCTTTGAACTACAATTCACATTTGTGCGTGGAAAATCACTTTTAAAGATAAAATTAGATGTTTAAAGTGATTTTCATGCTTCCAGGGGCCCTAAACACAAAATTTGAGAAATGGGTAAAAATGAATGAAAATGGCCAATTTACTCATTCTGAGGCCTTAAAAGTGTTTCTGCTCCATGGGAAGTGAATTAAATAACATTTGGAGGCCTTTATTGTTCAATCAAAAATGCCTGTTATTTGGTGAAAGAGATAACCACCCCCCCTTACGACATGCTTCAGAAACGAAAAAAATTGTCCATTTTCAAATGTTGCGTGTTTGAGCGACAATTCACATTTGTATGTGGATAATCACTTTTAGAGATAAAATTAGATGTTTAAAGTGATTTTCAAGCTACCAGGGGCCCTAAACACCAGATTTGAGAAATGGGTAAAAGTGAATGAAAATGGCCAATTTACTCACTCTGAGGCCTTAAAAAGTGTTTCTCCTCCACGGGAAGTGAATTAAATAACATGTGGAGGCCTTTATTGTTCAAGCGAAAACGCCTGATTTTTGATGAAAGAGATAACCACCCCCCCTTACGACATGCTTCTGAAACTAAAAAAATGGTTCATTTTCAAATGTTGCATCTTTGATCTACAATTAACATTGTACTTGGATAATCATTTTTGAGATAAAATGAGATGTTTAAAGTGATTTTCATGCTTCCAGGGGCCCTAAACACAAGATTTGAGAAATGGGTAAACGTGAATGAAAATGGCCAATTTACTCACTCTGCGGACTTAAAAAGTGTTTCTCCTCCACGGGAAGTGAATAAAATAAAATTTGGAGGCCTTTATTGTTCCATCAAAAACGCCTGTTATTTGGTGAAAGAGATAACCACCCCCCCTTACGACATGCTTCAGAAACGAAAAAAATTGTCCATTTTCAAATGTTGCGTGTTTGAGCGACAATTCACATTTGTACGTGGATAATCACTTTTAGAGATAAAATTAGATGTTTAAAGTGATTTTCAAGCTACCAGGGGCCCTAAACACCAGATTTGAGAAATGGGTAAAAGTGAATGAAAATGGCCAATTTACTCACTCTGAGGCCTTAAAAAGTGTTTCTCCTCCACGGGAAGTGAATTAAATAACATGTGGAGGCCTTTATTGTTCAAGCGAAAACGCCTGATTTTTGATGAAAGAGATAACCACCCCCCCTTACGACATGCTTCTGAAACTAAAAAAATGGTTCATTTTCAAATGTTGCATCTTTGATCTACAATTAACATTGTACTCGGATAATCATTTTTGAGATAAAATGAGATGTTTAAAGTGATTTTCATGCTTCCAGGGGCCCTAAACACAAGATTTGAGAAATGGGTAAACGTGAATGAAAATGGCCAATTTACTCACTCTGCGGACTTAAAAAGTGTTTCTCCTCCACGGGAAGTGAATAAAATAAAATTTGGAGGCCTTTATTGTTCCATCAAAAACGCCTGTTATTTGGTGAAAGAGATAACCACCCCCCCTTACGACATGCTTCAGAAACGAAAAAAATTGTCCATTTTCAAATGTTGCGTGTTTGAGCGACAATTCACATTTGTACGTGGATAATCACTTTTAGAGATAAAATTAGATGTTTAAAGTGATTTTCAAGCTACCAGGGGCCCTAAACACAAGATTTGAGAAATGGGTAAAAGTGAATGAAAATGGCCAATTTACTTACTCTGAGGCCTTAAAAAGTGTTTCTCCTCCACGGGAAGTGAATAAAATAACATTTGGAGGCCTTTATTGTTCAATCAAAAACGCCTGTTTTTTGGTGAAAGAGATAACCACCCCCCCTTACGACATGCTTCAGAAACTAAAAAAATTGTCAGTTTTCAAATGTTGCCTCTTTGAACTACAATTAACATTTGTACGTGGAAAATCACTTTTAAAGATAAAATGAGATGTTTAAAGTGATTTTCATGCTTCCAGGGGCCTTAAACACAAGATTTGAGGAATGGGTTAAAGTGAATGAAAATGGCCAATTGACTCATTCTGAGGCCTTAAAAAGTGTTTCTCCTGCACGGGAAGTGAATTAAATAACATTTGTAGGCCTTATTGTTCAAGCGAAAACATCCGATTTTTGACGAAAGAGATAACCACCCCCCCTTACGACATGCTTCAGAAACTAAAAAAATGGTCCATTTTCAAATGTTGACTCTTTGAACTACAATTCACATTTGTACGTGGATAATCACTTTTAGAGATAAAATTAGATGTTTAAAGTGATTTTCAAGCTTCCAGGGGCCCTAAACACAAAATTTGAGAAATGGGTAAAAATGAATGAAAATGGCCAATTTACTCATTCTGAGGCCTTAAAAGTGTTTCTGCTCCATGGGAAGTGAATTAAATAACATTTGGAGGCCTTTATTGTTCAATCAAAAATGCCTGTTATTTGGTGAAAGAGATAACCACCCCCCCTTACGACATGCTTCAGAAACAAAAAAAATTGTCCATTTTCAAATGTTGCGTCTTTGAGCGACAATTCACATTTGTACGTGGATAATCACTTTTAGAGATAAAATTAGATGTTTAAAGTGATTTTCAAGCTTCCAGGGGCCTTAAACACAAGATTTGAGGAATGGGTAAAAGTGAATGAAAATGGCCAATTTACTCATTCTGAGGCCTTAAAAAGTGTTTCTCCTCCACGGGAAGTTAATTAAATAACATTTGTAGGCCTTTATTGTTCAAGCGAAAACGCCCGATTTTTGACGAAAGAGATAACCACCCGCCTTACGACATGCTTTAGAAACTAAAAAAATGGTCAGTTTTCAAATGTTGCCTCTTTGAACTACAATTCACATTTGTGCGTGGAAAATCACTTTTAAAGATAAAATTAGATGTTTAAAGTGATTTTCATGCTTCCAGGGGCCTTAAACACGAGATTTGAGGAATGGGTAAAAGTGAATAAAAATGGCCAATTTACTCACTCTGCGGCCTTAAAAAGTGTTTCTCCTCCACGGAAAGTGAATAAAATAAAATTTGGAGGCCTTTATTGTTCCATCAAAAACGCCTGTTATTTGGTGAAAGAGATAACCACCCCCCCTTACGACATGCTTCAGAAACGAAAAAAATTGTCCATTTTCAAATGTTGCGTGTTTGAGCGACAATTCACATTTGTACGTGGATAATCACTTTTAGAGATAAAATTAGATGTTTAAAGTGATTTTCAAGCTACCAGGGGCCCTAAACACAAGATTTGAGAAATGGGTAAAAGTGAATGAAAATGGCCAATTTACTCACTCTGAGGCCTTAAAAAGTGTTTCTCCTCCACGGGAAGTGAATTAAATAACATGTGGAGGCCTTTATTGTTCAAGCGAAAACGCCTGATTTTTGATGAAAGAGATAACCACCCCCCCTTACGACATGCTTCTGAAACTAAAAAAACGGTTCATTTTCAAATGTTGCGTCTTTGATCTACAATTAACATTGTACTTGGATAATCACTTTTAGGGATAAAATGAGATGTTTAAAGTGATTTTCAAGCTTCCAGGGGCCCTAAACACAAGATTTGAGAAATGGGTAAACGTGAATGAAAATGGCCAATTTACTCACTCTGCGGCCTTAAAAAGTGTTTCTCCTCCACGGAAAGTGAATAAAATAAAATTTGGAGGCCTTTATTGTTCCATCAAAAACGCCTGT
Organism: Triturus cristatus; assembly: GCF_964204655.1. Classification (NCBI taxonomy): domain Eukaryota; kingdom Metazoa; phylum Chordata; class Amphibia; order Caudata; family Salamandridae; genus Triturus; species Triturus cristatus. The sequence continues at coordinate 937,739,717 of NC_140591.1, read as the reverse complement.
TATTTGGTGAAAGAGATAACCACCCCCCCTTACGACATGCTTCAGAAACGAAAAAAATTGTCCATTTTCAAATGTTGCGTGTTTGAGCGACAATTCACATTTGTACGTGGATAATCACTTTTAGAGATAAAATTAGATGTTTAAAGTGATTTTCAAGCTACCAGGGGCCCTAAACACAAGATTTGAGAAATGGGTAAAAGTGAATGAAAATGGCCAATTTACTCACTCTGAGGCCTTAAAAAGTGTTTCTCCTCCACGGGAAGTGAATTAAATAACATGTGGAGGCCTTTATTGTTCAAGCGAAAACGCCTGATTTTTGATGAAAGAGATAACCACCCCCCCTTACGACATGCTTCAGAAACTAAAAAAATGGTCAGTTTTCAAATGTTGCCTCTTTGAACTACAATTAACATTTGTACGTGGAAAATCACTTTTAGAGATAAAATGAGACGTTTAAAGTGATTTTCATGCTTCCAGGGGCCTTAAACACAAGATTTGAGGAATGGGTAAAAGTGAATGAAAATGGCCAATTTACTCATTCTGAGGCCTTAAAAAGTGTTTCTCCTCCACGGGAAGTTAATTAAATAACATTTGTAGGCCTTTATTGTTCAAGCGAAAACGCCCGATTTTTGACGAAAGAGATAACCACCCGCCTTACGACATGCTTTAGAAACTAAAAAAATGGTCAGTTTTCAAATGTTGCCTCTTTGAACTACAATTCACATTTGTGCGTGGAAAATCACTTTTAAAGATAAAATTAGATGTTTAAAGTGATTTTCATGCTTCCAGGGGCCTTCAACACAAGATTTGAGGAATGGGTAAAAGTGAATAAAAATGGCCAATTTACTCACTCTGCGGCCTTAAAAAGTGTTTCTCCTCCACGGGAAGTGAATAAAATAAAATTTGGAGGCCTTTATTGTTCCATCCAAAACGCCTGTTATTTGGTGAAAGAGATAACCACCCCCCCTTACGACATGCTTCAGAAACGAAAAAAATTGTCCATTTTCAAATGTTGCGTGTTTGAGCAACAATTCACATTTGTACGTGGATAATCACTTTTAGAGATAAAATTAGATGTTTAAAGTGATTTTCAAGCTACCAGGGGCCCTAAACACCAGATTTGAGAAATGGGTAAAAGTGAATGAAAATGGCCAATTTACTCACTCTGAGGCCTTAAAAAGTGTTTCTCCTCCACGGGAAGTGAATTAAATAACATGTGGAGGCCTTTATTGTTCAAGCGAAAACGCCTGATTTTTGATGAAAGAGATAACCACCCCCCCTTACGACATGCTTCTGAAACTAAAAAAATGGTTCATTTTCAAATGTTGCATCTTTGATCTACAATTAACATTGTACTTGGATAATCATTTTTGAGATAAAATGAGATGTTTAAAGTGATTTTCATGCTTCCAGGGGCCTTAAACACGAGATTTGAGGAATGGGTAAAAGTGAATAAAAATGGCCAATTTACTCACTCTGCGGCCTTAAAAAGTGTTTCTCCTCCACGGGAAGTGAATAAAATAAAATTTGGAGGCCTTTATTGTTCCATCCAAAACGCCTGTTATTTGGTGAAAGAGATAACCACCCCCCCTTACGACATGCTTCAGAAACGAAAAAAATTGTCCATTTTCAAATGTTGCGTGTTTGAGCGACAATTCACATTTGTACGTGGATAATCACTTTTAGAGATAAAATTAGATGTTTAAAGTGATTTTCAAGCTACCAGGGGCCCTAAACACCAGATTTGAGAAATGGGTAAAAGTGAATGAAAATGGCCAATTTACTCACTCTGAGGCCTTAAAAAGTGTTTCTCCTCCACGGGAAGTGAATTAAATAACATGTGGAGGCCTTTATTGTTCAAGCGAAAACGCCTGATTTTTGATGAAAGAGATAACCACCCCCCCTTACGACATGCTTCTGAAACTAAAAAAATGGTTCATTTTCAAATGTTGCATCTTTGATCTACAATTAACATTGTACTTTGATAATCACTTTTAGAGATAAAATGAGATGTTTAAAGTGATTTTCAAGCATCCAGGGGCCCTAAACACAAGATTTGAGAAATGGGTAAACGTGAATGAAAATGGGCAATTTACTCACTCTGCGGCCTTAAAAAGTGTTTCTCCTCTACGGGAAGTGAATAAAATAACATTTGGAGGCCTTTATTGTTCAATCAAAAACGCCTGTTTTTTGGTGAAAGAGATAACCACCCCCCCTTACGACATGCTTCAGAAACGAAAAAAATTGTCCATTTTCAAATGTTGCGTGTTTGAGCGACAATTCACATTTGTACGTGGATAATCACTTTTAGAGATAAAATGAGATGTTTAAAGTGATTTTCATGCTTCCAGGGGCCTTAAACACAAGATTTGAGGAATGGGTAAAAGTGAATGAAAATGGCCAATTTACTCATTCTGAGGCCTTAAAAAGTGTTTCTCCTCCACGGGAAGTTAATTAAATAACATTTGTAGGCCTTTATTGTTCAAGCGAAAACGCCCGATTTTTGACGAAAGAGATAACCACCCGCCTTACGACATGCTTTAGAAACTAAAAAAATGGTCAGTTTTCAAATGTTGCCTCTTTGAACTACAATTCACATTTGTGCGTGGAAAATCAAATTTAAAGATAAAATTAGATGTTTAAAGTGATTTTCATGCTTCCAGGGGCCCTAAACACAAAATTTGAGAAATGGGTAAAAATGAATGAAAATGGCCAATTTACTCATTCTGAGGCCTTAAAAGTGTTTCTGCTCCATGGGAAGTGAATTAAATAACATTTGGAGGCCTTTATTGTTCAATCAAAAATGCCTGTTATTTGGTGAAAGAGATAACCACCCCCCCTTACGACATGCTTCAGAAACGAAAAAAATTGTCCATTTTCAAATGTTGCGTGTTTGAGCGACAATTCACATTTGTATGTGGATAATCACTTTTAGAGATAAAATTAGATGTTTAAAGTGATTTTCAAGCTACCAGGGGCCCTAAACACCAGATTTGAGAAATGGGTAAAAGTGAATGAAAATGGCCAATTTACTCACTCTGAGGCCTTAAAAAGTGTTTCTCCTCCACGGGAAGTGAATTAAATAACATGTGGAGGCCTTTATTGTTCAAGCGAAAACGCCTGATTTTTGATGAAAGAGATAACCACCCCCCCTTACGACATGCTTCTGAAACTAAAAAAATGGTTCATTTTCAAATGTTGCATCTTTGATCTACAATTAACATTGTACTTGGATAATCATTTTTGAGATAAAATGAGATGTTTAAAGTGATTTTCATGCTTCCAGGGGCCCTAAACACAAGATTTGAGAAATGGGTAAACGTGAATGAAAATGGCCAATTTACTCACTCTGCGGACTTAAAAAGTGTTTCTCCTCCACGGGAAGTGAATAAAATAAAATTTGGAGGCCTTTATTGTTCCATCAAAAACGCCTGTTATTTGGTGAAAGAGATAACCACCCCCCCTTACGACATGCTTCAGAAACGAAAAAAATTGTCCATTTTCAAATGTTGCGTGTTTGAGCGACAATTCACATTTGTACGTGGATAATCACTTTTAGAGATAAAATTAGATGTTTAAAGTGATTTTCAAGCTACCAGGGGCCCTAAACACCAGATTTGAGAAATGGGTAAAAGTGAATGAAAATGGCCAATTTACTCACTCTGAGGCCTTAAAAAGTGTTTCTCCTCCACGGGAAGTGAATTAAATAACATGTGGAGGCCTTTATTGTTCAAGCGAAAACGCCTGATTTTTGATGAAAGAGATAACCACCCCCCCTTACGACATGCTTCTGAAACTAAAAAAATGGTTCATTTTCAAATGTTGCATCTTTGATCTACAATTAACATTGTACTCGGATAATCATTTTTGAGATAAAATGAGATGTTTAAAGTGATTTTCATGCTTCCAGGGGCCCTAAACACAAGATTTGAGAAATGGGTAAACGTGAATGAAAATGGCCAATTTACTCACTCTGCGGACTTAAAAAGTGTTTCTCCTCCACGGGAAGTGAATAAAATAAAATTTGGAGGCCTTTATTGTTCCATCAAAAACGCCTGTTATTTGGTGAAAGAGATAACCACCCCCCCTTACGACATGCTTCAGAAACGAAAAAAATTGTCCATTTTCAAATGTTGCGTGTTTGAGCGACAATTCACATTTGTACGTGGATAATCACTTTTAGAGATAAAATTAGATGTTTAAAGTGATTTTCAAGCTACCAGGGGCCCTAAACACCAGATTTGAGAAATGGGTAAAAGTGAATGAAAATGGCCAATTTACTCACTCTGAGGCCTTAAAAAGTGTTTCTCCTCCACGGGAAGTGAATTAAATAACATGTGGAGGCCTTTATTGTTCAAGCGAAAACGCCTGATTTTTGATGAAAGAGATAACCACCCCCCCTTACGACATGCTTCTGAAACTAAAAAAATGGTTCATTTTCAAATGTTGCATCTTTGATCTACAATTAACATTGTACTTTGATAATCACTTTTAGAGATAAAATGAGATGTTTAAAGTGATTTTCAAGCATCCAGGGGCCCTAAACACAAGATTTGAGAAATGGGTAAACGTGAATGAAAATGGGCAATTTACTCACTCTGCGGCCTTAAAAAGTGTTTCTCCTCTACGGGAAGTGAATAAAATAACATTTGGAGGCCTTTATTGTTCAATCAAAAACGCCTGTTTTTTGGTGAAAGAGATAACCACCCCCCCTTACGACATGCTTCAGAAACGAAAAAAATTGTCCATTTTCAAATGTTGCGTGTTTGAGCGACAATTCACATTTGTACGTGGATAATCACTTTTAGAGATAAAATGAGATGTTTAAAGTGATTTTCATGCTTCCAGGGGCCTTAAACACAAGATTTGAGGAATGGGTAAAAGTGAATGAAAATGGCCAATTTACTCATTCTGAGGCCTTAAAAAGTGTTTCTCCTCCACGGGAAGTTAATTAAATAACATTTGTAGGCCTTTATTGTTCAAGCGAAAACGCCCGATTTTTGACGAAAGAGATAACCACCCGCCTTACGACATGCTTTAGAAACTAAAAAAATGGTCAGTTTTCAAATGTTGCCTCTTTGAACTACAATTCACATTTGTGCGTGGAAAATCACTTTTAAAGATAAAATTAGATGTTTAAAGTGATTTTCATGCTTCCAGGGGCCCTAAACACAAAATTTGAGAAATGGGTAAAAATGAATGAAAATGGCCAATTTACTCATTCTGAGGCCTTAAAAGTGTTTCTGCTCCATGGGAAGTGAATTAAATAACATTTGGAGGCCTTTATTGTTCAATCAAAAATGCCTGTTATTTGGTGAAAGAGATAACCACCCCCCCTTACGACATGCTTCAGAAACGAAAAAAATTGTCCATTTTCAAATGTTGCGTGTTTGAGCGACAATTCACATTTGTATGTGGATAATCACTTTTAGAGATAAAATTAGATGTTTAAAGTGATTTTCAAGCTACCAGGGGCCCTAAACACCAGATTTGAGAAATGGGTAAAAGTGAATGAAAATGGCCAATTTACTCACTCTGAGGCCTTAAAAAGTGTTTCTCCTCCACGGGAAGTGAATTAAATAACATGTGGAGGCCTTTATTGTTCAAGCGAAAACGCCTGATTTTTGATGAAAGAGATAACCACCCCCCCTTACGACATGCTTCTGAAACTAAAAAAATGGTTCATTTTCAAATGTTGCATCTTTGATCTACAATTAACATTGTACTCGGATAATCATTTTTGAGATAAAATGAGATGTTTAAAGTGATTTTCATGCTTCCAGGGGCCCTAAACACAAGATTTGAGAAATGGGTAAACGTGAATGAAAATGGCCAATTTACTCACTCTGCGGACTTAAAAAGTGTTTCTCCTCCACGGGAAGTGAATAAAATAAAATTTGGAGGCCTTTATTGTTCCATCAAAAACGCCTGTTATTTGGTGAAAGAGATAACCACCCCCCCTTACGACATGCTTCAGAAACGAAAAAAATTGTCCATTTTCAAATGTTGCGTGTTTGAGCGACAATTCACATTTGTACGTGGATAATCACTTTTAGAGATAAAATTAGATGTTTAAAGTGATTTTCAAGCTACCAGGGGCCCTAAACACAAGATTTGAGAAATGGGTAAAAGTGAATGAAAATGGCCAATTTACTTACTCTGAGGCCTTAAAAAGTGTTTCTCCTCCACGGGAAGTGAATAAAATAACATTTGGAGGCCTTTATTGTTCAATCAAAAACGCCTGTTTTTTGGTGAAAGAGATAACCACCCCCCCTTACGACATGCTTCAGAAACTAAAAAAATTGTCAGTTTTCAAATGTTGCCTCTTTGAACTACAATTAACATTTGTACGTGGAAAATCACTTTTAAAGATAAAATGAGATGTTTAAAGTGATTTTCATGCTTCCAGGGGCCTTAAACACAAGATTTGAGGAATGGGTTAAAGTGAATGAAAATGGCCAATTGACTCATTCTGAGGCCTTAAAAAGTGTTTCTCCTGCACGGGAAGTGAATTAAATAACATTTGTAGGCCTTATTGTTCAAGCGAAAACATCCGATTTTTGACGAAAGAGATAACCACCCCCCCTTACGACATGCTTCAGAAACTAAAAAAATGGTCCATTTTCAAATGTTGACTCTTTGAACTACAATTCACATTTGTACGTGGATAATCACTTTTAGAGATAAAATTAGATGTTTAAAGTGATTTTCAAGCTTCCAGGGGCCCTAAACACAAAATTTGAGAAATGGGTAAAAATGAATGAAAATGGCCAATTTACTCATTCTGAGGCCTTAAAAGTGTTTCTGCTCCATGGGAAGTGAATTAAATAACATTTGGAGGCCTTTATTGTTCAATCAAAAATGCCTGTTATTTGGTGAAAGAGATAACCACCCCCCCTTACGACATGCTTCAGAAACAAAAAAAATTGTCCATTTTCAAATGTTGCGTCTTTGAGCGACAATTCACATTTGTACGTGGATAATCACTTTTAGAGATAAAATTAGATGTTTAAAGTGATTTTCAAGCTTCCAGGGGCCTTAAACACAAGATTTGAGGAATGGGTAAAAGTGAATGAAAATGGCCAATTTACTCATTCTGAGGCCTTAAAAAGTGTTTCTCCTCCACGGGAAGTTAATTAAATAACATTTGTAGGCCTTTATTGTTCAAGCGAAAACGCCCGATTTTTGACGAAAGAGATAACCACCCGCCTTACGACATGCTTTAGAAACTAAAAAAATGGTCAGTTTTCAAATGTTGCCTCTTTGAACTACAATTCACATTTGTGCGTGGAAAATCACTTTTAAAGATAAAATTAGATGTTTAAAGTGATTTTCATGCTTCCAGGGGCCTTAAACACGAGATTTGAGGAATGGGTAAAAGTGAATAAAAATGGCCAATTTACTCACTCTGCGGCCTTAAAAAGTGTTTCTCCTCCACGGAAAGTGAATAAAATAAAATTTGGAGGCCTTTATTGTTCCATCAAAAACGCCTGTTATTTGGTGAAAGAGATAACCACCCCCCCTTACGACATGCTTCAGAAACGAAAAAAATTGTCCATTTTCAAATGTTGCGTGTTTGAGCGACAATTCACATTTGTACGTGGATAATCACTTTTAGAGATAAAATTAGATGTTTAAAGTGATTTTCAAGCTACCAGGGGCCCTAAACACAAGATTTGAGAAATGGGTAAAAGTGAATGAAAATGGCCAATTTACTCACTCTGAGGCCTTAAAAAGTGTTTCTCCTCCACGGGAAGTGAATTAAATAACATGTGGAGGCCTTTATTGTTCAAGCGAAAACGCCTGATTTTTGATGAAAGAGATAACCACCCCCCCTTACGACATGCTTCTGAAACTAAAAAAACGGTTCATTTTCAAATGTTGCGTCTTTGATCTACAATTAACATTGTACTTGGATAATCACTTTTAGGGATAAAATGAGATGTTTAAAGTGATTTTCAAGCTTCCAGGGGCCCTAAACACAAGATTTGAGAAATGGGTAAACGTGAATGAAAATGGCCAATTTACTCACTCTGCGGCCTTAAAAAGTGTTTCTCCTCCACGGAAAGTGAATAAAATAAAATTTGGAGGCCTTTATTGTTCCATCAAAAACGCCTGTTATTTGGTGAAAGAGATAACCACCCCCCCTTACGACATGCTTCAGAAACGAAAAAAATTGTCCATTTTCAAATGTTGCGTGTTTGAGCGACAATTCACATTTGTACGTGGATAATCACTTTTAGAGATAAAATTAGATGTTTAAAGTGATTTTCAAGCTACCAGGGGCCCTAAACACAAGATTTGAGAAATGGGTAAAAGTGAATGAAAATGGCCAATTTACTCACTCTGAGGCCTTAAAAAGTGTTTCTCCTCCACGGGAAGTGAATTAAATAACATGTGGAGGCCTTTATTGTTCAAGCGAAAACGCCTGATTTTTGATGAAAGAGATAACCACCCCCCCTTACGACATGCTTCAGAAACTAAAAAAATGGTCAGTTTTCAAATGTTGCCTCTTTGAACTACAATTAACATTTGTACGTGGAAAATCACTTTTAGAGATAAAATGAGACGTTTAAAGTGATTTTCATGCTTCCAGGGGCCTTAAACACAAGATTTGAGGAATGGGTAAAAGTGAATGAAAATGGCCAATTTACTCATTCTGAGGCCTTAAAAAGTGTTTCTCCTCCACGGGAAGTTAATTAAATAACATTTGTAGGCCTTTATTGTTCAAGCGAAAACGCCCGATTTTTGACGAAAGAGATAATCACCCGCCTTACGACATGCTTTAGAAACTAAAAAAATGGTCAGTTTTCAAATGTTGCCTCTTTGAACTACAATTCACATTTGTGCGTGGAAAATCACTTTTAAAGATAAAATTAGATGTTTAAAGTGATTTTCATGCTTCCAGGGGCCTTCAACACAAGATTTGAGGAATGGGTAAAAGTGAATAAAAATGGCCAATTTACTCACTCTGCGGCCTTAAAAAGTGTTTCTCCTCCACGGGAAGTGAATAAAATAAAATTTGGAGGCCTTTATTGTTCCATCCAAAACGCCTGTTATTTGGTGAAAGAGATAACCACCCCCCCTTACGACATGCTTCAGAAACGAAAAAAATTGTCCATTTTCAAATGTTGCGTGTTTGAGCAACAATTCACATTTGTACGTGGATAATCACTTTTAGAGATAAAATTAGATGTTTAAAGTGATTTTCAAGCTACCAGGGGCCCTAAACACCAGATTTGAGAAATGGGTAAAAGTGAATGAAAATGGCCAATTTACTCACTCTGAGGCCTTAAAAAGTGTTTCTCCTCCACGGGAAGTGAATTAAATAACATGTGGAGGCCTTTATTGTTCAAGCGAAAACGCCTGATTTTTGATGAAAGAGATAACCACCCCCCCTTACGACATGCTTCTGAAACTAAAAAAATGGTTCATTTTCAAATGTTGCATCTTTGATCTACAATTAACATTGTACTTGGATAATCATTTTTGAGATAAAATGAGATGTTTAAAGTGATTTTCATGCTTCCAGGGGCCTTAAACACGAGATTTGAGGAATGGGTAAAAGTGAATAAAAATGGCCAATTTACTCACTCTGCGGCCTTAAAAAGTGTTTCTCCTCCACGGGAAGTGAATAAAATAAAATTTGGAGGCCTTTATTGTTCCATCCAAAACGCCTGTTATTTGGTGAAAGAGATAACCACCCCCCCTTACGACATGCTTCAGAAACGAAAAAAATTGTCCATTTTCAAATGTTGCGTGTTTGAGCGACAATTCACATTTGTACGTGGATAATCACTTTTAGAGATAAAATTAGATGTTTAAAGTGATTTTCAAGCTACCAGGGGCCCTAAACACCAGATTTGAGAAATGGGTAAAAGTGAATGAAAATGGCCAATTTACTCACTCTGAGGCCTTAAAAAGTGTTTCTCCTCCACGGGAAGTGAATTAAATAACATGTGGAGGCCTTTATTGTTCAAGCGAAAACGCCTGATTTTTGATGAAAGAGATAACCACCCCCCCTTACGACATGCTTCTGAAACTAAAAAAATGGTTCATTTTCAAATGTTGCATCTTTGATCTACAATTAACATTGTACTTTGATAATCACTTTTAGAGATAAAATGAGATGTTTAAAGTGATTTTCAAGCATCCAGGGGCCCTAAACACAAGATTTGAGAAATGGGTAAACGTGAATGAAAATGGGCAATTTACTCACTCTGCGGCCTTAAAAAGTGTTTCTCCTCTACGGGAAGTGAATAAAATAACATTTGGAGGCCTTTATTGTTCAATCAAAAACGCCTGTTTTTTGGTGAAAGAGATAACCACCCCCCCTTACGACATGCTTCAGAAACGAAAAAAATTGTCCATTTTCAAATGTTGCGTGTTTGAGCGACAATTCACATTTGTACGTGGATAATCACTTTTAGAGATAAAATGAGATGTTTAAAGTGATTTTCATGCTTCCAGGGGCCATAAACACAAGATTTGAGGAATGGGTAAAAGTGAATGAAAATGGCCAATTTACTCATTCTGAGGCCTTAAAAAGTGTTTCTCCTCCACGGGAAGTTAATTAAATAACATTTGTAGGCCTTTATTGTTCAAGCGAAAACGCCCGATTTTTGACGAAAGAGATAACCACCCGCCTTACGACATGCTTTAGAAACTAAAAAAATGGTCAGTTTTCAAATGTTGCCTCTTTGAACTACAATTCACATTTGTGCGTGGAAAATCACTTTTAAAGATAAAATTAGATGTTTAAAGTGATTTTCATGCTTCCAGGGGCCCTAAACACAAAATTTGAGAAATGGGTAAAAATGAATGAAAATGGCCAATTTACTCATTCTGAGGCCTTAAAAGTGTTTCTGCTCCATGGGAAGTGAATTAAATAACATTTGGAGGCCTTTATTGTTCAATCAAAAATGCCTGTTATTTGGTGAAAGAGATAACCACCCCCCCTTACGACATGCTTCAGAAACGAAAAAAATTGTCCATTTTCAAATGTTGCGTGTTTGAGCGACAATTCACATTTGTATGTGGATAATCACTTTTAGAGATAAAATTAGATGTTTAAAGTGATTTTCAAGCTACCAGGGGCCCTAAACACCAGATTTGAGAAATGGGTAAAAGTGAATGAAAATGGCCAATTTACTCACTCTGAGGCCTTAAAAAGTGTTTCTCCTCCACGGGAAGTGAATTAAATAACATGTGGAGGCCTTTATTGTTCAAGCGAAAACGCCTGATTTTTGATGAAAGAGATAACCACCCCCCCTTACGACATGCTTCTGAAACTAAAAAAATGGTTCATTTTCAAATGTTGCATCTTTGATCTACAATTAACATTGTACTTGGATAATCATTTTTGAGATAAAATGAGATGTTTAAAGTGATTTTCATGCTTCCAGGGGCCCTAAACACAAGATTTGAGAAATGGGTAAACGTGAATGAAAATGGCCAATTTACTCACTCTGCGGACTTAAAAAGTGTTTCTCCTCCACGGGAAGTGAATAAAATAAAATTTGGAGGCCTTTATTGTTCCATCAAAAACGCCTGTTATTTGGTGAAAGAGATAACCACCCCCCCTTACGACATGCTTCAGAAACGAAAAAAATTGTCCATTTTCAAATGTTGCGTGTTTGAGCGACAATTCACATTTGTACGTGGATAATCACTTTTAGAGATAAAATTAGATGTTTAAAGTGATTTTCAAGCTACCAGGGGCCCTAAACACCAGATTTGAGAAATGGGTAAAAGTGAATGAAAATGGCCAATTTACTCACTCTGAGGCCTTAAAAAGTGTTTCTCCTCCACGGGAAGTGAATTAAATAACATGTGGAGGCCTTTATTGTTCAAGCGAAAACGCCTGATTTTTGATGAAAGAGATAACCACCCCCCCTTACGACATGCTTCTGAAACTAAAAAAATGGTTCATTTTCAAATGTTGCATCTTTGATCTACAATTAACATTGTACTCGGATAATCATTTTTGAGATAAAATGAGATGTTTAAAGTGATTTTCATGCTTCCAGGGGCCCTAAACACAAGATTTGAGAAATGGGTAAACGTGAATGAAAATGGCCAATTTACTCACTCTGCGGACTTAAAAAGTGTTTCTCCTCCACGGGAAGTGAATAAAATAAAATTTGGAGGCCTTTATTGTTCCATCAAAAACGCCTGTTATTTGGTGAAAGAGATAACCACCCCCCCTTACGACATGCTTCAGAAACGAAAAAAATTGTCCATTTTCAAATGTTGCGTGTTTGAGCGACAATTCACATTTGTACGTGGATAATCACTTTTAGAGATAAAATTAGATGTTTAAAGTGATTTTCAAGCTACCAGGGGCCCTAAACACAAGATTTGAGAAATGGGTAAAAGTGAATGAAAATGGCCAATTTACTTACTCTGAGGCCTTAAAAAGTGTTTCTCCTCCACGGGAAGTGAATAAAATAACATTTGGAGGCCTTTATTGTTCAATCAAAAACGCCTGTTTTTTGGTGAAAGAGATAACCACCCCCCCTTACGACATGCTTCAGAAACTAAAAAAATTGTCAGTTTTCAAATGTTGCCTCTTTGAACTACAATTAACATTTGTACGTGGAAAATCACTTTTAAAGATAAAATGAGATGTTTAAAGTGATTTTCATGCTTCCAGGGGCCTTAAACACAAGATTTGAGGAATGGGTTAAAGTGAATGAAAATGGCCAATTGACTCATTCTGAGGCCTTAAAAAGTGTTTCTCCTGCACGGGAAGTGAATTAAATAACATTTGTAGGCCTTATTGTTCAAGCGAAAACATCCGATTTTTGACGAAAGAGATAACCACCCCCCCTTACGACATGCTTCAGAAACTAAAAAAATGGTCCATTTTCAAATGTTGACTCTTTGAACTACAATTCACATTTGTACGTGGATAATCACTTTTAGAGATAAAATTAGATGTTTAAAGTGATTTTCAAGCTTCCAGGGGCCCTAAACACAAAATTTGAGAAATGGGTAAAAATGAATGAAAATGGCCAATTTACTCATTCTGAGGCCTTAAAAGTGTTTCTGCTCCATGGGAAGTGAATTAAATAACATTTGGAGGCCTTTATTGTTCAATCAAAAATGCCTGTTATTTGGTGAAAGAGATAACCACCCCCCCTTACGACATGCTTCAGAAACAAAAAAAATTGTCCATTTTCAAATGTTGCGTCTTTGAGCGACAATTCACATTTGTACGTGGATAATCACTTTTAGAGATAAAATTAGATGTTTAAAGTGATTTTCAAGCTTCCAGGGGCCTTAAACACAAGATTTGAGGAATGGGTAAAAGTGAATGAAAATGGCCAATTTACTCATTCTGAGGCCTTAAAAAGTGTTTCTCCTCCACGGGAAGTTAATTAAATAACATTTGTAGGCCTTTATTGTTCAAGCGAAAACGCCCGATTTTTGACGAAAGAGATAACCACCCGCCTTACGACATGCTTTAGAAACTAAAAAAATGGTCAGTTTTCAAATGTTGCCTCTTTGAACTACAATTCACATTTGTGCGTGGAAAATCACTTTTAAAGATAAAATTAGATGTTTAAAGTGATTTTCATGCTTCCAGGGGCCTTAAACACGAGATTTGAGGAATGGGTAAAAGTGAATAAAAATGGCCAATTTACTCACTCTGCGGCCTTAAAAAGTGTTTCTCCTCCACGGAAAGTGAATAAAATAAAATTTGGAGGCCTTTATTGTTCCATCAAAAACGCCTGTTATTTGGTGAAAGAGATAACCACCCCCCCTTACGACATGCTTCAGAAACGAAAAAAATTGTCCATTTTCAAATGTTGCGTGTTTGAGCGACAATTCACATTTGTACGTGGATAATCACTTTTAGAGATAAAATTAGATGTTTAAAGTGATTTTCAAGCTACCAGGGGCCCTAAACACAAGATTTGAGAAATGGGTAAAAGTGAATGAAAATGGCCAATTTACTCACTCTGAGGCCTTAAAAAGTGTTTCTCCTCCACGGGAAGTGAATTAAATAACATGTGGAGGCCTTTATTGTTCAAGCGAAAACGCCTGATTTTTGATGAAAGAGATAACCACCCCCCCTTACGACATGCTTCAGAAACTAAAAAAATGGTCAGTTTTCAAATGTTGCCTCTTTGAACTACAATTAACATTTGTACGTGGAAAATCACTTTTAGAGATAAAATGAGATGTTTAAAGTGATTTTCATGCTTCCAGGGGCCTTAAACACAAGATTTGAGGAATGGGTAAAAGTGAATGAAAATGGCCAATTTACTCATTCTGAGGCCTTAAAAAGTGTTTCTCCTCCACGGGAAGTTAATTAAATAACATTTGTAGGCCTTTATTGTTCAAGCGAAAACGCCCGATTTTTGACGAAAGAGATACCCACCCGCCTTACGACATGCTTTAGAAACTAAAAAAATGGTCAGTTTTCAAATGTTGCCTCTTTGAACTACAATTCACATTTGTGCGTGGAAAATCACTTTTAAAGATAAAATTAGATGTTTAAAGTGATTTTCATGCTTCCAGGGGCCTTCAACACAAGATTTGAGGAATGGGTAAAAGTGAATAAAAATGGCCAATTTACTCACTCTGCGGCCTTAAAAAGTGTTTCTCCTCCACGGGAAGTGAATAAAATAAAATTTGGAGGCCTTTATTGTTCCATACAAAACGCCTGTTATTTGGTGAAAGAGATAACCACCCCCCCTTACGACATGCTTCAGAAACGAAAAAAATTGTCCATTTTCAAATGTTGCGTGTTTGAGCAACAATTCACATTTGTACGTGGATAATCACTTTTAGAGATAAAATTAGATGTTTAAAGTGATTTTCAAGCTACCAGGGGCCCTAAACACCAGATTTGAGAAATGGGTAAAAGTGAATGAAAATGGCCAATTTACTCACTCTGAGGCCTTAAAAAGTGTTTCTCCTCCACGGGAAGTGAATTAAATAACATGTGGAGGCCTTTATTGTTCAAGCGAAAACGCCTGATTTTTGATGAAAGAGATAACCACCCCCCCTTACGACATGCTTCTGAAACTAAAAAAATGGTTCATTTTCAAATGTTGCATCTTTGATCTACAATTAACATTGTACTTGGATAATCATTTTGGAGATAAAATGAGATGTTTAAAGTGATTTTCATGCTTCCAGGGGCCCTAAACACAAGATTTGAGAAATGGGTAAACGTGAATGAAAATGGCCAATTTACTCACTCTGCGGACTTAAAAAGTGTTTCTCCTCCACGGGAAGTGAATAAAATAAAATTTGGAGGCCTTTATTGTTCCATCAAAAACGCCTGTTATTTGGTGAAAGAGATAACCACCCCCCCTTACGACATGCTTCAGAAACGAAAAAAATTGTCCATTTTCAAATGTTGCGTGTTTGAGCGACAATTCACATTTGTACGTGGATAATCACTTTTAGAGATAAAATTAGATGTTTAAAGTGATTTTCAAGCTACCAGGGGCCCTAAACACGAGATTTGAGGAATGGGTAAAAGTGAATGAAAATGGCCAATTTACTCACTCTGAGGCCTTAAAAAGTGTTTCTCCTCTACGGGAAGTGAATAAAATAACATTTGGAGGCCTTTATTGTTCAATCAAAAACGCATGTTTTTTGGTGAAAGAGATAACCACCCCCCCTTACGACATGCTTCAGAAACTAAAAAAATTGTCAGTTTTCAAATGTTGCCTCTTTGAACTACAATTAACATTTGTACGTGGAATATCACTTTTAAAGATAAAATGAGATGTTTAAAGTGATTTTCATGCTTCCAGGGGCCTTAAACACAAGATTTGAGGAATGGGTTAAAGTGAATGAAAATGGCCAATTGACTCATTCTGAGGCCTTAAAAAGTGTTTCTCCTGCACGGGAAGTGAATTAAATAACATTTGTAGGCCTTATTGTTCAAGCGAAAACATCCGATTTTTGACGAAAGAGATAACCACCCCCCCTTACAACATGCTTCAGAAACTAAAAAAATGGTCAGTTTTCAAATGTTGCCTCTTTGAACTACAATTCACATTTGTACGTGGAAAATCTTTTTTAAAGATAAAATGAGATGTTTAAAGTGATTTTCATGCTTCCAGTGGCCTTAAACACAAGATTTGAGGAATGGGTAAAAGTGAATGAAAATGGCCAATTTACTCACTCTGCGGCCTTAAAAAGTGTTTCTCCTCCACGGGAAGTGAATAAAATACCATTTGGAGGCCTTTATTGTTCAATCAAAAACGACTGTTTTTTGGAGAAAGAGATAACCACCCCCCCTTACGACATGCTTCAGAAACGAAAAAAATGGTCCATTTTCAAATGTTGCGTCTTTGAATGACAATTCACATTTGTACGTGGATAATCACTTTTAGAGATAAAATTAGATGTTTAACCCCTTCAGTGCCCATGACGAGCTGGACTCGTCATGGGCTGCGGTGGCGCTGTGCCCATGACGAGTCCAGCTCGTCATGAACTCCGCCCGCTAATGCAAAGCGCGGCACAGGGCGGGGAAAGGGGCGGGCATGCAAGGGGTTAAAGTGATTTTCAAGCTTCCAGGGGCCCTAAACACAAGATTTGAGAAATGGGTAAACGTGAATGAAAATGGCCAATTTACTCACTCTGCGGCCTTAAAAAGTGTTTCTCCTCCACGGGAAGTGAATAAAATAACATTTGGAGGCCTTTATTGTTCAATCAAAAACGTCTGTTTTTTGGTGAAAGAGATAACCACCCCCCCTTACGACATGCTTCAGAAACGAAAAAAATGGTCCATTTTCAAATGTTGCCTCTTTGAACTACAATTCACATTTGTACGTGGATAATCACTTTTAGAGATAAAATTAGATGTTTAAAGTGATTTTCAAGCTTCCAGGGGCCCTAAACACAAGATTTGAGAAATGGGTAAAAATGTATGAAAATGGCCAATTTACTCATTCTGAGGCCTTAAAAGTGTTTCTGCTCCATGGGAAGTGAATTAAATAACATTTGGAGGCCTTTATTGTTCAATCAAAAACGCCTGGTATTTGGTGAAAGAGATAACCACCCCCCCCTTACGACATGCTTCAGAAACAAAAAAAATTGTCCATTTTCAAATGTTGCGTCTTTGAGCGACAGTTCACATTTGTACGTGGATAATCACTTTTAGAGATAAAATTAGATGTTTAAAGTGATTTTCAAGCTACCAGGGGCCCTAAACACAAGATTTGAAAAATGGGTAAAAGTGAATGAAAATGGCCAATTTACTCACTCTGAGGCCTTAAAAAGTGTTTCTCCTCCACGGGAAGTGAATTAAATAACATGTGGAGGCCTTTATTGTTCAAGCGAAAACGCCTGATTTTTGATGAAAGAGATAACCACCCCCCCTTACGACATGCTTCTGAAACTAAAAAAACGGTTCATTTTCAAATGTTGCGTCTTTGATCTACAATTAACATTGTACTTGGATAATCACTTTTAGAGATAAAATGAGATGTTTAAAGTGATTTTCAAGCTTCCAGGGGCCCTAAACACAAGATTTGAGAAATGGGTAAACGTGAATGAAAATGGCCAATTTACTCACTCTGCGGCCTTAAAAAGTGTTTCTCCTCCACGGGAAGTGAATAAAATAACATTTGGAGGCCTTTATTGTTCAATCCAAAATGCCTGTTTTTTGGTGAAAGAGATAACCACCCCCCCTTACGACATGCTTCAGAAACTAAAAAAATGGTCAGTTTTCAAATGTTGCCTCTTTGAACTACAATTAACATTTGTACGTGGAAAATCACTTTTAAAGATAAAATGAGATGTTTAAAGTGATTTTCATGCTTCCAGGGGCCTTAAACACAAGATTTGAGGAATGGGTAAAAGTGAATGAAAATGGCCAATTTACTCATTCTGAGGCCTTAAAAAGTGTTTCTCCTCCACGGGAAGTTAATTAAATAACATTTGTAGGCCTTTATTGTTCAAGCGAAAACGCCCGATTTTTGACGAAAGAGATAACCACCCGCCTTACGACATGCTTTAGAAACTAAAAAAATGGTCAGTTTTCAAATGTTGCCTCTTTGAACTACAATTCACATTTGTGCGTGGAAAATCACTTTTAAAGATAAAATTAGATGTTTAAAGTGATTTTCATGCTTCCAGGGGCCTTAAACACGAGATTTGAGGAATGGGTAAAAGTGAATAAAAATGGCCAATTTACTCACTCTGCGGCCTTAAAAAGTGTTTCTCCTCCACGGGAAGTGAATAAAATAAAATTTGGAGGCCTTTATTGTTCCATCCAAAACGCCTGTTATTTGGTGAAAGAGATAACCACCCCCCCTTACGACATGCTTCAGAAACGAAAAAAATTGTCCATTTTCAAATGTTGCGTGTTTGAGCGACAATTCACATTTGTACGTGGATAATCACTTTTAGAGATAAAATTAGATGTTTAAAGTGATTTTCAAGCTACCAGGGGCCCTAAACACCAGATTTGAGAAATGGGTAAAAGTGAATGAAAATGGCCAATTTACTCACTCTGAGGCCTTAAAAAGTGTTTCTCCTCCACGAGAAGTGAATTAAATAACATGTGGAGGCCTTTATTGTTCAAGCGAAAACGCCTGATTTTTGATGAAAGAGATAACCACCCCCCCTTACGACATGCTTCTGAAACTAAAAAAATGGTTCATTTTCAAATGTTGCATCTTTGATCTACAATTAACATTGTACTTGGATAATCATTTTTGAGATAAAATGAGATGTTTAAAGTGATTTTCATGCTTCCAGGGGCCCTAAACACAAGATTTGAGAAATGGGTAAACGTGAATGAAAATGGCCAATTTACTCACTCTGCGGACTTAAAAAGTGTTTCTCCTCCACGGGAAGTGAATAAAATAAAATTTGGAGGCCTTTATTGTTCCATCAAAAACGCCTGTTATTTGGTGAAAGAGATAACCACCCCCCCTTACGACATGCTTCAGAAACGAAAAAAATTGTCCATTTTCAAATGTTGCGTGTTTGAGCGACAATTCACATTTGTACGTGGATAATCACTTTTAGAGATAAAATTAGATGTTTAAAGTGATTTTCAAGCTACCAGGGGCCCTAAACACAAGATTTGAGAAATGGGTAAAAGTGAATGAAAATGGCCAATTTACTCACTCTGAGGCCTTAAAAAGTGTTTCTCCTCCACGGGAAGTGAATTAAATAACATGTGGAGGCCTTTATTGTTCAAGCGAAAACGCCTGATTTTTGATGAAAGAGATAACCACCCCCCCTTACGACATGCTTCTGAAACTAAAAAAATGGTTCATTTTCAAATGTTGCATCTTTGATCTACAATTAACATTGTACTTGGATAATCATTTTTGAGATAAAATGAGATGTTTAAAGTGATTTTCATGCTTCCAGGGGCCTTAAACACGAGATTTGAGGAATGGGTAAAAGTGAATGAAAATGGCCAATTTACTCACTCTGAGGCCTTAAAAAGTGTTTCTCCTCCACGGGAAGTGAATTAAATAACATGTGGAGACCTTTATTGTTCAAGCGAAAACGCCTGATTTTTGATGAAAGAGATAACCACCCACCCTTACGACATGCTTCTGAAACTAAAAAAATGGTTCATTTTCAAATGTTGCGTCTTTGATCTACAAATAACATTGTACTTGGATAATCACTTTTAGAGATTTAGGGCCTCATGTAGGTAGCCAAATACCGGTCGGTAACGGCCGATTTTCGGTAATTATACCGTTACCGACCGGTATTTTGGCCATTGGTATGTAGGGGGACATATTTTGCTTTCGGAATTTACCGAATCGGTAAAATTACCGATTCGGTAATAATACCGAATCGGTAATGTTACCGAATCGGTAACTTTTCCGAATCGGTAATTTTACCGATTCGGTAAATTCCGAAAGCAAAATCGAGATGTAGGGGGAGTGTGTGTGTGTGTTTATGAGTCGGTATTTACCACCAACTTATAGTTGGTGGTAAATAATGAATGTATGTGTAAATGCATTTTTACGCGCGTAGCAGTGTGCAATGTGGCATACATACATGCCCTTAGGGCATGTATGTGTGCCACATGTGCACACATGGCCGAATCAGGGGTGCAACAGGGTGTCAATGTGACACCCTGCCACCCTTGTATGTGTTCCCCCCATTACCGAATCGGTATTTACCGATTCGGTAATGAGGCATACCTTCCCATCAATGGGAAGGTATGCCTCATTACCGAATCGGTAAATACCGATTCGGTAATTACCGACTAGTAACGATTTGGTAAAAAATACCGACTCATTACCTACATACCAGTTACCACTTCTAAAATACCGATTCGGTATCGTTCGGTATTTTAGAAGTGGTAACTGGTATGCTACCTACATGAGGCCCAAAATGAGATGTTTAAAGTGATTTTCAAGCATCCGGGGGCCCTAAACACAAGATTTGAGAAATGGGTAAACGTGAATGAAAATGGGCAATTTACTCACTCTGCGGCCTTAAAAAGTGTTTCTCCTCTACGGGAAGTGAATAAAATACATTTGGAGGCCTTTATTGTTCAATCAAAAACGCCTGTTTTTTGGTGAAAGAGATAACCACCCCCCCTTACGACATGCTTCAGAAACTAAAAAAATTGTCAGTTTTCAAATGTTGCCTCTTTGAACTACAATTAACATTTGTACGTGGAAAATCACTTTTAAAGATAAAATGAGATGTTTAAAGTGATTTTCATGCTTCCAGGGGCCTTAAACACAAGATTTGAGGAATGGGTTAAAGTGAATGAAAATGGCCAATTGACTCATTCTGAGGCCTTAAAAAGTGTTTCTCCTGCACGGGAAGTGAATTAAATAACATTTGTAGGCCTTATTGTTCAAGCGAAAACATCCGATTTTTGACGAAAGAGATAACCACCCCCCCTTACGACATGCTTCAGAAACTAAAAAAATGGTCCGTTTTCAAATGTTGCCTCTTTGAACTACAATTCACATTTTTACGTGGAAAATCACTTTTAAAGATAAAATGAGATGTTTAAAGTGATTTTCATGCTTCCAGGGGCCTTAAACACAAGATTTGAGGAATGGGTAGAAGTGAATGAAAATGGCCAATTTCCTCATTCTGAGGCCTTAAAAAGTGTTTCTCCTCCACGGGAAGTGAATTAAATAACATTTGTAGGCCTTTATTGTTCAAGCGAAAACGCCTTATTTTTGACGAAAGAGATAACCACCCCCCCTTACGACATGCTTCAGAAACTAAAAAAATGGTCCGTTTTCAAATGTTGCCTCTTTGAACTACAATTCACATTTGTACGTGGAAAATCACTTTTAAAGATAAAATGAGATGTTTAAAGTGATTTTCATGCTTCCAGGGGCCTTAAACACAAGATTTGAGGAATGGGTAAAAGTGAATGAAAATGGCCAATTTACTCACTCTGCGGCCTTAAAAAGTGTTTCTCCTCCACGGGAAGTGAATAAAATACCATTTGGAGGCCTTTATTGTTCAATCAAAAACGACTGTTTTTTGGAGAAAGAGATAACCACCCCCCCTTACGACATGCTTCAGAAAAGAAAAAAATGGTCCATTTTCAAATGTTGCGTCTTTGAACGACAATTCACATTTGTACGTGGATAATCACTTTTAGAGATAAAATTAGATGTTTAAAGTGATTTTCAAGCTTCCAGGGGCCCTAAACACAAGGTTTGAGAAATGGGTAAAAATGAATGAAAATGGCCAATTTACTCATTCTGAGGCCTTAAAAGTGTTTCTGCTCCATGGGAAGTGAATTAAATAACATTTGGAGGCCTTTATTGTTCAAGCGAAAACACCTGTTTTTTGGAGAAAGAGATAACCACCCCCCCTTACGACATGCTTCAGAAACTAAAAAAATGGTTCATTTTCAAATGTTGCGTCTTTGAACGACAATTAACATTGTACTTGGATAATCATTTTTGAGATAAAATGAGATGTTTAAAGTGATTTTCAAGCTTCCAGGGGCCTTAAACACAAGATTTGAGGAATGGGTAGAAGTGAATGAAAATGGCCAATTTACTCATTCTGAGGCCTTAAAAAGTGTTTCTCCTCCACGGGAAGTGAATTAAATAACATTTGTAGGCCTTTATTGTTCAATCAAAAACGCCCGATTTTTGATGAAAGAGATAACCACCCCCCCTTACGACATGCTTCAGAAACTAAAAAAATGGTCAGTTTTCAAATGTTGCCTCTTTGAACTACAATTCACATTTGTACGTGGAAAATCTTTTTTAAAGATAAAATTAGATGTTTAAAGTGATTTTCATGCTTCCAGGGGCCTTAAACACGAGATTTGAGGAATGGGTAAAAGTGAATAAAAATGGCCAATTTACTCACTCTGCGGCCTTAAAAAGTGTTTCTCCTCCACGGGAAGTGAATAAAATAAAATTTGGAGGCCTTTATTGTTCCATCCAAAACGCCTGTTATTTGGTGAAAGAGATAACCACCCCCCCTTACGACATGCTTCAGAAACGAAAAAAATTGTCCATTTTCAAATGTTGCGTGTTTGAGCGACAATTCACATTTGTACGTGGATAATCACTTTTAGAGATAAAATTAGATGTTTAAAGTGATTTTCAAGCTACCAGGGGCCCTAAACACCAGATTTGAGAAATGGGTAAAAGTGAATGAAAATGGCCAATTTACTCACTCTGAGGCCTTAAAAAGTGTTTCTCCTCCACGGGAAGTGAATTAAATAACATGTGGAGGCCTTTATTGTTCAAGCGAAAACGCCTGATTTTTGATGAAAGAGATAACCACCCCCCCTTACGACATGCTTCGGAAACTAAAAAAATGGTTGATTTTCAAATGTTGCATCTTTGATCTACAATTAACATTGTACTTGGATAATCATTTTTGAGATAAAATGAGATGTTTAAAGTGATTTTCATGCTTCCAGGGGCCCTAAACACAAGATTTGAGAAATGGGTAAACGTGAATGAAAATGGCCAATTTACTCACTCTGCGGACTTAAAAAGTGTTTCTCCTCCACGGGAAGTGAATAAAATAAAATTTGGAGGCCTTTATTGTTCCATCAAAAACGCCTGTTATTTGGTGAAAGAGATAACCACCCCCCCTTACGACATGCTTCAGAAACGAAAAAAATTGTCCATTTTCAAATGTTGCGTGTTTGAGCGACAATTCACATTTGTACGTGGAT
The DNA here is from genome assembly GCF_964204655.1 of Triturus cristatus. Taxonomy (NCBI): domain Eukaryota; kingdom Metazoa; phylum Chordata; class Amphibia; order Caudata; family Salamandridae; genus Triturus; species Triturus cristatus. The sequence continues at coordinate 937,716,583 of NC_140591.1, read as the reverse complement.
AATCACTTTTAGAGATAAAATTAGATGTTTAAAGTGATTTTCAAGCTACCAGGGGCCCTAAACACAAGATTTGAGAAATGGGTAAAAGTGAATGAAAATGGCCAATTTACTCACTCTGAGGCCTTAAAAAGTGTTTCTCCTCCACGGGAAGTGAATTAAATAACATGTAGAGGCCTTTATTGTTCAAGCGAAAACGCCTGATTTTTGATGAAAGAGATAACCACCCCCCCTTACGACATGCTTCTGAAACTAAAAAAATGGTTCATTTTCAAATGTTGCATCTTTGATCTACAATTAACATTGTACTTGGATAATCATTTTTGAGATAAAATGAGATGTTTAAAGTGATTTTCATGCTTCCAGGGGCCTTAAACACGAGATTTGAGGAATGGGTAAAAGTGAATGAAAATGGCCAATTTACTCACTCTGAGGCCTTAAAAAGTGTTTCTCCTCCACGGGAAGTGAATTAAATAACATGTGGAGACCTTTATTGTTCAAGCGAAAACGCCTGATTTTTGATGAAAGAGATAACCACCCACCCTTACGACATGCTTCTGAAACTAAAAAAATGGTTCATTTTCAAATGTTGCGTCTTTGATCTACAATTAACATTGTACTTGGATAATCACTTTTAGAGATAAAATGAGATGTTTAAAGTGATTTTCAAGCATCCGGGGGCCCTAAACACAAGATTTGAGAAATGGGTAAACGTGAATGAAAATGGGAAATTTACTCACTCTGCGGCCTTAAAAAGTGTTTCTCCTCTACGGGAAGTGAATAAAATAACATTTGGAGGCCTTTATTGTTCAATCAAAAACGCCTGTTTTTTGGTGAAAGAGATAACCACCCCCCCTTACGACATGCTTCAGAAACTAAAAAAATGGTCCGTTTTCAAATGTTGCCTCTTTGAACTACAATTAACATTTGTACGTGGAAAATCACTTTTAAAGATAAAATGAGATGTTTAAAGTGATTTTCATGCTTCCAGGGGCCTTAAACACAAGATTTGAGGAATGGGTTAAAGTGAATGAAAATTGCCAATTGACTCATTCTGAGGCCTTAAAAAGTGTTTCTCCTGCACGGAAAGTGAATTAAATAACATTTGTAGGCCTTTATTGTTCAAGCGAAAACGCCTTATTTTTGACGAAAGAGATAACCACCCCCCCTTACGACATGCTTCAGAAACTAAAAAAATGGTCCGTTTTCAAATGTTGCCTCTTTGAACTACAATTCACATTTGTACGTGGAAAATCACTTTTAAAGATAAAATGAGATGTTTAAAGTGATTTTCATGCTTCCAGGGGCCTTAAACACAAGATTTGAGGAATGGGTAGAAGTGAATGAAAATGGCCAATTTACTCACTCTGCGGCCTTAAAAAGTGTTTCTCCTCCACGGGGAGTGAATAAAATACCATTTGGAGGCCTTTATTGTTCAATCAAAAACGACTGTTTTTTGGAGAAAGAGATAACCACCCCCCCTTACGACATGCTTCAGAAAAGAAAAAAATGGTCCATTTTCAAATGTTGCGTCTTTGAACGACAATTCACATTTGTACGTGGATAATCACTTTTAGAGATAAAATTAGATGTTTAAAGTGATTTTCAAGCTTCCAGGGGCCCTAAACACAAGGTTTGAGAAATGGGTAAAAATGAATGAAAATGGCCAATTTACTCATTCTGAGGCCTTAAAAGTGTTTCTGCTCCATGGGAAGTGAATTAAATAACATTTGGAGGCCTTTATTGTTCAAGCGAAAACACCTGTTTTTTGGAGAAAGAGATAACCACCCCCCCTTACGACATGCTTCAGAAACTAAAAAAATGGTTCATTTTCAAATGTTGCGTCTTTGAACGACAATTAACATTGTACTTGGATAATCATTTTTGAGATAAAATGAGATGTTTAAAGTGATTTTCAAGCTTCCAGGGGCCTTAAACACAAGATTTGAGGAATGGGTAGAAGTGAATGAAAATGGCCAATTTACTCATTCTGAGGCCTTAAAAAGTGTTTCTCCTCCACGGGAAGTGAACTAAATAACATGTGGAGGCCTTTATTGTTCAATCAAAAACGCCCGATTTTTGATGAAAGAGATAACCACCCCCCCTTACGACATGCTTCAGAAACTAAAAAAATGGTCAGTTTTCAAATGTTGCCTCTTTGAACTACAATTCACATTTGTACGTGGAAAATCTTTTTTAAAGATAAAATGAGATGTTTAAAGTGATTTTCATGATTCCAGTGGCCTTAAACACAAGATTTGAGGAATGGGTAAAAGTGAATGAAAATGGCCAATTTACTCACTCTGCGGCCTTAAAAAGTGTTTCTCCTCCACGGGAAGTGAATAAAATACCATTTGGAGGCCTTTATTGTTCAATCAAAAACGACTGTTTTTTGGAGAAAGAGATAACCACCCCCCCTTACGACATGCTTCAGAAACGAAAAAAATGGTCCATTTTCAAATGTTGCGTCTTTGAATGACAATTCACATTTGTACGTGGATAATCACTTTTAGAGATAAAATTAGATGTTTAAAGTGATTTTCAAGCTTCCAGGGGCCCTAAACACAAGATTTGAGAAATGGGTAAACGTGAATGAAAATGGCCAATTTACTCACTCTGCGGCCTTAAAAAGGGTTTCTCCTCCACGGGAAGTGAATAAAATAACATTTGGAGGCCTTTATTGTTCAATCAAAAACGTCTGTTTTTTGGTGAAAGAGATAACCACCCCCCTTACGACATGCTTCAGAAACGAAAAAAATGGTCCATTTTCAAATGTTGCCTCTTTGAACTACAATTCACATTTGTACGTGGATAATCACTTTTAGAGATAAAATTAGATGTTTAAAGTGATTTTCAAGCTACCAGGGGCCCTAAACACAAGATTTGAGAAATGGGTAAAAGTGAATGAAAATGGCCAATTTACTCACTCTGAGGCCTTAAAAAGTGTTTCTCCTCCACGGGAAGTGAACTAAATAACATGTGGAGGCCTTTATTGTTCAAGCGAAAACGCCTGATTTTTGATGAAAGAGATAACCACCCCCCCTTACGACATGCTTCTGAAACTAAAAAAATTGTTCATTTTCAAATGTTGCGTCTTTGAACTACAATTAACATTGTACTTGGATAATCATTTTTGAGATAAAATGAGATGTTTAAAGTGATTTTCAAGCTTCCAGGGGCCCTAAACACAAGATTTGAGAAATGGGTAAAAATGAATGAAAATGGCCAATTTACTCATTCTGAGGCCTTAAAAGTGTTTCTGCTCCATGGGAAGTGAATTAAATAACATTTGGAGGCCTTTATTGTTCAAGCGAAAACACCTGTTTTTTGGAGAAAGAGATAACCACCCCAGGGGCCCTAAACACAAGATTTGAGAAATGGGTAAACGTAAATGAAAATGGCCAATTTATTCACTCTGAGGCCTTAAAAAGTTTTTCTCCACCCAAGAAAGTGAATTAAATGACATTTGTAGACTTTTATTGTTCAAGCGAAAACGCCTGATTTTTGATGAAAGAGATAACCACCCCCCCTTACGACATGCTTCAGAAACTAAAAAAATGGTCCGTTTTCAAATGTTGCCTCTTTGAACTACAATTCACATTTGTACGTGGAAAATCACTTTTAAAGAAAAAATTGAGATGTTTAAAGTGATTTTCATGCTTCCAGGGGCCTTAAACACAAGATTTGAGGAAAGGGTAGAAGTGAATGAAAATGGCCAATTTACTCATTCTGAGGCCTTAAAAAGTGTTTCTCCTCCACGGGAAGTGAATTAAATAACATTTGTAGGCCTTTATTGTTCAAGCGAAAACGCCCGATTTTTGACGAAAGAGATAACCACCCCCCCTTACGACATGCTTCAGAAACTAAAAAAATGGTCCGTTTGCAAATGTTGCATCTTTGATCTACAATTAACATTGTACTTGGATAATCATTTTTGAGATAAAATGAGATGTTTAAAGTGATTTTCATGCTTCCAGGGGCCCTAAACACAAGATTTGAGAAATGGGTAAACGTGAATGAAAATGGCCAATTTATTCACTCTGAGGCCTTAAAAAGTGTTTCTCCTCCACGGGAAGTGAATTAAATAACATGTGGAGGCCTTTATTGTTCAAGCGAAAACGCCTGATTTTTGATGAAAGAGATAACCACCCACCCTTACGACATGCTTCTGAAACTAAAAAAATGGTTCATTTTCAAATGTTGCGTCTTTGATCTACAATTAACATTGTACTTGGATAATCACTTTTAGAGATAAAATGAGATGTTTAAAGTGATTTTCAAGCTACCAGGGGCCCTAAACACAAGATTTGAGAAATGGGTAAAAGTGAATGAAAATGGCCAATTTACTCACTCTGAGGCCTTAAAAAGTGTTTCTCCTCCACGGGAAGTGAATTGAATAACATGTGGAGGCCTTTATTGTTCAAGGGAAAACGCCTGATTTTGGATGAAAGAGATAACCACCCCCCCTTACGACATGCTTCTGAAACTAAAAAAACGGTTCATTTTCAAATGTTGCGTCTTTGATCTACAATTTACATTGTACTTGGATAATCACTTTTAGAGATAAAATGAGATGTTTAAAGTGATTTTCAAGCTTCCAGGGGCCCTAAACACAAGATTTGAGAAATGGGTAAACGTGAATGAAAATGGCCAATTTACTCACTCTGCGGCCTTAAAAAGTGTTTCTCCTCCACGGGAAGTGAATAAAATAACATTTGGAGGCCTTTATTGTTCAATCAAAAACGCCTGTTTTTTGGTGAAAGAGATAACCACCCCCCCTTACGACATGCTTCAGAAACTAAAAAAATTGTCAGTTTTCAAATGTTGCCTCTTTGAACTACAATTAACATTTGTACGTGGAAAATCACTTTTAAAGATACAATGAGATGTTTAAAGTGATTTTCATGCTTCCAGGGGCCTTAAACACAAGATTTGAGGAATGGGTTAAAGTGTTTCTCCTCCACGGGAAGTGAATAAAATAACATTTGGAGGCCTTTATTGTTCAATCCAAAACGCCTGTTTTTTGGTGAAAGAGATAACCACCCCCCCTTACGACATGCTTTAGAAACTAAAAAAATGGTCAGTTTTCAAATGTTGCCTCTTTGAACTACAATTCACATTTGTGCGTGGAAAATCACTTTTAAAGATAAAATTAGATGTTTAAAGTGATTTTCATGCTTCCAGGGGCCTTAAACACGAGATTTGAGGAATGGGTAAAAGTGAATAAAAATGGCCAATTTACTCACTCTGCGGCCTTAAAAAGTGTTTCTCCTCCACGGGAAGTGAATAAAATAAAACTTGGAGGCCTTTATTGTTCCATCCAAAACGCCTGTTATTTGGTGAAAGAGATAACCACCCCCCCTTACGACATGCTTCAGAAACGAAAAAAATTGTCCATTTTCAAATGTTGCGTGTTTGAGCGACAATTCACATTTGTACGTGGATAATCACTTTTAGAGATAAAATTAGATGTTTAAAGTGATTTTCAAGCTACCAGGGGCCCTAAACACAAGATTTGAGAAATGGGTAAAAGTGAATGAAAATGGCCAATTTACTCACTCTGAGGCCTTAAAAAGTGTTTCTCCTCCACGGGAAGTGAATTAAATAACATGTGGAGGCCTTTATTGTTCAAGCGAAAACGCCTGATTTTTGATGAAAGAGATAACCACCCCCCCTTACGACATGCTTCTGAAACTAAAAAAATGGTTCATTTTCAAATGTTGCATCTTTGATCTACAATTAACATTGTACTTGGATAATCATTTTTGAGATAAAATGAGATGTTTAAAGTGATTTTCATGCTTCCAGGGGCCTTAAACACGAGATTTGAGGAATGGGTAAAAGTGAATGAAAATGGCCAATTTACACACTCTGAGGCCTTAAAAAGTGTTTCTCCTCCACGGGAAGTGCATTAAATAACATGTGGAGGCCTTTATTGTTCAAGCGAAAACGCCTGATTTTTGATGAAAGAGATAACCACCCACCCTTACGACATGCTTCTGAAACTAAAAAAATGGTTCATTTTCAAATGTTGCGTCTTTGATCTACAATTACCTTGTACTTGGATAATCACTTTTACAGATAAAATGAGATGTTTAAAGTGATTTTCAAGCATCCAGGGGCTCTAAACACAAGATTTGAGAAATGGGTAAACGTGAATGAAAATGGGCAATTTACTCACTCTGCGGCCTTAAAAAGTGTTTCTCCTCCACGGGAAGTGAATAAAATAACATTTGGAGGCCTTTATTGTTCAATCAAAAACGCCTGTTTTTTGGTGAAAGAGATAACCACCCCCCCTTACGACATGCTTCAGAAACTAAAAAAATTGTCAGTTTTCAAATGTTGCCTCTTTGAACTACAATTAACATTTGTACGTGGAAAATCACTTTTAAAGATACAATGAGATGTTTAAAGTGATTTTCATGCTTCCAGGGGCCTTAAACACAAGATTTGAGGAATGGGTTAAAGTGAATGAAAATGGCCAATTGACTCATTCTGAGGCCTTAAAAAGTGTTTCTCCTGTACGGGAAGTGAATTAAATAACATTTGTAGGCCTTATTGTTCAAGCAAAAACATCCGATTTTTGACGAAAGAGATAACCACCCCCCCTTACGACATGCTTCAGAAACTAAAAAAATGGTCCGTTTTCAAATGTTGCCTCTTTGAACTACAATTCACATTTGTACGTGGAAAATCACTTTTAAAGAAAAAATTGAGATGTTTAAAGTGATTTTCATGCTTCCAGGGGCCTTAAACACAAGATTTGAGGAAAGGGTAGAAGTGAATGAAAATGGCCAATTTACTCATTCTGAGGCCTTAAAAAGTGTTTCTCCTCCACGGGAAGTGAATTAAATAACATTTGTAGGCCTTTATTGTTCAAGCGAAAACGCCCGATTTTTGACGAAAGAGATAACCACCCCCCCTTACGACATGCTTCAGAAACTAAAAAAATGGTCCGTTTTCAAATGTTGCATCTTTGATCTACAATTAACATTGTACTTGGATAATCATTTTTGAGATAAAATGAGATGTTTAAAGTGATTTTCATGCTTCCAGGGGCCCTAAACACAAGATTTGAGAAATGGGTAAACGTGAATGAAAATGGCCAATTTATTCACTCTGAGGCCTTAAAAAGTGTTTCTCCTCCACGGGAAGTGAATTAAATAACATGTGGAGGCCTTTATTGTTCAAGCGAAAACGCCTGATTTTTGATGAAAGAGATAACCACCCACCCTTACGACATGCTTCTGAAACTAAAAAAATGGTTCATTTTCAAATGTTGCGTCTTTGATCTACAATTAACATTGTACTTGGATAATCACTTTTAGAGATAAAATGAGATGTTTAAAGTGATTTTCAAGCTACCAGGGGCCCTAAACACAAGATTTGAGAAATGGGTAAAAGTGAATGAAAATGGCCAATTTACTCACTCTGAGGCCTTAAAAAGTGTTTCTCCTCCACGGGAAGTGAATTGAATAACATGTGGAGGCCTTTATTGTTCAAGGGAAAACGCCTGATTTTGGATGAAAGAGATATGCTTCAGAAACTAAAAAAATGGTCACTTTTCAAATGTTGCCTCTTTGAACTACAATTAACATTTGTACGTGGAAAATCACTTTTAAAGATAAAATGAGATGTTTAAAGTGATTTTCATGCTTCCAGGGGCCTTAAACACAAGATTTGAGGAATGGGTAAAAGTGAATGAAAATGGCCAATTTACTCATTCTGAGGCCTTAAAAAGTGTTTCTCCTCCACGGGAAGTTAATTAAATAACATTTGTAGGCCTTTATTGTTCAAGCGAAAACGCCCGATTTTTGACGAAAGACATAACCACCCGCCTTACGACATGCTTTAGAAACTAAAAAAATGGTCAGTTTTCAAATGTTGCCTCTTTGAACTACAATTCACATTTGTGCGTGGAAAATCACTTTTAAAGATAAAATTAGATGTTTAAAGTGATTTTCATGCTTCCAGGGGCCTTAAACACGAGATTTGAGGAATGGGTAAAAGTGAATAAAAATGGCCAATTTACTCACTCTGCGGCCTTAAAAAGTGTTTCTCCTCCACGGGAAGTGAATAAAATAAAATTTGGAGGCCTTTATTGTTCCATCCAAAACGCCTGTTATTTGGTGAAAGAGATAACCACCCCCCCTTACGACATGCTTCAGAAACGAAAAAAATTGTCCATTTTCAAATGTTGCGTGTTTGAGCGACAATTCACATTTGTACGTGGATAATCACTTTTAGAGATAAAATTAGATGTTTAAAGTGATTTTCAAGCTACCAGGGGCCCTAAACACAAGATTTGAGAAATGGGTAAAAGTGAATTAAAATGGCCAATTTACTCACTCTGAGGCCTTAAAAAGTGTTTCTCCTCCACGGGAAGTGAATTAAATAACATGTGGAGGCCTTTATTGTTCAAGCGAAAACGCCTGATTTTTGATGAAAGAGATAACCACCCCCCCTTACGACATGCTTCAGAAACTAAAAAAATGGTCAGTTTTCAAATGTTGCCTCTTTGAACTACAATTAACATTTGTACGTGGAAAATCACTTTTAGAGATAAAATGAGATGTTTAAAGTGATTTTCATGCTTCCAGGGGCCTTAAACACAAGATTTGAGGAATGGGTAAAAGTGAATGAAAATGGCCAATTTACTCATTCTGAGGCCTTAAAAAGTGTTTCTCCTCCACGGGAAGTTAATTAAATAACATTTGTAGGCCTTTATTGTTCAAGCGAAAACGCCCGATTTTTGACGAAAGAGATAACCACCCGCCTTACGACATGCTTTAGAAACTAAAAAAATGGTCAGTTTTCAAATGTTGCCTCTTTGAACTACAATTCACATTTGTGCGTGGAAAATCACTTTTAAAGATAAAATTAGATGTTTAAAGTGATTTTCATGCTTCCAGGGGCCTTAAACACGAGATTTGAGGAATGGGTAAAAGTGAATAAAAATGGCCAATTTACTCACTCTGCAGCCTTAAAAAGTGTTTCTCCTCCACGGGAAGTAAATAAAATAAAATTTGGAGGCCTTTATTGTTCCATCCAAAACGCCTGTTATTTGGTGAAAGAGATAACCACCCCCCCTTACGACATGCTTCAGAAACGAAAAAAATTGTCCATTTTCAAATGTTGCGTGTTTGAGCGACAATTCACATTTGTACGTGGATAATCACTTTTAGAGATAAAATTAGATGTTTAAAGTGATTTTCAAGCTACCAGGGGCCCTAAACACAAGATTTGAGAAATGGGTAAAAGTGAATGAAAATGGCCAATTTACTCACTCTGAGGCCTTAAAAAGTGTTTCTCCTCCACGGGAAGTGAATTAAATAACATGTGGAGGCCTTTATTGTTCAAGCGAAAACGCCTGATTTTTGATGAAAGAGATAACCACCCCCCCTTACGACATGCTTCAGAAACTAAAAAAATGGTCAGTTTTCAAATGTTGCCTCTTTGAACTACAATTAACATTTGTACGTGGAAAATCACTTTTAGAGATAAAATGAGATGTTTAAAGTGATTTTCATGCTTCCAGGGGCCTTAAACACAAGATTTGAGGAATGGGTAAAAGTGAATGAAAATGGCCAATTTACTCATTCTGAGGCCTTAAAAAGTGTTTCTCCTCCACGGGAAGTTAATTAAATAACATTTGTAGGCCTTTATTGTTCAAGCGAAAACGCCCGATTTTTGACGAAAGAGATAACCACCCGCCTTACGACATGCTTTAGAAACAAAAAAAATGGTCAGTTTTCAAATGTTGCCTCTTTGAACTACAATTCACATTTGTGCGTGGAAAATCACTTTTAAAGATAAAATTAGATGTTTAAAGTGATTTTCATGCTTCCAGGGGCCTTAAACACGAGATTTGAGGAATGGGTAAAAGTGAATAAAAATGGCCAATTTACTCACTCTGCGGCCTTAAAAAGTGTTTCTCCTCCACGGGAAGTGAATAAAATAAAATTTGGAGGCCTTTATTGTTCCATCCAAAACGCCTGTTATTTGGTGAAAGAGATAACCACCCCCCCTTACGACATGCTTCAGAAACGAAAAAAATTGTCCATTTTCAAATGTTGCGTGTTTGAGCGACAATTCACATTTGTACGTGGATAATCACTTGTAGAGATAAAATTAGATGTTTAAAGTGATTTTCAAGCTACCAGGGGCCCTAAACACAAGATTTGAGAAATGGGTAAAAGTGAATGAAAATGGCCAATTTACTCACTCTGAGGCCTTAAAAAGTGTTTCTCCTCCACGGGAAGTGAATTAAATAACATGTGGAGGCCTTTATTGTTCAAGCGAAAACGCCTGATTTTTGATGAAAGAGATAACCACCCCCCCTTACGACATGCTTCTGAAACTAAAAAAATGGTTCATTTTCAAATGTTGCATCTTTGATCTACAATTAACATTGTACTTGGATAATCATTTTTGAGATAAAATGAGATGTTTAAAGTGATTTTCATGCTTCCAGGGGCCTTAAACACGATATTTGAGGAATGGGTAAAAGTGAATGAAAATGGCCAATTTACACACTCTGAGGCCTTAAAAAGTGTTTCTCCTCCACGGGAAGTGCATTAAATAACATGTGGAGGCCTTTATTGTTCAAGCGAAAACGCCTGATTTTTGATGAAAGAGATAACCACCCACCCTTACGACATGCTTCTGAAACTAAAAAAATGGTTCATTTTCAAATGTTGCGTCTTTGATCTACAATTACCTTGTACTTGGATAATCACTTTTACAGATAAAATGAGATGTTTAAAGTGATTTTCAAGCATCCAGGGGCCCTAAACACAAGATTTGAGAAATGGGTAAACGTGAATGAAAATAGGCAATTTACTCACTCTGCGGCCTTAAAAAGTGTTTCTCCTCCACGGGAAGTGAATAAAATAACATTTGGAGGCCTTTATTGTTCAAGCGAAAACGCCCGATTTTTGACGAAAGAGATAACCACCCCCCCTTACGACATGCTTCAGAAACTAAAAAAATGGTCCGTTTTCAAATGTTGCCTCTTTGAACTACAATTCACATTTGTACGTGGAAAATCACTTTTAAAGATAAAATGAGATGTTTAAAGTGATTTTCATGCTTCCAGGGGCCTTAAACACAAGATTTGAGGAATGGGTAGAAGTGAATGAAAATGGCCAATTTACTCATTCTGAGGCCTTAAAAAGTGTTTCTCCTCCACGGGAAGTGAATTAAATAACATTTGTAGGCCTTTATTGTTCAAGTGAAAACGCCCGATTTTTGACGAAAGAGATAACCACCCCCCCTTACGACATGCTTCAGAAACTAAAAAAATGGTCCGTTTTCAAATGTTGCCTCTTTGAACTACAATTCACATTTGTACGTGGAAAATCACTTTTAAAGATAAAATGAGATGTTTAAAGTGATTTTCATGCTTCCAGGGGCCTTAAACACAAGATTTGAGGAATGGGTAAAAGTGAATGAAAATGGCCAATTTACTCACTCTGCGGCCTTAAAAAGTGTTTCTCCTCCACGGGAAGTGAATAAAATACCATTTGGAGGCCTTTATTGTTCAATCAAAAACGAGTGTTTTTTGGAGAAAGAGATAACCACCCCCCTTACGACATGCTTCAGAAACGAAAAAAATGGTCCATTTTCAAATGTTGCGTCTTTGAACGACAATTCACATTTGTACGTGGATAATCACTTTTAGAGATAAAATTAGATGTTTAAAGTGATTTTCAAGCTTCCAAGGGCCCTAAACACAAGATTTGAGAAATGGGTAAACGTGAATGAAAATGGCCAATTTACTCACTCTGCGGCCTTAAAAAGTGTTTCTCCTCCACGGGAAGTGAATAAAATAACATTTGGAGGCCTTTATTGTTCAATCAAAAACGCCTGTTTTTTGGAGAAAGAGATAACCACCCCCCCTTACGACATACTTCAGAAACGAAAAAAATGGTCCATTTTCAAATGTTGCCTCTTTGAACGACAATTCACATTTGTACGTGGATCATCACTTTTAGAGATAAAATTAGATGTTTAAAGTGATTTTCAATCTTCCAGGGGCCCTAAACACAAGATTTGAGAAATGGGTAAAAATGAATGAAAATGGCCAATTTACTCATTCTGAGGCCTTAAAAGTGTTTCTGCTCCATGGGAAGTGAATTAAATAACATTTGGAGGCCTTTATTGTTCAATCAAAAATGCCTGTTATTTGGTGAAAGAGATAACCACCCCCCTTACGACATGCTTCTGAAACAAAAAAATGGTTCATTTTCAAATGTTGCGTCTTTGAACTACAATTAACATTGTACTTGGATAATCATTTTTGAGATAAAATGAGATGTTTAAAGTGATTTTCAAGCTTCCAGGGGCCTTAAACACAAGATTTGAGGAATGGGTAGAAGTGAATGAAAATGGCCAATTTACTCATTCTGAGGCCTTAAAAAGTGTTTCTCCTCCACGGGAAGTGAATTAAATAACATTTGTAGGCCTTTATTGTTCAATCAAAAACGCCCGATTTTTGATGAAAGAGATAACCACCCCCCCTTACGACATGCTTCAGAAACTAAAAAAATGGTCAGTTTTCAAATGTTGCCTCTTTGAACTACAATTCACATTTGTACGTGGAAAATCTTTTTTAAAGATAAAATGAGATGTTTAAAGTGATTTTCATGATTCCAGTGGCCTTAAACACAAGATTTGAGGAATGGGTAAAAGTGAATGAAAATGGCCAATTTACTCACTCTGCGGCCTTAAAAAGTGTTTCTCCTCCACGGGAAGTGAATAAAATACCATTTGGAGGCCTTTATTGTTCAATCAAAAACGACTGTTTTTTGGAGAAAGAGATAACCACCCCCCCTTACGACATGCTTCAGAAACGAAAAAAATGGTCCATTTTCAAATGTTGCGTCTTTGAATGACAATTCACATTTGTACGTGGATAATCACTTTTAGAGATAAAATTAGATGTTTAAAGTGATTTTCAAGCTTCCAGGGGCCCTAAACACAAGATTTGAGAAATGGGTAAACGTGAATGAAAATGGCCAATTTACTCACTCTGCGGCCTTAAAAAGGGTTTCTCCTCCACGGGAAGTGAATAAAATAACATTTGGAGGCCTTTATTGTTCAATCAAAAACGTCTGTTTTTTGGTGAAAGAGATAACCACCCCCCTTACGACATGCTTCAGAAACGAAAAAAATGGTCCATTTTCAAATGTTGCCTCTTTGAACTACAATTCACATTTGTACGTGGATAATCACTTTTAGAGATAAAATTAGATGTTTAAAGTGATTTTCAAGCTTCCAGGGGCCCTAAACACAGGATTTGAGAAATGGGTAAAAATGAATGAAAATGGCCAATTTACTCATTCTGAGGCCTTAAAAGTGTTTCTGCTCCATGGGAAGTGAATTAAATAACATTTGGAGGCCTTTATTGTTCAATCAAAAACGCCTGTTATTTGGTGAAAGAGATAACCACCCCCCTTACGACATGCTTCAGAAACGAAAAAAATTGTCCATTTTCAAATGTTGCGTCTTTGAGCGACAATTCACATTTGTACGTGGATAATCACTTTTAGAGATAAAATTAGATGTTTAAAGTGATTTTCAAGCTACCAGGGGCCCTAAACACAAGATTTGAGAAATGGGTAAAAGTGAATGAAAATGGCCAATTTACTCACTCTGAGGCCTTAAAAAGTGTTTCTCCTCCACGGGAAGTGAACTAAATAACATGTGGAGGCCTTTATTGTTCAAGCGAAAACGCCTGATTTTTGATGAAAGAGATAACCACCCCCCCTTACGACATGCTTCTGAAACTAAAAAAATTGTTCATTTTCAAATGTTGCGTCTTTGAACTACAATTAACATTGTACTTGGATAATCATTTTTGAGATAAAATGAGATGTTTAAAGTGATTTTCAAGCTTCCAGGGGCCCTAAACACAAGATTTGAGAAATGGGTAAAAATGAATGAAAATGGCCAATGTACTCATTCTGAGGCCTTAAAAGTGTTTCTCCTCCATGGGAAGTGAATTAAATAACATTTGGAGGCCTTTATTGTTCAAGCGAAAACGCCTGATTTTTGATGAAAGAGATAACCACCCCCCCCCTTACGACATGCTTCAGAAACTAAAAAAATGGTCCGTTTTCAAATGTTGCCTCTTTGAACTACAATTCACATTTGTACGTGGAAAATCACTTTTAAAGAAAAAATTGAGATGTTTAAAGTGATTTTCATGCTTCCAGGGGCCTTAAACACAAGATTTGAGGAAAGGGTAGAAGTGAATGAAAATGGCCAATTTACTCATTCTGAGGCCTTAAAAAGTGTTTCTCCTCCACGGGAAGTGAATTAAATAACATTTGTAGGCCTTTATTGTTCAAGCGAAAACGCCCGATTTTTGACGAAAGAGATAACCACCCCCCCTTACGACATGCTTCAGAAACTAAAAAAATGGTCCGTTTTCAAATGTTGCATCTTTGATCTACAATTAACATTGTACTTGGATAATCATTTTTGAGATAAAATGAGATGTTTAAAGTGATTTTCATGCTTCCAGGGGCCCTAAACACAAGATTTGAGAAATGGGTAAACGTAAATGAAAATAGCCAATTTATTCACTCTGAGGCCTTAAAAAGTGTTTCTCCTCCACGGGAAGTGAATTAAATAACATGTGGAGGCCTTTATTGTTCAAGCGAAAACGCCTGATTTTTGATGAAAGAGATAACCACCCACCCTTACGATATGCTCCTGAAACTAAAAAAATGGTTCATTTTCAAATGTTGCGTCTTTGATCTACAATTAACATTGTACTTGGATAATCACTTTTAGAGATAAAATGAGATGTTTAAAGTGATTTTCAAGCTACCAGGGGCCCTAAACACAAGATTTGAGAAATGGGTAAAAGTGAATGAAAATGGCCAATTTACTCACTCTGAGGCCTTAAAAAGTGTTTCTCCTCCACGGGAAGTGAATTGAATAACATGTGGAGGCCTTTATTGTTCAAGGGAAAACGCCTGATTTTGGATGAAAGAGATAACCACCCCCCCTTACGACATGCTTCTGAAACTAAAAAAACGGTTCATTTTCAAATGTTGCGTCTTTGATCTACAAATAACATTGTACTTGGATAATCACTTTTAGAGATAAAATGAGATGTTTAAAGTGATTTTCAAGCTTCCAGGGGCCCTAAACACGAGATTTGAGAAATGGGTAAACGTGAATGAAAATGGCCAATTTACTCACTCTGCGGCCTTAAAAAGTGTTTCTCCTCCACATGAAGTGAATAAAATAACATTTGGAGGCCTTTATTGTTCAATCCAAAACGCTTGTTTTTTGGTGAAAGAGATAACCACCCCCCCCTTACGACATGCTTCAGAAACTAAAAAAATGGTCAGTTTTCAAATGTTGCCTCTTTGAACTACAATTAACATTTGTACGTGGAAAATCACTTTTAAAGATAAAATGAGATGTTTAAAGTGATTTTCATGCTTCCAGGGGCCTTAAACACGAGATTTGAGGAATGGGTAAAAGTGAATAAAAATGGCCAATTTACTCACTCTGCGGCCTTAAAAAGTGTTTCTCCTCCACGGAAAGTGAATAAAATAAAATTTGGAGGCCTTTATTGTTCCATCAAAAACGCCTGTTATTTGGTGAAAGAGATAACCACCCCCCCTTACGACATGCTTCAGAAACGAAAAAAATTGTCCATTTTCAAATGTTGCGTGTTTGAGCGACAATTCACATTTGTACGTGGATAATCACTTTTAGAGATAAAATGAGATGTTTAAAGTGATTTTCATGCTTCCAGGGGCCTTAAACACAAGATTTGAGGAATGGGTAAAAGTGAATGAAAATGGCCAATTTACTCATTCTGAGGCCTTAAAAAGTGTTTCTTCTCCACGGGAAGTTAATTAAATAACATTTGTAGGCCTTTATTGTTCAAGCGAAAACGCCCGATTTTTGACGAAAGAGATAACCACCCGCCTTACGACATGCTTTAGAAACTAAAAAAATGGTCAGTTTTCAAATGTTGCCTCTTTGAACTACAATTCACATTTGTGCGTGGAAAATCACTTTTAAAGATAAAATTAGATGTTTAAAGTGATTTTCATGCTTCCAGGGGCCTTAAACACGAGATTTGAGGAATGGGTAAAAGTGAATAAAAATGGCCAATTTACTCATTCTGCGGCCTTAAAAAGTGTTTCTCCTCCACAGGAAGTGAATAAAATAAAATTTGGAGGCCTTTATTGTTCCATCCAAAACGCCTGTTATTTGGTGAAAGAGATAACCACCCCCCCTTACGACATGCTTCAGAAACGAAAAAAATTGTCCATTTTCAAATGTTGCGTGTTTGAGCGACAATTCACATTTGTACGTGGATAATCACTTTTAGAGATAAAATTAGATGTTTAAAGTGATTTTCAAGCTACCAGGGGCCCTAAACACAAGATTTGAGAAATGGGTAAAAGTGAATGAAAATGGCCAATTTACTCACTCTGAGGCCTTAAAAAGTGTTTCTCCTCCACGGGAAGTGAATTAAATAACATGTGGAGGCCTTTATTGTTCAAGCGAAAACGCCTGATTTTTGATGAAAGAGATAACCACCCCCCCTTACGACATGCTTCTGAAACTAAAAAAATGGTTCATTTTCAAATGTTGCATCTTTGATCTACAATTAACATTGTACTTGGATAATCATTTTTGAGATAAAATGAGATGTTTAAAGTGATTTTCATGCTTCCAGGGGCCTTAAACACGAGATTTGAGGAATGGGTAAAAGTGAATGAAAATGGCCAATTTACTCACTCTGAGGCCTTAAAAAGTGTTTCTCCTCCACGGGAAGTGCATTAAATAACATGTGGAGGCCTTTATTGTTCAAGCGAAAACGCCTGATTTTTGATGAAAGAGATAACCACCCACCCTTACGACATGCTTCTGAAACTAAAAAAATGGTTCATTTTCAAATGTTGCGTCTTTGATCTACAATTACCTTGTACTTGGATAATCACTTTTACAGATAAAATGAGATGTTTAAAGTGATTTTCAAGCATCCAGGGGCCCTAAACACAAGATTTGAGAAATGGGTAAACGTGAATGAAAATGGGCAATTTACTCACTCTGCGGCCTTAAAAAGTGTTTCTCCTCCACGGGAAGTGAATAAAATAACATTTGGAGGCCTTTATTGTTCAATCAAAAACGCCTGTTTTTTGGTGAAAGAGATAACCACCCCCCCTTACGACATGCTTCAGAAACTAAAAAAATTGTCAGTTTTCAAATGTTGCCTCTTTGAACTACAATTAACATTTGTACGTGGAAAATCACTTTTAAAGATACAATGAGATGTTTAAAGTGATTTTCATGCTTCCAGGGGCCTTAAACACAAGATTTGAGGAATGGGTTAAAGTGAATGAAAATGGCCAATTGACTCATTCTGAGGCCTTAAAAAGTGTTTCTCCTGTACGGGAAGTGAATTAAAAACCATTTGTAGGCCTTATTGTTCAAGCGAAAACATCCGATTTTTGACGAAAGAGATAACCACCCCCCCTTACGACATGCTTCAGAAACTAAAAAAATGGTCCGTTTTCAAATGTTGCCTCTTTGAACTACAATTCACATTTGTGCATGGAAAATCACTTTTAAAGATAAAATTAGATGTTTAAAGTGATTTTCATGCTTCCAGGGGCCTTAAACACGAGATTTGAGGAATGGGTAAAAGTGAATAAAAATGGCCAATTTACTCATTCTGCGGCCTTAAAAAGTGTTTCTCCTCCACGGGAAGTGAATAAAATACCATTTGGAGGCCTTTATTGTTCAATCAAAAACGAGTGTTTTTTGGAGAAAGAGATAACCACCCCCCTTACGACATGCTTCAGAAACGAAAAAAATGGTCCATTTTCAAATGTTGCGTCTTTGAACGACAATTCACATTTGTACGTGGATAATCACTTTTAGAGATAAAATTAGATGTTTAAAGTGATTTTCAAGCTTCCAGGGGCCCTAAACACAAGATTTGAGAAATGGGTAAACGTGAATGAAAATGGCCAATTTACTCACTCTGCGGCCTTAAAAAGTGTTTCTCCTCCACGGGAAGTGAATAAAATAACATTTGGAGGCCTTTATTGTTCAATCAAAAACGCCTGTTTTTTGGAGAAAGAGATAACCACCCCCCCTTACGACATACTTCAGAAACGAAAAAAATGGTCCATTTTCAAATGTTGCCTCTTTGAACGACAATTCACATTTGTACGTGGATCATCACTTTTAGAGATAAAATTAGATGTTTAAAGTGATTTTCAATCTTCCAGGGGCCCTAAACACAAGATTTGAGAAATGGGTAAAAATGAATGAAAATGGCCAATTTACTCATTCTGAGGCCTTAAAAGTGTTTCTGCTCCATGGGAAGTGAATTAAATAACATTTGGAGGCCTTTATTGTTCAATCAAAAATGCCTGTTATTTGGTGAAAGAGATAACCACCCCCCTTACGACATGCTTCTGAAACAAAAAAATGGTTCATTTTCAAATGTTGCGTCTTTGAACTACAATTAACATTGTACTTGGATAATCATTTTTGAGATAAAATGAGATGTTTAAAGTGATTTTCAAGCTTCCAGGGGCCTTAAACACAAGATTTGAGGAATGGGTAGAAGTGAATGAAAATGGCCAATTTACTCATTCTGAGGCCTTAAAAAGTGTTTCTCCTCCACGGGAAGTGAATTAAATAACATTTGTAGGCCTTTATTGTTCAATCAAAAACGCCCGATTTTTGATGAAAGAGATAACCACCCCCCCTTACGACATGCTTCAGAAACTAAAAAAATGGTCAGTTTTCAAATGTTGCCTCTTTGAACTACAATTCACATTTGTACGTGGAAAATCTTTTTTAAAGATAAAATGAGATGTTTAAAGTGATTTTCATGATTCCAGTGGCCTTAAACACAAGATTTGAGGAATGGGTAAAAGTGAATGAAAATGGCCAATTTACTCACTCTGCGGCCTTAAAAAGTGTTTCTCCTCCACGGGAAGTGAATAAAATACCATTTGGAGGCCTTTATTGTTCAATCAAAAACTACTGTTTTTTGGAGAAAGAGATAACCACCCCCCCTTACGACATGCTTCAGAAACGAAAAAAATGGTCCATTTTCAAATGTTGCGTCTTTGAATGACAATTCACATTTGTACGTGGATAATCACTTTTAGAGATAAAATTAGATGTTTAAAGTGATTTTCAAGCTTCCAGGGGCCCTAAACACAAGATTTGAGAAATGGGTAAACGTGAATGAAAATGGCCAATTTACTCACTCTGCGGCCTTAAAAAGGGTTTCTCCTCCACGGGAAGTGAATAAAATAACATTTGGAGGCCTTTATTGTTCAATCAAAAACGTCTGTTTTTTGGTGAAAGAGATAACCACCCCCCTTACGACATGCTTCAGAAACGAAAAAAATGGTCCATTTTCAAATGTTGCCTCTTTGAACTACAATTCACATTTGTACGTGGATAATCACTTTTAGAGATAAAATTAGATGTTTAAAGTGATTTTCAAGCTTCCAGGGGCCCTAAACACAAGATTTGAGAAATGGGTAAAAATGAATGAAAATGGCCAATTTACTCATTCTGAGGCCTTAAAAGTGTTTCTGCTCCATGGGAAGTGAATTAAATAACATTTGGAGGCCTTTATTGTTCAATCAAAAACGCCTGTTATTTGGTGAAAGAGATAACCACCCCCCTTACGACATGCTTCAGAAACGAAAAAAATTGTCCATTTTCAAATGTTGCGTCTTTGAGCGACAATTCACATTTGTACGTGGATAATCACTTTTAGAGATAAAATTAGATGTTTAAAGTGATTTTCAAGCTACCAGGGGCCCTAAACACAAGATTTGAGAAATGGGTAAAAGTGAATGAAAATGGCCAATTTACTCACTCTGAGGCCTTAAAAAGTGTTTCTCCTCCACGGGAAGTGAACTAAATAACATGTGGAGGCCTTTATTGTTCAAGCGAAAACGCCTGATTTTTGATGAAAGAGATAACCACCCCCCCTTACGACATGCTTCTGAAACTAAAAAAAT
Source organism: Triturus cristatus (assembly GCF_964204655.1). Taxonomy (NCBI): domain Eukaryota; kingdom Metazoa; phylum Chordata; class Amphibia; order Caudata; family Salamandridae; genus Triturus; species Triturus cristatus. Next base: position 937,696,544 of record NC_140591.1, on the reverse strand, counting down.
TGTTCATTTTCAAATGTTGCGTCTTTGAACTACAATTAACATTGTACTTGGATAATCATTTTTGAGATAAAATGAGATGTTTAAAGTGATTTTCAAGCTTCCAGGGGCCCTAAACACAAGATTTGAGAAATGGGTAAAAATGAATGAAAATGGCCAATTTACTCATTCTGAGGCCTTAAAAGTGTTTCTCCTCCATGGGAAGTGAATTAAATAACATTTGGAGGCCTTTATTGTTCAAGCGAAAACGCCTGATTTTTGATGAAAGAGATAACCACCCCCCCCTTACGACATGCTTCAGAAACTAAAAAAATGGTCCGTTTTCAAATGTTGCCTCTTTGAACTACAATTCACATTTGTACGTGGAAAATCACTTTTAAAGAAAAAATTGAGATGTTTAAAGTGATTTTCATGCTTCCAGGGGCCTTAAACACAAGATTTGAGGAAAGGGTAGAAGTGAATGAAAATGGCCAATTTACTCATTCTGAGGCCTTAAAAAGTGTTTCTCCTCCACGGGAAGTGAATTAAATAACATTTGTAGGCCTTTATTGTTCAAGCGAAAACGCCCGATTTTTGACGAAAGAGATAACCACCCCCCCTTACGACATGCTTCAGAAACTAAAAAAATGGTCCGTTTTCAAATGTTGCATCTTTGATCTACAATTAACATTGTACTTGGATAATCATTTTTGAGATAAAATGAGATGTTTAAAGTGATTTTCAAGCATCCAGGGGCTCTAAACACAAGATTTGAGAAATGGGTAAACGTGAATGAAAATGGGCAATTTACTCACTCTGCGGCCTTAAAAAGTGTTTCTCCTCCACGGGAAGTGAATAAAATAACATTTGGAGGCCTTTATTGTTCAATCAAAAACGCCTGTTTTTTGGTGAAAGAGATAACCACCCCCCCTTACGACATGCTTCAGAAACTAAAAAAATTGTCAGTTTTCAAATGTTGCCTCTTTGAACTACAATTAACATTTGTACGTGGAAAATCACTTTTAAAGATACAATGAGATGTTTAAAGTGATTTTCATGCTTCCAGGGGCCTTAAACACAAGATTTGAGGAATGGGTTAAAGTGAATGAAAATGGCCAATTGACTCATTCTGAGGCCTTAAAAAGTGTTTCTCCTGTACGGGAAGTGAATTAAATAACATTTGTAGGCCTTATTGTTCAAGCAAAAACATCCGATTTTTGACGAAAGAGATAACCACCCCCCCTTACGACATGCTTCAGAAACTAAAAAAATGGTCCGTTTTCAAATGTTGCCTCTTTGAACTACAATTCACATTTGTACGTGGAAAATCACTTTTAAAGAAAAAATTGAGATGTTTAAAGTGATTTTCATGCTTCCAGGGGCCTTAAACACAAGATTTGAGGAAAGGGTAGAAGTGAATGAAAATGGCCAATTTACTCATTCTGAGGCCTTAAAAAGTGTTTCTCCTCCACGGGAAGTGAATTAAATAACATTTGTAGGCCTTTATTGTTCAAGCGAAAACGCCCGATTTTTGACGAAAGAGATAACCACCCCCCCTTACGACATGCTTCAGAAACTAAAAAAATGGTCCGTTTTCAAATGTTGCATCTTTGATCTACAATTAACATTGTACTTGGATAATCATTTTTGAGATAAAATGAGATGTTTAAAGTGATTTTCATGCTTCCAGGGGCCCTAAACACAAGATTTGAGAAATGGGTAAACGTGAATGAAAATGGCCAATTTATTCACTCTGAGGCCTTAAAAAGTGTTTCTCCTCCACGGGAAGTGAATTAAATAACATGTGGAGGCCTTTATTGTTCAAGCGAAAACGCCTGATTTTTGATGAAAGAGATAACCACCCACCCTTACGACATGCTTCTGAAACTAAAAAAATGGTTCATTTTCAAATGTTGCGTCTTTGATCTACAATTAACATTGTACTTGGATAATCACTTTTAGAGATAAAATGAGATGTTTAAAGTGATTTTCAAGCTACCAGGGGCCCTAAACACAAGATTTGAGAAATGGGTAAAAGTGAATGAAAATGGCCAATTTACTCACTCTGAGGCCTTAAAAAGTGTTTCTCCTCCACGGGAAGTGAATTGAATAACATGTGGAGGCCTTTATTGTTCAAGGGAAAACGCCTGATTTTGGATGAAAGAGATATGCTTCAGAAACTAAAAAAATGGTCACTTTTCAAATGTTGCCTCTTTGAACTACAATTAACATTTGTACGTGGAAAATCACTTTTAAAGATAAAATGAGATGTTTAAAGTGATTTTCATGCTTCCAGGGGCCTTAAACACAAGATTTGAGGAATGGGTTAAAGTGAATGAAAATGGCCAATTTACTCATTCTGAGGCCTTAAAAAGTGTTTCTCCTGTACGGGAAGTGAATTAAATAACATTTGTAGGCCTTATTGTTCAAGCGAAAACATCCGATTTTTGACGAAAGAGATAACCACCCCCCCTTACGACATGCTTCAGAAACTAAAAAAATGGTCCGTTTTCAAATGTTGCCTCTTTGAACTACAATTCACATTTGTACGTGGAAAATCACTTTTAAAGATAAAATGAGATGTTTAAAGTGATTTTCATGCTTCCAGGGGCCTTAAACACAAGATTTGAGGAATGGGTAGAAGTGAATGAAAATGGCCAATTTACTCATTCTGAGGCCTTAAAAAGTGTTTCTCCTCCACGGGAAGTGAATTAAATAACATTTGTAGGCTTTATTGTTCAAGCGAAAACGCCCAATTTTTGACGAAAGAGATAACCACCCCCCCTTACGACATGCTTCAGAAACTAAAAAAATGGTCCGTTTTCAAATGTTGCCTCTTTGAACTACAATTCACATTTGTACGTGGAAAATCACTTTTAAAGATAAAATGAGATGTTTAAAGTGATTTTCATGCTTCCAGGGGCCTTAAACACAAGATTTGAGGAATGGGTAAAAGTGAATGAAAATGGCCAATTTACTCATTCTGAGGCCTTAAAAAGTGTTTCTCCTCCACGGGAAGTTAATTAAATAACATTTGTAGGCCTTTATTGTTCAAGCGAAAACGCCCGATTTTTGACGAAAGAGATAACCACCCGCCTTACGACATGCTTTAGAAACTAAAAAAATGGTCAGTTTTCAAATGTTGCCTCTTTGAACTACAATTCACATTTGTGCGTGGAAAATCACTTTTAAAGATAAAATTAGATGTTTAAAGTGATTTTCATGCTTCCAGGGGCCTTAAACACGAGATTTGAGGAATGGGTAAAAGTGAATAAAAATGGCCAATTTACTCACTCTGCGGCCTTAAAAAGTGTTTCTCCTCCACGGGAAGTAAATAAAATAAAATTTGGAGGCCTTTATTGTTCCATCCAAAACGCCTGTTATTTGGTGAAAGAGATAACCACCCCCCCCTTACGACATGCTTCAGAAACGAAAAAAATTGTCCATTTTCAAATGTTGCGTGTTTGAGCGACAATTCACATTTGTACGTGGATAATCACTTTTAGAGATAAAATTAGATGTTTAAAGTGATTTTCAAGCTACCAGGGGCCCTAAACACAAGATTTGAGAAATGGGTAAAAGTGAATGAAAATGGCCAATTTACTCACTCTGAGGCCTTAAAAAGTGTTTCTCCTCCACGGGAAGTGAATTAAATAACATGTGGAGGCCTTTATTGTTCAAGCGAAAACGCCTGATTTTTGATGAAAGAGATAACCACCCCCCCTTACGACATGCTTCAGAAACTAAAAAAATGGTCAGTTTTCAAATGTTGCCTCTTTGAACTACAATTAACATTTGTACGTGGAAAATCACTTTTAGAGATAAAATGAGATGTTTAAAGTGATTTTCATGCTTCCAGGGGCCTTAAACACAAGATTTGAGGAATGGGTAAAAGTGAATGAAAATGGCCAATTTACTCATTCTGAGGCCTTAAAAAGTGTTTCTCCTCCACGGGAAGTTAATTAAATAACATTTGTAGGCCTTTATTGTTCAAGCGAAAACGCCCGATTTTTGACGAAAGAGATAACCACCCGCCTTACGACATGCTTTAGAAACAAAAAAAATGGTCAGTTTTCAAATGTTGCCTCTTTGAACTACAATTCACATTTGTGCGTGGAAAATCACTTTTAAAGATAAAATTAGATGTTTAAAGTGATTTTCATGCTTCCAGGGGCCTTAAACACGAGATTTGAGGAATGGGTAAAAGTGAATAAAAATGGCCAATTTACTCACTCTGCGGCCTTAAAAAGTGTTTCTCCTCCACGGGAAGTGAATAAAATAAAATTTGGAGGCCTTTATTGTTCCATCCAAAACGCCTGTTATTTGGTGAAAGAGATAACCACCCCCCCTTACGACATGCTTCAGAAACGAAAAAAATTGTCCATTTTCAAATGTTGCGTGTTTGAGCGACAATTCACATTTGTACGTGGATAATCACTTGTAGAGATAAAATTAGATGTTTAAAGTGATTTTCAAGCTACCAGGGGCCCTAAACACAAGATTTGAGAAATGGGTAAAAGTGAATGAAAATGGCCAATTTACTCACTCTGAGGCCTTAAAAAGTGTTTCTCCTCCACGGGAAGTGAATTAAATAACATGTGGAGGCCTTTATTGTTCAAGCGAAAACGCCTGATTTTTGATGAAAGAGATAACCACCCCCCCTTACGACATGCTTCTGAAACTAAAAAAATGGTTCATTTTCAAATGTTGCATCTTTGATCTACAATTAACATTGTACTTGGATAATCATTTTTGAGATAAAATGAGATGTTTAAAGTGATTTTCATGCTTCCAGGGGCCTTAAACACGATATTTGAGGAATGGGTAAAAGTGAATGAAAATGGCCAATTTACACACTCTGAGGCCTTAAAAAGTGTTTCTCCTCCACGGGAAGTGCATTAAATAACATGTGGAGGCCTTTATTGTTCAAGCGAAAACGCCTGATTTTTGATGAAAGAGATAACCACCCACCCTTACGACATGCTTCTGAAACTAAAAAAATGGTTCATTTTCAAATGTTGCGTCTTTGATCTACAATTACCTTGTACTTGGATAATCACTTTTACAGATAAAATGAGATGTTTAAAGTGATTTTCAAGCATCCAGGGGCCCTAAACACAAGATTTGAGAAATGGGTAAACGTGAATGAAAATAGGCAATTTACTCACTCTGCGGCCTTAAAAAGTGTTTCTCCTCCACGGGAAGTGAATAAAATAACATTTGGAGGCCTTTATTGTTCAAGCGAAAACGCCCGATTTTTGACGAAAGAGATAACCACCCCCCCTTACGACATGCTTCAGAAACTAAAAAAATGGTCCGTTTTCAAATGTTGCCTCTTTGAACTACAATTCACATTTGTACGTGGAAAATCACTTTTAAAGATAAAATGAGATGTTTAAAGTGATTTTCATGCTTCCAGGGGCCTTAAACACAAGATTTGAGGAATGGGTAGAAGTGAATGAAAATGGCCAATTTACTCATTCTGAGGCCTTAAAAAGTGTTTCTCCTCCACGGGAAGTGAATTAAATAACATTTGTAGGCCTTTATTGTTCAAGTGAAAACGCCCGATTTTTGACGAAAGAGATAACCACCCCCCCTTACGACATGCTTCAGAAACTAAAAAAATGGTCCGTTTTCAAATGTTGCCTCTTTGAACTACAATTCACATTTGTACGTGGAAAATCACTTTTAAAGATAAAATGAGATGTTTAAAGTGATTTTCATGCTTCCAGGGGCCTTAAACACAAGATTTGAGGAATGGGTAAAAGTGAATGAAAATGGCCAATTTACTCACTCTGCGGCCTTAAAAAGTGTTTCTCCTCCACGGGAAGTGAATAAAATACCATTTGGAGGCCTTTATTGTTCAATCAAAAACGAGTGTTTTTTGGAGAAAGAGATAACCACCCCCCTTACGACATGCTTCAGAAACGAAAAAAATGGTCCATTTTCAAATGTTGCGTCTTTGAACGACAATTCACATTTGTACGTGGATAATCACTTTTAGAGATAAAATTAGATGTTTAAAGTGATTTTCAAGCTTCCAGGGGCCCTAAACACAAGATTTGAGAAATGGGTAAACGTGAATGAAAATGGCCAATTTACTCACTCTGCGGCCTTAAAAAGTGTTTCTCCTCCACGGGAAGTGAATAAAATAACATTTGGAGGCCTTTATTGTTCAATCAAAAACGCCTGTTTTTTGGAGAAAGAGATAACCACCCCCCCTTACGACATACTTCAGAAACGAAAAAAATGGTCCATTTTCAAATGTTGCCTCTTTGAACGACAATTCACATTTGTACGTGGATCATCACTTTTAGAGATAAAATTAGATGTTTAAAGTGATTTTCAATCTTCCAGGGGCCCTAAACACAAGATTTGAGAAATGGGTAAAAATGAATGAAAATGGCCAATTTACTCATTCTGAGGCCTTAAAAGTGTTTCTGCTCCATGGGAAGTGAATTAAATAACATTTGGAGGCCTTTATTGTTCAATCAAAAATGCCTGTTATTTGGTGAAAGAGATAACCACCCCCCTTACGACATGCTTCTGAAACAAAAAAATGGTTCATTTTCAAATGTTGCGTCTTTGAACTACAATTAACATTGTACTTGGATAATCATTTTTGAGATAAAATGAGATGTTTAAAGTGATTTTCAAGCTTCCAGGGGCCTTAAACACAAGATTTGAGGAATGGGTAGAAGTGAATGAAAATGGCCAATTTACTCATTCTGAGGCCTTAAAAAGTGTTTCTCCTCCACGGGAAGTGAATTAAATAACATTTGTAGGCCTTTATTGTTCAATCAAAAACGCCTGCTTTTTGGTGAAAGAGATAACCACCCCCCTTACGACATGCTTCAGAAACTAAAAAAATTGTCCATTTTCAAATGTTGCGTCTTTGAGCGACAATTCACATTTGTACGTGGATAATCACTTTTAGAGATAAAATTAGATGTTTAAAGTGATTTTCAAGCTACCAGGGGCCCTAAACACAAGATTTGAGAAATGGGTAAAAGTGAATGAAAATGGCCAATTTACTCACTCTGAGGCCTTAAAAAGTGTTTCTCCTCCACGGGAAGTGAACTAAATAACATGTGGAGGCCTTTATTGTTCAAGCGAAAACGCCTGATTTTTGATGAAAGAGATAACCACCCCCCCTTACGACATGCTTCTGAAACTAAAAAAATTGTTCATTTTCAAATGTTGCGTCTTTGAACTACAATTAACATTGTACTTGGATAATCATTTTTGAGATAAAATGAGATGTTTAAAGTGATTTTCAAGCTTCCAGGGGCCCTAAACACAAGATTTGAGAAATGGGTAAAAATGAATGAAAATGGCCAATTTACTCATTCTGAGGCCTTAAAAGTGTTTCTCCTCCATGGGAAGTGAATTAAATAACATTTGGAGGCCTTTATTGTTCAAGCGAAAACGCCTGATTTTTGATGAAAGAGATAACCACCCCCCCTTACGACATGCTTCAGAAACTAAAAAAATGGTCCGTTTTCAAATGTTGCCTCTTTGAACTACAATTCACATTTGTACGTGGAAAATCACTTTTAAAGAAAAAATTGAGATGTTTAAAGTGATTTTCATGCTTCCAGGGGCCTTAAACACAAGATTTGAGGAAAGGGTAGAAGTGAATGAAAATGGCCAATTTACTCATTCTGAGGCCTTAAAAAGTGTTTCTCCTCCACGGGAAGTGAATTAAATAACATTTGTAGGCCTTTATTGTTCAAGCGAAAACGCCCGATTTTTGACGAAAGAGATAACCACCCCCCCTTACGACATGCTTCAGAAACTAAAAAAATGGTCCGTTTTCAAATGTTGCATCTTTGATCTACAATTAACATTGTACTTGGATAATCATTTTTGAGATAAAATGAGATGTTTAAAGTGATTTTCAAGCATCCAGGGGCTCTAAACACAAGATTTGAGAAATGGGTAAACGTGAATGAAAATGGGCAATTTACTCACTCTGCGGCCTTAAAAAGTGTTTCTCCTCCACGGGAAGTGAATAAAATAACATTTGGAGGCCTTTATTGTTCAATCAAAAACGCCTGTTTTTTGGTGAAAGAGATAACCACCCCCCCTTACGACATGCTTCAGAAACTAAAAAAATTGTCAGTTTTCAAATGTTGCCTCTTTGAACTACAATTAACATTTGTACGTGGAAAATCACTTTTAAAGATACAATGAGATGTTTAAAGTGATTTTCATGCTTCCAGGGGCCTTAAACACAAGATTTGAGGAATGGGTTAAAGTGAATGAAAATGGCCAATTGACTCATTCTGAGGCCTTAAAAAGTGTTTCTCCTGTACGGGAAGTGAATTAAATAACATTTGTAGGCCTTATTGTTCAAGCAAAAACATCCGATTTTTGACGAAAGAGATAACCACCCCCCCTTACGACATGCTTCAGAAACTAAAAAAATGGTCCGTTTTCAAATGTTGCCTCTTTGAACTACAATTCACATTTGTACGTGGAAAATCACTTTTAAAGAAAAAATTGAGATGTTTAAAGTGATTTTCATGCTTCCAGGGGCCTTAAACACAAGATTTGAGGAAAGGGTAGAAGTGAATGAAAATGGCCAATTTACTCATTCTGAGGCCTTAAAAAGTGTTTCTCCTCCACGGGAAGTGAATTAAATAACATTTGTAGGCCTTTATTGTTCAAGCGAAAACGCCCGATTTTTGACGAAAGAGATAACCACCCCCCCTTACGACATGCTTCAGAAACTAAAAAAATGGTCCGTTTTCAAATGTTGCATCTTTGATCTACAATTAACATTGTACTTGGATAATCATTTTTGAGATAAAATGAGATGTTTAAAGTGATTTTCATGCTTCCAGGGGCCCTAAACACAAGATTTGAGAAATGGGTAAACGTGAATGAAAATGGCCAATTTATTCACTCTGAGGCCTTAAAAAGTGTTTCTCCTCCACGGGAAGTGAATTAAATAACATGTGGAGGCCTTTATTGTTCAAGCGAAAACGCCTGATTTTTGATGAAAGAGATAACCACCCACCCTTACGACATGCTTCTGAAACTAAAAAAATGGTTCATTTTCAAATGTTGCGTCTTTGATCTACAATTAACATTGTACTTGGATAATCACTTTTAGAGATAAAATGAGATGTTTAAAGTGATTTTCAAGCTACCAGGGGCCCTAAACACAAGATTTGAGAAATGGGTAAAAGTGAATGAAAATGGCCAATTTACTCACTCTGAGGCCTTAAAAAGTGTTTCTCCTCCACGGGAAGTGAATTGAATAACATGTGGAGGCCTTTATTGTTCAAGGGAAAACGCCTGATTTTGGATGAAAGAGATATGCTTCAGAAACTAAAAAAATGGTCACTTTTCAAATGTTGCCTCTTTGAACTACAATTAACATTTGTACGTGGAAAATCACTTTTAAAGATAAAATGAGATGTTTAAAGTGATTTTCATGCTTCCAGGGGCCTTAAACACAAGATTTGAGGAATGGGTTAAAGTGAATGAAAATGGCCAATTTACTCATTCTGAGGCCTTAAAAAGTGTTTCTCCTGTACGGGAAGTGAATTAAATAACATTTGTAGGCCTTATTGTTCAAGCGAAAACATCCGATTTTTGACGAAAGAGATAACCACCCCCCCTTACGACATGCTTCAGAAACTAAAAAAATGGTCCGTTTTCAAATGTTGCCTCTTTGAACTACAATTCACATTTGTACGTGGAAAATCACTTTTAAAGATAAAATGAGATGTTTAAAGTGATTTTCATGCTTCCAGGGGCCTTAAACACAAGATTTGAGGAATGGGTAGAAGTGAATGAAAATGGCCAATTTACTCATTCTGAGGCCTTAAAAAGTGTTTCTCCTCCACGGGAAGTGAATTAAATAACATTTGTAGGCTTTATTGTTCAAGCGAAAACGCCCAATTTTTGACGAAAGAGATAACCACCCCCCCTTACGACATGCTTCAGAAACTAAAAAAATGGTCCGTTTTCAAATGTTGCCTCTTTGAACTACAATTCACATTTGTACGTGGAAAATCACTTTTAAAGATAAAATGAGATGTTTAAAGTGATTTTCATGCTTCCAGGGGCCTTAAACACAAGATTTGAGGAATGGGTAAAAGTGAATGAAAATGGCCAATTTACTCATTCTGAGGCCTTAAAAAGTGTTTCTCCTCCACGGGAAGTTAATTAAATAACATTTGTAGGCCTTTATTGTTCAAGCGAAAACGCCCGATTTTTGACGAAAGAGATAACCACCCGCCTTACGACATGCTTTAGAAACTAAAAAAATGGTCAGTTTTCAAATGTTGCCTCTTTGAACTACAATTCACATTTGTGCGTGGAAAATCACTTTTAAAGATAAAATTAGATGTTTAAAGTGATTTTCATGCTTCCAGGGGCCTTAAACACGAGATTTGAGGAATGGGTAAAAGTGAATAAAAATGGCCAATTTACTCACTCTGCGGCCTTAAAAAGTGTTTCTCCTCCACGGGAAGTAAATAAAATAAAATTTGGAGGCCTTTATTGTTCCATCCAAAACGCCTGTTATTTGGTGAAAGAGATAACCACCCCCCCCTTACGACATGCTTCAGAAACGAAAAAAATTGTCCATTTTCAAATGTTGCGTGTTTGAGCGACAATTCACATTTGTACGTGGATAATCACTTTTAGAGATAAAATTAGATGTTTAAAGTGATTTTCAAGCTACCAGGGGCCCTAAACACAAGATTTGAGAAATGGGTAAAAGTGAATGAAAATGGCCAATTTACTCACTCTGAGGCCTTAAAAAGTGTTTCTCCTCCACGGGAAGTGAATTAAATAACATGTGGAGGCCTTTATTGTTCAAGCGAAAACGCCTGATTTTTGATGAAAGAGATAACCACCCCCCCTTACGACATGCTTCAGAAACTAAAAAAATGGTCAGTTTTCAAATGTTGCCTCTTTGAACTACAATTAACATTTGTACGTGGAAAATCACTTTTAGAGATAAAATGAGATGTTTAAAGTGATTTTCATGCTTCCAGGGGCCTTAAACACAAGATTTGAGGAATGGGTAAAAGTGAATGAAAATGGCCAATTTACTCATTCTGAGGCCTTAAAAAGTGTTTCTCCTCCACGGGAAGTTAATTAAATAACATTTGTAGGCCTTTATTGTTCAAGCGAAAACGCCCGATTTTTGACGAAAGAGATAACCACCCGCCTTACGACATGCTTTAGAAACAAAAAAAATGGTCAGTTTTCAAATGTTGCCTCTTTGAACTACAATTCACATTTGTGCGTGGAAAATCACTTTTAAAGATAAAATTAGATGTTTAAAGTGATTTTCATGCTTCCAGGGGCCTTAAACACGAGATTTGAGGAATGGGTAAAAGTGAATAAAAATGGCCAATTTACTCACTCTGCGGCCTTAAAAAGTGTTTCTCCTCCACGGGAAGTGAATAAAATAAAATTTGGAGGCCTTTATTGTTCCATCCAAAACGCCTGTTATTTGGTGAAAGAGATAACCACCCCCCCTTACGACATGCTTCAGAAACGAAAAAAATTGTCCATTTTCAAATGTTGCGTGTTTGAGCGACAATTCACATTTGTACGTGGATAATCACTTGTAGAGATAAAATTAGATGTTTAAAGTGATTTTCAAGCTACCAGGGGCCCTAAACACAAGATTTGAGAAATGGGTAAAAGTGAATGAAAATGGCCAATTTACTCACTCTGAGGCCTTAAAAAGTGTTTCTCCTCCACGGGAAGTGAATTAAATAACATGTGGAGGCCTTTATTGTTCAAGCGAAAACGCCTGATTTTTGATGAAAGAGATAACCACCCCCCCTTACGACATGCTTCTGAAACTAAAAAAATGGTTCATTTTCAAATGTTGCATCTTTGATCTACAATTAACATTGTACTTGGATAATCATTTTTGAGATAAAATGAGATGTTTAAAGTGATTTTCATGCTTCCAGGGGCCTTAAACACGATATTTGAGGAATGGGTAAAAGTGAATGAAAATGGCCAATTTACACACTCTGAGGCCTTAAAAAGTGTTTCTCCTCCACGGGAAGTGCATTAAATAACATGTGGAGGCCTTTATTGTTCAAGCGAAAACGCCTGATTTTTGATGAAAGAGATAACCACCCACCCTTACGACATGCTTCTGAAACTAAAAAAATGGTTCATTTTCAAATGTTGCGTCTTTGATCTACAATTACCTTGTACTTGGATAATCACTTTTACAGATAAAATGAGATGTTTAAAGTGATTTTCAAGCATCCAGGGGCCCTAAACACAAGATTTGAGAAATGGGTAAACGTGAATGAAAATAGGCAATTTACTCACTCTGCGGCCTTAAAAAGTGTTTCTCCTCCACGGGAAGTGAATAAAATAACATTTGGAGGCCTTTATTGTTCAAGCGAAAACGCCCGATTTTTGACGAAAGAGATAACCACCCCCCCTTACGACATGCTTCAGAAACTAAAAAAATGGTCCGTTTTCAAATGTTGCCTCTTTGAACTACAATTCACATTTGTACGTGGAAAATCACTTTTAAAGATAAAATGAGATGTTTAAAGTGATTTTCATGCTTCCAGGGGCCTTAAACACAAGATTTGAGGAATGGGTAGAAGTGAATGAAAATGGCCAATTTACTCATTCTGAGGCCTTAAAAAGTGTTTCTCCTCCACGGGAAGTGAATTAAATAACATTTGTAGGCCTTTATTGTTCAAGTGAAAACGCCCGATTTTTGACGAAAGAGATAACCACCCCCCCTTACGACATGCTTCAGAAACTAAAAAAATGGTCCGTTTTCAAATGTTGCCTCTTTGAACTACAATTCACATTTGTACGTGGAAAATCACTTTTAAAGATAAAATGAGATGTTTAAAGTGATTTTCATGCTTCCAGGGGCCTTAAACACAAGATTTGAGGAATGGGTAAAAGTGAATGAAAATGGCCAATTTACTCACTCTGCGGCCTTAAAAAGTGTTTCTCCTCCACGGGAAGTGAATAAAATACCATTTGGAGGCCTTTATTGTTCAATCAAAAACGAGTGTTTTTTGGAGAAAGAGATAACCACCCCCCTTACGACATGCTTCAGAAACGAAAAAAATGGTCCATTTTCAAATGTTGCGTCTTTGAACGACAATTCACATTTGTACGTGGATAATCACTTTTAGAGATAAAATTAGATGTTTAAAGTGATTTTCAAGCTTCCAGGGGCCCTAAACACAAGATTTGAGAAATGGGTAAACGTGAATGAAAATGGCCAATTTACTCACTCTGCGGCCTTAAAAAGTGTTTCTCCTCCACGGGAAGTGAATAAAATAACATTTGGAGGCCTTTATTGTTCAATCAAAAACGCCTGTTTTTTGGAGAAAGAGATAACCACCCCCCCTTACGACATACTTCAGAAACGAAAAAAATGGTCCATTTTCAAATGTTGCCTCTTTGAACGACAATTCACATTTGTACGTGGATCATCACTTTTAGAGATAAAATTAGATGTTTAAAGTGATTTTCAATCTTCCAGGGGCCCTAAACACAAGATTTGAGAAATGGGTAAAAATGAATGAAAATGGCCAATTTACTCATTCTGAGGCCTTAAAAGTGTTTCTGCTCCATGGGAAGTGAATTAAATAACATTTGGAGGCCTTTATTGTTCAATCAAAAATGCCTGTTATTTGGTGAAAGAGATAACCACCCCCCTTACGACATGCTTCTGAAACAAAAAAATGGTTCATTTTCAAATGTTGCGTCTTTGAACTACAATTAACATTGTACTTGGATAATCATTTTTGAGATAAAATGAGATGTTTAAAGTGATTTTCAAGCTTCCAGGGGCCTTAAACACAAGATTTGAGGAATGGGTAGAAGTGAATGAAAATGGCCAATTTACTCATTCTGAGGCCTTAAAAAGTGTTTCTCCTCCACGGGAAGTGAATTAAATAACATTTGTAGGCCTTTATTGTTCAATCAAAAACGCCCGATTTTTGATGAAAGAGATAACCACCCCCCCTTACGACATGCTTCAGAAACTAAAAAAATGGTCAGTTTTCAAATGTTGCCTCTTTGAACTACAATTCACATTTGTACGTGGAAAATCTTTTTTAAAGATAAAATGAGATGTTTAAAGTGATTTTCATGATTCCAGTGGCCTTAAACACAAGATTTGAGGAATGGGTAAAAGTGAATGAAAATGGCCAATTTACTCACTCTGCGGCCTTAAAAAGTGTTTCTCCTCCACGGGAAGTGAATAAAATACCATTTGGAGGCCTTTATTGTTCAATCAAAAACGACTGTTTTTTGGAGAAAGAGATAACCACCCCCCCTTACGACATGCTTCAGAAACGAAAAAAATGGTCCATTTTCAAATGTTGCGTCTTTGAATGACAATTCACATTTGTACGTGGATAATCACTTTTAGAGATAAAATTAGATGTTTAAAGTGATTTTCAAGCTTCCAGGGGCCCTAAACACAAGATTTGAGAAATGGGTAAACGTGAATGAAAATGGCCAATTTACTCACTCTGCGGCCTTAAAAAGGGTTTCTCCTCCACGGGAAGTGAATAAAATAACATTTGGAGGCCTTTATTGTTCAATCAAAAACGTCTGTTTTTTGGTGAAAGAGATAACCACCCCCCTTACGACATGCTTCAGAAACGAAAAAAATGGTCCATTTTCAAATGTTGCCTCTTTGAACTACAATTCACATTTGTACGTGGATAATCACTTTTAGAGATAAAATTAGATGTTTAAAGTGATTTTCAAGCTTCCAGGGGCCCTAAACACAAGATTTGAGAAATGGGTAAAAATGAATGAAAATGGCCAATTTACTCATTCTGAGGCCTTAAAAGTGTTTCTGCTCCATGGGAAGTGAATTAAATAACATTTGGAGGCCTTTATTGTTCAATCAAAAACGCCTGTTATTTGGTGAAAGAGATAACCACCCCCCTTACGACATGCTTCAGAAACGAAAAAAATTGTCCATTTTCAAATGTTGCGTCTTTGAGCGACAATTCACATTTGTACGTGGATAATCACTTTTAGAGATAAAATTAGATGTTTAAAGTGATTTTCAAGCTACCAGGGGCCCTAAACACAAGATTTGAGAAATGGGTAAAAGTGAATGAAAATGGCCAATTTACTCACTCTGAGGCCTTAAAAAGTGTTTCTCCTCCACGGGAAGTGAACTAAATAACATGTGGAGGCCTTTATTGTTCAAGCGAAAACGCCTGATTTTTGATGAAAGAGATAACCACCCCCCCTTACGACATGCTTCTGAAACTAAAAAAATTGTTCATTTTCAAATGTTGCGTCTTTGAACTACAATTAACATTGTACTTGGATAATCATTTTTGAGATAAAATGAGATGTTTAAAGTGATTTTCAAGCTTCCAGGGGCCCTAAACACAAGATTTGAGAAATGGGTAAAAATGAATGAAAATGGCCAATTTACTCATTCTGAGGCCTTAAAAGTGTTTCTCCTCCATGGGAAGTGAATTAAATAACATTTGGAGGCCTTTATTGTTCAAGCGAAAACGCCTGATTTTTGATGAAAGAGATAACCACCCCCCCCCTTACGACATGCTTCAGAAACTAAAAAAATGGTCCGTTTTCAAATGTTGCCTCTTTGAACTACAATTCACATTTGTACGTGGAAAATCACTTTTAAAGAAAAAATTGAGATGTTTAAAGTGATTTTCATGCTTCCAGGGGCCTTAAACACAAGATTTGAGGAAAGGGTAGAAGTGAATGAAAATGGCCAATTTACTCATTCTGAGGCCTTAAAAAGTGTTTCTCCTCCACGGGAAGTGAATTAAATAACATTTGTAGGCCTTTATTGTTCAAGCGAAAACGCCCGATTTTTGACGAAAGAGATAACCACCCCCCCTTACGACATGCTTCAGAAACTAAAAAAATGGTCCGTTTTCAAATGTTGCATCTTTGATCTACAATTAACATTGTACTTGGATAATCATTTTTGAGATAAAATGAGATGTTTAAAGTGATTTTCATGCTTCCAGGGGCCCTAAACACAAGATTTGAGAAATGGGTAAACGTAAATGAAAATAGCCAATTTATTCACTCTGAGGCCTTAAAAAGTGTTTCTCCTCCACGGGAAGTGAATTAAATAACATGTGGAGGCCTTTATTGTTCAAGCGAAAACGCCTGATTTTTGATGAAAGAGATAACCACCCACCCTTACGATATGCTCCTGAAACTAAAAAAATGGTTCATTTTCAAATGTTGCGTCTTTGATCTACAATTAACATTGTACTTGGATAATCACTTTTAGAGATAAAATGAGATGTTTAAAGTGATTTTCAAGCTACCAGGGGCCCTAAACACAAGATTTGAGAAATGGGTAAAAGTGAATGAAAATGGCCAATTTACTCACTCTGAGGCCTTAAAAAGTGTTTCTCCTCCACGGGAAGTGAATTGAATAACATGTGGAGGCCTTTATTGTTCAAGGGAAAACGCCTGATTTTGGATGAAAGAGATAACCACCCCCCCTTACGACATGCTTCTGAAACTAAAAAAACGGTTCATTTTCAAATGTTGCGTCTTTGATCTACAAATAACATTGTACTTGGATAATCACTTTTAGAGATAAAATGAGATGTTTAAAGTGATTTTCAAGCTTCCAGGGGCCCTAAACACAAGATTTGAGAAATGGGTAAACGTGAATGAAAATGGCCAATTTACTCACTCTGCGGCCTTAAAAAGTGTTTCTCCTCCACATGAAGTGAATAAAATAACATTTGGAGGCCTTTATTGTTCAATCCAAAACGCTTGTTTTTTGGTGAAAGAGATAACCACCCCCCCTTACGACATGCTTCAGAAACTAAAAAAATGGTCAGTTTTCAAATGTTGCCTCTTTGAACTACAATTAACATTTGTACGTGGAAAATCACTTTTAAAGATAAAATGAGATGTTTAAAGTGATTTTCATGCTTCCAGGGGCCTTAAACACGAGATTTGAGGAATGGGTAAAAGTGAATAAAAATGGCCAATTTACTCACTCTGCGGCCTTAAAAAGTGTTTCTCCTCCACGGAAAGTGAATAAAATAAAATTTGGAGGCCTTTATTGTTCCATCAAAAACGCCTGTTATTTGGTGAAAGAGATAACCACCCCCCCTTACGACATGCTTCAGAAACGAAAAAAATTGTCCATTTTCAAATGTTGCGTGTTTGAGCGACAATTCACATTTGTACGTGGATAATCACTTTTAGAGATAAAATTAGATGTTTAAAGTGATTTTCAAGCTACCAGGGGCCCTAAACACAAGATTTGAGAAATGGGTAAAAGTGAATGAAAATGGCCAATTTACTCACTCTGAGGCCTTAAAAAGTGTTTCTCCTCCACGGGAAGTGAATTAAATAACATGTGGAGGCCTTTATTGTTCATGCGAAAACGCCTGATTTTTGATGAAAGAGATAACCACCCCCCCTTACGACATGCTTCAGAAACTAAAAAAATGGTCAGTTTTCAAATGTTGCCTCTTTGAACTACAATTAACATTTGTACGTGGAAAATCACTTTTAGAGATAAAATGAGATGTTTAAAGTGATTTTCATGCTTCCAGGGGCCTTAAACACAAGATTTGAGGAATGGGTAAAAGTGAATGAAAATGGCCAATTTACTCATTCTGAGGCCTTAAAAAGTGTTTCTTCTCCACGGGAAGTTAATTAAATAACATTTGTAGGCCTTTATTGTTCAAGCGAAAACGCCCGATTTTTGACGAAAGAGATAACCACCCGCCTTACGACATGCTTTAGAAACTAAAAAAATGGTCAGTTTTCAAATGTTGCCTCTTTGAACTACAATTCACATTTGTGCGTGGAAAATCACTTTTAAAGATAAAATTAGATGTTTAAAGTGATTTTCATGCTTCCAGGGGCCTTAAACACGAGATTTGAGGAATGGGTAAAAGTGAATAAAAATGGCCAATTTACTCATTCTGCGGCCTTAAAAAGTGTTTCTCCTCCACAGGAAGTGAATAAAATAAAATTTGGAGGCCTTTATTGTTCCATCCAAAACGCCTGTTATTTGGTGAAAGAGATAACCACCCCCCCTTACGACATGCTTCAGAAACGAAAAAAATTGTCCATTTTCAAATGTTGCGTGTTTGAGCGACAATTCACATTTGTACGTGGATAATCACTTTTAGAGATAAAATTAGATGTTTAAAGTGATTTTCAAGCTACCAGGGGCCCTAAACACAAGATTTGAGAAATGGGTAAAAGTGAATGAAAATGGCCAATTTACTCACTCTGAGGCCTTAAAAAGTGTTTCTCCTCCACGGGAAGTGAATTAAATAACATGTGGAGGCCTTTATTGTTCAAGCGAAAACGCCTGATTTTTGATGAAAGAGATAACCACCCCCCCTTACGACATGCTTCTGAAACTAAAAAAATGGTTCATTTTCAAATGTTGCATCTTTGATCTACAATTAACATTGTACTTGGATAATCATTTTTAAGATAAAATGAGATGTTTAAAGTGATTTTCATGCTTCCAGGGGCCTTAAACACGAGATTTGAGGAATGGGTAAAAGTGAATGAAAATGGCCAATTTACTCACTCTGAGGCCTTAAAAAGTGTTTCTCCTCCACGGGAAGTGCATTAAATAACATGTGGAGGCCTTTATTGTTCAAGCGAAAACGCCTGATTTTTGATGAAAGAGATAACCACCCACCCTTACGACATGCTTCTGAAACTAAAAAAATGGTTCATTTTCAAATGTTGCGTCTTTGATCTACAATTACCTTGTACTTGGAAAATCACTTTTACAGATAAAATGAGATGTTTAAAGTGATTTTCAAGCATCCAGGGGCCCTAAACACAAGATTTGAGAAATGGGTAAACGTGAATGAAAATGGGCAATTTACTCACTCTGCGGCCTTAAAAAGTGTTTCTCCTCCACGGGAAGTGAATAAAATAACATTTGGAGGCCTTTATTGTTCAATCAAAAACGCCTGTTTTTTGGTGAAAGAGATAACCACCCCCCCTTACGACATGCTTCAGAAACTAAAAAAATTGTCAGTTTTCAAATGTTGCCTCTTTGAACTACAATTAACATTTGTACGTGGAAAATCACTTTTAAAGATACAATGAGATGTTTAAAGTGATTTTCATGCTTCCAGGGGCCTTAAACACAAGATTTGAGGAATGGGTTAAAGTGAATGAAAATGGCCAATTGACTCATTCTGAGGCCTTAAAAAGTGTTTCTCCTGTACGGGAAGTGAATTAAAAACCATTTGTAGGCCTTATTGTTCAAGCGAAAACATCCGATTTTTGACGAAAGAGATAACCACCCCCCCTTACGACATGCTTCAGAAACTAAAAAAATGGTCCGTTTTCAAATGTTGCCTCTTTGAACTACAATTCACATTTGTGCGTGGAAAATCACTTTTAAAGATAAAATTAGATGTTTAAAGTGATTTTCATGCTTCCAGGGGCCTTAAACACGAGATTTGAGGAATGGGTAAAAGTGAATAAAAATGGCCAATTTACTCATTCTGCGGCCTTAAAAAGTGTTTCTCCTCCACGGGAAGTGAATAAAATACCATTTGGAGGCCTTTATTGTTCAATCAAAAACGAGTGTTTTTTGGAGAAAGAGATAACCACCCCCCTTACGACATGCTTCAGAAACGAAAAAAATGGTCCATTTTCAAATGTTGCGTCTTTGAACGACAATTCACATTTGTACGTGGATAATCACTTTTAGAGATAAAATTAGATGTTTAAAGTGATTTTCAAGCTTCCAGGGGCCCTAAACACAAGATTTGAGAAATGGGTAAACGTGAATGAAAATGGCCAATTTACTCACTCTGCGGCCTTAAAAAGTGTTTCTCCTCCACGGGAAGTGAATAAAATAACATTTGGAGGCCTTTATTGTTCAATCAAAAACGCCTGTTTTTTGGAGAAAGAGATAACCACCCCCCCTTACGACATACTTCAGAAACGAAAAAAATGGTCCATTTTCAAATGTTGCCTCTTTGAACGACAATTCACATTTGTACGTGGATCATCACTTTTAGAGATAAAATTAGATGTTTAAAGTGATTTTCAATCTTCCAGGGGCCCTAAACACAAGATTTGAGAAATGGGTAAAAATGAATGAAAATGGCCAATTTACTCATTCTGAGGCCTTAAAAGTGTTTCTGCTCCATGGGAAGTGAATTAAATAACATTTGGAGGCCTTTATTGTTCAATCAAAAATGCCTGTTATTTGGTGAAAGAGATAACCACCCCCCTTACGACATGCTTCTGAAACAAAAAAATGGTTCATTTTCAAATGTTGCGTCTTTGAACTACAATTAACATTGTACTTGGATAATCATTTTTGAGATAAAATGAGATGTTTAAAGTGATTTTCAAGCTTCCAGGGGCCTTAAACACAAGATTTGAGGAATGGGTAGAAGTGAATGAAAATGGCCAATTTACTCATTCTGAGGCCTTAAAAAGTGTTTCTCCTCCACGGGAAGTGAATTAAATAACATTTGTAGGCCTTTATTGTTCAATCAAAAACGCCCGATTTTTGATGAAAGAGATAACCACCCCCCCTTACGACATGCTTCAGAAACTAAAAAAATGGTCAGTTTTCAAATGTTGCCTCTTTGAACTACAATTCACATTTGTACGTGGAAAATCTTTTTTAAAGATAAAATGAGATGTTTAAAGTGATTTTCATGATTCCAGTGGCCTTAAACACAAGATTTGAGGAATGGGTAAAAGTGAATGAAAATGGCCAATTTACTCACTCTGCGGCCTTAAAAAGTGTTTCTCCTCCACGGGAAGTGAATAAAATACCATTTGGAGGCCTTTATTGTTCAATCAAAAACGACTGTTTTTTGGAGAAAGAGATAACCACCCCCCCTTACGACATGCTTCAGAAACGAAAAAAATGGTCCATTTTCAAATGTTGCGTCTTTGAATGACAATTCACATTTGTACGTGGATAATCACTTTTAGAGATAAAATTAGATGTTTAAAGTGATTTTCAAGCTTCCAGGGGCCCTAAACACAAGATTTGAGAAATGGGTAAACGTGAATGAAAATGGCCAATTTACTCACTCTGCGGCCTTAAAAAGGGTTTCTCCTCCACGGGAAGTGAATAAAATAACATTTGGAGGCCTTTATTGTTCAATCAAAAACGTCTGTTTTTTGGTGAAAGAGATAACCACCCCCCTTACGACATGCTTCAGAAACGAAAAAAATGGTCCATTTTCAAATGTTGCCTCTTTGAACTACAATTCACATTTGTACGTGGATAATCACTTTTAGAGATAAAATTAGATGTTTAAAGTGATTTTCAAGCTTCCAGGGGCCCTAAACACAAGATTTGAGAAATGGGTAAAAATGAATGAAAATGGCCAATTTACTCATTCTGAGGCCTTAAAAGTGTTTCTGCTCCATGGGAAGTGAATTAAATAACATTTGGAGGCCTTTATTGTTCAATCAAAAACGCCTGTTATTTGGTGAAAGAGATAACCACCCCCCTTACGACATGCTTCAGAAACGAAAAAAATTGTCCATTTTCAAATGTTGCGTCTTTGAGCGACAATTCACATTTGTACGTGGATAATCACTTTTAGAGATAAAATTAGATGTTTAAAGTGATTTTCAAGCTACCAGGGGCCCTAAACACAAGATTTGAGAAATGGGTAAAAGTGAATGAAAATGGCCAATTTACTCACTCTGAGGCCTTAAAAAGTGTTTCTCCTCCACGGGAAGTGAACTAAATAACATGTGGAGGCCTTTATTGTTCAAGCGAAAACGCCTGATTTTTGATGAAAGAGATAACCACCCCCCCTTACGACATGCTTCTGAAACTAAAAAAATTGTTCATTTTCAAATGTTGCGTCTTTGAACTACAATTAACATTGTACTTGGATAATCATTTTTGAGATAAAATGAGATGTTTAAAGTGATTTTCAAGCTTCCAGGGGCCCTAAACACAAGATTTGAGAAATGGGTAAAAATGAATGAAAATGGCCAATTTACTCATTCTGAGGCCTTAAAAGTGTTTCTCCTCCATGGGAAGTGAATTAAATAACATTTGGAGGCCTTTATTGTTCAAGCGAAAACGCCTGATTTTTGATGAAAGAGATAACCACCCCCCCCTTACGACATGCTTCAGAAACTAAAAAAATGGTCCGTTTTCAAATGTTGCCTCTTTGAACTACAATTCACATTTGTACGTGGAAAATCACTTTTAAAGAAAAAATTGAGATGTTTAAAGTGATTTTCATGCTTCCAGGGGCCTTAAACACAAGATTTGAGGAAAGGGTAGAAGTGAATGAAAATGGCCAATTTACTCATTCTGAGGCCTTAAAAAGTGTTTCTCCTCCACGGGAAGTGAATTAAATAACATTTGTAGGCCTTTATTGTTCAAGCGAAAACGCCCGATTTTTGACGAAAGAGATAACCACCCCCCCTTACGACCTGCTTCAGAAACTAAAAAAATGGTCCGTTTTCAAATGTTGCATCTTTGATCTACAATTAACATTGTACTTGGATAATCATTTTTGAGATAAAATGAGATGTTTAAAGTGATTTTCATGCTTCCAGGGGCCCTAAACACAAGATTTGAGAAATGGGTAAACGTAAATGAAAATAGCCAATTTATTCACTCTGAGGCCTTAAAAAGTGTTTCTCCTCCACGGGAAGTTAATTAAATAACATTTGTAGGCCTTTATTGTTCAAGCGAAAACGCCCGATTTTTGACGAAAGAGATAACCACCCCCCCTTACGACATGCTTCAGAAACTAAAAAAGTGGTCCGTTTTCAAATGTTGCCTCTTTGAACTACAATTCACATTTGTACGTGGAAAATCACTTTTAAAGATAAAATGAGATGTTTAAAGTGATTTTCATGCTTCCAGGGGCCTTAAACACAAGATTTGAGGAATGGGTAGAAGTGAATGAAAATGGCCAATTTACTCATTCTGAGGCCTTAAAAAGTGTTTCTCCTCCACGGGAAGTGAATTAAATAACATTTGTAGGCCTTTATTGTTCAAGCGAAAACGCCCAATTTTTGACGAAAGAGATAACCACCCCCCCTTACGACATGCTTCAGAAACTAAAAAAATGGTCCGTTTTCAAATGTTGCCTCTTTGAACTACAATTCACATTTGTACGTGGAAAATCACTTTTAAAGATAAAATGAGATGTTTAAAGTGATTTTCATGCTTCCAGGGGCCTTAAACACAAGATTTGAGGAATGGGTAGAAGTGAATGAAAATGGCCAATTTACTCATTCTGAGGCCTTAAAAAGTGTTTCTCCTCCACGGGAAGTGAATTAAATAACATTTGTAGGCCTTTATTGTTCAAGTGAAAACGCCCGATTTTTGACGAAAGAGATAACCACCCCCACTTACGACATGCTTCAGAAACTAAAAAAATGGTCCGTTTTCAAATGTTGCCTCTTTGAACTACAATTCACATTTGTACGTGGAAAATCACTTTTAAAGATAAAATGAGATGTTTAAAGTGATTTTCATGCTTCCAGGGGCCTTAAACACAAGATCTGAGGAATGGGTAAAAGTGAATGAAAATGGCCAATTTACTCACTCTGCGGCCTTAAAAAGTGTTTCTCCTCCACGGGAAGTGAATAAAATACCATTTGGCGGCCTTTATTGTTCAATCAAAAACGACTGTTTTTTGGAGAAAGAGATAACCACCCACCCTTACGACATGCTTCTGAAACTAAAAAAATGGTTCATTTTCAAATGTTGCGTCTTTGAACTACAATTCACATTTGTACGTGGATAATCACTTTTAGAGATAAAATTAGATGTTTAAAGTGATTTTCAAACTTCCAGGGGCACTAAACACAAGATTTGAGAAATGGGTAAACGTGAATGAAAATGGCCAATTTACTCATTCTGAGGCCTTAAAAGTGTTTCTGCTCCATGGGAAGTGAATTAAATAACATTTGGAGGCCTTTATTGTTCAAGCGAAAACGCCTGATTTTTGATGAAAGAGATAACCACCCACCCTTACGACATGCTTCTGAAACTAAAAAAATGGTTCATTTTCAAATGTTGCGTCTTTGAACTACAATTAACATTGTACTTGGATAATCATTTTTGAGATAAAATGAGATGTTTAAAGTGATTTTCAAGCTTCCAGGGGCCTTAAACACAAGATTTGAGGAATGGGTAGAAGTGAATGAAAATGGCCAATTTACTCATTCTGAGGCCTTAAAAAGTGTTTCTCCTCCACGGGAAGTGAATTAAATAACATTTGTAGGCCTTTATTGTTCAATCAAAAACGCAAGATTTTTGATGAAAGAGATAACCACCCCCCCTTACGACATGCTTCAGAAACGAAAAAAATGGTCCATTTTCAAATGTTGCATCTTTGATCTACAATTAACATTGTACTTGGATAATCATTTTTGAGATAAAATGAGATGTTTAAAGTGATTTTCATGCTTCCAGGGGCCCTAAACACAAGATTTGAGAAATGGGTAAACGTAAATGAAAATGGCCAATTTATTCACTCTGAGGCCTTAAAAAGTGTTTCTCCTCCACGGGAAGTGAATTAAATAACATGTGGAGGCCTTTATTGTTCAAGCGAAAACGCCTGATTTTTGATGAAAGAGATAACCACCCACCCTTACGACATGCTTCTGAAACTAAAAAAATGGTTCATTTTCAAATGTTGCGTCTTTGATCTACAATTAACATTGTACTTGGATAATCACTTTTAGAGATAAAATGAGATGTTTAAAGTGATTTTCAAGCTACCAGGGGCCCTAAACACAAGATTTGAGAAATGGGTAAAAGTGAATGAAAATGGCCAATTTACTCACTCTGAGGCCTTAAAAAGTGTTTCTCCTCCACGGGAAGTGAATTGAATAACATGTGGAGGCCTTTATTGTTCAAGGGAAAACGCCTGATTTTGGATGAAAGAGATAACCACCCCCCCTTACGACATGCTTCTGAAACTAAAAAAACGGTTCATTTTCAAATGTTGCGTCTTTGATCTACAATTAACATTGTACTTGGATAATCACTTTTAGAGATAAAATGAGATGTTTAAAGTGATTTTTAAGCTTCCAGGGGCCCTAAACACAAGATTTGAGAAATGGGTAAACGTGAATGAAAATGGCCAATTTACTCACTCTGCGGCCTTAAAAAGTGTTTCTCCTCCACGGGAAGTGAATTAAATAACATTTGGAGGCCTTTATTGTTCAATCCAAAACGCCTGTTTTTTGGTGAAAGAGATAACCACCCCCCCTTACGACATGCTTCAGAAACTAAAAAAATGGTCAGTTTTCAAATGTTGCCTCTTTGAACTACAATTAACATTTGTACGTGGAAAATCACTTTTAAAGATAAAATGAGATGTTTAAAGTGATTTTCATGCTTCCAGGGGCCTTAAACACAAGATTTGAGGAATGGGTAAAAGTGAATGAAAATGGCCAATTTACTCATTCTGAGGCCTTAAAAAGTGTTTCTCCTCCACGGGAAGTTAATTAAATAACATTTGTAGGCCTTTATTGTTCAAGCGAAAACGCCCGATTTTTGACGAAAGAGATAACCACCCGCCTTACGACATGCTTTAGAAACTAAAAAAATGGTCAGTTTTCAAATGTTGCCTCTTTGAACTACAATTCACATTTGTGCGTGGAAAATCACTTTTAAAGATAAAGTTAGATGTTTAAAGTGATTTTCATGCTTCCAGGGGCCTTAAACACGAGATTTGAGGAATGGGTAAAAGTGAATAAAAATGGCCAATTTACTCACTCTGCGGCCTTAAAAAGTGTTTCTCCTCCACGGAAAGTGAATAAAATAAAATTTGGAGGCCTTTATTGTTCCATCAAAAACGCCTGTTATTTGGTGAAAGAGATAACCACCCCCCCTTACGACATGCTTCAGAAACGAAAAAAATTGTCCATTTTCAAATGTTGCGTGTTTGAGCGACAATTCACATTTGTACGTGGATAATCACTTTTAGAGATAAAATTAGATGTTTAAAGTGATTTTCAAGCTACCAGGGGCCCTAAACACAAGATTTGAGAAATGGGTAAAAGTGAATGAAAATGGCCAATTTACTCACTCTGAGGCCTTAAAAAGTGTTTCTCCTCCACGGGAACTGAATTAAATAACATGTGGAGGCCTTTATTGTTCAAGCGAAAACGCCTGATTTTTGATGAAAGAGATAACCACCCCCCCTTACGACATGCTTCAGAAACTAAAAAAATGGTCAGTTTTCAAATGTTGCCTCTTTGAACTACAATTAACATTTGTACGTGGAAAATCACTTTTAGAGATAAAATGAGATGTTTAAAGTGATTTTCATGCTTCCAGGGGCCTTAAACACAAGATTTGAGGAATGGGTAAAAGTGAATGAAAATGGCCAATTTACTCATTCTGCGGCCTTAAAAAGTGTTTCTCCTCCACGGGAAGTTAATTAAATAACATTTGTAGGCCTTTATTGTTCAAGCGAAAACGCCCGATTTTTGACGAAAGAGATAACCACCCGCCTTACGACATGCTTTAGAAACTAAAAAAATGGTCAGTTTTCAAATGTTGCCTCTTTGAACTACAATTCACATTTGTGCGTGGAAAATCACTTTTAAAGATAAAATGAGATGTTTAAAGTGATTTTCATGCTTCCAGGGGCCTTAAACACGAGATTTGAGGAATGGGTAAAAGTGAATAAAAATGGCCAATTTACTCATTCTGCGGCCTTAAAAAGTGTTTCTCCTCCACGGGAAGTGAATAAAATAACATGTGGAGGCCTTTATTGTTCAAGCGAAAACGCCTGATTTTTGATGAAAGAGATAACCACCCACCCTTACGACATGCTTCTGAAACTAAAAAAATGGTTCATTTTCAAATGTTGCGTCTTTGATCTACAATTACCTTGTACTTGGATAATCACTTTTACAGATAAAATGAGATGTTTAAAGTGATTTTCAAGCATCCAGGGGCCCTAAACACAAGATTTG
Organism: Triturus cristatus; assembly: GCF_964204655.1. Classification (NCBI taxonomy): domain Eukaryota; kingdom Metazoa; phylum Chordata; class Amphibia; order Caudata; family Salamandridae; genus Triturus; species Triturus cristatus. Next base: position 937,669,613 of record NC_140591.1, on the reverse strand, counting down.
AGAAATGGGTAAACGTGAATGAAAATGGGCAATTTACTCACTCTGCGGCCTTAAAAAGTGTTTCTCCTCCATGGGAAGTGAATAAAATAACATTTGGAGGCCTTTATTGTTCAATCAAAAACGCCTGTTTTTTGGTGAAAGAGATAACCACCCCCTCTTACGACATGCTTCAGAAACTAAAAAAATTGTCAGTTTTCAAATGTTGCCTCTTTGAACTACAATTAACATTTGTACGTGGAAAATCACTTTTAAAGATACAATGAGATGTTTAAAGTGATTTTCATGCTTCCAGGGGCCTTAAACACAAGATTTGAGGAATGGGTTAAAGTGAATGAAAATGGCCAATTTACTCATTCTGAGGCCTTAAAAAGTGTTTCTCCTGTACGGGAAGTGAATTAAATAACATTTGTAGGCCTTATTGTTCCATCCAAAACGCCTGTTATTTGGTGAAAGAGATAACCACCCCCCCTTACGACATGCTTCAGAAACGAAAAAAATTGTCCATTTTCAAATGTTGCGTGTTTGAGCGACAATTCACATTTGTACGTGGATAATCACTTTTAGAGATAAAATTAGATGTTTAAAGTGATTTTCAAGCTACCAGGGGCCCTAAACACAAAATTTGAGAAATGGGTAAAAGTGAATGAAAATGGCCAATTTACTCACTCTGAGGCCTTAAAAAGTGTTTCTCCTCCACGGGAAGTGAATTAAATAACATGTGGAGGCCTTTATTGTTCAAGCGAAAACGCCTGATTTTTGATGAAAGAGATAACCACCCACCCTTACGACATGCTTCTGAAACTAAAAAAATGGTTCATTTTCAAATGTTGCGTCTTTGATCTACAATTAACATTGTACTAGGATAATCACTTTTAGAGATAAAATGAGATGTTTAAAGTGATTTTCAAGCTACCAGGGGCCCTAAACACAAGATTTGAGAAATGGGTAAAAGTGAATGAAAATGGCCAATTTACTCACTCTGAGGCCTTAAAAAGTGTTTCTCCTCCACGGGAAGTGAATTGAATAACATGTGGAGGCCTTTATTGTTCAAGGGAAAACGCCTGATTTTGGATGAAAGAGATAACCACCCCCCCTTACGACATGCTTCTGAAACTAAAAAAACGGTTCATTTTCAAATGTTGCGTCTTTGATCTACAATTAACATTGTACTTGGATAATCACTTTTAGAGATAAAATGAGATGTTTAAAGTGATTTTCAAGCTTCCAGGGCCCCTAAACACAAGATTTGAGAAATGGGTAAACGTGAATGAAAATGGCCAATTTACTCACTCTGCGGCCTTAAAAAGTGTTTCTCCTCCACGGGAAGTGAATTAAATAACATTTGGAGGCCTTTATTGTTCAATCCAAAACGCCTGTTTTTTGGTGAAAGAGATAACCACCCCCCCTTACGACATGCTTCAGAAACTAAAAAAATGGTCAGTTTTCAAATGTTGCCTCTTTGAACTACAATTAACATTTGTACGTGGAAAATCACTTTTAAAGATAAAATGAGATGTTTAAAGTGATTTTCATGCTTCCAGGGGCCTTAAACACAAGATTTGAGGAATGGGTAAAAGTGAATGAAAATGGCCAATTTACTCATTCTGAGGCCTTAAAAAGTGTTTCTCCTCCACCGGAAGTTAATTAAATAACATTTGTAGGCCTTTATTGTTCAAGCGAAAACGCCCGATTTTTGACGAAAGAGATAACCACCCGCCTTACGACATGCTTTAGAAACTAAAAAAATGGTCAGTTTTCAAATGTTGCCTCTTTGAACTACAATTCACATTTGTGCGTGGAAAATCACTTTTAAAGATAAAATGAGATGTTTAAAGTGATTTTCATGCTTCCAGGGGCCTTAAACACGAGATTTGAGGAATGGGTAAAAGTGAATAAAAATGGCCAATTTACTCATTCTGCGGCCTTAAAAAGTGTTTCTCCTCCACGGGAAGTGAATAAAATAACATGTGGAGGCCTTTATTGTTCAAGCGAAAACGCCTGATTTTTGATGAAAGAGATAACCACCCACCCTTACGACATGCTTCTGAAACTAAAAAAATGGTTCATTTTCAAATGTTGCGTCTTTGATCTACAATTACCTTGTACTTGGATAATCACTTTTACAGATAAAATGAGATGTTTAAAGTGATTTTCAAGCATCCAGGGGCCCTAAACACAAGATTTGAGAAATGGGTAAACGTGAATGAAAATGGGCAATTTACTCACTCTGCGGCCTTAAAAAGTGTTTCTCCTCCACGGGAAGTGAATAAAATAACATTTGGAGGCCTTTATTGTTCAATCAAAAACGCCTGTTTTTTGGTGAAAGAGATAACCACCCCCTCTTACGACATGCTTCAGAAACTAAAAAAATTGTCAGTTTTCAAATGTTGCCTCTTTGAACTACAATTAACATTTGTACGTGGAAAATCACTTTTAAAGATACAATGAGATGTTTAAAGTGATTTTCATGCTTCCAGGGGCCTTAAACACAAGATTTGAGGAATGGGTTAAAGTGAATGAAAATGGCCAATTTACTCATTCTGAGGCCTTAAAAAGTGTTTCTCCTGTACGGGAAGTGAATTAAATAACATTTGTAGGCCTTATTGTTCCATCCAAAACGCCTGTTATTTGGTGAAAGAGATAACCACCCCCCCTTACGACATGCTTCAGAAACGAAAAAAATTGTCCATTTTCAAATGTTGCGTGTTTGAGCGACAATTCACATTTGTACGTGGATAATCACTTTTAGAGATAAAATTAGATGTTTAAAGTGATTTTCAAGCTACCAGGGGCCCTAAACACAAAATTTGAGAAATGGGTAAAAGTGAATGAAAATGGCCAATTTACTCACTCTGAGGCCTTAAAAAGTGTTTCTCCTCCACGGGAAGTGAATTAAATAACATGTGGAGGCCTTTATTGTTCAAGCGAAAACGCCTGATTTTTGATGAAAGAGATAACCACCCCCCCTTACGACATGCTTCATAAACTAAAAAAATGGTCCGTTTTCAAATGTTGCCTCTTTGAACTACAATTCACATTTGTACGTGGAAAATCACTTTTAAAGATAAAATGAGATGTTTAAAGTGATTTTCATGCTTCCAGGGGCCTTAAACACAAGATCTGAGGAATGGGTAAAAGTGAATGAAAATGGCCAATTTACTCACTCTGCGGCCTTAAAAAGTGTTTCTCCTCCACGGGAAGTGAATAAAATACCATTTGGAGGCCTTTATTGTTCAATCAAAAACGACTGTTTTTTGGAGAAAGAGATAACCACCCCCCCTTACGACATGCTTCAGAAACGAAATAAATGGTCCATTTTCAAATGTTGCGTCTTTGAACGACAATTCACATTTGTACGTGGATAATCACTTTTAGAGATAAAATTAGATGTTTAAAGTGATTTTCAAGCTTCCAGGGGCACTAAACACAAGATTTGAGAAATGGGTAAAAGTGAATGAAAATGGCCAATTTACTCACTCTGAGGCCTTAAAAAGTGTTTCTCCTCCACGGGAAGTGAATTAAATAACATGTGGAGGCCTTTATTGTTCAAGCGAAAACGCCTGATTTTTGATGAAAGAGATAACCACCCCCCCTTACGACATGCTTCTGAAACTAAAAAAATGGTTCATTTTCAAATGTTGCATCTTTGATCTACAATTAACATTGTACTTGGATAATCATTTTTGAGATAAAATGAGATGTTTAAAGTGATTTTCATGCTTCCAGGGGCCTTAAACACGAGATTTGAGGAATGGGTAAAAGTGAATGAAAATGGCCAATTTACTCACTCTGAGGCCTTAAAAAGTGTTTCTTCTCCACGGGAAGTGCATTAAATAACATGTGGAGGCCTTTATTGTTCAAGCGAAAACGCCTGATTTTTGATGAAAGAGATAACCACCCACCCTTACGACATGCTTCTGAAACTAAAAAAATGGTTCATTTTCAAATGTTGCGTCTTTGATCTACAATTACCTTGTACTTGGATAATCACTTTTACAGATAAAATGAGATGTTTAAAGTGATTTTAAAGCATCCAGGGGCCCTAAACACAAGATTTGAGAAATGGGTAAACGTGAATGAAAATGGGCAATTTACTCACTCTGCGGCCTTAAAAAGTGTTTCTCCTCCACGGGAAGTGAATAAAATAACATTTGGAGGCCTTTATTGTTCAATCAAAAACGCCTGTTTTTTGGTGAAAGAGATAACCACCCCCCCTTACGACATGCTTCAGAAACTAAAAAAATTGTCAGTTTTCAAATGTTGCCTCTTTGAACTACAATTAACATTTGTACGTGGAAAATCACTTTTAAAGATACAATGAGATGTTTAAAGTGATTTTCATGCTTCCAGGGGCCTTAAACACAAGATTTGAGGAATGGGTTAAAGTGAATGAAAATGGCCAATTTACTCATTCTGAGGCCTTAAAAAGTGTTTCTCCTGTACGGGAAGTGAATTAAATAACATTTGTAGGCCTTATTGTTCAAGCGAAAACATCCGATTTTTGACGAAAGAGATAACCACCCCCCCTTACGACATGCTTCAGAAACTAAAAAAATGGTCCGTTTTCAAATGTTGCCTCTTTGAACTACAATTCACATTTGTACGTGGAAAATCACTTTTAAAGATAAAATGAGATGTTTAAAGTGATTTTCATGCTTCCAGGGGCCTTAAACACAAGATTTGAGGAATGGGTAGAAGTGAATGAAAATGGCCAATTTACTCATTCTGAGGCCTTAAAAAGTGTTTCTCCTCCACGGGAAGTGAATTAAATAACATTTGTAGGCTTTATTGTTCAAGCGAAAACGCCCAATTTTTGACGAAAGAGATAACCACCCCCCCTTACGACATGCTTCAGAAACTAAAAAAATGGTCCGTTTTCAAATGTTGCCTCTTTGAACTACAATTCACATTTGTACGTGGAAAATCACTTTTAAAGATAAAATGAGATGTTTAAAGTGATTTTCATGCTTCCAGGGGCCTTAAACACAAGATTTGAGGAATGGGTAGAAGTGAATGAAAATGGCCAATTTACTCATTCTGAGGCCTTAAAAAGTGTTTCTCCTCCACGGAAAGTGAATTAAATAACATTTGTAGGCCTTTATTGTTCAATCAAAAACGCCCGATTTTTGATGAAAGAGATAACCACCCCCCCTTACGACATGCTTCAGAAACGAAAAAAATGGTCCATTTTCAAATGTTGCCTCTTTGAACTACAATTCACATTTGTACGTGGATAATCACTTTTAGAGATAAAATTAGATGTTTAAAGTGATTTTCAAGCTTCCAGGGGCCCTAAACACAAGATTTGAGAAATGGGTAAACGTGAATGAAAATGGCCAATTTACTCACTCTGCGGCCTTAAAAAGTGTTTCTCCTCCACGGGAAGTGAATAAAATAACATTTGGAGGCCTTTATTGTTCAATCAAAAACGTCTGTTTTTTGGTGAAAGAGATAACCACCCCCCTTACGACATGCTTCAGAAACGAAAAAAATGGTCCATTTTCAAATGTTGCCTCTTTGAACTACAATTCACATTTGTACGTGGATAATCACTTTTAGAGATAAAATTAGATGTTTAAAGTGATTTTCAAGCTTCCAGGGGCCCTAAACACAAGATTTGAGAAATGGGTAAAAATGAATGAAAATGGCCAATTTACTCATTCTGAGGCCTTAAAAGTGTTACTGCTCCATGGGAAGAGAATTAAATAACATTTGGAGGCCTTTATTGTTCAAGCGAAAACGCCTGATTTTTGATGAAAGAGATAACCACCCACCCTTACGACATGCTTCTGAAACTAAAAAAATGGTTCATTTTCAAATGTCGCGTCTTTGAACTACAATTAACATCGTACTTGGATAATCATTTTTGAGATAAAATGAGATGTTTAAAGTGATTTTCAAGCTTCCAGGGGCCCTAAACACAAGATTTGAGAAATGGGTAAACGTAAATGAAAATGGCCAATTTATTCACTCTGAGGCCTTAAAAAGTTTTTCTCCACCCAAGAAAGTGAATTAAATGACATTTGTAGACTTTTATTGTTCAAGCGAAAACGCCAGATTTTTGACGAAAGAGATAACCACCCCCCCTTACGACATGCTTCAGAAACGAAAAAAATGGTCCATTTTCAAATGTTGCCTCTTTGAACGGCAATTCACATTTGTACGTGGATAATCACTTTTCGAGATAAAATTAGATGTTTAAAGTGATTTTCAAGCTTCCAGGGGCCCTAAACACAAGATTTGAGAAATGGGTAAAAATGAATGAAAATGGCCAATTTACTCACTCCGAGGCCTTAAAAAGTGTTTCTCCTCCACGGGAAGTGAATTAAATAACATGTGGAGGCCTTTATTGTTCAAGCGAAAACGCCTGATTTTTGATGAAAGAGATAACCACCCCCCCTTACGACATGCTTCTGAAACTAAAAAAATGGTTCATTTTCAAATGTTGCATCTTTGATCTACAATTAACATTGTACTTGGATAATCATTTTTGAGATAAAATGAGATGTTTAAAGTGATTTTCATGCTTCCAGGGGCCTTAAACACGAGATTTGAGGAATGGGTAAAAGTGAATGAAAATGGCCAATTTACTCACTCTGAGGCCTTAAAAAGTGTTTCTCCTCCACGGGAAGTGAATTAAATAACATGTGGAGGCCTTTATTGTTCAAGCGAAAACGCCTGATTTTTGATGAAAGAGATAACCACCCACCCTTACGACATGCTTCTGAAACTAAAAAAATGGTTCATTTTCAAATGTTGCGTCTTTGATCTACAATTACCTTGTACTTGGATAATCACTTTTAGAGATAAAATGAGATGTTTAAAGTGATTTTCAAGCATCCAGGGGCCCTAAACACAAGATTTGAGAAATGGGTAAACGTGAATGAAAATGGGCAATTTACTCACTCTGAGGCCTTAAAAAGTGTTTCTCCTCCACGGGAAGTGAATTAAATAACATGTGGAGTCCTTTATTGTTCAAGCGAAAACGCCTGATTTTTGATGAAAGAGATAACCACCCACCCTTACGACATGCTTCTGAAACTAAAAAAATGGTTCATTTTCAAATGTTGCGTCTTTGATCTACAATTACCTTGTACTTGGATAATCACTTTTAGAGATAAAATGAGATGTTTAAAGTGATTTTCAAGCATCCAGGGGCCCTAAACACAAGATTTGAGAAATGGGTTAAAGTGAATGAAAATGGGCAATTTACTCATTCTGAGGCCTTAAAAAGTGTTTCTCCTGTACGGGAAGTGAATTAAATAACATTTGTAGGCCTTATTGTTCAAGCGAAAACATCCGATTTTTGACGAAAGAGATAACCACCCCCCCTTACGACATGCTTCAGAAACTAAAAAAATGGTCCGTTTTCAAATGTTGCCTCTTTGAACTACAATTCACATTTGTACGTGGAAAATCACTTTTAAAGATAAAATGAGATGTTTAAAGTGATTTTCAAGCTTCCAGGGGCCTTAAACACAAGATTTGAGGAATGGGTAGAAGTGAATGAAAATGGCCAATTTACTCATTCTGAGGCCTTAAAAAGTGTTTCTCCTCCACGGAAAGTGAATTAAATAACATTTGTAGGCCTTTATTGTTCAATCAAAAACGCCCGATTTTTGATGAAAGAGATAACCACCCCCCCTTACGACATGCTTCAGAAACGAAAAAAATGGTCCATTTTCAAATGTTGCCTCTTTGAACTACAATTCACATTTGTACGTGGATAATCACTTTTAGAGATAAAATTAGATGTTTAAAGTGATTTTCAAGCTTCCAGGGGCCCTAAACACAAGATTTGAGAAATGGGTAAACGTGAATGAAAATGGCCAATTTACTCACTCTGCGGCCTTAAAAAGTGTTTCTCCTCCACGGGAAGTGAATAAAATAACATTTGGAGGCCTTTATTGTTCAATCAAAAACGTCTGTTTTTTGGTGAAAGAGATAACCACCCCCCTTACGACATGCTTCAGAAACGAAAAAAATGGTCCATTTTCAAATGTTGCCTCTTTGAACTACAATTAACATTGTACTTGGATAATCATTTTTGAGATAAAATGAGATGTTTAAAGTGATTTTCATGCTTCCAGGGGCCTTAAACACAAGATTTGAGAAATGGGTAAACGTAAATGAAAATGGCCAATTTATTCACTCTGAGGCCTTAAAAAGTTTTTCTCCACCCAAGAAAGTGAATTAAATGACATTTGTAGACTTTTATTGTTCAAGCGAAAACGCCAGATTTTTGACGAAAGAGATAACCACCCCCCCTTACGACATGCTTCAGAAACGAAAAAAATGGTCCATTTTCAAATGTTGCCTCTTTGAACGGCAATTCACATTTGTACGTGGATAATCACTTTTCGAGATAAAATTAGATGTTTAAAGTGATTTTCAAGCTTCCAGGGGCCCTAAACACAAGATTTGAGAAATTGGTAAAAATGAATGAAAATGGCCAATTTACTCACTCTGAGGCCTTAAAAAGTGTTTCTCCTCCACGGGAAGTGAATTAAATAACATGTGGAGGCCTTTATTGTTCAAGCGAAAACGCCTGATTTTTGATGAAAGAGATAACCACCCCCCCTTACGACATGCTTCTGAAACTAAAAAAATGGTTCATTTTCAAATGTTGCATCTTTGATCTACAATTAACATTGTACTTGGATAATCATTTTTGAGATAAAATGAGATGTTTAAAGTGATTTTCATGCTTCCAGGGGCCTTAAACACGAGATTTGAGGAATGGGTAAAAGTGAATGAAAATGGCCAATTTACTCACTCTGAGGCCTTAAAAAGTGTTTCTCCTCCACGGGAAGTGAATTAAATAACATGTGGAGGCCTTTATTGTTCAAGCGAAAACGCCTGATTTTTGATGAAAGAGATAACCACCCACCCTTACGACATGCTTCTGAAACTAAAAAAATGGTTCATTTTCAAATGTTGCGTCTTTGATCTACAATTACCTTGTACTTGGATAATCACTTTTAGAGATAAAATGAGATGTTTAAAGTGATTTTCAAGCATCCAGGGGCCCTAAACACAAGATTTGAGAAATGGGTAAACGTGAATGAAAATGGGCAATTTACTCACTCTGAGGCCTTAAAAAGTGTTTCTCCTCCACGGGAAGTGAATTAAATAACATGTGGAGTCCTTTATTGTTCAAGCGAAAACGCCTGATTTTTGATGAAAGAGATAACCACCCACCCTTACGACATGCTTCTGAAACTAAAAAAATGGTTCATTTTCAAATGTTGCGTCTTTGATCTACAATTACCTTGTACTTGGATAATCACTTTTAGAGATAAAATGAGATGTTTAAAGTGATTTTCAAGCATCCAGGGGCCCTAAACACAAGATTTGAGAAATGGGTAAACGTGAATGAAAATGGGCAATTTACTCACTCTGCGGCCTTAAAAAGTGTTTCTCCTCCACGGGAAGTGAATAAAATAACATTTGGAGGCCTTTATTGTTCAATCAAAAACGCCTGTTTTTTGGAGAAAGAGATAACCACCCCCCCTTACGACATACTTCAGAAACGAAAAAAATGGTCCATTTTCAAATGTTGCCTCTTTGAACGACAATTCACATTTGTACGTGGATAATCACTTTTAGAGATAAAATTAGATGTTTAAAGTGATTTTCATGCTTCCAGGGGCCTTAAACACGAGATTTGAGGAATGGGTAAAAGTGAATAAAAATGGCCAATTTACTCACTCTGCGGCCTTAAAAAGTGTTTCTCCTCCACGGGAAGTGAATAAAATTAAATTTGGAGGCCTTTATTGTTCCATCCAAAACGCCTGTTATTTGGTGAAAGAGATAACCACCCCCCCTTACGACATGCTTCAGAAACGAAAAAAAATGTCCATTTTCAAATGTTGCGTGTTTGAGCGACAATTCACCTTTGTACGTGGATAATCACTTTTAGAGATAAAATTAGATGTTTAAAGTGATTTTCAAGCTACCAGGGGCCCTAAACACAAGATTTGAGAAATGGGTAAAAGTGAATGAAAATGGCCAATTTACTCACTCTGAGGCCTTAAAAAGTGTTTCTCCTCCACGGGAAGTGAATTAAATAACATGTGGAGGCCTTTATTGTTCAAGCGAAAACGCCTGATTTTTGATGAAAGAGATAACCACCCCCCCTTACGACATGCTTCTGAAACTAAAAAAATGGTTCATTTTCAAATGTTGCATCTTTGATCTACAATTAACATTGTACTTGGATAATCATTTTTGAGATAAAATGAGATGTTTAAAGTGATTTTCATGCTTCCAGGGGCCTTAAACACGAGATTTGGGGAATGGGTAAAAGTGAATGAAAATGGCCAATTTACTCACTCTGAGGCCTTAAAAAGTGTTTCTCCTCCACGGGAAGTGCATTAAATAACATGTGGAGGCCTTTATTGTTCAAGCGAAAACGCCTGATTTTTGATGAAAGAGATAACCACCCACCCTTACGACATGCTTCTGAAACTAAAAAAATGGTTCATTTTCAAATGTTGCGTCTTTGATCTACAATTACCTTGTACTTGGATAATCACTTTTACAGATAAAATGAGATGTTTAAAGTGATTTTAAAGCATCCAGGGGCCCTAAACACAAGATTTGAGAAATGGGTAAACGTGAATGAAAATGGGCAATTTACTCACTCTGCGGCCTTAAAAAGTGTTTCTCCTCCACGGGAAGTGAATAAAATAACATTTGGAGGCCTTTATTGTTCAATCAAAAACGCCTGTTTTTTGGTGAAAGAGATAACCACCCCCCCTTACGACATGCTTCAGAAACTAAAAAAATTGTCAGTTTTCAAATGTTGCCTCTTTGAACTACAATTAACATTTGTACGTGGAAAATCACTTTTAAAGATACAATGAGATGTTTAAAGTGATTTTCATGCTTCCAGGGGCCTTAAACACAAGATTTGAGGAATGGGTTAAAGTGAATGAAAATGGCCAATTTACTCATTCTGAGGCCTTAAAAAGTGTTTCTCCTGTACGGGAAGTGAATTAAATAACATTTGTAGGCCTTATTGTTCAAGCGAAAACATCCGATTTTTGACGAAAGAGATAACCACCCCCCCTTACGACATGCTTCAGAAACTAAAAAAATGGTCCGTTTTCAAATGTTGCCTCTTTGAACTACAATTCACATTTGTACGTGGAAAATCACTTTTAAAGATAAAATGAGATGTTTAAAGTGATTTTCATGCTTCCAGGGGCCTTAAACACAAGATTTGAGGAATGGGTAGAAGTGAATGAAAATGGCCAATTTACTCATTCTGAGGCCTTAAAAAGTGTTTCTCCTCCACGGGAAGTGAATTAAATAACATTTGTAGGCTTTATTGTTCAAGCGAAAACGCCCAATTTTTGACGAAAGAGATAACCACCCCCCCTTACGACATGCTTCAGAAACTAAAAAAATGGTCCGTTTTCAAATGTTGCCTCTTTGAACTACAATTCACATTTGTACGTGGAAAATCACTTTTAAAGATAAAATGAGATGTTTAAAGTGATTTTCATGCTTCCAGGGGCCTTAAACACAAGATTTGAGGAATGGGTAGAAGTGAATGAAAATGGCCAATTTACTCATTCTGAGGCCTTAAAAAGTGTTTCTCCTCCACGGGAAGTGAATTAAATAACATTTGTAGGCCTTTATTGTTCAAGTGAAAACGCCCGATTTTTGACGAAAGAGATAACCACCCCCCCTTACGACATGCTTCATAAACTAAAAAAATGGTCCGTTTTCAAATGTTGCCTCTTTGAACTACAATTCACATTTGTACGTTGAAAATCACTTTTAAAGATAAAATGAGATGTTTAAAGTGATTTTCATGCTTCCAGGGGCCTTAAACACAAGATCTGAGGAATGGGTAAAAGTGAATGAAAATGGCCAATTTACTCACTCTGCGGCCTTAAAAAGTGTTTCTCCTCCACGGGAAGTGAATAAAATACCATTTGGAGGACTTTATTGTTCAATCAAAAACGACTGTTTTTTGGAGAAAGAGATAACCACCCCCCCTTACGACATGCTTCAGAAACGAAATAAATGGTCCATTTTCAAATGTTGCGTCTTTGAACGACAATTCACATTTGTACGTGGATAATCACTTTTAGAGATAAAATTAGATGTTTAAAGTGATTTTCAAGCTTCCAGGGGCACTAAACACAAGATTTGAGAAATGGGTAAACGTGAATGAAAATGGCCAATTTACTCATTCTGAGGCCTTAAAAGTGTTTCTGCTCCATGGGAAGTGAATTAAATAACATTTGGAGGCCTTTATTGTTCAAGCGAAAACGCCTGATTTTTGATGAAAGAGATAACCACCCACCCTTACGACATGCTTCTGAAACTAAAAAAATGGTTCATTTTCAAATGTTGCGTCTTTGAACTACAATTAACATTGTACTTGGATAATCATTTTTGAGATAAAATGAGATGTTTAAAGTGATTTTCAAGCTTCCAGGGGCCTTAAACACAAGATTTGAGGAATGGGTAGAAGTGAATGAAAATGGCCAATTTACTCATTCTGAGGCCTTAAAAAGTGTTTCTCCTCCACGGAAAGTGAATTAAATAACATTTGTAGGCCTTTATTGTTCAATCAAAAACGCCCGATTTTTGATGAAAGAGATAACCACCCCCCCTTACGACATGCTTCAGAAACGAAAAAAATGGTCCATTTTCAAATGTTGCCTCTTTGAACTACAATTCACATTTGTACGTGGATAATCACTTTTAGAGATAAAATTAGATGTTTAAAGTGATTTTCAAGCTTCCAGGGGCCCTAAACACAAGATTTGAGAAATGGGTAAACGTGAATGAAAATGGCCAATTTACTCACTCTGCGGCCTTAAAAAGTGTTTCTCCTCCACGGGAAGTGAATAAAATAACATTTGGAGGCCTTTATTGTTCAATCAAAAACGTCTGTTTTTTGGTGAAAGAGATAACCACCCCCCTTACGACATGCTTCAGAAACGAAAAAAATGGTCCATTTTCAAATGTTGCCTCTTTGAACTACAATTCACATTTGTACGTGGATAATCACTTTTAGAGATAAAATTAGATGTTTAAAGTGATTTTCAAGCTTCCAGGGGCCCTAAACACAAGATTTGAGAAATGGGTAAAAATGAATGAAAATGGCCAATTTACTCATTCTGAGGCCTTAAAAGTGTTACTGCTCCATGGGAAGAGAATTAAATAACATTTGGAGGCCTTTATTGTTCAAGCGAAAACGCCTGATTTTTGATGAAAGAGATAACCACCCACCCTTACGACATGCTTCTGAAACTAAAAAAATGGTTCATTTTCAAATGTCGCGTCTTTGAACTACAATTAACATCGTACTTGGATAATCATTTTTGAGATAAAATGAGATGTTTAAAGTGATTTTCAAAATTCCAGGGGCCCTAAACACAAGATTTGAGAAATGGGTAAACGTAAATGAAAATGGCCAATTTATTCACTCTGAGGCCTTAAAAAGTTTTTCTCCACCCAAGAAAGTGAATTAAATGACATTTGTAGACTTTTATTGTTCAAGCGAAAACGCCAGATTTTTGACGAAAGAGATAACCACCCCCCCTTACGACATGCTTCAGAAACGAAAAAAATGGTCCATTTTCAAATGTTGCCTCTTTGAACGGCAATTCACATTTGTACGTGGATAATCACTTTTCGAGATAAAATTAGATGTTTAAAGTGATTTTCAAGCTTCCAGGGGCCCTAAACACAAGATTTGAGAAATGGGTAAAAATGAATGAAAATGGCCAATTTACTCACTCTGAGGCCTTAAAAAGTGTTTCTCCTCCACGGGAAGTGAATTAAATAACATGTGGAGGCCTTTATTGTTCAAGCGAAAACGCCTGATTTTTGATGAAAGAGATAACCACCCCCCCTTACGACATGCTTCTGAAACTAAAAAAATGGTTCATTTTCAAATGTTGCATCTTTGATCTACAATTAACATTGTACTTGGATAATCATTTTTGAGATAAAATGAGATGTTTAAAGTGATTTTCATGCTTCCAGGGGCCTTAAACACGAGATTTGAGGAATGGGTAAAAGTGAATGAAAATGGCCAATTTACTCACTCTGAGGCCTTAAAAAGTGTTTCTCCTCCACGGGAAGTGAATTAAATAACATGTGGAGGCCTTTATTGTTCAAGCGAAAACGCCTGATTTTTGATGAAAGAGATAACCACCCACCCTTACGACATGCTTCTGAAACTAAAAAAATGGTTCATTTTCAAATGTTGCGTCTTTGATCTACAATTACCTTGTACTTGGATAATCACTTTTAGAGATAAAATGAGATGTTTAAAGTGATTTTCAAGCATCCAGGGGCCCTAAACACAAGATTTGAGAAATGGGTAAACGTGAATGAAAATGGGCAATTTACTCACTCTGAGGCCTTAAAAAGTGTTTCTCCTCCACGGGAAGTGAATTAAATACCATGTGGAGTCCTTTATTGTTCAAGCGAAAACGCCTGATTTTTGATGAAAGAGATAACCACCCACCCTTACGACATGCTTCTGAAACTAAAAAAATGGTTCATTTTCAAATGTTGCGTCTTTGATCTACAATTACCTTGTACTTGGATAATCACTTTTAGAGATAAAATGAGATGTTTAAAGTGATTTTCAAGCATCCAGGGGCCCTAAACACAAGATTTGAGAAATGGGTTAAAGTGAATGAAAATGGGCAATTTACTCATTCTGAGGCCTTAAAAAGTGTTTCTCCTGTACGGGAAGTGAATTAAATAACATTTGTAGGCCTTATTGTTCAAGCGAAAACATCCGATTTTTGACGAAAGAGATAACCACCCCCCCTTACGACATGCTTCAGAAACTAAAAAAATGGTCCGTTTTCAAATGTTGCCTCTTTGAACTACAATTCACATTTGTACGTGGAAAATCACTTTTAAAGATAAAATGAGATGTTTAAAGTGATTTTCATGCTTCCAGGGGCCTTAAACACAAGATTTGAGGAATGGGTAGAAGTGAATGAAAATGGCCAATTTACTCATTCTGAGGCCTTAAAAAGTGTTTCTCCTCCACGGGAAGTGAATTAAATAACATTTGTAGGCTTTATTGTTCAAGCGAAAACGCCCAATTTTTGACGAAAGAGATAACCACCCCCCCTTACGACATGCTTCAGAAACTAAAAAAATGGTCCGTTTTCAAATGTTGCCTCTTTGAACTACAATTCACATTTGTACGTGGAAAATCACTTTTAAAGATAAAATGAGATGTTTAAAGTGATTTTCATGCTTCCAGGGGCCTTAAACACAAGATTTGAGGAATGGGTAGAAGTGAATGAAAATGGCCAATTTACTCATTCTGAGGCCTTAAAAAGTGTTTCTCCTCCACGGGAAGTGAATTAAATAACATTTGTAGGCCTTTATTGTTCAAGTGAAAACGCCCGATTTTTGACGAAAGAGATAACCACCCCCCCTTACGACATGCTTCATAAACTAAAAAAATGGTCCGTTTTCAAATGTTGCCTCTTTGAACTACAATTCACATTTGTACGTTGAAAATCACTTTTAAAGATAAAATGAGATGTTTAAAGTGATTTTCATGCTTCCAGGGGCCTTAAACACAAGATCTGAGGAATGGGTAAAAGTGAATGAAAATGGCCAATTTACTCACTCTGCGGCCTTAAAAAGTGTTTCTCCTCCACGGGAAGTGAATAAAATACCATTTGGAGGCCTTTATTGTTCAATCAAAAACGACTGTTTTTTGGAGAAAGAGATAACCACCCCCCCTTACGACATGCTTCAGAAACGAAATAAATGGTCCATTTTCAAATGTTGCGTCTTTGAACGACAATTCACATTTGTACGTGGATAATCACTTTTAGAGATAAAATTAGATGTTTAAAGTGATTTTCAAGCTTCCAGGGGCACTAAACACAAGATTTGAGAAATGGGTAAACGTGAATGAAAATGGCCAATTTACTCATTCTGAGGCCTTAAAAGTGTTTCTGCTCCATGGGAAGTGAATTAAATAACATTTGGAGGCCTTTATTGTTCAAGCGAAAACGCCTGATTTTTGATGAAAGAGATAACCACCCACCCTTACGACATGCTTCTGAAACTAAAAAAATGGTTCATTTTCAAATGTTGCGTCTTTGAACTACAATTAACATTGTACTTGGATAATCATTTTTGAGATAAAATGAGATGTTTAAAGTGATTTTCAAGCTTCCAGGGGCCTTAAACACAAGATTTGAGGAATGGGTAGAAGTGAATGAAAATGGCCAATTTACTCATTCTGAGGCCTTAAAAAGTGTTTCTCCTCCACGGAAAGTGAATTAAATAACATTTGTAGGCCTTTATTGTTCAATCAAAAACGCCCGATTTTTGATGAAAGAGATAACCACCCCCCCTTACGACATGCTTCAGAAACGAAAAAAATGGTCCATTTTCAAATGTTGCCTCTTTGAACTACAATTCACATTTGTACGTGGATAATCACTTTTAGAGATAAAATTAGATGTTTAAAGTGATTTTCAAGCTTCCAGGGGCCCTAAACACAAGATTTGAGAAATGGGTAAACGTGAATGAAAATGGCCAATTTACTCACTCTGCGGCCTTAAAAAGTGTTTCTCCTCCACGGGAAGTGAATAAAATAACATTTGGAGGCCTTTATTGTTCAATCAAAAACGTCTGTTTTTTGGTGAAAGAGATAACCACCCCCCTTACGACATGCTTCAGAAACGAAAAAAATGGTCCATTTTCAAATGTTGCCTCTTTGAACTACAATTAACATTGTACTTGGATAATCATTTTTGAGATAAAATGAGATGTTTAAAGTGATTTTCATGCTTCCAGGGGCCTTAAACACAAGATTTGAGAAATGGGTAAACGTAAATGAAAATGGCCAATTTATTCACTCTGAGGCCTTAAAAAGTTTTTCTCCACCCAAGAAAGTGAATTAAATGACATTTGTAGACTTTTATTGTTCAAGCGAAAACGCCAGATTTTTGACGAAAGAGATAACCACCCCCCCTTACGACATGCTTCAGAAACGAAAAAAATGGTCCATTTTCAAATGTTGCCTCTTTGAACGGCAATTCACATTTGTACGTGGATAATCACTTTTCGAGATAAAATTAGATGTTTAAAGTGATTTTCAAGCTTCCAGGGGCCCTAAACACAAGATTTGAGAAATTGGTAAAAATGAATGAAAATGGCCAATTTACTCACTCTGAGGCCTTAAAAAGTGTTTCTCCTCCACGGGAAGTGAATTAAATAACATGTGGAGGCCTTTATTGTTCAAGCGAAAACGCCTGATTTTTGATGAAAGAGATAACCACCCCCCCTTACGACATGCTTCTGAAACTAAAAAAATGGTTCATTTTCAAATGTTGCATCTTTGATCTACAATTAACATTGTACTTGGATAATCATTTTTGAGATAAAATGAGATGTTTAAAGTGATTTTCATGCTTCCAGGGGCCTTAAACACGAGATTTGAGGAATGGGTAAAAGTGAATGAAAATGGCCAATTTACTCACTCTGAGGCCTTAAAAAGTGTTTCTCCTCCACGGGAAGTGAATTAAATAACATGTGGAGGCCTTTATTGTTCAAGCGAAAACGCCTGATTTTTGATGAAAGAGATAACCACCCACCCTTACGACATGCTTCTGAAACTAAAAAAATGGTTCATTTTCAAATGTTGCGTCTTTGATCTACAATTACCTTGTACTTGGATAATCACTTTTAGAGATAAAATGAGATGTTTAAAGTGATTTTCAAGCATCCAGGGGCCCTAAACACAAGATTTGAGAAATGGGTAAACGTGAATGAAAATGGGCAATTTACTCACTCTGAGGCCTTAAAAAGTGTTTCTCCTCCACGGGAAGTGAATTAAATAACATGTGGAGTCCTTTATTGTTCAAGCGAAAACGCCTGATTTTTGATGAAAGAGATAACCACCCACCCTTACGACATGCTTCTGAAACTAAAAAAATGGTTCATTTTCAAATGTTGCGTCTTTGATCTACAATTACCTTGTACTTGGATAATCACTTTTAGAGATAAAATGAGATGTTTAAAGTGATTTTCAAGCATCCAGGGGCCCTAAACACAAGATTTGAGAAATGGGTAAACGTGAATGAAAATGGGCAATTTACTCACTCTGCGGCCTTAAAAAGTGTTTCTCCTCCACGGGAAGTGAATAAAATAACATTTGGAGGCCTTTATTGTTCAATCAAAAACGCCTGTTTTTTGGAGAAAGAGATAACCACCCCCCCTTACGACATACTTCAGAAACGAAAAAAATGGTCCATTTTCAAATGTTGCCTCTTTGAACGACAATTCACATTTGTACGTGGATAATCACTTTTAGAGATAAAATTAGATGTTTAAAGTGATTTTCATGCTTCCAGGGGCCTTAAACACGAGATTTGAGGAATGGGTAACAGTGAATAAAAATGGCCAATTTACTCACTCTGCGGCCTTAAAAAGTGTTTCTCCTCCACGGGAAGTGAATAAAATTAAATTTGGAGGCCTTTATTGTTCCATCCAAAACGCCTGTTATTTGGTGAAAGAGATAACCACCCCCCCTTACGACATGCTTCAGAAACGAAAAAAAATGTCCATTTTCAAATGTTGCGTGTTTGAGCGACAATTCACCTTTGTACGTGGATAATCACTTTTAGAGATAAAATTAGATGTTTAAAGTGATTTTCAAGCTACCAGGGGCCCTAAACACAAGATTTGAGAAATGGGTAAAAGTGAATGAAAATGGCCAATTTACTCACTCTGAGGCCTTAAAAAGTGTTTCTCCTCCACGGGAAGTGAATTAAATAACATGTGGAGGCCTTTATTGTTCAAGCGAAAACGCCTGATTTTTGATGAAAGAGATAACCACCCCCCCTTACGACATGCTTCTGAAACTAAAAAAATGGTTCATTTTCAAATGTTGCATCTTTGATCTACAATTAACATTGTACTTGGATAATCATTTTTGAGATAAAATGAGATGTTTAAAGTGATTTTCATGCTTCCAGGGGCCTTAAACACGAGATTTGAGGAATGGGTAAAAGTGAATGAAAATGGCCAATTTACTCACTCTGAGGCCTTAAAAAGTGTTTCTCCTCCACGGGAAGTGCATTAAATAACATGTGGAGGCCTTTATTGTTCAAGCGAAAACGCCTGATTTTTGATGAAAGAGATAACCACCCACCCTTACGACATGCTTCTGAAACTAAAAAAATGGTTCATTTTCAAATGTTGCGTCTTTGATCTACAATTACCTTGTACTTGGATAATCACTTTTACAGATAAAATGAGATGTTTAAAGTGATTTTCAAGCATCCAGGGGCTCTAAACACAAGATTTGAGAAATGGGTAAACGTGAATGAAAATGGGCAATTTACTCACTCTGCGGCCTTAAAAAGTGTTTCTCCTCCACGGGAAGTGAATAAAATAACATTTGGAGGCCTTTATTGTTCAATCAAAAATGCCTGTTTTTTGGTGAAAGAGATAACCACCCCCCATTAAGACATGCTTCAGAAACTAAAAAAATTGTCAGTTTTCAAATGTTGCCTCTTTGAACTACAATTAACATTTGTACGTGGAAAATCACTTTTAAAGATACAATGAGATGTTTAAAGTGATTTTCATGCTTCCAGGGGCCTTAAACACAAGATTTGAGGAATGGGTTAAAGTGAATGAAAATGGCCAATTGACTCATTCTGAGGCCTTAAAAAGTGGTTCTCCTGTACGGGAAGTGAATTAAATAACATTTGTAGGCCTTATTGTTCAAGCGAAAACATCCGATTTTTGACGAAAGAGATAACCACCCCCCCTTACGACATGCTTCAGAAACTAAAAAAATGGTCCGTTTTCAAATGTTGCCTCTTTGAACTACAATTCACATTTGTACGTGGAAAATCACTTTTAAAGATAAAATGAGATGTTTAAAGTGATTTTCATGCTGCCAGGGGCCTTAAACACAAGATTTGAGGAATGGGTAGAAGTGAATGAAAATGGCCAATTTACTCATTCTGAGGCCTTAAAAAGTGTTTCTCCTCCACGGGAAGTGAATTAAATAACATTTGTAGGCCTTTATTGTTCAAGCGAAAACGCCCAATTTTTGACGAAAGAGATAACCACCCCCCCTTACGACATGCTTCAGAAACTAAAAAAATGGTCCGTTTTCAAATGTTGCGTCTTTGAACGACAATTCACATTTGTACGTGGATAATCACTTTTAGAGATAAAATTAGATGTTTAAAGTGATTTTCAAACTTCCAGGGGCACTAAACACAAGATTTGAGAAATGGGTAAACGTGAATGAAAATGGCCAATTTACTCATTCTGAGGCCTTAAAAGTGTTTCTGCTCCATGGGAAGTGAATTAAATAACATTTGGAGGCCTTTATTGTTCAAGCGAAAACGCCTGATTTTTGATGAAAGAGATAACCACCCACCCTTACGACATGCTTCTGAAACTAAAAAAATGGTTCATTTTCAAATGTTGCGTCTTTGAACTACAATTAACATTGTACTTGGATAATCATTTTTGAGATAAAATGAGATGTTTAAAGTGATTTTCAAGCTTCCAGGGGCCTTAAACACAAGATTTGAGGAATGGGTAGAAGTGAATGAAAATGGCCAATTTACTCATTCTGAGGCCTTAAAAAGTGTTTCTCCTCCACGGGAAGTGAATTAAATAACATTTGTAGGCCTTTATTGTTCGATCAAAAACGCCCGATTTTTGATGAAAGAGATAACCACCCCCCCTTACGACATGCTTCAGAAACGAAAAAAATAGTCCATTTTCAAATGTTGCCTCTTTGAACTACAATTCACATTTGTACGTGGATAATCACTTTTAGAGATAAAATTAGATGTTTAAAGTGATTTTCAAGCTTCCAAGGGCCCTAAACACAAGATTTGAGAAATGGGTAAACGTGAATGAAAATGGCCAATTTACTCACTCTGCGGCCTTAAAAAGTGTTTCTCCTCCACGGGAAGTGAATTAAATAACATTTGTAGGCCTTTATTGTTCAATCAAAAACGTCTGTTTTTTGGTGAAAGAGATAACCACCCCCCTTACGACATGCTTCAGAAACGAAAAAAATGGTCCATTTTCAAATGTTGCCTCTTTGAACTACAATTCACATTTGTACGTGGATAATCACTTTTAGAGATAAAATTAGATGTTTAAAGTGATTTTCAAGCTTCCAGGGGCCCTAAACACAAGATTTGAGAAATGGGTAAAAATGAATGAAAATGGCCAATTTACTCATTCTGAGGCCTTAAAAGTGTTTCTGCTCCATGGGAAGAGAATTAAATAACATTTGGAGGCCTTTATTGTTCAAGCGAAAACGCCTGATTTTTGATGAAAGAGATAACCACCCACCCTTACGACATGCTTCTGAAACTAAAAAAATGGTTCATTTTCAAATGTCGCGTCTTTGAACTACAATTAACATCGTACTTGGATAATCATTTTTGAGATAAAATGAGATGTTTTAAGTGATTTTCAAGCTTCCAGGGGCCCTAAACACAAGATTTGAGAAATGGGTAAATGTAAATGAAAATGGCCAATTTATTCACTCTGAGGCCTTAAAAAGTTTTTCTCCACCCAAGAAAGTGAATTAAATGACATTTGTAGACTTTTATTGTTCAAGCGAAAACGCCAGATTTTTGACGAAAGAGATAACCACCCCCCTTACGACATGCTTCAGAAACGAAAAAAATGGTCCATTTTCAAATGTTGCCTCTTTGAACGGCAATTCACATTTGTACGTGGATAATCACTTTTAGAGATAAAATTAGATGTTTAAAGTGATTTTCAAGCTTCCAGGGGCCCTAAACACAAGATTTGAGAAATGGGTAAAAATGAATGAAAATGGCCAATTTACTCACTCTGAGGCCTTAAAAAGTGTTTCTCCTCCACGGGAAGTTAATTAAATAACATTTGTAGGCCTTTATTGTTCAAGCGAAAACGCCCGATTTTTGACGAAAGAGATAACCACCCGCCTTACGACATGCTTTAGAAACTAAAAAAATGGTCAGTTTTCAAATGTTGCCTCTTTGAACTACAATTCACATTTGTGCGTGGAAAATCACTTTTAAAGATAAAATTAGATGTTTAAAGTGATTTTCATGCTTCCAGGGGCCTTAAACACGAGATTTGAGGAATGGGTAAAAGTGAATAAAAATGGCCAATTTACTCACTCTGCGGCCTTAAAAAGTGTTTCTCCTCCACGGGAAGTGAATAAAATAAAGTTTGGAGGCCTTTATTGTTCCATCCAAAACGCCTGTTATTTGGTGAAAGAGATAACCACCCCCCCTTACGACATGCTTCAGAAACGAAAAAAATTGTCCATTTTCAAATGTTGCGTGTTTGAGCGACAATTCACATTTGTACGTGGATAATCACTTTTAGAGATAAAATTAGATGTTTAAAGTGATTTTCAAGCTACCAGGGGCCCTAAACACAAGATTTGAGAAATGGGTAAAAGTGAATGAAAATGGCCAATTTACTCACTCTGAGGCCTTAAAAAGTGTTTCTCCTCCACGGGAAGTGAATTAAATAACATGTGGAGGCCTTTATTGTTCAAGCGAAAACGCCTGATTTTTGATGAAAGAGATAACCACCCCCCCTTACGACATGCTTCTGAAACTAAAAAAATGGTTCATTTTCAAATGTTGCATCTTTGATCTACAATTAACATTGTACTTGGATAATCATTTTTGAGATAAAATGAGATGTTTAAAGTGATTTTCATGCTTCCAGGGGCCTTAAACACGAGATTTGAGGAATGGGTAAAAGTGAATGAAAATGGCCAATTTACTCACTCTGAGGCCTTAAAAAGTGTTTCTCCTCCACGGGAAGTGCATTAAATAACATGTGGAGGCCTTTATTGTTCAAGCGAAAACGCCTGATTTTTGATGAAAGAGATAACCACCCACCCTTACGACATGCTTCTGAAACTAAAAAAATGGTTCATTTTCAAATGTTGCGTCTTTGATCTACAATTACCTTGTACTTGGATAATCACTTTTACAGATAAAATGAGATGTTTAAAGTGATTTTCAAGCATCCAGGGGCCCTAAACACAAGATTTGAGAAATGGGTAAACGTGAATGAAAATGGGCAATTTACTCACTCTGCGGCCTTAAAAAGTGTTTCTCCTCCACGGGAAGTGAATAAAATAACATTTGGAGGCCTTTATTGTTCAATCAAAAACGCCTGTTTTTTGGTGAAAGAGATAACCACCCCCCCTTACGACATGCTTCAGAAACTAAAAAAATTGTCAGTTTTCAAATGTTGCCTCTTTGAACTACAATTAACATTTGTACGTGGAAAATCACTTTTAAAGATACAATGAGATGTTTAAAGTGATTTTCATGCTTCCAGGGGCCTTAAACACAAGATTTGAGGAATGGGTTAAAGTGAATGAAAATGGCCAATTTACTCATTCTGAGGCCTTAAAAAGTGTTTCTCCTGTACGGGAAGTGAATTAAATAACATTTGTAGGCCTTATTGTTCAAGCGAAAACATCCGATTTTTGACGAAAGAGATAACCACCCCCCCTTACGACATGCTTCAGAAACTAAAAAAATGGTCCGTTTTCAAATGTTGCCTCTTTGAACTACAATTCACATTTGTACGTGGAAAATCACTTTTAAAGATAAAATGAGATGTTTAAAGTGATTTTCATGCTTCCAGGGGCCTTAAACACAAGATTTGAGGAATGGGTAGAAGTGAATGAAAATGGCCAATTTACTCATTCTGAGGCCTTAAAAAGTGTTTCTCCTCCACGGGAAGTGAATTAAATAACATTTGTAGGCTTTATTGTTCAAGTGAAAACGCCCGATTTTTGACGAAAGAGATAACCACCCCCCCTTACGACATGCTTCATAAACTAAAAAAATGGTCCGTTTTCAAATGTTGCCTCTTTGAACTACAATTCACATTTGTACGTGGAAAATCACTTTTAAAGATAAAATGAGATGTTTAAAGTGATTTTCATGCTTCCAGGGGCCTTAAACACAAGATCTGAGGAATGGGTAAAAGTGAATGAAAATGGCCAATTTACTCACTCTGCGGCCTTAAAAAGTGTTTCTCCTCCACGGGAAGTGAATAAAATACCATTTGGAGGCCTTTATTGTTCAATCAAAAACGACTGTTTTTTGGAGAAAGAGATAACCACCCCCCCTTACGACATGCTTCAGAAACGAAATAAATGGTCCATTTTCAAATGTTGCGTCTTTGAACGACAATTCACATTTGTACGTGGATAATCACTTTTAGAGATAAAATTAGATGTTTAAAGTGATTTTCAAGCTTCCAGGGGCACTAAACACAAGATTTGAGAAATGGGTAAACGTGAATGAAAATGGCCAATTTACTCATTCTGAGGCCTTAAAAGTGTTTCTGCTCCATGGGAAGTGAATTAAATAACATTTGGAGGCCTTTATTGTTCAAGCGAAAACGCCTGATTTTTGATGAAAGAGATAACCACCCACCCTTACGACATGCTTCTGAAACTAAAAAAATGGTTCATTTTCAAATGTTGCATCTTTGATCTACAATTAACATTGTACTTGGATAATCATTTTTGAGATAAAATGAGATGTTTAAAGTGATTTTCAAGCTTCCAGGGGCCTTAAACACAAGATTTGAGGAATGGGTAGAAGTGAATGAAAATGGCCAATTTACTCATTCTGAGGCCTTAAAAAGTGTTTCTCCTCCACGGGAAGTGAATTAAATAACATTTGTAGGCCTTTATTGTTCAATCAAAAACGCCCGATTTTTGATGAAAGAGATAACCACCCCCCCTTACGACATGCTTCAGAAACGAAAAAAATGGTCCATTTTCAAATGTTGCCTCTTTGAACTACAATTCACATTTGTACGTGGATAATCACTTTTAGAGATAAAATTAGATGTTTAAAGTGATTTTCAAGCTTCCAGGGGCCCTAAACACAAGATTTGAGAAATGGGTAAACGTGAATGAAAATGGCCAATTTACTCACTCTGCGGCCTTAAAAAGTGTTTCTCCTCCACGGGAAGTGAATAAAATAACATTTGGAGGCCTTTATTGTTCAATCAAAAACGTCTGTTTTTTGGTGAAAGAGATAACCACCCCCCTTACGACATGCTTCAGAAACGAAAAAAATGGTCCATTTTCAAATGTTGCCTCTTTGAACTACAATTCACATTTGTACGTGGATAATCACTTTTAGAGATAAAATTAGATGTTTAAAGTGATTTTCAAGCTTCCAGGGGCCCTAAACACAAGATTTGAGAAATGGGTAAAAATGAATGAAAATGGCCAATTTACTCATTCTGAGGCCTTAAAAGTGTTACTGCTCCATGGGAAGAGAATTAAATAACATTTGGAGGCCTTTATTGTTCAAGCGAAAACGCCTGATTTTTGATGAAAGAGATAACCACCCACCCTTACGACATGCTTCTGAAACTAAAAAAATGGTTCATTTTCAAATGTCGCGTCTTTGAACTACAATTAACATCGTACTTGGATAATCATTTTTGAGATAAAATGAGATGTTTAAAGTGATTTTCAAGCTTCCAGGGGCCCTAAACACAAGATTTGAGAAATGGGTAAACGTAAATGAAAATGGCCAATTTATTCACTCTGAGGCCTTAAAAAGTTTTTCTCCACCCAAGAAAGTGAATTAAATGACATTTGTAGACTTTTATTGTTCAAGCGAAAACGCCAGATTTTTGACGAAAGAGATAACCACCCCCCCTTACGACATGCTTCAGAAACGAAAAAAATGGTCCATTTTCAAATGTTGCCTCTTTGAACGGCAATTCACATTTGTACGTGGATAATCACTTTTCGAGATAAAATTAGATGTTTAAAGTGATTTTCAAGCTTCCAGGGGCCCTAAACACAAGATTTGAGAAATGGGTAAAAATGAATGAAAATGGCCAATTTACTCACTCTGAGGCCTTAAAAAGTGTTTCTCCTCCACGGGAAGTGAATTAAATAACATGTGGAGGCCTTTATTGTTCAAGCGAAAACGCCTGATTTTTGATGAAAGAGATAACCACCCCCCCTTACGACATGCTTCTGAAACGAAATAAATGGTCCATTTTCAAATGTTGCGTCTTTGAACGACAATTCACATTTGTACGTGGATAATCACTTTTAGAGATAAAATTAGATGTTTAAAGTGATTTTCAAGCTTCCAGGGGCACTAAACACAAGATTTGAGAAATGGGTAAACGTGAATGAAAATGGCCAATTTACTCATTCTGAGGCCTTAAAAGTGTTTCTGCTCCATGGGAAGTGAATTAAATAACATTTGGAGGCCTTTATTGTTCAAGCGAAAACGCCTGATTTTTGATGAAAGAGATAACCACCCACCCTTACGACATGCTTCTGAAACTAAAAAAATGGTTCATTTTCAAATGTTGCATCTTTGATCTACAATTAACATTGTACTTGGATAATCATTTTTGAGATAAAATGAGATGTTTAAAGTGATTTTCAAGCTTCCAGGGGCCTTAAACACAAGATTTGAGGAATGGGTAGAAGTGAATGAAAATGGCCAATTTACTCATTCTGAGGCCTTAAAAAGTGTTTCTCCTCCACGGGAAGTGAATTAAATAACATTTGTAGGCCTTTATTGTTCAATCAAAAACGCCCGATTTTTGATGAAAGAGATAACCACCCCCCCTTACGACATGCTTCAGAAACGAAAAAAATGGTCCATTTTCAAATGTTGCCTCTTTGAACTACAATTCACATTTGTACGTGGATAATCACTTTTAGAGATAAAATTAGATGTTTAAAGTGATTTTCAAGCTTCCAGGGGCCCTAAACACAAGATTTGAG
This sequence comes from Triturus cristatus, assembly GCF_964204655.1. NCBI lineage: Eukaryota > Metazoa > Chordata > Amphibia > Caudata > Salamandridae > Triturus > Triturus cristatus. Next base: position 937,642,789 of record NC_140591.1, on the reverse strand, counting down.
AAATGGGTAAACGTGAATGAAAATGGCCAATTTACTCACTCTGCGGCCTTAAAAAGTGTTTCTCCTCCACGGGAAGTGAATAAAATAACATTTGGAGGCCTTTATTGTTCAATCAAAAACGTCTGTTTTTTGGTGAAAGAGATAACCACCCCCCTTACGACATGCTTCAGAAACGAAAAAAATGGTCCATTTTCAAATGTTGCCTCTTTGAACTACAATTCACATTTGTACGTGGATAATCACTTTTAGAGATAAAATTAGATGTTTAAAGTGATTTTCAAGCTTCCAGGGGCCCTAAACACAAGATTTGAGAAATGGGTAAAAATGAATGAAAATGGCCAATTTACTCATTCTGAGGCCTTAAAAGTGTTACTGCTCCATGGGAAGAGAATTAAATAACATTTGGAGGCCTTTATTGTTCAAGCGAAAACGCCTGATTTTTGATGAAAGAGATAACCACCCACCCTTACGACATGCTTCTGAAACTAAAAAAATGGTTCATTTTCAAATGTCGCGTCTTTGAACTACAATTAACATCGTACTTGGATAATCATTTTTGAGATAAAATGAGATGTTTAAAGTGATTTTCAAGCTTCCAGGGGCCCTAAACACAAGATTTGAGAAATGGGTAAACGTAAATGAAAATGGCCAATTTATTCACTCTGAGGCCTTAAAAAGTTTTTCTCCACCCAAGAAAGTGAATTAAATGACATTTGTAGACTTTTATTGTTCAAGCGAAAACGCCAGATTTTTGACGAAAGAGATAACCACCCCCCCTTACGACATGCTTCAGAAACGAAAAAAATGGTCCATTTTCAAATGTTGCCTCTTTGAACGGCAATTCACATTTGTACGTGGATAATCACTTTTCGAGATAAAATTAGATGTTTAAAGTGATTTTCAAGCTTCCAGGGGCCCTAAACACAAGATTTGAGAAATGGGTAAAAATGAATGAAAATGGCCAATTTACTCACTCTGAGGCCTTAAAAAGTGTTTCTCCTCCACGGGAAGTGAATTAAATAACATGTGGAGGCCTTTATTGTTCAAGCGAAAACGCCTGATTTTTGATGAAAGAGATAACCACCCCCCCTTACGACATGCTTCTGAAACTAAAAAAATGGTTCATTTTCAAATGTTGCATCTTTGATCTACAATTAACATTGTACTTGGATAATCATTTTTGAGATAAAATGAGATGTTTAAAGTGATTTTCAAGCTTCCAGGGGCCTTAAACACAAGATTTGAGGAATGGGTAGAAGTGAATGAAAATGGCCAATTTACTCATTCTGAGGCCTTAAAAAGTGTTTCTCCTCCACGGGAAGTGAATTAAATAACATTTGTAGGCCTTTATTGTTCAATCAAAAACGCCCGATTTTTGATGAAAGAGATAACCACCCCCCCTTACGACATGCTTCAGAAACGAAAAAAATGGTCCATTTTCAAATGTTGCCTCTTTGAACTACAATTCACATTTGTACGTGGATAATCACTTTTAGAGATAAAATTAGATGTTTAAAGTGATTTTCAAGCTTCCAGGGGCCCTAAACACAAGATTTGAGAAATGGGTAAACGTGAATGAAAATGGCCAATTTACTCACTCTGCGGCCTTAAAAAGTGTTTCTCCTCCACGGGAAGTGAATAAAATAACATTTGGAGGCCTTTATTGTTCAATCAAAAACGTCTGTTTTTTGGTGAAAGAGATAACCACCCCCCTTACGACATGCTTCAGAAACGAAAAAAATGGTCCATTTTCAAATGTTGCCTCTTTGAACTACAATTCACATTTGTACGTGGATAATCACTTTTAGAGATAAAATTAGATGTTTAAAGTGATTTTCAAGCTTCCAGGGGCCCTAAACACAAGATTTGAGAAATGGGTAAAAATGAATGAAAATGGCCAATTTACTCATTCTGAGGCCTTAAAAGTGTTACTGCTCCATGGGAAGAGAATTAAATAACATTTGGAGGCCTTTATTGTTCAAGCGAAAACGCCTGATTTTTGATGAAAGAGATAACCACCCACCCTTACGACATGCTTCTGAAACTAAAAAAATGGTTCATTTTCAAATGTCGCGTCTTTGAACTACAATTAACATCGTACTTGGATAATCATTTTTGAGATAAAATGAGATGTTTAAAGTGATTTTCAAGCTTCCAGGGGCCCTAAACACAAGATTTGAGAAATGGGTAAACGTAAATGAAAATGGCCAATTTATTCACTCTGAGGCCTTAAAAAGTTTTTCTCCACCCAAGAAAGTGAATTAAATGACATTTGTAGACTTTTATTGTTCAAGCGAAAACGCCAGATTTTTGACGAAAGAGATAACCACCCCCCCTTACGACATGCTTCAGAAACGAAAAAAATGGTCCATTTTCAAATGTTGCCTCTTTGAACGGCAATTCACATTTGTACGTGGATAATCACTTTTCGAGATAAAATTAGATGTTTAAAGTGATTTTCAAGCTTCCAGGGGCCCTAAACACAAGATTTGAGAAATGGGTAAAAATGAATGAAAATGGCCAATTTACTCACTCTGAGGCCTTAAAAAGTGTTTCTCCTCCACGGGAAGTGAATTAAATAACATGTGGAGGCCTTTATTGTTCAAGCGAAAACGCCTGATTTTTGATGAAAGAGATAACCACCCCCCCTTACGACATGCTTCTGAAACTAAAAAAATGGTTCATTTTCAAATGTTGCATCTTTGATCTACAATTAACATTGTACTTGGATAATCATTTTTGAGATAAAATGAGATGTTTAAAGTGATTTTCATGCTTCCAGGGGCCTTAAACACGAGATTTGAGGAATGGGTAAAAGTGAATGAAAATGGCCAATTTACTCACTCTGAGGCCTTAAAAAGTGTTTCTCCTCCACGGGAAGTGAATTAAATAACATGTGGAGGCCTTTATTGTTCAAGCGAAAACGCCTGATTTTTGATGAAAGAGATAACCACCCACCCTTACGACATGCTTCTGAAACTAAAAAAATGGTTCATTTTCAAATGTTGCGTCTTTGATCTACAATTACCTTGTACTTGGATAATCACTTTTAGAGATAAAATGAGATGTTTAAAGTGATTTTCAAGCATCCAGGGGCCCTAAACACAAGATTTGAGAAATGGGTAAACGTGAATGAAAATGGGCAATTTACTCACTCTGAGGCCTTAAAAAGTGTTTCTCCTCCACGGGAAGTGAATTAAATAACATGTGGAGGCCTTTATTGTTCAAGCGAAAACGCCTGATTTTTGATGAAAGAGATAACCACCCACCCTTACGACATGCTTCTGAAACTAAAAAAATGGTTCATTTTCAAATGTTGCGTCTTTGATCTACAATTACCTTGTACTTGGATAATCACTTTTAGAGATAAAATGAGATGTTTAAAGTGATTTTCAAGCATCCAGGGGCCCTAAACACAAGATTTGAGAAATGGGTAAACGTGAATGAAAATGGGCAATTTACTCACTCTGCGGCCTTAAAAAGTGTTTCTCCTCCACGGGAAGTGAATAAAATAACATTTGGAGGCCTTTATTGTTCAATCAAAAACGCCTGTTTTTTGGTGAAAGAGATAACCACCCCCCCTTACGACATGCTTCAGAAACTAAAAAAATTGTCAGTTTTCAAATGTTGCCTCTTTGAACTACAATTAACATTTGTACGTGGAAAATCACTTTTAAAGATAAAATGAGATGTTTAAAGTGATTTTCATGCTTCCAGGGGCCTTAAACACAAGATTTGAGGAATGGGTAGAAGTGAATGAAAATGGCCAATTTACTCATTCTGAGGCCTTAAAAAGTGTTTCTCCTCCACGGGAAGTGAATTAAATAACATTTGTAGGCCTTTATTGTTCAAGTGAAAACGCCCGATTTTTGACGAAAGAGATAACCACCCCCCCTTACGACATGCTTCAGAAACTAAAAAAATGGTCCGTTTTCAAATGTTGCCTCTTTGAACTACAATTCACATTTGTACGTGGAAAATCACTTTTAAAGATAAAATGAGATGTTTAAAGTGATTTTCAAGCTTCCAGGGGCACAAAACACAAGATTTGAGAAATGGGTAAACGTGAATGAAAATGGCCAATTTACTCACTCTGCGGCCTTAAAAAGTGTTTCTCCTCCACGGGAAGTGAATAAAATAACATTTGGAGGCCTTTATTGTTCCATCCAAAACGCCTGTTATTTGGTGAAAGAGATAACCACCCCCCCTTACGACATGCTTCAGAAATGAAAAAAAATGTCCATTTTCAAATGTTGCGTGTTTGAGCGACAATTCACCTTTGTACGTGGATAATCACTTTTAGAGATAAAATTAGATGTTTAAAGTGATTTTCAAGCTACCAGGGGCCCTAAACACAAGATTTGAGAAATGGGTAAAAGTGAATGAAAATGGCCAATTTACTCACTCTGAGGCCTTAAAAAGTGTTTCTCCTCCACGGGAAGTGAATTAAATAACATGTGGAGGCCTTTATTGTTCAAGCGAAAACGCCTGATTTTTGATGAAAGAGATAACCACCCCCCCTTACGACATGCTTCTGAAACTAAAAAAATGGTTCATTTTCAAATGTTGCATCTTTGATCTACAATAAACATTGTACTTGGATAATCATTTTTGAGATAAAATGAGATGTTTAAAGTGATTTTCATGCTTCCAGGGGCCTTAAACACGAGATTTGAGGAATGGGTAAAAGTGAATGAAAATGGCCAATTTACTCACTCTGAGGCCTTAAAAAGTGTTTCTCCTCCACGGGAAGTGCATTAAATAACATGTGGAGGCCTTTATTGTTCAAGCGAAAACGCCTGATTTTTGATGAAAGAGATAACCACCCACCCTTACGACATGCTTCTGAAACTAAAAAAATGGTTCATTTTCAAATGTTGCGTCTTTGATCTACAATTACCTTGTACTTGGATAATCACTTTTACAGATAAAATGAGATGTTTAAAGTGATTTTCAAGCATCCAGGGGCCCTAAACACAAGATTTGAGAAATGGGTAAACGTGAATGAAAATGGGCAATTTACTCACTCTGCGGCCTTAAAAAGTGTTTCTCCTCCACGGGAAGTGAATAAAATAACATTTGGAGGCCTTTATTGTTCAATCAAAAATGCCTCTTTTTTGGTGAAAGAGATAACCACCCCCCCTTAAGACATGCTTCAGAAACTAAAAAAATTGTCAGTTTTCAAATGTTGCCTCTTTGAACTACAATTAACATTTGTACGTGGAAAATCACTTTTAAAGATACAATGAGATGTTTAAAGTGATTTTCATGCTTCCAGGGGCCTTAAACACAAGATTTGAGGAATGGGTTAAAGTGAATGAAAATGGCCAATTGACTCATTCTGAGGCCTTAAAAAGTGTTTCTCCTGTACGGGAAGTGAATTAAATAACATTTGTAGGCCTTATTGTTCAAGCGAAAACATCCGATTTTTGACGAAAGAGATAACCACCCCCCCTTACGACATGCTTCAGAAACTAAAAAAATGGTCCGTTTTCAAATGTTGCCTCTTTGAACTACAATTCACATTTGTACGTGGAAAATCACTTTTAAAGATAAAATGAGATGTTTAAAGTGATTTTCATGCTGCCAGGGGCCTTAAACACAAGATTTGAGGAATGGGTAGAAGTGAATGAAAATGGCCAATTTACTCATTCTGAGGCCTTAAAAAGTGTTTCTCCTCCACGGGAAGTGAATTAAATAACATTTGTAGGCCTTTATTGTTCAAGTGAAAACGCCCGATTTTTGACGAAAGAGATAACCACCCCCCCTTACGACATGCTTCATAAACTAAAAAAATGGTCCGTTTTCAAATGTTGCCTCTTTGAACTACAATTCACATTTGTACGTGGAAAATCACTTTTAAAGATAAAATGAGATGTTTAAAGTGATTTTCATGCTTCCAGGGGCCTTAAACACAAGATCTGAGGAATGGGTAAAAGTGAATGAAAATGGCCAATTTACTCACTCTGCGGCCTTAAAAAGTGTTTCTCCTCCACGGGAAGTGAATAAAATACCATTTGGAGGCCTTTATTGTTCAATCAAAAACGACTGTTTTTTGGAGAAAGAGATAACCACCCCCCCTTACGACATGCTTCAGAAACGAAATAAATGGTCCATTTTCAAATGTTGCGTCTTTGATCTACAATTACCTTGTACTTGGATAATCACTTTTAGAGATAAAATGAGATGTTTAAAGTGATTTTCAAGCATCCAGGGGCCCTAAACACAAGATTTGAGAAATGGGTAAACGTGAATGAAAATGGGCAATTTACTCACTCTGCGGCCTTAAAAAGTGTTTCTCCTCCACGGGAAGTGAATAAAATAACATTTGGAGGCCTTTATTGTTCAATCAAAAACGCCTGTTTTTTGGTGAAAGAGATAACCACCCCCCCTTACGACATGCTTCAGAAACTAAAAAAATTGTCAGTTTTCAAATGTTGCCTCTTTGAACTACAATTAACATTTGTACGTGGAAAATCACTTTTAAAGATAAAATGAGATGTTTAAAGTGATTTTCATGCTTCCAGGGGCCTTAAACACAAGATTTGAGGAATGGGTAGAAGTGAATGAAAATGGCCAATTTACTCATTCTGAGGCCTTAAAAAGTGTTTCTCCTCCACGGGAAGTGAATTAAATAACATTTGTAGGCCTTTATTGTTCAAGTGAAAACGCCCGATTTTTGACGAAAGAGATAACCACCCCCCCTTACGACATGCTTCATAAACTAAAAAAATGGTCCGTTTTCAAATGTTGCCTCTTTGAACTACAATTCACATTTGTACGTGGAAAATCACTTTTAAAGATAAAATGAGATGTTTAAAGTGATTTTCATGCTTCCAGGGGCCTTAAACACAAGATCTGAGGAATGGGTAAAAGTGAATGAAAATGGCCAATTTACTCACTCTGCGGCCTTAAAAAGTGTTTCTCCTCCACGGGAAGTGAATAAAATACCATTTGGAGGCCTTTATTGTTCAATCAAAAATGACTGTTTTTTGGAGAAAGAGATAACCACCCCCCCTTACGACATGCTTCAGAAACGAAATAAATGGTCCATTTTCAAATGTTGCGTCTTTGAACGACAATTCACATTTGTACGTGGATAATCACTTTTAGAGATAAAATTAGATGTTTAAAGTGATTTTCAAACTTCCAGGGGCACTAAACACAAGATTTGAGAAATGGGTAAACGTGAATGAAAATGGCCAATTTACTCATTCTGAGGCCTTAAAAGTGTTTCTGCTCCATGGGAAGTGAATTAAATAACATTTGGAGGCCTTTATAGTTCAAGCGAAAACGCCTGATTTTTGATGAAAGAGATAACCACCCACCCTTACGACATGCTTCTGAAACTAAAAAAATGGTTCATTTTCAAATGTTGCGTCTTTGAACTACAATTAACATTGTACTTGGATAATCATTTTTGAGATAAAATGAGATGTTTAAAGTGATTTTCAAGCTTCCAGGGGCCTTAAACACAAGATTTGAGGAATGGGTAGAAGTGAATGAAAATGGCCAATTTACTCATTCTGAGGCCTTAAAAAGTGTTTCTCCTCCACGGGAAGTGAATTAAATAACATTTGTAGGCCTTTATTGTTCAATCAAAAACGCCTGATTTTTGATGAAAGAGATAACCACCCCCCCTTACGACATGCTTCTGAAACTAAAAAAATGGTTCATTTTCAAATGTTGCATCTTTGATCTACAATAAACATTGTACTTGGATAATCATTTTTGAGATAAAATGAGATGTTTAAAGTGATTTTCATGCTTCCAGGGGCCTTAAACACGAGATTTGAGGAATGGGTAAAAGTGAATGAAAATGGCCAATTTACTCACTCTGAGGCCTTAAAAAGTGTTTCTCCTCCACGGGAAGTGCATTAAATAACATGTGGAGGCCTTTATTGTTCAAGCGAAAACGCCTGATTTTTGATGAAAGAGATAACCACCCACCCTTACGACATGCTTCTGAAACTAAAAAAATGGTTCATTTTCAAATGTTGCGTCTTTGATCTACAATTACCTTGTACTTGGATAATCACTTTTACAGATAAAATGAGATGTTTAAAGTGATTTTCAAGCATCCAGGGGCCCTAAACACAAGATTTGAGAAATGGGTAAACGTGAATGAAAATGGGCAATTTACTCACTCTGCGGCCTTAAAAAGTGTTTCTCCTCCACGGGAAGTGAATAAAATAACATTTGGAGGCCTTTATTGTTCAATCAAAAATGCCTCTTTTTTGGTGAAAGAGATAACCACCCCCCCTTAAGACATGCTTCAGAAACTAAAAAAATTGTCAGTTTTCAAATGTTGCCTCTTTGAACTACAATTAACATTTGTACGTGGAAAATCACTTTTAAAGATACAATGAGATGTTTAAAGTGATTTTCATGCTTCCAGGGGCCTTAAACACAAGATTTGAGGAATGGGTTAAAGTGAATGAAAATGGCCAATTGACTCATTCTGAGGCCTTAAAAAGTGTTTCTCCTGTACGGGAAGTGAATTAAATAACATTTGTAGGCCTTATTGTTCAAGCGAAAACATCCGATTTTTGACGAAAGAGATAACCACCCCCCCTTACGACATGCTTCAGAAACTAAAAAAATGGTCCGTTTTCAAATGTTGCCTCTTTGAACTACAATTCACATTTGTACGTGGAAAATCACTTTTAAAGATAAAATGAGATGTTTAAAGTGATTTTCATGCTGCCAGGGGCCTTAAACACAAGATTTGAGGAATGGGTAGAAGTGAATGAAAATGGCCAATTTACTCATTCTGAGGCCTTAAAAAGTGTTTCTCCTCCACGGGAAGTGAATTAAATAACATTTGTAGGCCTTTATTGTTCAAGTGAAAACGCCCGATTTTTGACGAAAGAGATAACCACCCCCCCTTACGACATGCTTCATAAACTAAAAAAATGGTCCGTTTTCAAATGTTGCCTCTTTGAACTACAATTCACATTTGTACGTGGAAAATCACTTTTAAAGATAAAATGAGATGTTTAAAGTGATTTTCATGCTTCCAGGGGCCTTAAACACAAGATCTGAGGAATGGGTAAAAGTGAATGAAAATGGCCAATTTACTCACTCTGCGGCCTTAAAAAGTGTTTCTCCTCCACGGGAAGTGAATAAAATACCATTTGGAGGCCTTTATTGTTCAATCAAAAACGACTGTTTTTTGGAGAAAGAGATAACCACCCCCCCTTACGACATGCTTCAGAAACGAAATAAATGGTCCATTTTCAAATGTTGCGTCTTTGATCTACAATTACCTTGTACTTGGATAATCACTTTTAGAGATAAAATGAGATGTTTAAAGTGATTTTCAAGCATCCAGGGGCCCTAAACACAAGATTTGAGAAATGGGTAAACGTGAATGAAAATGGGCAATTTACTCACTCTGCGGCCTTAAAAAGTGTTTCTCCTCCACGGGAAGTGAATAAAATAACATTTGGAGGCCTTTATTGTTCAATCAAAAACGCCTGTTTTTTGGTGAAAGAGATAACCACCCCCCCTTACGACATGCTTCAGAAACTAAAAAAATTGTCAGTTTTCAAATGTTGCCTCTTTGAACTACAATTAACATTTCTACGTGGAAAATCACTTTTAAAGATAAAATGAGATGTTTAAAGTGATTTTCATGCTTCCAGGGGCCTTAAACACAAGATTTGAGGAATGGGTAGAAGTGAATGAAAATGGCCAATTTACTCATTCTGAGGCCTTAAAAAGTGTTTCTCCTCCACGGGAAGTGAATTAAATAACATTTGTAGGCCTTTATTGTTCAAGTGAAAACGCCCGATTTTTGACGAAAGAGATAACCACCCCCCCTTACGACATGCTTCATAAACTAAAAAAATGGTCCGTTTTCAAATGTTGCCTCTTTGAACTACAATTCACATTTGTACGTGGAAAATCACTTTTAAAGATAAAATGAGATGTTTAAAGTGATTTTCATGCTTCCAGGGGCCTTAAACACAAGATCTGAGGAATGGGTAAAAGTGAATGAAAATGGCCAATTTACTCACTCTGCGGCCTTAAAAAGTGTTTCTCCTCCACGGGAAGTGAATAAAATACCATTTGGAGGCCTTTATTGTTCAATCAAAAACGACTGTTTTTTGGAGAAAGAGATAACCACCCCCCCTTACGACATGCTTCAGAAACGAAATAAATGGTCCATTTTCAAATGTTGCGTCTTTGAACGACAATTCACATTTGTACGTGGATAATCACTTTTAGAGATAAAATTAGATGTTTAAAGTGATTTTCAAACTTCCAGGGGCACTAAACACAAGATTTGAGAAATGGGTAAACGTGAATGAAAATGGCCAATTTACTCATTCTGAGGCCTTAAAAGTGTTTCTGCTCCATGGGAAGTGAATTAAATAACATTTGGAGGCCTTTATAGTTCAAGCGAAAACGCCTGATTTTTGATGAAAGAGATAACCACCCACCCTTACGACATGCTTCTGAAACTAAAAAAATGGTTCATTTTCAAATGTTGCGTCTTTGAACTACAATTAACATTGTACTTGGATAATCATTTTTGAGATAAAATGAGATGTTTAAAGTGATTTTCAAGCTTCCAGGGGCCTTAAACACAAGATTTGAGGAATGGGTAGAAGTGAATGAAAATGGCCAATTTACTCATTCTGAGGCCTTAAAAAGTGTTTCTCCTCCACGGGAAGTGAATTAAATAACATTTGTATGCCTTTATTGTTCAATCAAAAACGCCCGATTTTTGATGAAAGAGATAACCACCCCCCCTTACGACATGCTTCAGAAACGAAAAAAATAGTCCATTTTCAAATGTTGCCTCTTTGAACTACAATTCACATTTGTACGTGGATAATCACTTTTAGAGATAAAATTAGATGTTTAAAGTGATTTTCAAGCTTCCAAGGGCCCTAAACACAAGATTTGAGAAATGGGTAAACGTGAATGAAAATGGCCAATTTACTCACTCTGCGGCCTTAAAAAGTGTTTCTCCTCCACGGGAAGTGAATAAAATAACATTTGGAGGCCTTTATTGTTCAATCAAAAACGTCTGTTTTTTGGTGAAAGAGATAACCACCCCCCTTACGACATGCTTCAGAAACGAAAAAAATGGTCCATTTTCAAATGTTGCCTCTTTGAACTACAATTCACATTTGTACGTGGATAATCAGTTTTAGAGATAAAATTAGATGTTTAAAGTGATTTTCAAGCTTCCAGGGGCCCTAAACACAAGATTTGAGAAATGGGTAAACGTGAATGAAAATGGCCAATTTACTCACTCTGCGGCCTTAAAAAGTGTTTCTCCTCCACGGGAAGTGAATAAAATAAAATTTGGAGGCCTTTATTGTTCCATCCAAAACGCCTGTTATTTGGTGAAAGAGATAACCACCCCCCCTTACGACATGCTTCAGAAACGAAAAAAATGGTCCATTTTCAAATGTTGCCTCTTTGAACGGCAATTCACATTTGTACGTGGATAATCACTTTTCGAGATAAAATTAGATGTTTAAAGTGATTTTCAAGCTTCCAGGGGCCCTAAACACAAGATTTGAGAAATGGGTAAAAATGAATGAAAATGGCCAATTTACTCACTCTGAGGCCTTAAAAAGTGTTTCTCCTCCACGGGAAGTGAATTAAATAACATGTGGAGGCCTTTATTGTTCAAGCGAAAACGCCTGATTTTTGATGAAAGAGATAACCACCCCCCCTTACGACATGCTTCTGAAACTAAAAAAATGGTTCATTTTCAAATGTTGCATCTTTGATCTACAATTAACATTGTACTTGGATAATCATTTTTGAGATAAAATGAGATGTTTAAAGTGATTTTCATGCTTCCAGGGGCCTTAAACACGAGATTTGAGGAATGGGTAAAAGTGAATGAAAATGGCCAATTTACTCACTCTGAGGCCTTAAAAAGTGTTTCTCCTCCACGGGAAGTGAATTAAATAACATGTGGAGGCCTTTATTGTTCAAGCGAAAACGCCTGATTTTTGATGAAAGAGATAACCACCCACCCTTACGACATGCTTCTGAAACTAAAAAAATGGTTCATTTTCAAATGTTGCGTCTTTGATCTACAATTACCTTGTACTTGGATAATCACTTTTAGAGATAAAATGAGATGTTTAAAGTGATTTTCAAGCATCCAGGGGCCCTAAACACAAGATTTGAGAAATGGGTAAACGTGAATGAAAATGGGCAATTTACTCACTCTGAGGCCTTAAAAAGTGTTTCTCCTCCACGGGAAGTGCATTAAATAACATGTGGAGGCCTTTATTGTTCAAGCGAAAACGCCTGATTTTTGATGAAAGAGATAACCACCCACCCTTACGACATGCTTCTGAAACTAAAAAAATGGTTCATTTTCAAATGTTGCGTCTTTGATCTACAATTACCTTGTACTTGGATAATCACTTTTAGAGATAAAATGAGATGTTTAAAGTGATTTTCAAGCATCCAGGGGCCCTAAACACAAGATTTGAGAAATGGGTAAACGTGAATGAAAATGGGCAATTTACTCACTCTGCGGCCTTAAAAAGTGTTTCTCCTCCACGGGAAGTGAATAAAATAACATTTGGAGGCCTTTATTGTTCAATCAAAAACGCCTGTTTTTTGGAGAAAGAGATAACCACCCCCCCTTACGACATACTTCAGAAACGAAAAAAATGGTCCATTTTCAAATGTTGCCTCTTTGAACGACAATTCACATTTGTACGTGGATAATCACTTTTAGAGATAAAATTAGATGTTTAAAGTGATTTTCATGCTTCCAGGGGCCTTAAACACGAGATTTGAGGAATGGGTAAAAGTGAATAAAAATGGCCAATTTACTCACTCTGCGGCCTTAAAAAGTGTTTCTCCTCCACGGGAAGTGAATAAAATTAAATTTGGAGGCCTTTATTGTTCCATCCAAAACGCCTGTTATTTGGTGAAAGAGATAACCACCCCCCCTTACGACATGCTTCAGAAACGAAAAAAAATGTCCATTTTCAAATGTTGCGTGTTTGAGCGACAATTCACCTTTGTACGTGGATAATCACTTTTAGAGATAAAATTAGATGTTTAAAGTGATTTTCAAGCTACCAGGGGCCCTAAACACAAGATTTGAGAAATGGGTAAAAGTGAATGAAAATGGCCAATTTACTCACTCTGAGGCCTTAAAAAGTGTTTCTCCTCCACGGGAAGTGAATTAAATAACATGTGGAGGCCTTTATTGTTCAAGCGAAAACGCCTGATTTTTGATGAAAGAGATAACCACCCCCCCTTACGACATGCTTCTGAAACTAAAAAAATGGTTCATTTTCAAATGTTGCATCTTTGATCTACAATTAACATTGTACTTGGATAATCATTTTTGAGATAAAATGAGATGTTTAAAGTGATTTTCATGCTTCCAGGGGCCTTAAACACGAGATTTGAGGAATGGGTAAAAGTGAATGAAAATGGCCAATTTACTCACTCTGAGGCCTTAAAAAGTGTTTCTCCTCCACGGGAAGTGCATTAAATAACATGTGGAGGCCTTTATTGTTCAAGCGAAAACGCCTGATTTTTGATGAAAGAGATAACCACCCACCCTTACGACATGCTTCTGAAACTAAAAAAATGGTTCATTTTCAAATGTTGCGTCTTTGATCTACAATTACCTTGTACTTGGATAATCACTTTTACAGATAAAATGAGATGTTTAAAGTGATTTTCAAGCATCCAGGGGCTCTAAACACAAGATTTGAGAAATGGGTAAACGTGAATGAAAATGGGCAATTTACTCACTCTGCGGCCTTAAAAAGTGTTTCTCCTCCACGGGAAGTGAATAAAATAACATTTGGAGGCCTTTATTGTTCAATCAAAAATGCCTGTTTTTTGGTGAAAGAGATAACCACCCCCCATTAAGACATGCTTCAGAAACTAAAAAAATTGTCAGTTTTCAAATGTTGCCTCTTTGAACTACAATTAACATTTGTACGTGGAAAATCACTTTTAAAGATACAATGAGATGTTTAAAGTGATTTTCATGCTTCCAGGGGCCTTAAACACAAGATTTGAGGAATGGGTTAAAGTGAATGAAAATGGCCAATTGACTCATTCTGAGGCCTTAAAAAGTGTTTCTCCTGTACGGGAAGTGAATTAAATAACATTTGTAGGCCTTATTGTTCAAGCGAAAACATCCGATTTTTGACGAAAGAGATAACCACCCCCCCTTACGACATGCTTCAGAAACTAAAAAAATGGTCCGTTTTCAAATGTTGCCTCTTTGAACTACAATTCACATTTGTACGTGGAAAATCACTTTTAAAGATAAAATGAGATGTTTAAAGTGATTTTCATGCTGCCAGGGGCCTTAAACACAAGATTTGAGGAATGGGTAGAAGTGAATGAAAATGGCCAATTTACTCATTCTGAGGCCTTAAAAAGTGTTTCTCCTCCACGGGAAGTGAATTAAATAACATTTGTAGGCCTTTATTGTTCAAGCGAAAACGCCCAATTTTTGACGAAAGAGATAACCACCCCCCCTTACGACATGCTTCAGAAACTAAAAAAATGGTCCGTTTTCAAATGTTGCCTCTTTGAACTACAATTCACATTTGTACGTGGAAAATCACTTTTAAAGATAAAATGAGATGTTTAAAGTGATTTTCATGCTTCCAGGGGCCTTAAACACAAGATTTGAGGAATGGGTAGAAGTGAATGAAAATGGCCAATTTACTCATTCTGAGGCCTTAAAAAGTGTTTCTCCTCCACGGGAAGTGAATTAAATAACATTTGTAGGCCTTTATTGTTCAAGTGAAAACGCCCGATTTTTGACGAAAGAGATAACCACCCGCTTTACGACATGCTTTAGGAACTAAAAAAATGGTCAGTTTTCAAATGTTGCCTCTTTGAACTACAATTCACATTTGTGCGTGGAAAATCACTTTTAAAGATAAAATTAGATGTTTAAAGTGATTTTCATGCTTCCAGGGGCCTTAAACACGAGATTTGAGGAATGGGTAAAAGTGAATAAAAATGGCCAATTTACTCATTCTGCGGCCTTAAAAAGTGTTTCTCCTCCACGGGAAGTGAATAAAATAAAATTTGGAGGCCTTTATTGTTCCATCCAAAACGCCTGTTATTTGGTGAAAGAGATAACCACCCCCCCTTACGACATGCTTCAGAAACGAAAAAAATTGTCCATTTTCAAATGTTGCGTGTTTGAGCGACAATTCACATTTGTACGTGGATAATCACTTTTAGAGATAAAATTAGATGTTTAAAGTGATTTTCAAGCTACCAGGGGCCCTAAACACAAAATTTGAGAAATGGGTAAAAGTGAATGAAAATGGCCAATTTACTCACTCTGAGGCCTTAAAAAGTGTTTCTCCTCCACGGGAAGTGAATTAAATAACATGTGGAGGCCTTTATTGTTCAAGCGAAAACGCCTGATTTTTGATGAAAGAGATAACCACCCCCCCTTACGACATGCTTCTGAAACTAAAAAAATGGTTCATTTTCAAATGTTGCATCTTTGATCTACAATTAACATTGTACTTGGATAATCATTTTTGAGATAAAATGAGATGTTTAAAGTGATTTTCATGCTTCCAGGGGCCTTCAACACGAGATTTGAGGAATGGGTAAAAGTGAATGAAAATGGCCAATTTACTCACTCTGAGGCCTTAAAAAGTGTTTCTCCTCCACGGGAAGTGCATTAAATAACATGTGGAGGCCTTTATTGTTCAAGCGAAAACGCCTGATTTTTGATGAAAGAGATAACCACCCACCCTTACGACATGCTTCTGAAACTAAAAAAATGGTTCATTTTCAAATGTTGCGTCTTTGATCTACAATTACCTTGTACTTGGATAATCACTTTTACAGATAAAATGAGATGTTTAAAGTGATTTTCAAGCATCCAGGGGCCCTAAACACAAGATTTGAGAAATGGGTAAACGTGAATGAAAATGGGCAATTTACTCACTCTGCGGCCTTAAAAAGTGTTTCTCCTCCACGGGAAGTGAATAAAATACCATTTGGAGGCCTTTATTGTTCAATCAAAAACGCCTGTTTTTTGGTGAAAGAGATAACCACCCCCCCTTACGACA
Organism: Triturus cristatus; assembly: GCF_964204655.1. Taxonomy (NCBI): domain Eukaryota; kingdom Metazoa; phylum Chordata; class Amphibia; order Caudata; family Salamandridae; genus Triturus; species Triturus cristatus. The sequence goes on along the minus strand of NC_140591.1, from coordinate 937,626,716 downwards.
TGCTTCAGAAACTAAAAAAATTGTCAGTTTTCAAATGTTGCCTCTTTGAACTACAATTAACATTTGTACGTGGAAAATCACTTTTAAAGATACAATGAGATGTTTAAAGTGATTTTCATGCTTCCAGGGGCCTTAAACACAAGATTTGAGGAATGGGTTAAAGTGAATGAAAATGGCCAATTGACTCATTCTGAGGCCTTAAAAAGTGTTTCTCCTCCACGGGAAGTGAATTAAATAACATTTGTAGGCCTTTATTGTTCAAGTGAAAACGCCCGATTTTTGGCGAAAGAGATAACCACCCCCCCTTACGACATGCTTCAGAAACGAAATAAATGGTCCATTTTCAAATGTTGCGTCTTTGAACGACAATTCACATTTGTACGTGGATAATCACTTTTAGAGATAAAATTAGATGTTTAAAGTGATTTTCAAACTTCCAGGGGCACTAAACACAAGATTTGAGAAATGGGTAAACGTGAATGAAAATGGCCAATTTACTCATTCTGAGGCCTTAAAAGTGTTTCTGCTCCATGGGAAGTGAATTAAATAACATTTGGAGGCCTTTATTGTTCAAGCGAAAACGCCTGATTTTTGATGAAAGAGATAACCACCCACCCTTACGACATGCTTCTGAAACTAAAAAAATGGTTCATTTTCAAATGTTGCGTCTTTGAACTACAATTAACATTGTACTTGGATAATCATTTTTGAGATAAAATGAGATGTTTAAAGTGATTTTCAAGCTTCCAGGGGCCTTAAACACAAGATTTGAGGAATGGGTAGAAGTGAATGAAAATGGCCAATTTACTCATTCTGAGGCCTTAAAAAGTGTTTCTCCTCCACGGGAAGTGAATTAAATAACATTTGTAGGCCTTTATTGTTCAATCAAAAACGCCCGATTTTTGATGAAAGAGATAACCACCCCCCCTTACGACATGCTTCAGAAACGAAAAAAATAGTCCATTTTCAAATGTTGCCTCTTTGAACTACAATTCACATTTGTACGTGGATAATCACTTTTAGAGATAAAATTAGATGTTTAAAGTGATTTTCAAGCTTCCAAGGGCCCTAAACACAAGATTTGAGAAATGGGTAAACGTGAATGAAAATGGCCAATTTACTCACTCTGCGGCCTTAAAAAGTGTTTCTCCTCCACGGGAAGTGAATTAAATAACATTTGTAGGCCTTTATTGTTCAATCAAAAACGTCTGTTTTTTGGTGAAAGAGATAACCACCCCCCTTACGACATGCTTCAGAAACGAAAAAAATGGTCCATTTTCAAATGTTGCCTCTTTGAACTACAATTCACATTTGTACGTGGATAATCACTTTTAGAGATAAAATTAGATGTTTAAAGTGATTTTCAAGCTTCCAGGGGCCCTAAACACAAGATTTGAGAAATGGGTAAAAATGAATGAAAATGGCCAATTTACTCATTCTGAGGCCTTAAAAGTGTTTCTGCTCCATGGGAAGAGAATTAAATAACATTTGGAGGCCTTTATTGTTCAAGCGAAAACGCCTGATTTTTGATGAAAGAGATAACCACCCACCCTTACGACATGCTTCTGAAACTAAAAAAATGGTTCATTTTCAAATGTCGCGTCTTTGAACTACAATTAACATCGTACTTGGATAATCATTTTTGAGATAAAATGAGATGTTTAAAGTGATTTTCAAGCTTCCAGGGGCCCTAAACACAAGATTTGAGAAATGGGTAAACGTAAATGAAAATGGCCAATTTATTCACTCTGAGGCCTTAAAAAGTTTTTCTCCACCCAAGAAAGTGAATTAAATGACATTTGTAGACTTTTATTGTTCAAGCGAAAACGCCAGATTTTTGACGAAAGAGATAACCACCCCCCTTACGACATGCTTCAGAAACGAAAAAAATGGTCCATTTTCAAATGTTGCCTCTTTGAACGGCAATTCACATTTGTACGTGGATAATCACTTTTAGAGATAAAATTAGATGTTTAAAGTGATTTTCAAGCTTCCAGGGGCCCTAAACACAAGATTTGAGAAATGGGTAAAAATGAATGAAAATGGCCAATTTACTCACTCTGAGGCCTTAAAAAGTGTTTCTCCTCCACGGGAAGTTAATTAAATAACATTTGTAGGCCTTTATTGTTCAAGCGAAAACGCCCGATTTTTGACGAAAGAGATAACCACCCGCCTTACGACATGCTTTAGAAACTAAAAAAATGGTCAGTTTTCAAATGTTGCCTCTTTGAACTACAATGCACATTTGTGCGTGGAAAATCACTTTTAAAGATAAAATTAGATGTTTAAAGTGATTTTCATGCTTCCAGGGGCCTTAAACACGAGATTTGAGGAATGGGTAAAAGTGAATAAAAATGGCCAATTTACTCACTCTGCGGCCTTAAAAAGTGTTTCTCCTCCACGGGAAGTGAATAAAATAAAATTTGGAGGCCTTTATTGTTCCATCCAAAACGCCTGTTATTTGGTGAAAGAGATAACCACCCCCCCTTACGACATGCTTCAGAAACGAAAAAAATTGTCCATTTTCAAATGTTGCGTGTTTGAGCGACAATTCACATTTGTACGTGGATAATCACTTTTAGAGATAAAATTAGATGTTTAAAGTGATTTTCAAGCTACCAGGGGCCCTAAACACAAGATTTGAGAAATGGGTAAAAGTGAATGAAAATGGCCAATTTACTCACTCTGAGGCCTTAAAAAGTGTTTCTCCTCCACGGGAAGTGAATTAAATAACATGTGGAGGCCTTTATTGTTCAAGCGAAAACGCCTGATTTTTGATGAAAGAGATAACCACCCCCCCTTACGACATGCTTCTGAAACTAAAAAAATGGTTCATTTTCAAATGTTGCATCTTTGATCTACAATTAACATTGTACTTGGATAATCATTTTTGAGATAAAATGAGATGTTTAAAGTGATTTTCATGCTTCCAGGGGCCTTAAACACGAGATTTGAGGAATGGGTAAAAGTGAATGAAAATGGCCAATTTACTCACTCTGAGGCCTTAAAAAGTGTTTCTCCTCCACGGGAAGTGCATTAAATAACATGTGGAGGCCTTTATTGTTCAAGCGAAAACGCCTGATTTTTGATGAAAGAGATAACCACTCACCCTTACGACATGCTTCTGAAACTAAAAAAATGGTTCATTTTCAAATGTTGCGTCTTTGATCTACAATTACCTTGTACTTGGATAATCACTTTTACAGATAAAATGAGATGTTTAAAGTGATTTTCAAGCATCCAGGGGCCCTAAACACAAGATTTGAGAAATGGGTAAACGTGAATGAAAATGGGCAATTTACTCACTCTGCGGCCTTAAAAAGTGTTTCTCCTCCACGGGAAGTGAATAAAATAACATTTGGAGGCCTTTATTGTTCAATCAAAAACGCCTGTTTTTTGGTGAAAGAGATAACCACCCCCCCTTACGACATGCTTCAGAAACTAAAAAAATTGTCAGTTTTCAAATGTTGCCTCTTTGAACTACAATTAACATTTGTACGTGGAAAATCACTTTTAAAGATACAATGAGATGTTTAAAGTGATTTTCATGCTTCCAGGGGCCTTAAACACAAGATTTGAGGAATGGGTTAAAGTGAATGAAAATGGCCAATTTACTCATTCTGAGGCCTTAAAAAGTGTTTCTCCTGTACGGGAAGTGAATTAAATAACATTTGTAGGCCTTATTGTTCAAGCGAAAACATCCGATTTTTGACGAAAGAGATAACCACCCCCCCTTACGACATGCTTCAGAAACTAAAAAAATGGTCCGTTTTCAAATGTTGCCTCTTTGAACTACAATTCACATTTGTACGTGGAAAATCACTTTTAAAGATAAAATGAGATGTTTAAAGTGATTTTCATGCTTCCAGGGGCCTTAAACACAAGATTTGAGGAATGGGTAGAAGTGAATGAAAATGGCCAATTTACTCATTCTGAGGCCTTAAAAAGTGTTTCTCCTCCACGGGAAGTGAATTAAATAACATTTGTAGGCTTTATTGTTCAAGCGAAAACGCCCAATTTTTGACGAAAGAGATAACCACCCCCCCTTACGACATGCTTCAGAAACTAAAAAAATGGTCCGTTTTCAAATGTTGCCTCTTTGAACTACAATTCACATTTGTACGTGGAAAATCACTTTTAAAGATAAAATGAGATGTTTAAAGTGATTTTCATGCTTCCAGGGGCCTTAAACACAAGATTTGAGGAATGGGTAGAAGTGAATGAAAATGGCCAATTTACTCATTCTGAGGCCTTAAAAAGTGTTTCTCCTCCACGGGAAGTGAATTAAATAACATTTGTAGGCCTTTATTGTTCAAGTGAAAACGCCCGATTTTTGACGAAAGAGATAACCACCCCCCCTTACGACATGCTTCATAAACTAAAAAAATGGTCCGTTTTCAAATGTTGCCTCTTTGAACTACAATTCACATTTGTACGTGGAAAATCACTTTTAAAGATAAAATGAGATGTTTAAAGTGATTTTCATGCTTCCAGGGGCCTTAAACACAAGATCTGAGGAATGGGTAAAAGTGAATGAAAATGGCCAATTTACTCACTCTGCGGCCTTAAAAAGTGTTTCTCCTCCACGGGAAGTGAATAAAATACCATTTGGAGGCCTTTATTGTTCAATCAAAAACGACTGTTTTTTGGAGAAAGAGATAACCACCCCCCCTTACGACATGCTTCAGAAACGAAATAAATGGTCCATTTTCAAATGTTGCGTCTTTGAACGACAATTCACATTTGTACGTGGATAATCACTTTTAGAGATAAAATTAGATGTTTAAAGTGATTTTCAAGCTTCCAGGGGCACTAAACACAAGATTTGAGAAATGGGTAAACGTGAATGAAAATGGCCAATTTACTCATTCTGAGGCCTTAAAAGTGTTTCTGCTCCATGGGAAGTGAATTAAATAACATTTGGAGGCCTTTATTGTTCAAGCGAAAACGCCTGATTTTTGATGAAAGAGATAACCACCCACCCTTACGACATGCTTCTGAAACTAAAAAAATGGTTCATTTTCAAATGTTGCATCTTTGATCTACAATTAACATTGTACTTGGATAATCATTTTTGAGATAAAATGAGATGTTTAAAGTGATTTTCAAGCTTCCAGGGGCCTTAAACACAAGATTTGAGGAATGGGTAGAAGTGAATGAAAATGGCCAATTTACTCATTCTGAGGCCTTAAAAAGTGTTTCTCCTCCACGGGAAGTGAATTAAATAACATTTGTAGGCCTTTATTGTTCAATCAAAAACGCCCGATTTTTGATGAAAGAGATAACCACCCCCCCTTACGACATGCTTCAGAAACGAAAAAAATGGTCCATTTTCAAATGTTGCCTCTTTGAACTACAATTCACATTTGTACGTGGATAATCACTTTTAGAGATAAAATTAGATGTTTAAAGTGATTTTCAAGCTTCCAGGGGCCCTAAACACAAGATTTGAGAAATGGGTAAACGTGAATGAAAATGGCCAATTTACTCACTCTGCGGCCTTAAAAAGTGTTTCTCCTCCACGGGAAGTGAATAAAATAACATTTGGAGGCCTTTATTGTTCAATCAAAAACGTCTGTTTTTTGGTGAAAGAGATAACCACCCCCCTTACGACATGCTTCAGAAACGAAAAAAATGGTCCATTTTCAAATGTTGCCTCTTTGAACTACAATTCACATTTGTACGTGGATAATCACTTTTAGAGATAAAATTAGATGTTTAAAGTGATTTTCAAGCTTCCAGGGGCCCTAAACACAAGATTTGAGAAATGGGTAAAAATGAATGAAAATGGCCAATTTACTCATTCTGAGGCCTTAAAAGTGTTACTGCTCCATGGGAAGAGAATTAAATAACATTTGGAGGCCTTTATTGTTCAAGCGAAAACGCCTGATTTTTGATGAAAGAGATAACCACCCACCCTTACGACATGCTTCTGAAACTAAAAAAATGGTTCATTTTCAAATGTCGCGTCTTTGAACTACAATTAACATCGTACTTGGATAATCATTTTTGAGATAAAATGAGATGTTTAAAGTGATTTTCAAGCTTCCAGGGGCCCTAAACACAAGATTTGAGAAATGGGTAAACGTAAATGAAAATGGCCAATTTATTCACTCTGAGGCCTTAAAAAGTTTTTCTCCACCCAAGAAAGTGAATTAAATGACATTTGTAGACTTTTATTGTTCAAGCGAAAACGCCAGATTTTTGACGAAAGAGATAACCACCCCCCCTTACGACATGCTTCAGAAACGAAAAAAATGGTCCATTTTCAAATGTTGCCTCTTTGAACGGCAATTCACATTTGTACGTGGATAATCACTTTTCGAGATAAAATTAGATGTTTAAAGTGATTTTCAAGCTTCCAGGGGCCCTAAACACAAGATTTGAGAAATGGGTAAAAATGAATGAAAATGGCCAATTTACTCACTCTGAGGCCTTAAAAAGTGTTTCTCCTCCACGGGAAGTGAATTAAATAACATGTGGAGGCCTTTATTGTTCAAGCGAAAACGCCTGATTTTTGATGAAAGAGATAACCACCCCCCCTTACGACATGCTTCTGAAACTAAAAAAATGGTTCATTTTCAAATGTTGCATCTTTGATCTACAATTAACATTGTACTTGGATAATCATTTTTGAGATAAAATGAGATGTTTAAAGTGATTTTCATGCTTCCAGGGGCCTTAAACACGAGATTTGAGGAATGGGTAAACGTGAATGAAAATGGGCAATTTACTCACTCTGAGGCCTTAAAAAGTGTTTCTCCTCCACGGGAAGTGAATTAAATAACATGTGGAGGCCTTTATTGTTCAAGCGAAAACGCCTGATTTTTGATGAAAGAGATAACCACCCACCCTTACGACATGCTTCTGAAACTAAAAAAATGGTTCATTTTCAAATGTTGCGTCTTTGATCTACAATTACCTTGTACTTGGATAATCACTTTTAGAGATAAAATGAGATGTTTAAAGTGATTTTCAAGCATCCAGGGGCCCTAAACACAAGATTTGAGAAATGGGTAAACGTGAATGAAAATGGGCAATTTACTCACTCTGCGGCCTTAAAAAGTGTTTCTCCTCCACGGGAAGTGAATAAAATAACATTTGGAGGCCTTTATTGTTCAATCAAAAACGCCTGTTTTTTGGTGAAAGAGATAACCACCCCCCCTTACGACATGCTTCAGAAACTAAAAAAATTGTCAGTTTTCAAATGTTGCCTCTTTGAACTACAATTAACATTTGTACGTGGAAAATCACTTTTAAAGATAAAATGAGATGTTTAAAGTGATTTTCATGCTTCCAGGGGCCTTAAACACAAGATTTGAGGAATGGGTAGAAGTGAATGAAAATGGCCAATTTACTCATTCTGAGGCCTTAAAAAGTGTTTCTCCTCCACGGGAAGTGAATTAAATAACATTTGTAGGCCTTTATTGTTCAAGTGAAAACGCCCGATTTTTGACGAAAGAGATAACCACCCCCCCTTACGACATGCTTCAGAAACTAAAAAAATGGTCCGTTTTCAAATGTTGCCTCTTTGAACTACAATTCACATTTGTACGTGGAAAATCACTTTTAAAGATAAAATGAGATGTTTAAAGTGATTTTCAAGCTTCCAGGGGCACAAAACACAAGATTTGAGAAATGGGTAAACGTGAATGAAAATGGCCAATTTACTCACTCTGCGGCCTTAAAAAGTGTTTCTCCTCCACGGGAAGTGAATAAAATAACATTTGGAGGCCTTTATTGTTCAATCAAAAACGCCTGTTTTTTGGAGAAAGAGATAACCACCCCCCCTTACGACATACTTCAGAAACGAAAAAAATGGTCCATTTTCAAATGTTGCCTCTTTGAACGACAATTCACATTTGTACGTGGATAATCACTTTTAGAGATAAAATTAGATGTTTAAAGTGATTTTCATGCTTCCAGGGGCCTTAAACACGAGATTTGAGGAATGGGTAAAAGTGAATAAAAATGGCCAATTTACTCACTCTGCGGCCTTAAAAAGTGTTTCTCCTCCACGGGAAGTGAATAAAATAAAATTTGGAGGCCTTTATTGTTCCATCCAAAACGCCTGTTATTTGGTGAAAGAGATAACCACCCCCCCTTACGACATGCTTCAGAAACGAAAAAAAATGTCCATTTTCAAATGTTGCGTGTTTGAGCGACAATTCACCTTTGTACGTGGATAATCACTTTTAGAGATAAAATTAGATGTTTAAAGTGATTTTCAAGCTACCAGGGGCCCTAAACACAAGATTTGAGAAATGGGTAAAAGTGAATGAAAATGGCCAATTTACTCACTCTGAGGCCTTAAAAAGTGTTTCTCCTCCACGGGAAGTGAATTAAATAACATGTGGAGGCCTTTATTGTTCAAGCGAAAACGCCTGATTTTTGATGAAAGAGATAACCACCCCCCCTTACGACATGCTTCTGAAACTAAAAAAATGGTTCATTTTCAAATGTTGCATCTTTGATCTACAATAAACATTGTACTTGGATAATCATTTTTGAGATAAAATGAGATGTTTAAAGTGATTTTCATGCTTCCAGGGGCCTTAAACACGAGATTTGAGGAATGGGTAAAAGTGAATGAAAATGGCCAATTTACTCACTCTGAGGCCTTAAAAAGTGTTTCTCCTCCACGGGAAGTGCATTAAATAACATGTGGAGGCCTTTATTGTTCAAGCGAAAACGCCTGATTTTTGATGAAAGAGATAACCACCCACCCTTACGACATGCTTCTGAAACTAAAAAAATGGTTCATTTTCAAATGTTGCGTCTTTGATCTACAATTACCTTGTACTTGGATAATCACTTTTACAGATAAAATGAGATGTTTAAAGTGATTTTCAAGCATCCAGGAGCCCTAAACACAAGATTTGAGAAATGGGTAAACGTGAATGAAAATGGGCAATTTACTCACTCTGCGGCCTTAAAAAGTGTTTCTCCTCCACGGGAAGTGAATAAAATAACATTTGGAGGCCTTTATTGTTCAATCAAAAATGCCTCTTTTTTGGTGAAAGAGATAACCACCCCCCCTTAAGACATGCTTCAGAAACTAAAAAAATTGTCAGTTTTCAAATGTTGCCTCTTTGAACTACAATTAACATTTGTACGTGGAAAATCACTTTTAAAGATACAATGAGATGTTTAAAGTGATTTTCATGCTTCCAGGGGCCTTAAACACAAGATTTGAGGAATGGGTTAAAGTGAATGAAAATGGCCAATTGACTCATTCTGAGGCCTTAAAAAGTGTTTCTCCTGTACGGGAAGTGAATTAAATAACATTTGTAGGCCTTATTGTTCAAGCGAAAACATCCGATTTTTGACGAAAGAGATAACCACCCCCCCTTACGACATGCTTCAGAAACTAAAAAAATGGTCCGTTTTCAAATGTTGCCTCTTTGAACTACAATTCACATTTGTACGTGGAAAATCACTTTTAAAGATAAAATGAGATGTTTAAAGTGATTTTCATGCTGCCAGGGGCCTTAAACACAAGATTTGAGGAATGGGTAGAAGTGAATGAAAATGGCCAATTTACTCATTCTGAGGCCTTAAAAAGTGTTTCTCCTCCACGGGAAGTGAATTAAATAACATTTGTAGGCCTTTATTGTTCAAGCGAAAACGCCCAATTTTTGACGAAAGAGATAACCACCCCCCCTTACGACATGCTTCAGAAACTAAAAAAATGGTCCGTTTTCAAATGTTGCCTCTTTGAACTACAATTCACATTTGTACGTGGAAAATCACTTTTAAAGATAAAATGAGATGTTTAAAGTGATTTTCATGCTTCCAGGGGCCTTAAACACAAGATTTGAGGAATGGGTAGAAGTGAATGAAAATGGCCAATTTACTCATTCTGAGGCCTTAAAAAGTGTTTCTCCTCCACGGGAAGTGAATTAAATAACATTTGTAGGCCTTTATTGTTCAAGTGAAAACGCCCGATTTTTGACGAAAGAGATAACCACCCCCCCTTACGACATGCTTCAGAAACTAAAAAAATGGTCCGTTTTCAAATGTTGCCTCTTTGAACTACAATTCACATTTGTACGTGGAAAATCACTTTTAAAGATAAAATGAGATGTTTAAAGTGATTTTCATGCTTCCAGGGGCCTTAAACACAAGATCTGAGGAATGGGTAAAAGTGAATGAAAATGGCCAATTTACTCACTCTGCGGCCTTAAAAAGTGTTTCTCCTCCACGGGAAGTGAATAAAATACCATTTGGAGGCCTTTATTGTTCAATCAAAAACGACTGTTTTTTGGAGAAAGAGATAACCACCCCCCCTTACGACATGCTTCAGAAACGAAATAAATGGTCCATTTTCAAATGTTGCATCTTTGAACGACAATTCACATTTGTACGTGGATAATCACTTTTAGAGATAAAATTAGATGTTTAAAGTGATTTTCAAACTTCCAGGGGCACTAAACACAAGATTTGAGAAATGGGTAAACGTGAATGAAAATGGCCAATTTACTCATTCTGAGGCCTTAAAAGTGTTTCTGCTCCATGGGAAGTGAATTAAATAACATTTGGAGGCCTTTATAGTTCAAGCGAAAACGCCTGATTTTTGATGAAAGAGATAACCACCCACCCTTACGACATGCTTCTGAAACTAAAAAAATGGTTCATTTTCAAATGTTGCGTCTTTGAACTACAATTAACATTGTACTTGGATAATCATTTTTGAGATAAAATGAGATGTTTAAAGTGATTTTCAAGCTTCCAGGGGCCTTAAACACAAGATTTGAGGAATGGGTAGAAGTGAATGAAAATGGCCAATTTACTCATTCTGAGGCCTTAAAAAGTGTTTCTCCTCCACGGGAAGTGAATTAAATAACATTTGTAGGCCTTTATTGTTCAATCAAAAACGCCCGATTTTTGATGAAAGAGATAACCACCCCCCCTTACGACATGCTTCAGAAACGAAAAAAATAGTCCATTTTCAAATGTTGCCTCTTTGAACTACAATTCACATTTGTACGTGGATAATCACTTTTAGAGATAAAATTAGATGTTTAAAGTGATTTTCAAGCTTCCAAGGGCCCTAAACACAAGATTTGAGAAATGGGTAAACGTGAATGAAAATGGCCAATTTACTCACTCTGCGGCCTTAAAAAGTGTTTCTCCTCCACGGGAAGTGAATAAAATAACATTTGGAGGCCTTTATTGTTCAATCAAAAACGTCTGTTTTTTGGTGAAAGAGATAACCACCCCCCTTACGACATGCTTCAGAAACGAAAAAAATGGTCCATTTTCAAATGTTGCCTCTTTGAACTACAATTCACATTTGTACGTGGATAATCACTTTTAGAGATAAAATTAGATGTTTAAAGTGATTTTCAAGCTTCCAGGGGCCCTAAACACAAGATTTGAGAAATGGGTAAAAATGAATGAAAATGGCCAATTTACTCATTCTGAGGCCTTAAAAGTGTTTCTGCTCCATGGGAAGAGAATTAAATAACATTTGGAGGCCTTTATTGTTCAAGCGAAAACGCCTGATTTTTGATGAAAGAGATAACCACCCACCCTTACGACATGCTTCTGAAACTAAAAAAATGGTTCATTTTCAAATGTCGCGTCTTTGAACTACAATTAACATCGTACTTGGATAATCATTTTTGAGATAAAATGAGATGTTTAAAGTGATTTTCAAGCTTCCAGGGGCCCTAAACACAAGATTTGAGAAATGGGTAAACGTAAATGAAAATGGCCAATTTATTCACTCTGAGGCCTTAAAAAGTTTTTCTCCACCCAAGAAAGTGAATTAAATGACATTTGTAGACTTTTATTGTTCAAGAGAAAACGCCAGATTTTTGACGAAAGAGATAACCACCCCCCCCTTACGACATGCTTCAGAAACGAAAAAAATGGTCCATTTTCAAATGTTGCCTCTTTGAACGGCAATTCACATTTGTACGTGGATAATCACTTTTAGAGATAAAATTAGATGTTTAAAGTGATTTTCAAGCTTCCAGGGGCCCTAAACACAAGATTTGAGAAATGGGTAAAAATGAATGAAAATGGCCAATTTACTCACTCTGAGGCCTTAAAAAGTGTTTCTCCTCCACGGGAAGTTAATTAAATAACATTTGTAGGCCTTTATTGTTCAAGCGAAAACGCCCGATTTTTGACGAAAGAGATAACCACCCGCCTTACGACATGCTTTAGAAACTAAAAAAATGGTCAGTTTTCAAATGTTGCCTCTTTGAACTACAATTCACATTTGTGCGTGGAAAATCACTTTTAAAGATAAAATTAGATGTTTAAAGTGATTTTCATGCTTCCAGGGGCCTTAAACACGAGATTTGAGGAATGGGTAAAAGTGAATAAAAATGGCCAATTTACTCACTCTGCGGCCTTAAAAAGTGTTTCTCCTCCACGGGAAGTGAATAAAATAAAATTTGGAGGCCTTTATTGTTCCATCCAAAACGCCTGTTATTTGGTGAAAGAGATAACCACCCCCCCTTACGACATGCTTCAGAAACGAAAAAAATTGTCCATTTTCAAATGTTGCGTGTTTGAGCGACAATTCACATTTGTACGTGGATAATCACTTTTAGAGATAAAATTAGATGTTTAAAGTGATTTTCAAGCTACCAGGGGCCCTAAACACAAGATTTGAGAAATGGGTAAAAGTGAATGAAAATGGCCAATTTACTCACTCTGAGGCCTTAAAAAGTGTTTCTCCTCCACGGGAAGTGAATTAAATAACATGTGGAGGCCTTTATTGTTCAAGCGAAAACGCCTGATTTTTGATGAAAGAGATAACCACCCCCCCTTACGACATGCTTCTGAAACTAAAAAAATGGTTCATTTTCAAATGTTGCATCTTTGATCTACAATTAACATTGTACTTGGATAATCATTTTTGAGATAAAATGAGATGTTTAAAGTGATTTTCATGCTTCCAGGGGCCTTAAACACGAGATTTGAGGAATGGGTAAAAGTGAATGAAAATGGCCAATTTACTCACTCTGAGGCCTTAAAAAGTGTTTCTCCTCCACGGGAAGTGCATTAAATAACATGTGGAGGCCTTTATTGTTCAAGCGAAAACGCCTGATTTTTGATGAAAGAGATAACCACCCCCCCTTACGACATGCTTCAGAAACTAAAAAAATTGTCAGTTTTCAAATGTTGCCTCTTTGAACTACAATTAACATTTGTACGTGGAAAATCACTTTTAAAGATAAAATGAGATGTTTAAAGTGATTTTCATGCTTCCAGGGGCCTTAAACACAAGATTTGAGGAATGGGTAGAAGTGAATGAAAATGGCCAATTTACTCATTCTGAGGCCTTAAAAAGTGTTTCTCCTCCACGGGAAGTGAATTAAATAACATTTGTAGGCCTTTATTGTTCAAGTGAAAACGCCCGATTTTTGACGAAAGAGATAACCACCCCCCCTTACGACATGCTTCAGAAACTAAAAAAATGGTCCGTTTTCAAATGTTGCCTCTTTGAACTACAATTCACATTTGTACGTGGAAAATCACTTTTAGAGATAAAATTAGATGTTTAAAGTGATTTTCAAGCTTCCAGGGGCCCTAAACACAAGATTTGAGAAATGGGTAAAAATGAATGAAAATGGCCAATTTACTCATTCTGAGGCCTTAAAAGTGTTTCTGCTCCATGGGAAGTGAATTAAATAACATTTGGAGGCCTTTATTGTTCAAGCGAAAACGCCTGATTTTTGATGAAAGAGATAACCACCCACCCTTACGACATGCTTCTGAAACTAAAAAAATGGTTCATTTTCAAATGTTGCGTCTTTGAACTACAATTAACATTGTACTTGGATAATCATTTTTGAGATAAAATGAGATGTTTAAAGTGATTTTCAAGCTTCCAGGGGCCTTAAACACAAGATTTGAGGAATGGGTAGAAGTGAATGAAAATGGCCAATTTACTCATTCTGAGGCCTTAAAAAGTGTTTCTCCTCCACGGGAAGTGAATTAAATAACATTTGTAGGCCTTTATTGTTCAATCAAAAACGCCCGATTTTGATGAAAGAGATAACCACCCCCCCTTACGACATGCTTCAGAAACTAAAAAAATGGTCCGTTTTCAAATGTTGCCTCTTTGAACTACAATTCACATTTGTACGTGGAAAATCACTTTTAAAGATAAAATGAGATGTTTAAAGTGATTTTCATGCTGCCAGGGGCCTTAAACACAAGATTTGAGGAATGGGTAGAAGTGAATGAAAATGGCCAATTTACTCATTCTGAGGCCTTAAAAAGTGTTTCTCCTCCACGGGAAGTGAATTAAATAACATTTGTAGGCCTTTATTGTTCAAGCGAAAACGCCCAATTTTTGACGAAAGAGATAACCACCCCCCCTTACGACATGCTTCAGAAACTAAAAAAATGGTCCGTTTTCAAATGTTGCCTCTTTGAACTACAATTCACATTTGTACGTGGAAAATCACTTTTAAAGATAAAATGAGATGTTTAAAGTGATTTTCATGCTTCCAGGGGCCTTAAACACAAGATTTGAGGAATGGGTAGAAGTGAATGAAAATGGCCAATTTACTCATTCTGAGGCCTTAAAAAGTGTTTCTCCTCCACGGGAAGTGAATTAAATAACATTTGTAGGCCTTTATTGTTCAAGTGAAAACGCCCGATTTTTGACGAAAGAGATAACCACCCCCCCTTACGACATGCTTCAGAAACTAAAAAAATGGTCCGTTTTCAAATGTTGCCTCTTTGAACTACAATTCACATTTGTACGTGGAAAATCACTTTTAAAGATAAAATGAGATGTTTAAAGTGATTTTCATGCTTCCAGGGGCCTTAAACACAAGATCTGAGGAATGGGTAAAAGTGAATGAAAATGGCCAATTTACTCACTCTGCGGCCTTAAAAAGTGTTTCTCCTCCACGGGAAGTGAATAAAATACCATTTGGAGGCCTTTATTGTTCAATCAAAAACGACTGTTTTTTGGAGAAAGAGATAACCACCCCCCCTTACGACATGCTTCAGAAACGAAATAAATGGTCCATTTTCAAATGTTGCGTCTTTGAACGACAATTCACATTTGTACGTGGATAATCACTTTTAGAGATAAAATTAGATGTTTAAAGTGATTTTCAAACTTCCAGGGGCACTAAACACAAGATTTGAGAAATGGGTAAACGTGAATGAAAATGGCCAATTTACTCATTCTGAGGCCTTAAAAGTGTTTCTGCTCCATGGGAAGTGAATTAAATAACATTTGGAGGCCTTTATAGTTCAAGCGAAAACGCCTGATTTTTGATGAAAGAGATAACCACCCACCCTTACGCCATGCTTCTGAAACTAAAAAAATGGTTCATTTTCAAATGTTGCGTCTTTGAACTACAATTAACATTGTACTTGGATAATCATTTTTGAGATAAAATGAGATGTTTAAAGTGATTTTCAAGCTTCCAGGGGCCTTAAACACAAGATTTGAGGAATGGGTAGAAGTGAATGAAAATGGCCAATTTACTCATTCTGAGGCCTTAAAAAGTGTTTCTCCTCCACGGGAAGTGAATTAAATAACATTTGTAGGCCTTTATTGTTCAATCAAAAACGCCCGATTTTTGATGAAAGAGATAACCACCCCCCCTTACGACATGCTTCAGAAACGAAAAAAATAGTCCATTTTCAAATGTTGCCTCTTTGAACTACAATTCACATTTGTACGTGGATAATCACTTTTAGAGATAAAATTAGATGTTTAAAGTGATTTTCAAGCTTCCAAGGGCCCTAAACACAAGATTTGAGAAATGGGTAAACGTGAATGAAAATGGCCAATTTACTCACTCTGCGGCCTTAAAAAGTGTTTCTCCTCCACGGGAAGTGAATAAAATAACATTTGGAGGCCTTTATTGTTCAATCAAAAACGTCTGTTTTTTGGTGAAAGAGATAACCACCCCCCTTACGACATGCTTCAGAAACGAAAAAAATGGTCCATTTTCAAATGTTGCCTCTTTGAACTACAATTCACATTTGTACGTGGATAATCACTTTTAGAGATAAAATTAGATGTTTAAAGTGATTTTCAAGCTTCCAGGGGCCCTAAACACAAGATTTGAGAAATGGGTAAAAATGAATGAAAATGGCCAATTTACTCATTCTGAGGCCTTAAAAGTGTTTCTGCTCCATGGGAAGAGAATTAAATAACATTTGGAGGCCTTTATTGTTCAAGCGAAAACGCCTGATTTTTGATGAAAGAGATAACCACCCACCCTTACGACATGCTTCTGAAACTAAAAAAATGGTTCATTTTCAAATGTCGCGTCTTTGAACTACAATTAACATCGTACTTGGATAATCATTTTTGAGATAAAATGAGATGTTTAAAGTGATTTTCAAGCTTCCAGGGGCCCTAAACACAAGATTTGAGAAATGGGTAAACGTAAATGAAAATGGCCAATTTATTCACTCTGAGGCCTTAAAAAGTTTTTCTCCACCCAAGAAAGTGAATTAAATGACATTTGTAGACTTTTATTGTTCAAGAGAAAACGCCAGATTTTTGACGAAAGAGATAACCACCCCCCCCTTACGACATGCTTCAGAAACGAAAAAAATGGTCCATTTTCAAATGTTGCCTCTTTGAACGGCAATTCACATTTGTACGTGGATAATCACTTTTAGAGATAAAATTAGATGTTTAAAGTGATTTTCAAGCTTCCAGGGGCCCTAAACACAAGATTTGAGAAATGGGTAAAAATGAATGAAAATGGCCAATTTACTCACTCTGAGGCCTTAAAAAGTGTTTCTCCTCCACGGGAAGTTAATTAAATAACATTTGTAGGCCTTTATTGTTCAAGCGAAAACGCCCGATTTTTGACGAAAGAGATAACCACCCGCCTTACGACATGCTTTAGAAACTAAAAAAATGGTCAGTTTTCAAATGTTGCCTCTTTGAACTACAATTCACATTTGTGCGTGGAAAATCACTTTTAAAGATAAAATTAGATGTTTAAAGTGATTTTCATGCTTCCAGGGGCCTTAAACACGAGATTTGAGGAATGGGTAAAAGTGAATAAAAATGGCCAATTTACTCACTCTGCGGCCTTAAAAAGTGTTTCTCCTCCACGGGAAGTGAATAAAATAAAATTTGGAGGCCTTTATTGTTCCATCCAAAACGCCTGTTATTTGGTGAAAGAGATAACCACCCCCCCTTACGACATGCTTCAGAAACGAAAAAAATTGTCCATTTTCAAATGTTGCGTGTTTGAGCGACAATTCACATTTGTACGTGGATAATCACTTTTAGAGATAAAATTAGATGTTTAAAGTGATTTTCAAGCTACCAGGGGCCCTAAACACAAGATTTGAGAAATGGGTAAAAGTGAATGAAAATGGCCAATTTACTCACTCTGAGGCCTTAAAAAGTGTTTCTCCTCCACGGGAAGTGAATTAAATAACATGTGGAGGCCTTTATTGTTCAAGCGAAAACGCCTGATTTTTGATGAAAGAGATAACCACCCCCCCTTACGACATGCTTCTGAAACTAAAAAAATGGTTTATTTTCAAATGTTGCATCTTTGATCTTCAATTAACATTGTACTTGGATAATCATTTTTGAGATAAAATGAGATGTTTAAAGTGATTTTCATGCTTCCAGGGGCCTTAAACACGAGATTTGAGGAATGGGTAAAAGTGAATGAAAATGGCCAATTTACTCACTCTGAGGCCTTAAAAAGTGTTTCTCCTCCACGGGAAGTGCATTAAATAACATGTGGAGGCCTTTATTGTTCAAGCGAAAACGCCTGATTTTTGATGAAAGAGATAACCACCCACCCTTACGACATGCTTCTGAAACTAAAAAAATGGTTCATTTTCAAATGTTGCGTCTTTGATCTACAATTACCTTGTACTTGGATAATCACTTTTACAGATAAAATGAGATGTTAAAGTGATTTTCAAGCATCCAGGGGCCCTAAACACAAGATTTGAGAAATGGGTAAACGTGAATGAAAATGGGCAATTTACTCACTCTGCGGCCTTAAAAAGTGTTTCTCCTCCACGGGAAGTGAATAAAATAACATTTGGAGGCCTTTATTGTTCAATCAAAAACGCCTGTTTTTTGGTGAAAGAGATAACCACCCCCCCTTACGACATGCTTCAGAAACTAAAAAAATTGTCAGTTTTCAAATGTTGCCTCTTTGAACTACAATTAACATTTGTACGTGGAAAATCACTTTTAAGGATACAATGAGATGTTTAAAGTGATTTTCATGCTTCCAGGGGCCTTAAACACAAGATTTGAGGAATGGGTTAAAGTGAATGAAAATGGCCAATTTACTCATTCTGAGGCCTTAAAAAGTGTTTCTCCTGTACGGGAAGTGAATTAAATAACATTTGTAGGCCTTATTGTTCAAGCGAAAACATCCGATTTTTGACGAAAGAGATAACCACCCCCCCTTACGACATGCTTCAGAAACTAAAAAAATGGTCCGTTTTCAAATGTTGCCTCTTTGAACTACAATTCACATTTGTACGTGGAAAATCACTTTTAAAGATAAAATGAGATGTTTAAAGTAATTTTCATGCTTCCAGGGGCCTTAAACACAAGATTTGAGGAATGGGTAGAAGTGAATGAAAATGGCCAATTTACTCATTCTGAGGCCTTAAAAAGTGTTTCTCCTCCACGGGAAGTGAATTAAATAACATTTGTAGGCCTTTATTGTTCAAGCGAAAACGCCCAATTTTTGACGAAAGAGATAACCACCCCCCCTTACGACATGCTTCAGAAACTAAAAAAATGGTCCGTTTTCAAATGTTGCCTCTTTGAACTACAATTCACATTTGTACGTGGAAAATCACTTTTAAAGATAAAATGAGATGTTTAAAGTGATTTTCATGCTTCCAGGGGCCTTAAACACAAGATTTGAGGAATGGGTAGAAGTGAATGAAAATGGCCAATTTACTCATTCTGAGGCCTTAAAAAGTGTTTCTCCTCCACGGGAAGTGAATTAAATAACATTTGTAGGCCTTTATTGTTCAAGTGAAAACGCCCGATTTTTGACGAAAGAGATAACCACCCCCCCTTACGACATGCTTCATAAACTAAAAAAATGGTCCGTTTTCAAATGTTGCCTCTTTGAACTACAATTCACATTTGTACGTGGAAAATCACTTTTAAAGATAAAATGAGATGTTTAAAGTGATTTTCATGCTTCCAGGGGCCTTAAACACAAGATCTGAGGAATGGGTAAAAGTGAATGAAAATGGCCAATTTACTCACTCTGCGGCCTTAAAAAGTGTTTCTCCTCCACGGGAAGTGAATAAAATACCATTTGGAGGCCTTTATTGTTCAATCAGAAACGACTGTTTTTTGGAGAAAGAGATAACCACCCCCCCTTACGACATGCTTCAGAAACGAAATAAATGGTCCATTTTCAAATGTTGCGTCTTTGAACGACAATTCACATTTGTACGTGGATAATCACTTTTAGAGATAAAATTAGATGTTTAAAGTGATTTTCAAGCTTCCAGGGGCACTAAACACAAGATTTGAGAAATGGGTAAACGTGAATGAAAATGGCCAATTTACTCATTCTGAGGCCTTAAAAGTGTTTCTGCTCCATGGGAAGTGAATTAAATAACATTTGGAGGCCTTTATTGTTCAAGCGAAAACGCCTGATTTTTGATGAAAGAGATAACCACCCACCCTTACGACATGCTTCTGAAACTAAAAAAATGGTTCATTTTCAAATGTTGCGTCTTTGAACTACAATTAACATTGTACTTGGATAATCATTTTTGAGATAAAATGAGATGTTTAAAGTGATTTTCAAGCTTCCAGGGGCCTTAAACACAAGATTTGAGGAATGGGTAGAAGTGAATGAAAATGGCCAATTTACTCATTCTGAGGCCTTAAAAAGTGTTTCTCCTCCACGGGAAGTGAATTAAATAACATTTGTAGGCCTTTATTGTTCAATCAAAAACGCCCGATTTTTGATGAAAGAGATAACCACCCCCCCTTACGACATGCTTCAGAAACGAAAAAAATGGTCCATTTTCAAATGTTGCCTCTTTGAACTACAATTCACATTTGTACGTGGATAATCACTTTTAGAGATAAAATTAGATGTTTAAAGTGATTTTCAAGCTTCCAGGGGCCCTAAACACAAGATTTGAGAAATGGTTAAACGTGAATGAAAATGGCCAATTTACTCACTCTGCGGCCTTAAAAAGTGTTTCTCCTCCACGGGAAGTGAATTAAATAACATTTGTAGGCCTTTATTGTTCAATCAAAAACGCCCGATTTTGATGAAAGAGATAACCACCCCCCCTTACGACATGCTTCAGAAACTAAAAAAATGGTCCGTTTTCAAATGTTGCCTCTTTGAACTACAATTCACATTTGTACGTGGAAAATCACTTTTAAAGATAAAATGAGATGTTTAAAGTGATTTTCATGCTGCCAGGGGCCTTAAACACAAGATTTGAGGAATGGGTAGAAGTGAATGAAAATGGCCAATTTACTCATTCTGAGGCCTTAAAAAGTGTTTCTCCTCCACGGGAAGTGCATTAAATAACATGTGGAGGCCTTTATTGTTCAAGCGAAAACGCCTGATTTTTGATGAAAGAGATAACCACCCACCCTTACGACATGCTTCTGAAACTAAAAAAATGGTTCATTTTCAAATGTTGCGTCTTTGATCTACAATTACCTTGTACTTGGATAATCACTTTTACAGATAAAATGAGATGTTAAAGTGATTTTCAAGCATCCAGGGGCCCTAAACACAAGATTTGAGAAATGGGTAAACGTGAATGAAAATGGGCAATTTACTCACTCTGCGGCCTTAAAAAGTGTTTCTCCTCCACGGGAAGTGAATAAAATAACATTTGGAGGCCTTTATTGTTCAATCAAAAACGCCTGTTTTTTGGTGAAAGAGATAACCACCCCCCCTTACGACATGCTTCAGAAACTAAAAAAATTGTCAGTTTTCAAATGTTGCCTCTTTGAACTACAATTAACATTTGTACGTGGAAAATCACTTTTAAGGATACAATGAGATGTTTAAAGTGATTTTCATGCTTCCAGGGGCCTTAAACACAAGATTTGAGGAATGGGTTAAAGTGAATGAAAATGGCCAATTTACTCATTCTGAGGCCTTAAAAAGTGTTTCTCCTGTACGGGAAGTGAATTAAATAACATTTGTAGGCCTTATTGTTCAAGCGAAAACATCCGATTTTTGACGAAAGAGATAACCACCCCCCCTTACGACATGCTTCAGAAACTAAAAAAATGGTCCGTTTTCAAATGTTGCCTCTTTGAACTACAATTCACATTTGTACGTGGAAAATCACTTTTAAAGATAAAATGAGATGTTTAAAGTAATTTTCATGCTTCCAGGGGCCTTAAACACAAGATTTGAGGAATGGGTAGAAGTGAATGAAAATGGCCAATTTACTCATTCTGAGGCCTTAAAAAGTGTTTCTCCTCCACGGGAAGTGAATTAAATAACATTTGTAGGCCTTTATTGTTCAAGCGAAAACGCCCAATTTTTGACGAAAGAGATAACCACCCCCCCTTACGACATGCTTCAGAAACTAAAAAAATGGTCCGTTTTCAAATGTTGCCTCTTTGAACTACAATTCACATTTGTACGTGGAAAATCACTTTTAAAGATAAAATGAGATGTTTAAAGTGATTTTCATGCTTCCAGGGGCCTTAAACACAAGATTTGAGGAATGGGTAGAAGTGAATGAAAATGGCCAATTTACTCATTCTGAGGCCTTAAAAAGTGTTTCTCCTCCACGGGAAGTGAATTAAATAACATTTGTAGGCCTTTATTGTTCAAGTGAAAACGCCCGATTTTTGACGAAAGAGATAACCACCCCCCCTTACGACATGCTTCATAAACTAAAAAAATGGTCCGTTTTCAAATGTTGCCTCTTTGAACTACAATTCACATTTGTACGTGGAAAATCACTTTTAAAGATAAAATGAGATGTTTAAAGTGATTTTCATGCTTCCAGGGGCCTTAAACACAAGATCTGAGGAATGGGTAAAAGTGAATGAAAATGGCCAATTTACTCACTCTGCGGCCTTAAAAAGTGTTTCTCCTCCACGGGAAGTGAATAAAATACCATTTGGAGGCCTTTATTGTTCAATCAGAAACGACTGTTTTTTGGAGAAAGAGATAACCACCCCCCCTTACGACATGCTTCAGAAACGAAATAAATGGTCCATTTTCAAATGTTGCGTCTTTGAACGACAATTCACATTTGTACGTGGATAATCACTTTTAGAGATAAAATTAGATGTTTAAAGTGATTTTCAAGCTTCCAGGGGCACTAAACACAAGATTTGAGAAATGGGTAAACGTGAATGAAAATGGCCAATTTACTCATTCTGAGGCCTTAAAAGTGTTTCTGCTCCATGGGAAGTGAATTAAATAACATTTGGAGGCCTTTATTGTTCAAGCGAAAACGCCTGATTTTTGATGAAAGAGATAACCACCCACCCTTACGACATGCTTCTGAAACTAAAAAAATGGTTCATTTTCAAATGTTGCGTCTTTGAACTACAATTAACATTGTACTTGGATAATCATTTTTGAGATAAAATGAGATGTTTAAAGTGATTTTCAAGCTTCCAGGGGCCTTAAACACAAGATTTGAGGAATGGGTAGAAGTGAATGAAAATGGCCAATTTACTCATTCTGAGGCCTTAAAAAGTGTTTCTCCTCCACGGGAAGTGAATTAAATAACATTTGTAGGCCTTTATTGTTCAATCAAAAACGCCCGATTTTTGATGAAAGAGATAACCACCCCCCCTTACGACATGCTTCAGAAACGAAAAAAATGGTCCATTTTCAAATGTTGCCTCTTTGAACTACAATTCACATTTGTACGTGGATAATCACTTTTAGAGATAAAATTAGATGTTTAAAGTGATTTTCAAGCTTCCAGGGGCCCTAAACACAAGATTTGAGAAATGGTTAAACGTGAATGAAAATGGCCAATTTACTCACTCTGCGGCCTTAAAAAGTGTTTCTCCTCCACGGGAAGTGAATTAAATAACATTTGTAGGCCTTTATTGTTCAATCAAAAACGCCCGATTTTGATGAAAGAGATAACCACCCCCCCTTACGACATGCTTCAGAAACTAAAAAAATGGTCCGTTTTCAAATGTTGCCTCTTTGAACTACAATTCACATTTGTACGTGGAAAATCACTTTTAAAGATAAAATGAGATGTTTAAAGTGATTTTCATGCTGCCAGGGGCCTTAAACACAAGATTTGAGGAATGGGTAGAAGTGAATGAAAATGGCCAATTTACTCATTCTGAGGCCTTAAAAAGTGTTTCTCCTCCACGGGAAGTGAATTAAATAACATTTGTAGGCCTTTATTGTTCAAGCGAAAACGCCCAATTTTTGACGAAAGAGATAACCACCCCCCCTTACGACATGCTTCAGAAACTAAAAAAATGGTCCGTTTTCAAATGTTGCCTCTTTGAACTACAATTCACATTTGTACGTGGAAAATCACTTTTAAAGATAAAATGAGATGTTTAAAGTGATTTTCATGCTTCCAGGGGCCTTAAACACAAGATTTGAGGAATGGGTAGAAGTGAATGAAAATGGCCAATTTACTCATTCTGAGGCCTTAAAAAGTGTTTCTCCTCCACGGGAAGTGAATTAAATAACATTTGTAGGCCTTTATTGTTCAAGTGAAAACGCCCGATTTTTGACGAAAGAGATAACCACCCCCCCTTACGACATGCTTCAGAAACTAAAAAAATGGTCCGTTTTCAAATGTTGCCTCTTTGAACTACAATTCACATTTGTACGTGGAAAATCACTTTTAAAGATAAAATGAGATGTTTAAAGTGATTTTCATGCTTCCAGGGGCCTTAAACACAAGATCTGAGGAATGGGTAAAAGTGAATGAAAATGGCCAATTTACTCACTCTGCGGCCTTAAAAAGTGTTTCTCCTCCACGGGAAGTGAATAAAATACCATTTGGAGGCCTTTATTGTTCAATCAAAAACGACTGTTTTTTGGAGAAAGAGATAACCACCCCCCCTTACGACATGCTTCAGAAACGAAATAAATGGTCCATTTTCAAATGTTGCGTCTTTGAACGACAATTCACATTTGTACGTGGATAATCACTTTTAGAGATAAAATTAGATGTTTAAAGTGATTTTCAAACTTCCAGGGGCACTAAACACAAGATTTGAGAAATGGGTAAACGTGAATGAAAATGGCCAATTTACTCATTCTGAGGCCTTAAAAGTGTTTCTGCTCCATGGGAAGTGAATTAAATAACATTTGGAGGCCTTTATAGTTCAAGCGAAAACGCCTGATTTTTGATGAAAGAGATAACCACCCACCCTTACGCCATGCTTCTGAAACTAAAAAAATGGTTCATTTTCAAATGTTGCGTCTTTGAACTACAATTAACATTGTACTTGGATAATCATTTTTGAGATAAAATGAGATGTTTAAAGTGATTTTCAAGCTTCCAGGGGCCTTAAACACAAGATTTGAGGAATGGGTAGAAGTGAATGAAAATGGCCAATTTACTCATTCTGAGGCCTTAAAAAGTGTTTCTCCTCCACGGGAAGTGAATTAAATAACATTTGTAGGCCTTTATTGTTCAATCAAAAACGCCCGATTTTTGATGAAAGAGATAACCACCCCCCCTTACGACATGCTTCAGAAACGAAAAAAATAGTCCATTTTCAAATGTTGCCTCTTTGAACTACAATTCACATTTGTACGTGGATAATCACTTTTAGAGATAAAATTAGATGTTTAAAGTGATTTTCAAGCTTCCAAGGGCCCTAAACACAAGATTTGAGAAATGGGTAAACGTGAATGAAAATGGCCAATTTACTCACTCTGCGGCCTTAAAAAGTGTTTCTCCTCCACGGGAAGTGAATAAAATAACATTTGGAGGCCTTTATTGTTCAATCAAAAACGTCTGTTTTTTGGTGAAAGAGATAACCACCCCCCTTACGACATGCTTCAGAAACGAAAAAAATGGTCCATTTTCAAATGTTGCCTCTTTGAACTACAATTCACATTTGTACGTGGATAATCACTTTTAGAGATAAAATTAGATGTTTAAAGTGATTTTCAAGCTTCCAGGGGCCCTAAACACAAGATTTGAGAAATGGGTAAAAATGAATGAAAATGGCCAATTTACTCATTCTGAGGCCTTAAAAGTGTTTCTGCTCCATGGGAAGAGAATTAAATAACATTTGGAGGCCTTTATTGTTCAAGCGAAAACGCCTGATTTTTGATGAAAGAGATAACCACCCACCCTTACGACATGCTTCTGAAACTAAAAAAATGGTTCATTTTCAAATGTCGCGTCTTTGAACTACAATTAACATCGTACTTGGATAATCATTTTTGAGATAAAATGAGATGTTTAAAGTGATTTTCAAGCTTCCAGGGGCCCTAAACACAAGATTTGAGAAATGGGTAAACGTAAATGAAAATGGCCAATTTATTCACTCTGAGGCCTTAAAAAGTTTTTCTCCACCCAAGAAAGTGAATTAAATGACATTTGTAGACTTTTATTGTTCAAGAGAAAACGCCAGATTTTTGACGAAAGAGATAACCACCCCCCCCTTACGACATGCTTCAGAAACGAAAAAAATGGTCCATTTTCAAATGTTGCCTCTTTGAACGGCAATTCACATTTGTACGTGGATAATCACTTTTAGAGATAAAATTAGATGTTTAAAGTGATTTTCAAGCTTCCAGGGGCCCTAAACACAAGATTTGAGAAATGGGTAAAAATGAATGAAAATGGCCAATTTACTCACTCTGAGGCCTTAAAAAGTGTTTCTCCTCCACGGGAAGTTAATTAAATAACATTTGTAGGCCTTTATTGTTCAAGCGAAAACGCCCGATTTTTGACGAAAGAGATAACCACCCGCCTTACGACATGCTTTAGAAACTAAAAAAATGGTCAGTTTTCAAATGTTGCCTCTTTGAACTACAATTCACATTTGTGCGTGGAAAATCACTTTTAAAGATAAAATTAGATGTTTAAAGTGATTTTCATGCTTCCAGGGGCCTTAAACACGAGATTTGAGGAATGGGTAAAAGTGAATAAAAATGGCCAATTTACTCACTCTGCGGCCTTAAAAAGTGTTTCTCCTCCACGGGAAGTGAATAAAATAAAATTTGGAGGCCTTTATTGTTCCATCCAAAACGCCTGTTATTTGGTGAAAGAGATAACCACCCCCCCTTACGACATGCTTCAGAAACGAAAAAAATTGTCCATTTTCAAATGTTGCGTGTTTGAGCGACAATTCACATTTGTACGTGGATAATCACTTTTAGAGATAAAATTAGATGTTTAAAGTGATTTTCAAGCTACCAGGGGCCCTAAACACAAGATTTGAGAAATGGGTAAAAGTGAATGAAAATGGCCAATTTACTCACTCTGAGGCCTTAAAAAGTGTTTCTCCTCCACGGGAAGTGAATTAAATAACATGTGGAGGCCTTTATTGTTCAAGCGAAAACGCCTGATTTTTGATGAAAGAGATAACCACCCCCCCTTACGACATGCTTCTGAAACTAAAAAAATGGTTTATTTTCAAATGTTGCATCTTTGATCTTCAATTAACATTGTACTTGGATAATCATTTTTGAGATAAAATGAGATGTTTAAAGTGATTTTCATGCTTCCAGGGGCCTTAAACACGAGATTTGAGGAATGGGTAAAAGTGAATGAAAATGGCCAATTTACTCACTCTGAGGCCTTAAAAAGTGTTTCTCCTCCACGGGAAGTGCATTAAATAACATGTGGAGGCCTTTATTGTTCAAGCGAAAACGCCTGATTTTTGATGAAAGAGATAACCACCCACCCTTACGACATGCTTCTGAAACTAAAAAAATGGTTCATTTTCAAATGTTGCGTCTTTGATCTACAATTACCTTGTACTTGGATAATCACTTTTACAGATAAAATGAGATGTTTAAAGTGATTTTCAAGCATCCAGGGGCCCTAAACACAAGATTTGAGAAATGGGTAAACGTGAATGAAAATGGGCAATTTACTCACTCTGCGGCCTTAAAAAGTGTTTCTCCTCCACGGGAAGTGAATAAAATAACATTTGGAGGCCTTTATTGTTCAATCAAAAACGCCTGTTTTTTGGTGAAAGAGATAACCACCCCCCCTTACGACATGCTTCAGAAACTAAAAAAATTGTCAGTTTTCAAATGTTGCCTCTTTGAACTACAATTAACATT
This sequence comes from Triturus cristatus, assembly GCF_964204655.1. Lineage (NCBI taxonomy): Eukaryota > Metazoa > Chordata > Amphibia > Caudata > Salamandridae > Triturus > Triturus cristatus. The sequence goes on along the minus strand of NC_140591.1, from coordinate 937,599,501 downwards.
TGTACGTGGAAAATCACTTTTAAGGATACAATGAGATGTTTAAAGTGATTTTCATGCTTCCAGGGGCCTTAAACACAAGATTTGAGGAATGGGTTAAAGTGAATGAAAATGGCCAATTTACTCATTCTGAGGCCTTAAAAAGTGTTTCTCCTGTACGGGAAGTGAATTAAATAACATTTGTAGGCCTTATTGTTCAAGCGAAAACATCCGATTTTTGACGAAAGAGATAACCACCCCCCCTTACGACATGCTTCAGAAACTAAAAAAATGGTCCGTTTTCAAATGTTGCCTCTTTGAACTACAATTCACATTTGTACGTGGAAAATCACTTTTAAAGATAAAATGAGATGTTTAAAGTAATTTTCATGCTTCCAGGGGCCTTAAACACAAGATTTGAGGAATGGGTAGAAGTGAATGAAAATGGCCAATTTACTCATTCTGAGGCCTTAAAAAGTGTTTCTCCTCCACGGGAAGTGAATTAAATAACATTTGTAGGCCTTTATTGTTCAAGCGAAAACGCCCAATTTTTGACGAAAGAGATAACCACCCCCCCTTACGACATGCTTCAGAAACTAAAAAAATGGTCCGTTTTCAAATGTTGCCTCTTTGAACTACAATTCACATTTGTACGTGGAAAATCACTTTTAAAGATAAAATGAGATGTTTAAAGTGATTTTCATGCTTCCAGGGGCCTTAAACACAAGATTTGAGGAATGGGTAGAAGTGAATGAAAATGGCCAATTTACTCATTCTGAGGCCTTAAAAAGTGTTTCTCCTCCACGGGAAGTGAATTAAATAACATTTGTAGGCCTTTATTGTTCAAGTGAAAACGCCCGATTTTTGACGAAAGAGATAACCACCCCCCCTTACGACATGCTTCATAAACTAAAAAAATGGTCCGTTTTCAAATGTTGCCTCTTTGAACTACAATTCACATTTGTACGTGGAAAATCACTTTTAAAGATAAAATGAGATGTTTAAAGTGATTTTCATGCTTCCAGGGGCCTTAAACACAAGATCTGAGGAATGGGTAAAAGTGAATGAAAATGGCCAATTTACTCACTCTGCGGCCTTAAAAAGTGTTTCTCCTCCACGGGAAGTGAATAAAATACCATTTGGAGGCCTTTATTGTTCAATCAAAAACGACTGTTTTTTGGAGAAAGAGATAACCACCCCCCCTTACGACATGCTTCAGAAACGAAATAAATGGTCCATTTTCAAATGTTGCGTCTTTGAACGACAATTCACATTTGTACGTGGATAATCACTTTTAGAGATAAAATTAGATGTTTAAAGTGATTTTCAAGCTTCCAGGGGCACTAAACACAAGATTTGAGAAATGGGTAAACGTGAATGAAAATGGCCAATTTACTCATTCTGAGGCCTTAAAAGTGTTTCTGCTCCATGGGAAGTGAATTAAATAACATTTGGAGGCCTTTATTGTTCAAGCGAAAACGCCTGATTTTTGATGAAAGAGATAACCACCCACCCTTACGACATGCTTCTGAAACTAAAAAAATGGTTCATTTTCAAATGTTGCGTCTTTGAACTACAATTAACATTGTACTTGGATAATCATTTTTGAGATAAAATGAGATGTTTAAAGTGATTTTCAAGCTTCCAGGGGCCTTAAACACAAGATTTGAGGAATGGGTAGAAGTGAATGAAAATGGCCAATTTACTCATTCTGAGGCCTTAAAAAGTGTTTCTCCTCCACGGGAAGTGAATTAAATAACATTTGTAGGCCTTTATTGTTCAATCAAAAACGCCCGATTTTTGATGAAAGAGATAACCACCCCCCCTTACGACATGCTTCAGAAACGAAAAAAATGGTCCATTTTCAAATGTTGCCTCTTTGAACTACAATTCACATTTGTACGTGGATAATCACTTTTAGAGATAAATTAGATGTTTAAAGTGATTTTCAAGCTTCCAGGGGCCCTAAACACAAGATTTGAGAAATGGTTAAACGTGAATGAAAATGGCCAATTTACTCACTCTGCGGCCTTAAAAAGTGTTTCTCCTCCACGGGAAGTGAATAAAATAACATTTGGAGGCCTTTATTGTTCAATCAAAAACGTCTGTTTTTTGGTGAAAGAGATAACCACCCCCCTTACGACATGCTTCAGAAACGAAAAAAATGGTCCATTTTCAAATGTTGCCTCTTTGAACTACAATTCACATTTGTACGTGGATAATCACTTTTAGAGATAAAATTAGATGTTTAAAGTGATTTTCAAGCTTCCAGGGGCCCTAAACACAAGATTTGAGAAATGGGTAAAAATGAATGAAAATGGCCAATTTACTCATTCTGAGGCCTTAAAAGTGTTTCTGCTCCATGGGAAGAGAATTAAATAACATTTGGAGGCCTTTATTGTTCAAGCGAAAACGCCTGATTTTTGATGAAAGAGATAACCACCCACCCTTACGACATGCTTCTGAAACTAAAAAAATGGTTCATTTTCAAATGTCGCGTCTTTGAACTACAATTAACATCGTACTTGGATAATCATTTTTGAGATAAAATTAGATGTTTAAAGTGATTTTCAAGCTTCCAGGGGCCCTAAACACAAGATTTGAGAAATGGGTAAACGTAAATGAAAATGGCCAATTTATTCACTCTGAGGCCTTAAAAAGTTTTTCTCCACCCAAGAAAGTGAATTAAATGACATTTGTAGACTTTTATTGTTCAAGCGAAAACGCCAGATTTTTGACGAAAGAGATAACCACCCCCCCTTACGACATGCTTCAGAAACGAAAAAAATGGTCCATTTTCAAATGTTGCCTCTTTGAACGGCAATTCACATTTGTACGTGGATAATCACTTTTCGAGATAAAATTAGATGTTTAAAGTGATTTTCAAGCTTCCAGGGGCCCTAAACACAAGATTTGAGAAATGGGTAAAAATGAATGAAAATGGCCAATTTACTCACTCTGAGGCCTTAAAAAGTGTTTCTCCTCCACGGGAAGTGAATTAAATAACATGTGGAGGCCTTTATTGTTCAAGCGAAAACGCCTGATTTTTGATGAAAGAGATAACCACCCCCCCTTACGACATGCTTCTGAAACTAAAAAAATGGTTCATTTTCAAATGTTGCATCTTTGATCTACAATTAACATTGTACTTGGATAATCATTTTTGAGATAAAATGAGATGTTTAAAGTGATTTTCATGCTTCCAGGGGCCTTAAACACGAGATTTGAGGAATGGGTAAAAGTGAATGAAAATGGCCAATTTACTCACTCTGAGGCCTTAAAAAGTGTTTCTCCTCCACGGGAAGTGAATTAAATAACATGTGGAGGCCTTTATTGTTCAAGCGAAAACGCCTGATTTTTGATGAAAGAGATAACCACCCACCCTTACGACATGCTTCTGAAACTAAAAAAATGGTTCATTTTCAAATGTTGCGTCTTTGATCTACAATTACCTTGTACTTGGATAATCACTTTTAGAGATAAAATGAGATGTTTAAAGTGATTTTCAAGCATCCAGGGGCCCTAAACACAAGATTTGAGAAATGGGTAAACGTGAATGAAAATGGGCAATTTACTCACTCTGAGGCCTTAAAAAGTGTTTCTCCTCCACGGGAAGTGAATTAAATAACATGTGGAGGCCTTTATTGTTCAAGCGAAAACGCCTGATTTTTGATGAAAGAGATAACCACCCACCCTTACGACATGCTTCTGAAACTAAAAAAATGGTTCATTTTCAAATGTTGCGTCTTTGATCTACAATTACCTTGTACTTGGATAATCACTTTTAGAGATAAAATGAGATGTTTAAAGTGATTTTCAAGCATCCAGGGGCCTTAAACACAAGATTTGAGGAATGGGTAGAAGTGAATGAAAATGGCCAATTTACTCATTCTGAGGCCTTAAAAGTGTTTCTGCTCCATGGGAAGAGAATTAAATAACATTTGGAGGCCTTTATTGTTCAAGCGAAAACGCCTGATTTTTGATGAAAGAGATAACCACCCACCCTTACGACATGCTTCTGAAACTAAAAAAATGGTTCATTTTCAAATGTCGCGTCTTTGAACTACAATTAACATCGTACTTGGATAATCATTTTTGAGATAAAATTAGATGTTTAAAGTGATTTTCAAGCTTCCAGGGGCCCTAAACACAAGATTTGAGAAATGGGTAAACGTAAATGAAAATGGCCAATTTATTCACTCTGAGGCCTTAAAAAGTTTTTCTCCACCCAAGAAAGTGAATTAAATGACATTTGTAGACTTTTATTGTTCAAGCGAAAACGCCAGATTTTTGACGAAAGAGATAACCACCCCCCCTTACGACATGCTTCAGAAACGAAAAAAATGGTCCATTTTCAAATGTTGCCTCTTTGAACGGCAATTCACATTTGTACGTGGATAATCACTTTTCGAGATAAAATTAGATGTTTAAAGTGATTTTCAAGCTTCCAGGGGCCCTAAACACAAGATTTGAGAAATGGGTAAAAATGAATGAAAATGGCCAATTTACTCACTCTGAGGCCTTAAAAAGTGTTTCTCCTCCACGGGAAGTGAATTAAATAACATGTGGAGGCCTTTATTGTTCAAGCGAAAACGCCTGATTTTTGATGAAAGAGATAACCACCCCCCCTTACGACATGCTTCTGAAACTAAAAAAATGGTTCATTTTCAAATGTTGCATCTTTGATCTACAATTAACATTGTACTTGGATAATCATTTTTGAGATAAAATGAGATGTTTAAAGTGATTTTCATGCTTCCAGGGGCCTTAAACACGAGATTTGAGGAATGGGTAAAAGTGAATGAAAATGGCCAATTTACTCACTCTGAGGCCTTAAAAAGTGTTTCTCCTCCACGGGAAGTGAATTAAATAACATGTGGAGGCCTTTATTGTTCAAGCGAAAACGCCTGATTTTTGATGAAAGAGATAACCACCCACCCTTACGACATGCTTCTGAAACTAAAAAAATGGTTCATTTTCAAATGTTGCGTCTTTGATCTACAATTACCTTGTACTTGGATAATCACTTTTAGAGATAAAATGAGATGTTTAAAGTGATTTTCAAGCATCCAGGGGCCCTAAACACAAGATTTGAGAAATGGGTAAACGTGAATGAAAATGGGCAATTTACTCACTCTGAGGCCTTAAAAAGTGTTTCTCCTCCACGGGAAGTGAATTAAATAACATGTGGAGGCCTTTATTGTTCAAGCGAAAACGCCTGATTTTTGATGAAAGAGATAACCACCCACCCTTACGACATGCTTCTGAAACTAAAAAAATGGTTCATTTTCAAATGTTGCGTCTTTGATCTACAATTACCTTGTACTTGGATAATCACTTTTAGAGATAAAATGAGATGTTTAAAGTGATTTTCAAGCATCCAGGGGCCTTAAACACAAGATTTGAGGAATGGGTAGAAGTGAATGAAAATGGCCAATTTACTCATTCTGAGGCCTTAAAAAGTGTTTCTCCTCCACGGGAAGTGAATTAAATAACATTTGTAGGCCTTTATTGTTCAAGTGAAAACGCCCGATTTTTGACGAAAGAGATAACCACCCCCCCTTACGACATGCTTCAGAAACTAAAAAAATGGTCCGTTTTCAAATGTTGCCTCTTTGAACTACAATTCACATTTGTACGTGGAAAATCACTTTTAAAGATAAAATGAGATGTTTAAAGTGATTTTCAAGCTTCCAGGGGCACAAAACACAAGATTTGAGAAATGGGTAAACGTGAATGAAAATGGCCAATTTACTCACTCTGCGGCCTTAAAAAGTGTTTCTCCTCCACGGGAAGTGAATAAAATAACATTTGGAGGCCTTTATTGTTCAATCAAAAACGCCTGATTTTTGACGAAAGAGATAACCACCCCCCCTTACGACATGCTTCAGAAACGAAAAAAATGGTCCATTTTCAAATGTTGCCTCTTTGAACGGCAATTCACATTTGTACGTGGATAATCACTTTTCGAGATAAAATTAGATGTTTAAAGTGATTTTCAAGCTACCAGGGGCCCTAAACACAAGATTTGAGAAATGGGTAAAAGTGAATGAAAATGGCCAATTTACTCACTCTGAGGCCTTAAAAAGTGTTTCTCCTCCACGGGAAGTGAATTAAATAACATGTGGAGGCCTTTATTGTTCAAGCGAAAACGCCTGATTTTTGATGAAAGAGATAACCACCCCCCCTTACGACATGCTTCTGAAACTAAAAAAATGGTTCATTTTCAAATGTTGCATCTTTGATCTACAATTAACATTGTACTTGGATAATCATTTTTGAGATAAAATGAGATGTTTAAAGTGATTTTCATGCTTCCAGGGGCCTTAAACACGAGATTTGAGGAATGGGTAAAAGTGAATGAAAATGGCCAATTTACTCACTCTGAGGCCTTAAAAAGTGTTTCTCCTCCACGGGAAGTGAATTAAATAACATGTGGAGGCCTTTATTGTTCAAGCGAAAACGCCTGATTTTTGATGAAAGAGATAACCACCCACCCTTACGACATGCTTCTGAAACTAAAAAAATGGTTCATTTTCAAATGTTGCGTCTTTGATCTACAATTACCTTGTACTTGGATAATCACTTTTAGAGATAAAATGAGATGTTTAAAGTGATTTTCAAGCATCCAGGGGCCCTAAACACAAGATTTGAGAAATGGGTAAACGTAAATGAAAATGGGCAATTTACTCACTCTGAGGCCTTAAAAAGTGTTTCTCCTCCACGGGAAGTGAATTAAATAACATGTGGAGGCCTTTATTGTTCAAGCGAAAACGCCTGATTTTTGATGAAAGAGATAACCACCCACCCTTACGACATGCTTCTGAAACTAAAAAAATGGTTCATTTTCAAATGTTGCGTCTTTGATCTACAATTACCTTGTACTTGGATAATCACTTTTAGAGATAAAATGAGATGTTTAAAGTGATTTTCAAGCATCCAGGGGCCTTAAACACAAGATTTGAGGAATGGGTAGAAGTGAATGAAAATGGCCAATTTACTCATTCTGAGGCCTTAAAAAGTGTTTCTCCTCCACGGGAAGTGAATTAAATAACATTTGTAGGCCTTTATTATTCAAGTGAAAACGCCCGATTTTTGACGAAAGAGATAACCACCCCCCCTTACGACATGCTTCAGAAACTAAAAAAATGGTCCGCTTTCAAATGTTGCCTCTTTGAACTACAATTCACATTTGTACGTGGAAAATCACTTTTAAAGATAAAATGAGATGTTTAAAGTGATTTTCAAGCTTCCAGGGGCACAAAACACAAGATTTGAGAAATGGGTAAACGTGAATGAAAATGGCCAATTTACTCACTCTGCGGCCTTAAAAAGTGTTTCTCCTCCACGGGAAGTGAATAAAATAACATTTGGAGGCCTTTATTGTTCAATCAAAAACGCCTGTTTTTTGGAGAAAGAGATAACCACCCCCCCTTACGACATACTTCAGAAACGAAAAAAATGGTCCATTTTCAAATGTTGCCTCTTTGAACGACAATTCACATTTGTACGTGGATAATCACTTTTAGAGATAAAATTAGATGTTTAAAGTGATTTTCATGCTTCCAGGGGCCTTAAACACGAGATTTGAGGAATGGGTAAAAGTGAATAAAAATGGCCAATTTACGCACTCTGCGGCCTTAAAAAGTGTTTCTCCTCCACGGGAAGTGAATAAAATAAAATTTGGAGGCCTTTATTGTTCCATCCAAAACGCCTGTTATTTGGTGAAAGAGATAACCACCCCCCCTTACGACATGCTTCAGAAACGAAAAAAATTGTCCATTTTCAAATGTTGCGTGTTTGAGCGACAATTCACCTTTGTACGTGGATAATCACTTTTAGAGATAAAATTAGATGTTTAAAGTGATTTTCAAGCTACCAGGGGCCCTAAACACAAGATTTGAGAAATGGGTAAAAGTGAATGAAAATGGCCTATTTACTCACTCTGAGGCCTTAAAAAGTGTTTCTCCTCCACGGGAAGTGAATTAAATAACATGTGGAGGCCTTTATTGTTCAAGCGAAAACGCCTGATTTTTGATGAAAGAGATAACCACCCCCCCTTACGACATGCTTCTGAAACTAAAAAAATGGTTCATTTTCAAATGTTGCATCTTTGATCTACAATTAACATTGTACTTGGATAATCATTTTTGAGATAAAATGAGATGTTTAAAGTGATTTTCATGCTTCCAGGGGCCTTAAACACGAGATTTGAGGAATGGGTAAAAGTGAATGAAAATGGCCAATTTACTCACTCTGAGGCCTTAAAAAGTGTTTCTCCTCCACGGGAAGTGCATTAAATAACATGTGGAGGCCTTTATTGTTCAAGCGAAAACGCCTGATTTTTGATGAAAGAGATAACCACCCACCCTTACGACATGCTTCTGAAACTAAAAAAATGGTTCATTTTCAAATGTTGCGTCTTTGATCTACAATTACCTTGTACTTGGATAATCACTTTTACAGATAAAATGAGATGTTTAAAGTGATTATCAAGCATCCAGGGGCCCTAAACACAAGATTTGAGAAATGGGTAAACGTGAATGAAAATGGGCAATTTACTCACTCTGCGGCCTTAAAAAGTGTTTCTCCTCCACGGGAAGTGAATAAAATAACATGTGGAGGCCTTTATTGTTCAATCAAAAACGCCTGTTTTTTGGTGAAAGAGATAACCACCCCCCCTTAAGACATGCTTCAGAAACTAAAAAAATTGTCAGTTTTCAAATGTTGCCTCTTTGAACTACAATTAACATTTGTACGTGGAAAATCACTTTTAAAGATACAATGAGATGTTTAAAGTGATTTTCATGCTTCCAGGGGCCTTAAACACAAGATTTGAGGAATGGGTTAAAGTGAATGAAAATGGCCAATTGACTCATTCTGAGGCCTTAAAAAGTGTTTCTCCTGTACGGGAAGTGAATTAAATAACATTTGTAGGCCTTATTGTTCAAGCGAAAACATCCGATTTTTGACGAAAGAGATAACCACCCCCCCCTTACGACATGCTTCAGAAACTAAAAAAATGGTCCGTTTTCAAATGTTGCCTCTTTGAACTACAATTCACATTTGTACGTGGAAAATCACTTTTAAAGATAAAATGAGATGTTTAAAGTGATTTTCATGCTGCCAGGGGCCTTAAACACAAGATTTGAGGAATGGGTAGAAGTGAATGAAAATGGCCAATTTACTCATTCTGAGGCCTTAAAAAGTGTTTCTCCTCCACGGGAAGTGAATTAAATAACATTTGTAGGCCTTTATTGTTCAAGCGAAAACGCCCAATTTTTGACGAAAGAGATAACCACCCCCCTTACGACATGCTTCAGAAACTAAAAAAATGGTCCGTTTTCAAATGTTGCCTCTTTGAACTACAATTCACATTTGTACGTGGAAAATCACTTTTAAAGATAAAATGAGATGTTTAAAGTGATTTTCATGCTTCCAGGGGCCTTAAACACAAGATTTGAGGAATGGGTAGAAGTGAATGAAAATGGCCAATTTACTCATTCTGAGGCCTTAAAAAGTGTTTCTCCTCCACGGGAAGTGAATTAAATAACATTTGTAGGCCTTTATTGTTCAAGTGAAAACGCCCGATTTTTGACGAAAGAGATAACCACCCCCCCTTACGACATGCTTCAGAAACTAAAAAAATGGTCCGTTTTCAAATGTTGCCTCTTTGAACTACAATTCACATTTGTACGTGGAAAATCACTTTTAAAGATAAAATGAGATGTTTAAAGTGATTTTCATGCTTCCAGGGGCCTTAAACACAAGATCTGAGGAATGGGTAAAAGTGAATGAAAATGGCCAATTTACTCACTCTGCGGCCTTAAAAAGTGTTTCTCCTCCACGGGAAGTGAATAAAATACCATTTGGAGGCCTTTATTGTTCAATCAAAAACGACTGTTTTTTGGAGAAAGAGATAACCACCCCCCCTTACGACATGCTTCAGAAACGAAATAAATGGTCCATTTTCAAATGTTGCGTCTTTGAACGACAATTCACATTTGTACGTGGATAATCACTTTTAGAGATAAAATTAGATGTTTAAAGTGATTTTCAAACTTCCAGGGGCACTAAACACAAGATTTGAGAAATGGGTAAACGTGAATGAAAATGGCCAATTTACTCATTCTGAGGCCTTAAAAGTGTTTCTGCTCCATGGGAAGTGAATTAAATAACATTTGGAGGCCTTTATAGTTCAAGCGAAAACGCCTGATTTTTGATGAAAGAGATAACCACCCACCCTTACGACATGCTTCTGAAACTAAAAAAATGGTTCATTTTCAAATGTTGCGTCTTTGAACTACAATTAACATTGTACTTGGATAATCATTTTTGAGATAAAATGAGATGTTTAATGTGATTTTCAAGCTTCCAGGGGCCTTAAACACAAGATTTGAGGAATGGGTAGAAGTGAATGAAAATGGCCAATTTACTCATTCTGAGGCCTTAAAAAGTGTTTCTCCTCCACGGGAAGTGAATTAAATAACATTTGTAGGCCTTTATTGTTCAATCAAAAACGCCCGATTTTTGGTGAAAGAGATAACCACCCCCCCTTACGACATGCTTCAGAAACGAAAAAAATGGTCCATTTTCAAATGTTGCCTCTTTGAACTACAATTCACATTTGTACGTGGATAATCACTTTTAGAGATAAAATTAGATGTTTAAAGTGATTTTCAAGCTTCCAGGGGCCCTAAACACAAGATTTGAGAAATGGGTAAACGTGAATGAAAATGGCCAATTTACTCACTCTGCGGCCTTAAAAAGTGTTTCTACTCCACGGGAAGTGAATAAAATAACATTTGGAGGCCTTTATTGTTCAATCAAAAACGTCTGTTTTTTGGTGAAAGAGATAACCACCCCCCTTACGACATGCTTCAGAAACGAAAAAAATGGTCCATTTTCAAATGTTGCCTCTTTGAACCTCAATTCACATTTGTACGTGGATAATCACTTTTAGAGATAAAATTAGATGTTTAAAGTGATTTTCAAGCTTCCAGGGGCCCTAAACACAAGATTTGAGAAATGGGTAAAAATGAATGAAAATGGCCAATTTACTCATTCTGAGGCCTTAAAAGTGTTTCTGCTCCATGGGAAGTGAATTAAATAACATTTGGAGGCCTTTATTGTTCAAGCGAAAACGCCTGATTTTTGATGAAAGAGATAACCACCCACCCTTACGACATGCTTCTGAAACTAAAAAAATGGTTCATTTTCAAATGTCGCGTCTTTGAACTACAATTAACATCGTACTTGGATAATCATTTTTGAGATAAAATGAGATGTTTAAAGTGATTTTCAAGCTTCCAGGGGCCCTAAACACAAGATTTGAGAAATGGGTAAACGTAAATGAAAATGGCCAATTTATTCACTCTGAGGCCTTAAAAAGTTTTTCTCCACCCAAGAAAGTGAATTAAATGACATTTGAAGACTTTTATTGTTCAAGCGAAAACGCCAGATTTTTGACGAAAGAGATAACCACCCCCCCTTACGACATGCTTCAGAAACGAAAAAAATGGTCCATTTTCAAATGTTGCCTCTTTGAACGACAATTCACATTTGTACGTGGATAATCACTTTTAGAGATAAAATTAGATGTTTAAAGTGATTTTCAAGCTTCCAGGGGCCCTAAACACAAGATTTGAGAAATGGGTAAAAATGAATGAAAATGGCCAATTTACTCACTCTGAGGCCTTAAAAAGTGTTTCTCCTCCACGGGAAGTGAATTAAATAACATGTGGAGGCCTTTATTGTTCAAGCGAAAATGCCTGATTTTTGATGAAAGAGATAACCACCCCCCCTTACGACATGCTTCTGAAACTAAAAAAATGGTTCATTTTCAAATGTTGCATCTTTGATCTACAATTAACATTGTACTTGGATAATCATTTTTGAGATAAAATGAGATGTTTAAAGTGATTTTCATGCTTCCAGGGGCCTTAAACACGAGATTTGAGGAATGGGTAAAAGTGAATGAAAATGGCCAATTTACTCACTCTGAGGCCTTAAAAAGTGTTTCTCCTCCACGGGAAGTGAATTAAATAACATGTGGAGGCCTTTATTGTTCAAGCGAAAACGCCTGATTTTTGATGAAAGAGATAACCACCCACCCTTACGACATGCTTCTGAAACTAAAAAAATGGTTCATTTTCAAATGTTGCGTCTTTGATCTACAATTACCTTGTACTTGGATAATCACTTTTAGAGATAAAATGAGATGTTTAAAGTGATTTTCAAGCATCCAGGGGCCCTAAACACAAGATTTGAGAAATGGGTAAACGTGAATGAAAATGGGCAATTTACTCACTCTGCGGCCTTAAAAAGTGTTTCTCCTCCACGGGAAGTGAATAAAATAACATTTGGAGGCCTTTATTGTTCAATCAAAAACGCCTGTTTTTTGGTGAAAGAGATAACCACCCCCCCTTACGACATGCTTCAGAAACTAAAAAAATTGTCAGTTTTCAAATGTTGCCTCTTTGAACTACAATTAACATTTGTACGTGGAAAATCACTTTTAAAGATAAAATGAGATGTTTAAAGTGATTTTCATGCTTCCAGGGGCCTTAAACACAAGATTTGAGGAATGGGTAGAAGTGAATGAAAATGGCCAATTTACTCATTCTGAGGCCTTAAAAAGTGTTTCTCCTCCACGGGAAGTGAATTAAATAACATTTGTAGGCCTTTATTGTTCAAGTGAAAACGCCCGATTTTTGACGAAAGAGATAACCACCCCCCCTTACGACATGCTTCAGAAACTAAAAAAATGGTCCGTTTTCAAATGTTGCCTCTTTGAACTACAATTCACATTTGTACGTGGAAAATCACTTTTAGAGATAAAATTAGATGTTTAAAGTGATTTTCAAGCTTCCAGGGGCCCTAAACACAAGATTTGAGAAATGGGTAAAAATGAATGAAAATGGCCAATTTACTCATTCTGAGGCCTTAAAAGTGTTTCTGCTCCATGGGAAGTGAATTAAATAACATTTGGAGGCCTTTATTGTTCAAGCGAAAACGCCTGATTTTTGATGAAAGAGATAACCACCCACCCTTACGACATGCTTCTGAAACTAAAAAAATGGTTCATTTTCAAATGTTGCGTCTTTGAACTACAATTAACATTGTACTTGGATAATCATTTTTGAGATAAAATGAGATGTTTAAAGTGATTTTCAAGCTTCCAGGGGCCTTAAACACAAGATTTGAGGAATGGGTAGAAGTGAATGAAAATGGCCAATTTACTCATTCTGAGGCCTTAAAAAGTGTTTCTCCTCCACGGGAAGTGAATTAAATAACATTTGTAGGCCTTTATTGTTCAATCAAAAACGCCCGATTTTGATGAAAGAGATAACCACCCCCCCTTACGACATGCTTCAGAAACTAAAAAAATGGTCAGTTTTCAAATGTTGCCTCTTTGAACTACAATTCACATTTGTACGTGGAAAATCTTTTTTAAAGATAAAATGAGATGTTTAAAGTGATTTTCATGCTTCCAGTGGCCTTAAACACAAGATTTGAGGAATGGGTAAAAGTGAATGAAAATGGCCAATTTACTCACTCTGCTGCCTTAAAAAGTGTTTCTCCTCCACGGGAAGTGAATAAAATACCATTTGGAGGCCTTTATTGTTCGATCAAAAACGACTGTTTTTTGGAGAAAGAGATAACACCCCCCCTTACGACATGCTTCAGAAACGAAAAAAATAGTCCATTTTCAAATGTTGCGTCTTTGAATGACAATTCACATTTGTACGTGGATAATCACTTTTAGAGATAAAATTAGATGTTTAAAGTGATTTTCAAGCTTCCAGGGGCCCTAAACACAAGATTTGAGAAATGGGTAAACGTGAATGAAAATGGCCAATTTACTCACTCTGAGGCCTTAAAAAGTTTTTCTCCACCCAAGAAAGTGAATTAAATGACATTTGTAGACTTTTATTGTTCAAGCGAAAACGCCAGATTTTTGACGAAAGAGATAACCACCCCCCCTTACGACATGCTTCAGAAACTAAAAAAATGGTCCGTTTTCATATGTTGCCTCTTTGAACTACAATTCACATTTGTACGTGGAAAATCACTTTTAAAGATAAAATGAGATGTTTAAAGTGATTTTCATGCTTCCAGGGGCCTTAAACACAAGATTTGAGGAATGGGTAGAAGTGAATGAAAATGGCCAATTTACTCATTCTGAGGCCTTAAAAAGTGTTTCTCCTCATCGGGAAGTGAATTAAGTAACATTTGGAGGCCTTTATTGTTCAAGCGAAAACGCCTGATTTTTGACGAAAGAGATAACCACCCCCCCTTACGACATGCTTCAGAAACTAAAAAAATGGTCCGTTTTCAAATGTTGCGTCTTTGAACTACAATTAACATTGTACTTGGATAATCATTTGTGAGATAAAATGAGATGTTTAAAGTGATTTTCAAGCTTCCAGGGGCCCTAAATACAAGATTTGAGAAATGGGTAAACGTGAATGAAAATGGCCAATTTACTCACTCTGCGGCCTTAAAAAGTGTTTCTCCTCCACGGGAAGTGAATAAAATTACATTTGGAGGCCTTTATTGTTCAATCCAAAACACCTGTTTTTTGGTGAAAGAGATAACCACCCCCCCTTACGACATGCTTCAGAAACTAAAAAAATGGTCAGTTTTCAAATGTTGCCTCTTTGAACTACAATTAACATTTGTACGTGGAAAATCACTTTTAAAGATAAAATGAGATGTTTAAAGTGATTTTCATGCTTCCAGGGGCCTTAAACACAAGATTTGAGGAATGGGTAAAAGTGAATGAAAATGGCCAATTTACTCATTCTGAGGCCTTAAAAAGTGTTTCTCCTCCACGGGAAGTGAATTAAATAACATTTGTAGGCCTTTATTGTTCAAGCGAAAACGCCCGATATTTGACGAAAGAGATAACCACCCGCCTTACGTCATGCTTCAGAAACTAAAAAAATGGTCAGTTTTCAAATGTTGCCTCTTTGAACTACAATTCACATTTGTACGTGGAAAATCACTTTTAAAGATAAAATTAGATGTTTAAAGTGATTTTCATGCTTCCAGGGGCCTTAAACACGAGATTTGAGGAATGGGTTAAAGTGAATGAAAATGGCCAATTGACTCATTCTGAGGCCCTAAAAAGTGTTTCTCCTCCACGGGAAGTGAATTAAATAACATTTGTAGGCCTTTATTGTTCAAGCGAAAACGTCCGATTTTTGACGAAAGAGATAACCACCCCCCTTACGACATGCTTCAGAAACGAAAAAAATGGTCCGTTTTAAAAAATGTTGCCCCTTTGAACTACAATTCACATTTGTACGTGGAAAATCACTCTTAAAGATAAAATGAGATGTTTTAAGTGATTTTCATGCTTCCAGGGGCTTTAAACACAAGATTTGAGGAAAGGGTAAAAGTGAATGAAAATGGCCAATTTACTCACTCTGCGGCCTTAAAAAGTGTTTCTCCTCCACGGGAAGTGAATAAAATACCATTTGGAGGCCTTTATTGTTCAATCAAAAACGCCTGTTTTTTGGAGAAAGAGATAACCACCCCCCCTTACGACATGCTTCAGAAACTAAAAAAATGGTCCATTTTCAAATGTTGCCTCTTTGAACTACAATTCACATTTGTACGTGGATAATCACTTTTAGAGATAAAATTAGATGTTTAAAGTGATTTTCAAGCTTCCACGGGCCCTAAACACAAGATTGAGGAAGGCGGGCCCCGCCGCCATTATGGTGGTCGGCCGTGCCCCCACCGTAACTGTGCCCTCCACCAGTCCTGGTCACTCGCTGACTATCATGGCCCGGAAGTGATTGAATCACTTCTGGGTCACGTGAGGCTCCCCCGCGCCCCGGAAGCGATCCGATCACTTCCGGGGGCGTGGGCAACCCTCGGGACTTTAAAGCCGGGGGGAGCTCTGGGATCATTCTCTCTTTCCTCCCGGCTGCACATCGGGCGGATGTGCGTTACCTCCCTCGGGAGGCTCTTTAACTGTTTTTTCTTTCGTTAGCAGGTCATTCAGCCTCGTGTTGTCAGCGGTTCTGCGGCTTTGGAGGACACGTGACGGGACATCGGTTGAGCCAGGGTCGGCGGCAGCGTTGTGTGCGGCGGACTCGGTTACTTTCCCCTTTTTGCGGACGCACTCCATATGAGGTAAGGTGTTGTGGGCGTGGGCGGCGGCTCGTTCTGCCTACAGCGGTCCGTTTGCTGGTCTCCGGGCAGTTTCGCTGTGTCGGCCCCCTTTCGCTGTGTCGGCCCCCCTTTCATTCGCGAGGCCTACCGGTACAGTCTAGGGGAGGGGGCAGGCCTTTCCGGATTACCTGCACAGCGGTGAGCACTGTGTTTGCTGCGCGGCGCCTCGGGACACTTCCCCAACACGTACACGAAAGGCTGTGCGAAGCGCATGGACAGATTGCCGTTTTTTCAGTCATGTGGGTGTCTAAGGACCTGAGAGGCTGGGGGGTTTATTAACCAGGGAGGATTATTAAACAGGGAGATCGTTTTCAGCAGGGAATTCGTTTAATTGGGAGCTGCAAGGGATTACCGTGGTCAGAAGCCTTTGCTATTCACTGTGTTTTGTAAGCCATCAGCCGCCTACTATTCCACTGCGCAAGCATATATTCATCGCTTTGTCTTTTCTACTTAGCAGGAAGGCGCGGGGTGTAACGCTGTAGTTTTCACAGGCACAGGGTTGTTTTACGTAACATTTATACGGTCTTGGATACCATTGGAGGTTTAATGCTGTTGTCTTTTATTAATCACTTTCTTTTGTTCCTGCATCATAGGAAGGCACGCTGTTTACGCACTAAGCAGATCGGGTAAAGGCAGCTCCAGGAGCAGGAAGGTGCCTTCTCATCGGCGGGACGCGGCAGTAACATCGGAGAGTGCCTGAGGACACGGTCTGTGGACTGCACCCCGGCGCTGCTGGGAGCCAAGCGGGTTGGAGCCTTTTGCCCACCTGCCCTGCTGGGTTAGCCAGTTGTGAGGCTCCGGTAGCGGGGGTGAAGTGGCCCGCGTGTTTCCTCCATCAAAATCTTTGGTAAAGTCTGGTGCAGGTAGTAGGGTAGCCATGCCCCCGAAGGCTAAGCGCGGCGAGCGGCGCCCAGGTATAGCGACTGTGTTAGACGCACTCATGAGGAAGATTGGGGAGATGGATAGTACCATGGCACAGCTGGCAGAAAGGCTGGATGCGCAGGAGGGGCCATCTGGGAGGTCACGCAGGGACGCTTTACCTCCAAGGGAAGCGTTTCCTCCCTTGCCAAAGAGGAGTAGAGCTAAGAAAGGCCCGTGGGTTGTCCCCGATAGTGGTGGGGCCCCAGTTTTGCCAATACTTCCCGCATTGCCTAACGCACCGGAGGGCGAGCCCCTGCCTGTTGCCCCACTAGGGGGGCCTGTTCCCTTGCTCCCCGCAACGCCTCTTGTCCCGCCTGCACCCCCTATCCCCATTCCAGCGCCAGCGGTACCAATCCCGTCGGTTCCAGTGCCAGCAGTGCCAGATCCTTCCCTACCTCTTCCCCCGGCACCGGCAAATCCTGCCCCGGCGCCAGCACTGCCAGTCCCGGCGCTGCCTGCGCTTTCGGTACCTATTCCCCCCGCACCTGGGGGGGTGCCAACGCTGCCTCCCCATTTTGTTTCCAGTTTAGCAGCTGTGCTACCCTGGCTGGGGGGCATGGGTTTGAACGTGAGTGCAGCGGGTGTTGTCGGGGCGGACGCGTTGGAGCGGGCAAAGCAGCTGGTCGAATTAGC
Organism: Triturus cristatus; assembly: GCF_964204655.1. Lineage (NCBI taxonomy): Eukaryota > Metazoa > Chordata > Amphibia > Caudata > Salamandridae > Triturus > Triturus cristatus. Next base: position 937,581,783 of record NC_140591.1, on the reverse strand, counting down.
AAAGCCTAAAGACGTGCCGGCGGTTGAGGCCCCCAAGGAAACCCCGGGACCTTCGCAGGGTAAGCCACAGACGTTGCCAATGTTGGGCATGGGTGAGGCACGTACGTCTTACGAATCGCTCTCGCGCCACCTGTCGCAGGAGGTGAAGGAACGCATTTGGAAAGGGACTTATATCGATATTTTTTCACTTCTGATAGATGATGTGGAGAGGGAAGAGATGAGGAGAAAAAAGGATTATATGCCTGCGCGGGAGTGGGCTAATGAAATGTCAAAGTACAGGGTTGAGGAGAACATTAGGCATTGGATGCTGGCATACAACATCTACATGGCAGTGGTCACAGAACGTTTCCCTGAGGAGGCACCTGCAATGGCATGCTATATGTCTAGGATTAGCACGGCGCAGGCGACTAAAGGGGGCTCGGGGTGGTTGGAGTATGATAAGAAGTTCAGGCGTATCAGGGCTTCTGATCCTACGTTAAAGTGGAATCAGGTAGAGGGGATTTCCTGGTTGGATCATGTGGGCGGACTTTCAGTGGAAGCTGTCACTGACTCGCCAAAACCTCAGCCCTTTCGGTGTTCCCCCCAGCTGCGCAGGGCGGGGGGGACGGAAAGAAGGGATGTTGTTGGGATTACAACAGACGCTCCTGCGTTAGGGCACCAGGGACATGCAGGTTTAGGCATGCATGCAGTTTCTGTGGTAACGCAGGGCATGGCGAGGCAAAGTGCCTTAAGAAGCAGAAAGATAGGGGGGGAAAGAAACCAGACGGTAGGGGTTTCCACCAGAACTAGGACTCCCATCCTCCTCCACGCCATGATGCCCTGGTTAAATCGATATAGGTGCACAACGTCTGCAAAAACCTTAATTGGGGGTTTCAGAGATGGTTTTAGAATCCCGGTAGTGAATTTTGTGGGCCCCTCTTTCTGCAGAAATCAAGTATCGGTAACCCAAAATGCCGGTGTGGCAGAGGCCAAGATTGCAAAGGAATGTCGATTGGGTAGAGTAGCAGGGCCCTTTGACAGCATTCCAGTGCATAACTTCGTGTGTTCACCCCTGGGGGTAGTCCCGAAGAAGGACCCAGGAGAGTTCCGGCTGATTCATAATTTGTCAGCGCCACGGGGGCAGTCTGTGAACGACTCCATTGATGATGATTGCTGCTCGGTGCGTTATGCATCTATTGATCAGGCGATTGAGATGCTGAGGGGTCTGGGGCCGGGCGCACTGATGGCAAAATCGGACATAGAGTCTGCTTTCAGGCTCCTGCCTGTACACCCGAGCGATTTTCACCTCCTGGGCTTTCAGTTTGAGGGCAAGTTTTTCATGGACATGTGCATGCCAATGGGGTGTTCGGTGTCATGTGCCTACTTTGAGATGTTTAGTACATTCTTGGAGTGGGTTTTTAGACAGGTGACAGGACATGCCCATGTGCTGCATTACCTTGATGACTTTCTCTTCCTGGGGCCTCCAGGGGGCGCAGGGTGTGGGCAGGCACTGGAGCAGTTCTGCGCATTAATGAAGAGCTTTGGGGTTCCACTGGCTCAGGGAAAAACCGTGGGCCCCTCCACGGTCATAGAGTTCTTAGGGATTGAACTAGACTCAGTCGCGGGATGCTCACGGCTTCCTGCTGACAAAGTGGCCAGGTTTGGGGAGACACTGAGGCAATGTTTGGAAGCAAAAAGGGTAACGTTGCACCAGCTACAGCAGATGGTGGGCCAGTTGAACTTTGCGCTACGCATTATACCTATGGCACGGCCTTTTTCCAGGTCCATTGCTCGGGCAATGTCAGGCCTTCAACAAAAACACCACCACACCAGATTGAGCGGCGAGGTCAAGCAGGATATGCGGATTTGGCTAGCATTCCTGCGGGATTTCAATGGCTCTGTCCTGTGGCTCGGCCCTGTCACTTCCTGCGAAGAGTTGGGTTTGATGACGGACTCCGCGGGTAGTGAGGGGTTTGGCGCCATACTGGGCGTTCAGTGGGTGGCCCAGCGTTGGCCAGCATGGTGGGTGGACAATGGACTAACGTCTAACATTGGTTTCCTGGAATTATTCCCCATCTGGGTGGCATTGTGTGTCTGGCCTGAACAATTACGCAATAAGGCAGTGGTGTTCTGGTCTGATAACATGACAGTAGTGGAGTGTATAAATAACCAGGCGGCAAAATGTAAAATGATCTTGCGTTTGATTAAGGAAATTGTGTTGAGATGTCTCCAGCTGAATTTGCTTTTTAGAGCGAAACATGTCCCGGGGGTGTTGAATCATGCTGCTGACGCTCTGTCTCGTTTCAAGATGCAGGTGTTCAGAGCACAACTCCCGGGAGCAGCACCATGCCCAACACCGTTTCCCGAGCAGCTCTGGCAGATTGGTGCCCACACTTACCAGACTTGGTGGCAGCAAGTCTAGCACCAGGAACGCGCAAGGCATACGAAGGGGCGTTTGGTGCATATTGTAATTTCTTACAGAGTCAGGGGGGCACTGATTGGACGGATGCGGGCGGGGTTTGCTGCTTCTTGCAAGCCCTGCGGGACAATGGGAAGTCGGTGGGGGTAGCTAGGAGACACATAGCTGCAATTTCATTCTTTGCGCAGCTGGGCGGCGGGCGGGACCCTACGCAATCATTCATAGTGCGTAAGGCATTGAAGGGCTGGCAGCGTTTGCAGGGGAACGCGCCGGATACTAGATGCCCCATAGGTTTGAATACCCTGACTGCAGTCTTGACAGCGCTAGAACAGATCTGCAACTGTGTTTTTGAATGCTTATTGTTCAGGGCAGCCTTTACATTGGCTTTCTATGGGGCCTTTAGAATAGGGGAACTAGTGGCTAACAACAAAAGGGACCTGGAGGGTGGTTTACAGGTGGGTGACATTCATTTCCACAACGGTGCTTTGCAAGTTACAATCCGGCGTTCAAAGACTGATCAGCAGGGCAGAGGTCAGGTAGTGTTTCTCAGCCGGGCGCCGGGCAATCCCTGCTGCCCGGTTTATCATGTGGAGGCTTTCCTGTCACACAGGTCGAGGGATAGGGGGGGGCACTGCTGATACACATGGGGGGGGATCCGCTGACAAGGTTCCAGTTTAGGCGGGTTTTAGACAAGGCAATAGGCAGGGCGGGTCTGGACCCAGGTAGTTTTGGGACACATTCATTCAGGATTGGTGCCGCCACCGAGGCGGTTGCGCAGGGTCTCGGGGAAGAGGCGGCGCGTAGGATTGGGCGGTGGGCTTCCAATTGCTTCAGGCGCTGTGTGCGGGTGGATATGTTGTGACTCCATATGTTAACGGTACTGACGGCATTCTTTTCTTGTCTATCACCAGTTCCCTCTGCCTGCCACGCGGGTAGAGTGACGGCGACGCCCCACCAAGACAGCAACACAGTCAAGTCCACAAGGATTTCCCCGAAGGCACAGCGGGAGCGTCATGCCTGTGTTTTTGGCCATTCTTATGTGTCCCGGTTGGGCAGTTTTTTCAGGGCAAGCAATGGGGCAGCACGTGCACAGCGTTTGGGTTTCAGGGTTTCCTTTTTCGGCTATGGGGGCTTACGTTTTGACAGGTTCAGGGAACGGATAGGCCACATGCTTACCTCTTTGGATGCCCCTCCCGACGCCATCATTTTGCATCTGGGAGGCAACGATTTGGTACACCTCAACAGGAGGGTCCTGATAGAGACGGTGCTGTCGGAGTCGGCATGGCTGGCAAAGCAGTGCCCTGAGACAGTTATCGTGTGGTCACACATGATACCGCGACTCGAATGGCATGGGGGGGTATCGGTGAAGGCGCTCAACCGCTCGGTGCAGAGGGTCAATAACAAAATAGACAGGCTGTTTAGGACCCCTAGATTACAGGTGATTGCTCATGGTTGCATTAGGGGGGACGTATGCTATGTGCAAGACGGAGTCCACCTCTCTCGGTTGGGTAACGAGTTCTTCCTGGGCAATATTTTGGCTTGTTTGGAGGGTTTCCGGTGGTAAGTATGACCTTGGGTTTGGGGGGGGGGGCCTGATAGTCGGTCTACTATGCAGGCCTGTGCGGTAAGGTCATAGGTTGGACAGACTAAATTGACTCATCTTTTGGGGCGTCTCATTACGTGAGCCGCCCAGAGGGGAGGGACATTTGGTTCTCACCAGACTCCAGGGGCAGTTACAACCGGTTGGTTGGAACGGTGCGGGGACAAGGGGGGGTTACGCTTTCTATTGGCTGGTTAGCCACCCCGCACGCGGGCGTAAGTAAGCTGCGCTGTCTGCATGGCCCCTTTATGGAGTAAGTCCTGAACGTTTGGGGGTTGCCTGGGGGTAAGTACTTCCGGGTCAGCTGGGCCCCCGGCGCATGCGCATCCCGGTTGGGGTGCGCGGGACAGTTTCGGTGTAAGGGGGAGGGGCCAGCATTTTGACCTTGCCGTAGGCCCAGAACAATACGCAGAAATGTGAACAGCAATGTGTTAGACTAGGATAGGAACATTTATGTATTAGAGTTTTGTTAAAGCTAGGATCTAAGCAAATGTACCGAATCCTGTCTTGTCATTTCTGCGTTATGGTATGTTATGAATATAACTTGTTTGTATGTTAATAAATACGATCGGGGTCAACGACCCCCTATTCCAAAAACAAGAAAGTTTCTTTGTTTTTGTCACCAGCAGAGGAGGAGGGGGCGTTAGGCCGTACCAGACCATATGAGAAATGGGTAAAAATGAATGAAAATGGCCAATTTACTCATTCTGAGGCCTTAAAAGTGTTTCTCCTCCATGGGAAGTGAATTAAATAACATTTGGAGGCCTTTATTGTTCAAGCGAAAACACCTGATTTTTGATGAAAGAGATAACCACCCCCCCTTACGACATGCTTCTGAAACTAAAAAAATGGTTCATTTTCAAATGTTGCGTCTTTGAACTACAATTAACATTGTACTTGGATAAACAATTTTGAGATAAAATGAGATGTTTAAAGTGATTTTCAAGCTTCCAGGGGCCCTAAACACAAGATTTGAGAAATGGGTAAACGTAAATGAAAATGGCCAATTTATTCACTCTGAGGCCTTAAAAAGTTTTCACCACCCAAGAAAGTGAATTAAATGACATTTGTAGACTTTTATTGTTCAAGCGAAAACGCCCGATTTTTGACGAAAGAGATAACAACCCCCCCTTACGACATGCTTCAGAAACTAAAAAAATGGTCCGTTTTCAAATGTTGCCTCTTTGAACTACAATTCACATTTGTACGTGGAAAATCACTTTTAAAGATAAAATGAGATGTTTAAAGTGATTTTCATGCTTCCAGTTGCCTTAAACACAAGATTTGAGGAAAGGGTAGAAGTGAATGAAAATGGCCAATTTACTCATTCTGAGGCCTTAAAAAGTTTTTCTCCACCCAAGAAAGTGAATTAAATGACATTTGTAGACTTTTATTGTTCAAGCGAAAACGCCCGATTTTTGACGAAAGAGATAACCACCCCCCCTTACGACATGCTTCAGAAACTAAAAAAACTGGTCCGTTTTCAAATGTTGCCTCTTTGAACTACAATTCACATTTGTACGTGGAAAATCACTTTTAAAGATAAAATGAGATGTTTAAAGTGATTTTCATGCTTCCAGGGGCCTTAAACACAAGATTTGAGGAAAGGGTAGAAGTGAATGAAAATGGCCAATTTACTCATTCTGAGGCCTTAAAAAGTGTTTCTCCTCCACGGGAAGTGAATTAAATAACATTTGTAGGCCTTTATTGTTCAAGCGACAACGCCCGATTTTTTACGAAAGAGATAACCACCCCCCCTTACGACATGCTTCAGAAACTAAAAAAATGGTCCGTTTTCAAATGTTGCCTCTTTGAACTACAATTCACATTTGTACGTGGAAAATCACTTTTAAAGATAAAATGAGATGTTTAGAGTGATTTTCATGCTTCCAGGGGCCTTAAACACAATATTTGAGGAATGGGCAGAAGTGAATGAAAATGGCCAATTTACTCACTCTGCGGCCTTAAAAAGTGTTTCTCCTCCACGGGAAGTGAATAAAATACCATTTGGAGGCCTTTATTGTTCAATCAAAAACGACTGTTTTTTGGAGAAAGAGATAACCACCCCCCCTTACGACATGCTTCAGAAACGAAAAAAATGGTCCATTTTCAAATGTTGCGTCTTTGAACTACAATTAACATTGTACTTGGATAATCATTTTTGAGATAAAATGAGATGTTTAAAGTGATTTTCAAGCTTCCAGGGGCCCTAAACACAAGATTTGAGAAATGGGTAAAAATGAATGAAAATGGCCAATTTACTCATTCTGAGGCCTTAAAAGGGTTTCTCCTCCATGGGAAGTGAATTAAATAACATTTGGAGGCCTTTATTGTTCAAGCGAAAACGCCTGATTTTTGATGAAAGAGATAACCACCCCCCCTTACGACATGCTTCTGAAACTAAAAAAATGGTTCATTTTCAAATGTTGCGTCTTTGAACTACAATTAACATTGTACTTGGATAATCTTTTTTGAGATAAAATGAGATGTTTAAAGTGATTTTCAAGCTTCCAGGGGCCCTAAACACAAGATTTGAGAAATGGGTAAACGTAAATGAAAATGGCCAATTTATTCACTCTGAGGCCTCAAAAAGTTTTTCTCCACCCAAGAAAGTGAATTAAATGACATTTGTAGACTTTTAATGTTCAAGCGAAAACGCCCGATTTTTGACGAAAGAGATAACCACCCCCCCTTACGACATGCTTCAGAAACTAAAAAAATGGTCCGTTTTCAAATGTTGCCTCTTTGAACTACAATTCACATTTGTACGTGGAAAATCACTTTTAAAGATAAAATGAGATGTTTAAAGTGATTTTCATGCTTCCAGGGGCCTAAAACACAAGATTTGAGGAATGGGTAGAAGTGAATGAAAATGGCCAATTTACTCATTCTGAGGCCTTAAAAAGTGTTTCTCCTCCACGGGAAGTGAATTAAGTAACATTTGGAGGCCTTTATTGTTCAAGCGAAAACGCCCGATTTTTGACGAAAGAGATAACCACCCCCCCTTACGACATGCTTCAGAAACTAAAAAAATGGTCCGTTTTCAAATGTTGCCTCTTTGAACTACAATTCACATTTGTACGTGGAAAATCGTATTTTAAAGATAAAATGAGATGTTTAAAGTGATTTTCATGCTTCCAGGGGCCTTAAACACAAGATTTGAGGAATGGGTAAAAGTGAATGAAAATGGCCAATTTACTCACTCTGCGGCCTTAAAAAGTGTTTCTCCTCCACGGGAAGTGAATAAAATACCACTTGGAGGCCTTTATTGTTCAATCAAAAACAACTGTTTTTTGGAGAAAGAGATAACCAACCCCCCTTATGACATGCTTCAGAAACTAAAAAAATGGTCAGTTTTCAAAAGTTGCCTCTTTGAACTACAATTCACAATTGTACGTGGAAAATCCCTTTTAAAGATAAAATGAGATGTTTAAAGTGATTTTCATGCTTCCAGGGGCCTTAAACACAAGATTTGAGGAATGGGTAGAAGTGAATGAAAATGGCCAATTTACTCATTCTGAGGCCTTAAAAAGTGATTCTCCTCCACGGGAAGTGAATTAAATACCATTTGTAGCTCTTTATTGTTCAAGCGAAAACGCCCGATTTTTGACGAAAGAGATAACCACCCCCCCTTACGACATGCTTCAGAAACTAAAAAAATGGTCCGTTTTCAAATATTGCCTCTTTGAACTACAATTCACATTTGTACGTGGAAAATCACTTTTAAAGATAAAATGAGATGTTTAAAGTGATTTTCATGCTTCCAGGGGCCTTAAACACAAGATTTGAGAAATGGGTAAAAGTGAATGAAAACGGCCAATTTACTCACTCTGAGGCCTTAAAAAGTGTTTCTCCTCCACGGGAAGTGAATTAAATAACATGTGGAGGCCTTTATTGTTCAAGCGAAAACGCCTGATTTTTGATGAAAGAGATAACCACCCCCCATTACGACATGCTTCTGAAACTAAAAAAACGGTTCATTTTCAAATGTTGCGTCTTTGATCTACAATTAACATTGTACTTGGATAATCACTTTTAGAGATAAAATGAGATGTTTAAAGTGATTTTCAAGCTTCCAGGGGCCCTAAACACAAGATTTGAGAAATGGGTAAACGTGAATGAAAATGGCCAATTTACTCACACTCTGAGGCCTTAAAAAGTGTTTCTCCTCCACGGGAAGTGAATAAAATAACATTTGGAGGCCTTTATTGTTCAATCCAAAACGCCTGTTTTTTGGTGAAAGAGATAACCACCCCCCCTTACGACATGCTTCAGAAACGAAAAAAATTGTCCATTTTCAAATGTTGCGTGTTTGAGCGACAATTCACATTTGTACGTGGATAATCACTTTTAGAGATAAAATTAGATGTTTAAAGTGATTTTCAAGCTACCAGGGGCCCTAAACACAAGATTTGAGAAATGGGTAAAAGTGAATGAAAATGGCCAATTTACTCACTCTGAGGCCTTAAAAAGTGTTTCTCCTCCACGGGAAGTGAATTAAATAACATGTGGAGGCCTTTATTGTTCAAGCGAAAACGCCTGATTTTTGATGAAAGAGATAACCACCCCCCCTTACGACATGCTTCTGAAACTAAGAAAATGGTTCATTTTCAAATGTTGCATCTTTGATCTACAATTAACATTGTACTTGGATAATCATTTTTGAGATGAAATGAGATGTTTAAAGTGATTTTCATGCTTCCAGGGGCCTTAAACACGAGATTTGAGGAATGGGTAAAAGTGAATGAAAATGGCCAATTTACTCACTCTGAGGCCTTAAAAAGTGTTTCTCCTCCACAGGAAGTGAATTAAATAACATGTGGAGGCCTTTATTGTTCAAGCGAAAACGCCTGATTTTTGATGAAAGAGATAACCACCCACCCTTACGACATGCTTCTGAAACTAAAAAAATGGTTCATTTTCAAATGTTGCGTCTTTGATCTACAATTAACATTGTACTTGGATAATCACTTTTAGAGATAAAATGAGATGTTTAAAGGGATTTTCAAGCTTCCAGGGGCCCTAAACACAAGATTTGAGAAATGGGTAAACGTGAATGAAAATGGGCAATTTACTCACTCTGCGGCCTTAAAAAGTGTTTCTCCTCCACGGGAAGTGAATAAAATACCATTTGGAGGCCTTTATTGTTCAATCAAAAACGCTTGTTTTTTGGAGAAAGAGATAACCACCCCCCCTTACGACATGCTTCAGAAACGAAAAAAATGGTCCATTTTCAAATGTTGCGTCTTTGAACGACAATTTACATTTGTACGTGGATAATCACTTTTAGAGATCAAATTAGATGTTTAAAGTGATTTTCAAGCTTCCAGGGGCCCTAAACACAAGATTTGAGAAATGGGTAAAAATGAATGAAAATGGCCAATTTACTCATTCTGAGGCCTTAAAAGTGTTTCTCCTCCATGGGAAGTGAATTAAATAACATTTGGAGGCCTTTATTGTTCAAGCGAAAACGGCTGATTTTTGATGAAAGAGATAACCACCCCCCCTTACGACATGCTTCTGAAACTAAAAACATGGTTCATTTTCAAATGTTGCGTCTTTGAACTACAATTAACATTGTACTTGGATAATCATTTTTGAGATAAAATGAGATGTTTAAAGTGATTTTCAAGCTTCCAGGGGCCCTAAACACAAGATTTGATTAATGGGTAAACGTAAATGAAAATGGCCAATTTATTCACTCTGAGGCCTTAAAAAGTTTTTCTCCACCCAAGAAAGTGAATTAAATGACATTTGTAGGCTTTTATTGTTCAATCAAAAACGCCCGATTTTTGATGAAAGAGATAACCACCCCCCCTTACGACATGCTTCAGAAACTAAAAAAATGGTCAGTTTTCAAATGTTGCCACTTTGAACTACAATTCACATTTGTACGTGGAAAATCAATTTTAAAGATAAAATGAGATGTTTAAAGTGATTTTCATGCTTAGAGGGGCCTTAAACACGGGATTTGAGGAATGGGTAAAAGTGAATGAAAATGGCCAATTTACTCACTCTGAGGCCTTAAAAAGTGTTTCTCCTCCACGGGAAGTGAATTAAATAACATGTGGAGGCCTTTATTGTTCAAGCGAAAACGCCTGATTTTTGATGAAAGAGATAACCACCTCCCCTTACGACATGCTTCTGAAACTAAAAAAATGGTTCATTTTCAAATGTTGCGTCTTTGATCTACAATTAACATTGTACTTGGATAATCACATTTAGAGATAAAATTAGATGTTTAAAGTGATTTTCAAGCTACCAGGGGCTCTAAACACAAGATTTGAGAAATGGGTAAAAGTGAATGAAAATGGCCAATTTACTCACTCTGAGGCCTTAAAAAGTGTTTCTCCTCCACGGGAAGTGAATTAAATAACGTTTGTAGGCCTTTATTGTTCAAGCGAAAACGCCCGATTTTTGACGAAAGAGATAACCACCCGCCTTACGTCATGCTTCAGAAACTAAAAAAATGGTCAGTTTTCAAATGTTGCCTCTTTGAACTACAATTCACATTTGTACGTGGAAACTCACTTTTAAAGATAAAATTAGATGTTTAAAGTGATTTTCATGCTTCCAGGGGCCTTAAACACAAGATTTGAGGAATGGGTAAAAGTGAATGAAAATGACCAATTTACTCATTCTGAGGCCTTAAAAAGTGATTCTCCTCCACGGGAAGTGAATTAAATAACGTTTGTAGGCCTTTATTGTTCAAGCGAAAACGCCCGATTTTTGACGAAAGAGATAACCACCCGCCTTACGACATGCTTCAGAAACTAAAAAAATGGTCAGTTTTCAAATGTTGCCTCTTTGAACTACAATTCACATTTGTACGTGGAAAATCACTTTTAAAGATAAAATTAGATGTTTAAAGTGATTTTCATGCTTCCAGGGGCCTTAAACACGAGATTTGAGGAATGGGTTAAAGTGAATGAAAATGGCCAATTGACTCATTCTGAGGCCTTAAAAAGTGTTTCTCCTCCACGGGAAGTGAATTAAATAACATTTGTTGGCCTTTATTGTTCAAGCGAAAACGTCCGATTTTTGACGAAAGAGATAACCACCCCCCCTTACGACATGCTTCAGAAACTAAAAAAATGGTCCGTTTTAAAAAATGTTGCCCCTTTGAACTACAATTCACATTTGTACGTGGAAAATCACTTTTAAAGATAAAATGAGATGTTTAAAGTGATTTTCATGCTTCCAGGGGCCTTAAACACAAGATTTGAGGAATGGGTAAAGGTGAATGAAAATGGCCAATTTACTCACTCTGTGGCCTTAAAAAGTGTTTCTCCTCCACGGGAAGTGACTAAAATACCATTTGGAGGCCTTTATTGTTCAATCAAAAACGCCTGTTTTTTGGAGAAAGAGATAACCACCCCCCCTTACGACATGCTTCAGAAACGGAAAAAATGGTCCATTTTCAAATGTTGCGTCTTTGAACGACAATTCACATTTGTACGTGGAAAATCACTTTTAAAGATAAAATTAGATGTTTAAAGTGATTTTCATGCTTCCAGGGGCCTTAAACACAAGATTTGAGGAATGGGCAGAAGTGAATGAAAATGGCCAATTTACTCATTCTGAGGCCTTAAAAAGTGTTTCTCCTCCACGGGAAGTGAATTAAATAACATTTGGAGGCCTTTATTGTTCAAGCGAAAACGCCCGATTTTTGACGAAAGAGATAACCACCCCCTCTTACGACATGCTTCAGAAACTAAAAAAATGGTCCGTTTTCAAATGTTGCCTCTTTGAACTACAATTCACATTTGTACGTGGAAAATCGTATTTTAAAGATAAAATGAGATGTTTAAAGTGATTTTCATGCTTCCAGGGGCCTTAAACACAAGATTTGAGGAATGGGTAAAAGTGAATGAAAATGGCCAATTTACTCACTCTGCGGCCTTAAAAAGTGTTTCTCCTCCACGGGAAGTGAATAAAATACCATTTGGAGGCCTTTATTGTTCAATCAAAAACGACTGTTTTTTGGAGAAAGAGATAACCACCCCCCCTTACGACATGCTTCTGAAACTAAAAAAATGGTTCATTTTCAAATGTTGCGTCTTTGAACTACAATTAACATTGTACTTGGATAATCTTTTTTGAGATAAAATGAGATGTTTAAAGTGATTTTCAAGCTTCCAGGGGCCCTAAACACAAGATTTGAGAAATGGGTAAACGTAAATGAAAATGGCCAATTTATTCACTCTGAGGCCTTAAAAAGTTTTTCTCCACCCAAGAAAGTGAATTAAATGACATTTGTAGACTTTTAATGTTCAAGCGAAAACGCCCGATTTTTGACGAAAGAGATAACCACCCCCCCTTACGACATGCTTCAGAAACTAAAAAAATGGTCCGTTTTCAAATGTTGCCTCTTTGAACTACAATTCACATTTGTACGTGGATAATCACTTTTAAAGATAAAATGAGATGTTTAAAGTGATTTTCATGCTTCCAGGGGCCTTAAACACAAGATTTGAGGAAAGGGTAGAAGTGAATGAAAATGGCCAATTTACTCATTCTGAGGCCTTAAAAAGTGTTTCTCCTCCACGGGAAGTGAATTAAATAACATTTGTAGGCTTTTATTGTTCAAGCAAAAACGCCCGATTTTTGACGAAAGAGATAACCACCCCCCCTTACGACATGCTTCAGAAACTAAAAAAATGGTCCGTTTTCAAATGTTGCCTCTTTGAACTACAATTCGCATTTGTACGTGGAAAATCACTTTTAAAGATAAAATGAGATGTTTAAAGTGATTTTCATGCTTCCAGGGGCCTAAAACACAAGATTTGAGGAATGGGTAGAAGTGAATGAAAATGGCCAATTTACTCATTCTGAGGCCTTAAAAAGTGTTTCTCCTCCACGGGAAGTGAATTAAGTAACATTTGGAGGCCTTTATTGTTCAAGCGAAAACACCCGATTTTTGACGAAAGAGATAACCACCCCCCCTTACGACATGCTTCTGAAACTAAAAAAATGGTTCATTTTCAAATGTTGCGTCTTTGAACTACAATTAACATTGTACTTGGATAATCATTTTTGGGATAAAATGAGATGTTTAAAGTGATTTTCAAGCTTCCAGGGGCCCTAAACACAAGATTTGAGAAATGGGTAAACGTAAATGAAAATGGCCAATTTATTCACTCTGAGGCCTTAAAAAGTTTTCTCCACCCAAGAAAGTGAATTAAATGACATTTGTAGACTTTTATTGTTCAAGCGAAAACGCCCGATTTTTGACGAAAGAGATAACCACCCCCCCTTACGACATGCTTCAGAAACTAAAAAAATGGTCCGTTTTCAAATGTTGCCTCTTTGAACTACAATTCACATTTGTACGTGGAAAATCACTTTTAAAGATAAAATGAGATGTTTAAAGTGATTTTCATGCTTCCAGGGGCCTTAAACACAAGATTTGAGGAAAGGGTAGAAGTGAATGAAAATGGCCAATTTACTCATTCTGAGGCCTTAAAAAGTTTTTCTCCACCCAAGAAAGTGAATTAAATGACATTTGTAGACTTTTATTGTTCAAGCGAAAACGCCCGATTTTTGACGAAAGAGATAACCACCCCCCCTTACGACATGCTTCAGAAACTAAAAAAATGGTCCGTTTTCAAATGTTGCCTCTTTGAACTACAATTCACATTTGTACGTGGAAAATCACTTTTAAAGATAAAATGAGATGTTTAAAGTGATTTTCATGCTTCCAGGGGCCTTAAACACAAGATTTGAGGAAAGGGTAGAAGTGAATGAAAATGGCCAATTTACTCATTCTGAGGCCTTAAAAAGTGTTTCTCCTCCACGGGAAGTGAATTAAATAACATTTGTAGGCCTTTATTGTTCAAGCGACAACGCCCGATTTTTTACGAAAGAGATAACCACCCCCCCTTACGACATGCTTCAGAAACTAAAAAAATGGTCCATTTTCAAATGTTGCCTCTTTGAACTACAATTCACATTTGTACGTGGAAAATCACTTTTAAAGATAAAATGAGATGTTTAAAGTGATTTTCATGCTTCCAGGGGCCTAAAACACAAGATTTGAGGAATGGGTAGAAGTGAATGAAAATGGCCAATTTACTCATTCTGAGGCCTTAAAAAGTGTTTCTCCTCCACGGGAAGTGAATTAAGTAACATTTGGAGGCCTTTATTGTTCAAGCGAAAACACCCGATTTTTGACGAAAGAGATAACCACCCCCCCTTACGACATGCTTCTGAAACTAAAAAAATGGTTCATTTTCAAATGTTGCGTCTTTGAACTACAATTAACATTGTACTTGGATAATCATTTTTGGGATAAAATGAGATGTTTAAAGTGATTTTCAAGCTTCCAGGGGCCCTAAACACAAGATTTGAGAAATGGGTAAACGTAAATGAAAATGGCCAATTTATTCACTCTGAGGCCTTAAAAAGTTTTCTCCACCCAAGAAAGTGAATTAAATGACATTTGTAGACTTTTATTGTTCAAGCGAAAACGCCCGATTTTTGACGAAAGAGATAACCACCCCCCCTTACGACATGCTTCAGAAACTAAAAAAATGGTCCGTTTTCAAATGTTGCCTCTTTGAACTACAATTCACATTTGTACGTGGATAATCACTTTTAAAGATAAAATGAGATGTTTAAAGTGATTTTCATGCTTCCAGGGGCCTTAAACACAAGATTTGAGGAAAGGGTAGAAGTGAATGAAAATGGCCAATTTACTCATTCTGAGGCCTTAAAAAGTTTTTCTCCACCCAAGAAAGTGAATTAAATGACATTTGTAGACTTTTATTGTTCAAGCGAAAACGCCCGATTTTTGACGAAAGAGATAACCACCCCCCCCTTACGACATGCTTCAGAAAATAAAAAATGGTCCGTTTTCAAATGTTGCCTCTTTGAACTACAATTCACATTTGTACGTGGAAAATCACTTTTAAAGATAAAATGAGATGTTTAAAGTGATTTTCATGCTTCCAGGGGCCTTAAACACAAGATTTGAGGAAAGGGTAGAAGTGAATGAAAATGGCCAATTTACTCATTCTGAGGCCTTAAAAAGTGTTTCTCCTCCACGGGAAGTGAATTAAATAACATTTGTAGGCCTTTATTGTTCAAGCGACAACGCCCGATTTTTTACGAAAGAGATAACCACCCCCCCTTACGACATGCTTCAGAAACTAAAAAAATGGTCCGTTTTCAAATGTTGCCTCTTTGAACTACAATTCACATTTGTACGTGGAAAATCACTTTTAAAGATAAAATGAGATGTTTAAAGTGATTTTCATGCTTCCAGGGGCCTTAAACACAATATTTGAGGAATGGGCAGAAGTGAATGAAAATGGCCAATTTACTCATTCTGAGGCCTTAAAAAGTGTTTCTCCTCCACGGGAAGTGAATTAAGTAACATTTGGAGGCCTTTATTGTTCAAGCGAAAACGCCCGATTTTTGACGAAAGAGATAACCACCCCCCCTTACGACATGCTTTAGAAACTAAAAAAATGGTCCGTTTTCAAATGTTGCCTCTTTGAACTACAATTCACATTTGTACGTGGAAAATCGTATTTTAAAGATAAAATGAGATGTTTAAAGTGATTTTCATGCTTCCAGGGGCCTTAAACACAAGATTTGAGGAATGGGTAAAAGTGAATGAAAATGGCCAATTTACTCACTCTGCGGCCTTAAAAAGTGTTTCTCCTCCACGGGAAGTGAATAAAATACCATTTGGAGGCCTTTATTGTTCAATCAAAAACGACTGTTTTTTGGAGAAAGAGATAACCACCCCCCCTTACGACATGCTTCAGAAATGAAAAAAATGGTCCATTTTCAAATGTTGCGTCTTTGAACTACAATTAACATTGTACTTGGATAATCATTTTTGAGATAAAATGAGATGTTTAAAGTGATTTTCAAGCTTCCAGGGGCCCTAAACACAAGATTTGAGAAATGGGTAAAAATGAATGAAAATGGCCAATTTACTCATTCTGAGGCCTTAAAAGGGTTTCTCCTCCATGGAAAGTGAATTAAATAACATTTGGAGGCCTTTATTGTTCAAGCGAAAACGCCTGATTTTTGATGAAAGAGATAACCACCCCCCCTTACGACATGCTTCTGAAACTAAAAAAATGGTTCATTTTCAAATGTTGCGTCTTTGAACTACAATTAACATTGTACTTGGATAATCTTTTTTGAGATAAAATGAGATGTTTAAAGTGATTTTCAAGCTTCCAGGGGCCCTAAACACAAGATTTGAGAAATGGGTAAACGTAAATGAAAATGGCCAATTTATTCACTCTGAGGCCTTAAAAAGTTTTTCTCCACCCAAGAAAGTGAATTAAATGACATTTGTAGACTTTTAATGTTCAAGCGAAAACGCCCGATTTTTGACGAAAGAGATAACCACCCCCCCTTACGACATGCTTCAGAAACTAAAAAAATGGTCCGTTTTCAAATGTTGAATCTTTGAACTACAATTCACATTTGTACGTGGAAAATCACTTTTAAAGATAAAATGAGATGTTTAAAGTGATTTTCATGCTTCCAGGGGCCTAAAACACAAGATTTGAGGAATGGGTAGAAGTGAATGAAAATGGCCAATTTACTCATTCTGAGGCCTTAAAAAGTGTTTCTCCTCCACGGGAAGTGAATTAAGTAACATTTGGAGGCCTTTATTGTTCAAGCGAAAACGCCCGATTTTTGACGAAAGAGATAACCACCCCCCCTTACGACATGCTTCAGAAACTAAAAAAATGGTCCGTTTTCAAATGTTGCCTCTTTGAACTACAATTCACATTTGTACGTGGAAAATCGTATTTTAAAGATAAAATGAGATGTTTAAAGTGATTTTCATGCTTCCAAGGGCCTTAAACACAAGATTTGAGGAATGGGTAAAAGTGAATAAAAATGGCCAATTTACTCACTCTGCGGCCTTAAAAAGTGTTTCTCCTCCACGGGAAGTGAATAAAATACCACTTGGAGGCCTTTATTGTTCAAGCGAAAACGCCTGTTATTTGGTAAAAGAGATAACCACCCCCCCTTACGACATGCTTCAGAAACGAAAAAAATTGTCCATTTTCAAATGTTGCGTGTTTGAGCGACAATTCACATTTGTACGTGGATAATCACTTTTAGAGATAAAATTAGATGTTTAAAGTGATTTTCAAGCTACCAGGGGCCCTAAACACAAGATTTGAGAAATGGGTAAAAGTGAATGAAAATGGCCAATTTACTCACTCTGAGGCCTTAAAAAGTGTTTCTCCTCCACGGGAAGTGAATTAAATAACATGTGGAGGCCTTTATTGTTCAAGCGAAAACGCCTGATTTTTGATGAAAGAGATAACCACCCCCCCTTACGACATGCTTCTGAAACTAAGAAAATGGTTCATTTTCAAATGTTGCATCTTTGATCTACAATTAACATTGTACTTGGATAATCATTTTTGAGATGAAATGAGATGTTTAAAGTGATTTTCATGCTTCCAGGGGCCTTAAACAAGAGATTTGAGGAATGGGTAAAAGTGAATGAAAATGGCCAATTTACTCACTCTGAGGCCTTAAAAAGTGTTTCTCCTCCACAGGAAGTGAATTAAATAACATGTGGAGGCCTTTATTGTTCAAGCGAAAACGCCTGTTTTTTGGAGAAAGAGATAACCACCCCCCCTTACGACATGCTTCTGAAACTAAAAACATGGTTCATTTTCACATGTTGTGTCTTTGAACTACAATTAACATTGTACTTGGATAATCATTTTTTAGATAAAATGAGATGTTTAAAGTGATTTTCAAGCTTCCAGGGGCCCTAAACACAAGATTTGATTAATGGGTAAACGTAAATGAAAATGGCCAATTTATTCACTCTGAGGCCTTAAAAAGTTTTTCTCCACCCAAGAAAGTGAATTAAATGACATTTGTAGGCTTTTATTGTTCAATCAAAAACGCCCGATTTTTGATGAAAGAGATAACCACCCCCCCTTACGACATGCTTCAGAAACTAAAAAAATGGTCAGTTTTCAAATGTTGCCACTTTGAACTACAATTCACATTTGTACGTGGAAAATCAATTTTAAAGATAAAATGAGATGTTTAAAGTGATTTTCATGCTTACAGGGGCCTTAAACACGGGATTTGAGGAATGGGTAAAAGTGAATGAAAATGGCCAATTTACTCACTCTGAGGCCTTAAAAAGTGTTTCTCCTCCACGGGAAGTGAATTAAATAACATGTGGAGGCCTTTATTGTTCAAGCGAAAACGCCTGATTTTTGATGAAAGAGATAACCACCTCCCCTTACGACATGCTTCTGAAACTAAAAGAATGGTTCATTTTCAAATGTTTCGTCTTTGATCTACAATTAACATTGTACTTGGATAATCACTTTTAGAGATAAAATGAGATGTTTAAAGTGATTTTCAAGCTTCCAGGGGCCCTAAACACAAGATTTGAGGAATGGGTAAACGTGAATGAAAATGGCCAATTTACTCACTCTGCGGCCTTAAAAAGTGTTTCTCCTCCACGGGAAGTGAATAAAATAACATTTGGAGGCCTTTATTGTTCAATCAGAAACGCCTGTTTTTTGGTGAAAGAGATAACCACCCCCCCTTACGACATGCTTCAGAAACTAAAAAAATTGTCAGTTTTCAAATGTTGCCTCTTTGAACTACAATTAACATTTGTACGTGGAAAATCACTTTTAAAGATAAAATGAGATGTTTAAAGTGATTTTCATGCTTCCAGGGGCCTTAAACACAAGATTTGAGGAATGGGTAAAAGTGAATGAAAATGGCCAATTTACTCACTCTGAGGCCTTAAAAAGTGTTTCTCCTCCACGGGAAGTGAATTAAATAACGTTTGTAGGCCTTTATTGTTCAAGCGAAAACGCCCGATTTTTGACGAAAGAGATAACCACCCGCCTTACAACATGCTTCAGAAACTAAAAAAATGGTCAGTTTTCAAATGTTGCCTCTTTGAACTACAATTCACATTTGTACGTGGAAAATCACTTTTAAAGATAAAATTAGATGTTTAAAGTGATATTCATGCTTCCAGGGGCCTTAAACACAAGATTTGAGGAATGGGTAAAAGTGAATGAAAATGGCCAATTTACTCACTCTGCGGCCTTAAAAAGTGTTTCTCCTCCACGGGAAGTGAATAAAATAAAATTTGGAGGCCTTTATTGTTCCAACAAAAACGCCCGTTATTTGGTGAAAGAGATAACCACCCCCCCTTACGACATGCTTCAGAAACTAAAAAAATGGTCCGTTTTAAAAAATGTTGCCCCTTTGAACTACAATTCACATTTGTACGTGGAAAATCACTTTTAAAGATAAAATGAGATGTTTAAAGTGATTTTCATGCTTCCAGGCGCCTTAAACACAAGATTTGAGGAATGGGTAAAGGTGAATGAAAATGGCCAATTTACTCACTCTGTGGCCTTAAAAAGTGTTTCTCCTCCACAGGAAGTGAATAAAATACCATTTGGAGGCCTTTATTGTTCAATCAAAAACGCCTGTTTTTTGGAGAAAGAGATAACCACCCCCCCTTACGACATGCTTCAGAAACGGAAAAAATGGTCCATTTTCAAATGTTGCGTCTTTGAACGACAATTCACATTTGTACGTGGATAATCACTTTTAGAGATCAAATTAGATGTTTAAAGTGATTTTCAAGCTTCCAGGGGCCCTAAACACAAGATTTGAGAAATGGGTAAAAATGAATGAAAATGGCCAATTTACTCATTCTGAGGCCTTAAAAGTGTTTCTCCTCCATGGGAAGTGAATTAAATAACATTTGGAGGCCTTTATTGTTCAAGCAAAAACGCCTGATTTTTGATGAAAGAGATAACCACCCCCCTTACGACATGCTTCTGAAAGTAAAAAAATCGTTCATTTTCAAATGTTGCCTCTTTGAACTACAATTCACATTTGTACGTGGAAAATCACATTTAAAGATAAAATTAGATGTTTAAAGTGATTTTCATGCTTCCAGGGGCCTTAAACACAAGATTTGAGGAATGGGCAGAAGTGAATGAAAATGGCCAATTTACTCATTCTGAGGCCTTAAAAAGTGTTTCTCCTCCACGGGAAGTGAATTAAGTAACATTTGGAGGCCTTTATTGTTCAAGCGAAAACGCCCGATTTTTGACGAAAGAGATAACCACCCCCCCTTACGACATGCTTCAGAAACTAAAAAAATGGTCCGTTTTCAAATGTTGCCTCTTTGAACTACAATTCACATTTGTACGTGGAAAATCGTATTTTAAAGATAAAATGAGATGTTTAAAGTGATTTTCATGCTTCCAGGGGCCTTAAACACAAGATTTGAGGAATGGGTAAAAGTGAATGAAAATGGCCAATTTACTCACTCTGCGGCCTTAAAAAGTGTTTCTCCTCCATGGGAAGTGAATTAAATAACATTTGGAGGCCTTTATTGTTCAAGCGAAAACGACTGTTTTTTGGAGAAAGAGATAACCACCCCCCCTTACGACATGCTTCAGAAACGAAAAAAATGGTCCATTTTCAAATGTTGCGTCTTTGAACTACAATTAACATTGTACTTGGATAATCATTTTTGAGATAAAATGAGATGTTTAAAGTGATTTTCAAGCTTCCAGGGGCCCTAAACACAAGATTTGAGAAATGGGTAAAAATGAATGAAAATGGCCAATTTACTCATTCTGAGGCCTTAAAAGGGTTTCTCCTCCATGGGAAGTGAATTAAATAACATTTGGAGGCCTTTATTGTTCAAGCGAAAACGCCTGATTTTTGATGAAAGAGATAACCACCCCCCCTTACGACATGCTTCTGAAACTAAAAAAATGGTTCATTTTCAAATGTTGCGTCTTTGAACTACAATTAACATTGTACTTGGATAATCTTTTTTGAGATAAAATGAGATGTTTAAAGTGATTTTCAAGCTTCCAGGGGCCCTAAACACAAGATTTGAGAAATGGGTAAACGTAAATGAAAATGGCCAATTTATTCACTCTGAGGCCTTAAAAAGTTTTTCTCCACCCAAGAAAGTGAATTAAATGACATTTGTAGACTTTTAATGTTCAAGCGAAAACGCCCGATTTTTGACGAAAGAGATAACCA
The DNA here is from genome assembly GCF_964204655.1 of Triturus cristatus. NCBI lineage: Eukaryota > Metazoa > Chordata > Amphibia > Caudata > Salamandridae > Triturus > Triturus cristatus. The sequence continues at coordinate 937,560,727 of NC_140591.1, read as the reverse complement.
CCCCCCTTACGACATGCTTCAGAAACTAAAAAAATGGTCCGTTTTCAAATGTTGCCTCTTTGAACTACAATTCACATTTGTACGTGGAAAATCACTTTTAAAGATAAAATGAGATGTTTAAAGTGATTTTCATGCTTCCAGGGGCCTTAAACACAAGATTTGAGGAAAGGGTAGAAGTGAATGAAAATGGCCAATTTACTCATTCTGAGGCCTTAAAAAGTGTTTCTCCTCCACGGGAAGTGAATTAAATAACATTTGTAGGCTTTTATTGTTCAAGCGAAAACGCCCTATTTTTGACGAAAGAGATAACCACCCCCCCTTACGACATGCTTCAGAAACTAAAAAATGGTCCGTTTTCAAATGTTGCCTCTTTGAACTACAATTCACATTTGTACGTGGAAAATCACTTTTAAAGATAAAATGAGATGTTTAAAGTGATTTTCATGCTTCCAGGGGCCTAAAACACAAGATTTGAGGAATGGGTAGAAGTGAATGAAAATGGCCAATTTACTCCTTCTGAGGCCTTAAAAAGTGTTTCTCCTCCACGGGAAGTGAATTAAGTAACATTTGGAGGCCTTTATTGTTCAAGCGAAAACACCCGATTTTTGACGAAAGAGATAACCACCCCCCCTTACGACATGCTTCAGAAACTAAAAAAATGGTCCGTTTTCAAATGTTGCCTCTTTGAACTACAATTCACATTTGTACGTGGAAAATCGTATTTTAAAGATAAAATGAGATGTTTAAAGTGATTTTCATGCTTCCAGGGGCCTTAAACACAAGATTTGAGGAATGGGTAAAAGTGAATGAAAATGGCCAATTTACTCACTCTGCGGCCTTAAAAAGTGTTTCTCCTCCACGGGAAGTGAATAAAATACCACTTGGAGGCCTTTATTGTTCAATCAAAAACAACTGTTTTTTGGAGAAAGAGATAACCACCCCCCCTTACGACATGCTTCAGAAACTAAAAAAATGGTCAGTTTTCAAATGTTGCCTCTTTGAACTACAATTCACATTTGTACGTGGAAAATCACTTTTAAAGATAAAATGAGATGTTTAAAGTGATTTTCATGCTTCCAGGGGCCTTAAACACAAGATTTGAGGAATGGGTAGAAGTGAATGAAAATGGCCAATTTACTCATTCTGAGGCCTTAAAAAGTGATTCTCCTCCACGGGAAGTGAATTAAATAACATTTGTAGCTCTTTATTGTTCAAGCAAAAACGCCCGATTTTTGACGAAAGAGATAACCACCCCCCCTTACGACATGCTTCAGAAACTAAAAAAATGGTCCATTTTCAAATATTGCCTCTTTGAACTACAATTCACATTTGTACGTGGAAAATCACTTTTAAAGATAAAATGAGATGTTTAAAGTGATTTTCAAGCTACCAGGGGCCCTAAACACAAGATTTGAGAAATGGGTAAATGTGAATGAAAACGGCCAATTTACTCACTCTGAGGCCTTAAAAAGTGTTTCTCCTCCACGGGAAGTGAATTAAATAACATGTGGAGGCCTTTATTGTTCAAGCGAAAACGCCTGATTTTTGATGAAAGAGATAACCACCCCCCCTTACGACATGCTTCTGAAACTAAAAAACGGTTCATTTTCAAATGTTGCGTCTTTGATCTACAATTAACATTGTACTTGGATAATCACTTTTAGAGATAAAATGAGATGTTTAAAGTGATTTTCAAGCTTCCAGGGGCCCTAAACACAAGATTTGAGAAATGGGTAAACGTGAATGAAAATGGCCAATTTACTCACTCTGAGGCCTTAAAAAGTGTTTCTCCTCCACGGGAAGTGAATAAAATAACATTTGGAGGCCTTTATTGTTCAATCCAAAACGCCTGTTTTTTGGTGAAAGAGATAACCACCCCCCCTTACGACATGCTTCAGAAACTAAAAAAATGGTCAGTTTTCAAATGTTGCCTCTTTGAACTACAATTAACATTTGTACGTGGAAAATCACTTTTAAAGATAAAATGAGATGTTTAAAGTGATTTTCATGCTTCCAGGCGCCTTAAACACAAGATTTGAGGAATGGGTAAAAGTGAATGAAAATGGCCAATTTACTCACTCTGAGGCCTTAAAAAGTGTTTCTCCTCCACGGGAAGTGAATTAAATAACGTTTGTAGGCCTTTATTGTTCAAGCGAAAATGCCCGATTTTTGACGAAAGAGATAACCACCCGCCTTACAACATGCTTCAGAAACTAAAAAAATGGTCAGTTTTCAAATGTTGCCTCTTTGAACTACAATTCACATTTGTACGTGGAAAATCACTTTTAAAGATAAAATGAGATGTTTAGAGTGATTTTCATGCTTCCAGGGGCCTTAAACACGAGATTTGAGGAATGGGTAAAAGTGAATGAAAATGGCCAATTTACTCACTCTGCGGCCTTAAAAAGTGTTTCTCCTCCACGGGAAGTGAATAAAATAAAATTTGGAGGCCTTTATTGTTCCAACAAAAACGCCTGTTATTTGGTGAAAGAGATAACCACCCCCCCTTACGACATGCTTCAGAAACGAAAAAAATTGTCCATTTTCAAATGTTGCGTCTTTGAGCGACAATTCACATTTGTACGTGGATCCTCACTTTTAGAGATAAAATTAGATGTTTAAAGTGATTTTCAAGCTACCAGGGGCTCTAAACACAAGATTTGAGAAATGGGTAAAAGTGAATGAAAATGGCCAATTTACTCACTCTGAGGCCTTAAAAAGTGTTTCTCCTCCACGGGAAGTGAATTAAATAACGTTTGTAGGCCTTTATTGTTCAAGCGAAAACGCCCGATTTTTGACGAAAGAGATAACCACCCGCCTTACGACATGCTTCAGAAACTAAAAAAATGGTCAGTTTTCAAATGTTGCCTCTTTAAACTACAATTCACATTTGTACGTGGAAAATCACTTTTAAAGATAAAATTTGATGTTTAAAGTGATTTTCATGCTTCCAGGGGCCTTAAACACGAGATTTGAGGAATGGGTTAAAGTGAATGAAAATGGCCAATTGACTCATTCTGAGGCCTTAAAAAGTGTTACTCCTCCACGGGAAGTGAATTAAATAACGTTTGTAGGCCTTTATTGTTCAAGCGAAAACGCCCGATTTTTGACGAAAGAGATAACCACCCGCCTTACGACATGCTTCAGAAACTAAAAAAATGGTCAGTTTTCAAATGTTGCCTCTTTAAACTACAATTCACATTTGTACGTGGAAAATCACTTTTAAAGATAAAATTAGATGTTTAAAGTGATTTTCATGCTTCCAGGGGCCTTAAACACGAGATTTGAGGAATGGGTTAAAGTGAATGAAAATGGCCAATTGACTCGTTCTGAGGCCTTAAAAAGTGTTTCTCCTCCACGGGAAGTGAATTAAATAACATTTGTTGGCCTTTATTGTTCAAGCGAAAACGTCCGATTTTTGACGAAAGAGATAACCACCCCCCCTTACGACAAGCTTCAGAAACTAAAAAAATGGTCAGTTTTCAAATGTTGCCTCTTTGAACTACAATTCACATTTGTACGTGGAAAATCACTTTTAAAGATAAAATTAGATGTTTAAAGTGATATTCATGCTTCCAGGGGCCTTAAACACAAGATTTGAGGAATGGGTAAAAGTGAATGAAAATGGCCAATTTACTCACTCTGCGGCCTTAAAAAGTGTTTCTCCTCCACGGGAAGTGAATAAAATAAAATTTGGAGGCCTTTATTGTTCCAACAAAAACGCCTGTTATTTGGTGAAAGAGATAACCACCCCCCCTTACGACATGCTTCAGAAACTAAAAAAATGGTCCGTTTTAAAAAATGTTGCCCCTTTGAACTACAATTCACATTTGTACGTGGAAAATCACTTTTAAAGATAAAATGAGATGTTTAAAGTGATTTTCATGCTTCCAGGCGCCTTAAACACAAGATTTGAGGAATGGGTAAAGGTGAATGAAAATGGCCAATTTACTCACTCTGTGGCCTTAAAAAGTGTTTCTCCTCCACGGGAAGTGAATAAAATACCATTTGGAGGCCTTTATTGTTCAATCAAAAACGCCTGTTTTTTGGAGAAAGAGATAACCACCCCCCCTTACGACATGCTTCAGAAACGGAAAAAATGGTCCATTTTCAAATGTTGCGTCTTTGAACGACAATTCACATTTGTACGTGGATAATCACTTTTAGAGATCAAATTAGATGTTTAAAGTGATTTTCAAGCTTCCAGGGGCCCTAAACACAAGATTTGAGAAATGGGTAAAAATGAATGAAAATGGCCAATTTACTCATTCTGAGGCCTTAAAAGTGTTTCTCCTCCATGGGAAGTGAATTAAATAACATTTGGAGGCCTTTATTGTTCAAGCGAAAACGCCCGATTTTTGACGAAAGAGATAACCACCCCCCCTTACGACATGCTTCAGAAACTAAAAAAATGGTCCGTTTTCAAATGTTGCCTCTTTGAACTACAATTCACATTTGTACGTGGAAAATCGTATTTTAAAGATAAAATTAGATGTTTAAAGTGATTTTCATGCTTCCAGGGGCCTTAAACACAAGATTTGAGGAATGGGCAGAAGTGAATGAAAATGGCCAATTTACTCATTCTGAGGCCTTAAAAAGTGTTTCTCCTCCACGGGAAGTGAATTAAGTAACATTTGGAGGCCTTTATTGTTCAAGCGAAAACGCCCGATTTTTGACGAAAGAGATAACCACCCCCCCTTACGACATGCTTCAGAAACTAAAAAAATGGTCCGTTTTCAAATGTTGCCTCTTTGAACTACAATTCACATTTGTACGTGGAAAATCGTATTTTAAAGATAAAATGAGATGTTTAAAGTGATTTTCATGCTTCCAGGGGCCTTAAACACAAGATTTGAGGAATGGGTAAAAGTGAATGAAAATGGCCAATTTACTCACTCTGCGGCCTTAAAAAGTGTTTCTCCTCCACGGGAAGTGAATAAAATACCATTTGGAGGCCTTTATTGTTCAATCAAAAACGACTGTTTTTTGGAGAAAGAGATAACCACCCCCCCTTACGACATGCTTCAGAAACGAAAAAAATGGTCCATTTTCAAATGTTGCGTCTTTGAACTACAATTAACATTGTACTTGGATAATCATTTTTGAGATAAAATGAGATGTTTAAAGTGATTTTCAAGCTTCCAGGGGCCCTAAACACAAGATTTGAGAAATGGGTAAAAATGAATGAAAATGGCCAATTTACTCATTCTGAGGCCTTAAAAGGGTTTCTCCTCCATGGGAAGTGAATTAAATAACATTTGGAGGCCTTTATTGTTCAAGCGAAAATGCCTGATTTTTGATGAAAGAGATAACCACCCCCCCTTACGACATGCTTCTGAAACTAAAAAAATGGTTCATTTTCAAATGTTGCGTCTTTGAACTACAATTAACATTGTACTTGGATAATCTTTTTTGAGATAAAATGAGATGTTTAAAGTGATTTTCAAGCTTCCAGGGGCCCTAAACACAAGATTTGAGAAATGGGTAAACGTAAATGAAAATGGCCAATTTATTCACTCTGAGGCCTTAAAAAGTTTTTCTCCACCCAAGAAAGTGAATTAAATGACATTTGTAGACTTTTAATGTTCAAGCGAAAACGCCCGATTTTTGACGAAAGAGATAACCACCCCCCCTTACGACATGCTTCAGAAACTAAAAAAATGGTCCGTTTTCAAATGTTGCCTCTTTGAACTACAATTCACATTTGTACGTGGAAAATCACTTTTAAAGATAAAATGAGATGTTTAAAGTGATTTTCATGCTTCCAGGGGCCTTAAACACAAGATTTGAGGAAAGGGTAGAAGTGAATGAAAATGGCCAATTTACTCATTCTGAGGCCTTAAAAAGTGTTTCTCCTCCACGGGAAGTGAATTAAATAACATTTGTAGGCTTTTATTGTTCAAGCGAAAACGCCCTATTTTTGACGAAAGAGATAACCACCCCCCCTTACGACATGCTTCAGAAACTAAAAAAATGGACCGTTTTCAAATGTTGCCTCTTTGAACTACAATTCACATTTGTACGTGGAAAATCACTTTTAAAGATAAAATGAGATGTTTAAAGTGATTTTCATGCTTCCAGGGGCCTAAAACACAAGATTTGAGGAATGGGTAGAAGTGAATGAAAATGGCCAATTTACTCCTTCTGAGGCCTTAAAAAGTGTTTCTCCTCCACGGGAAGTGAATTAAGTAACATTTGGAGGCCTTTATTGTTCAAGCGAAAACACCCGATTTTTGACGAAAGAGATAACCACCCCCCCTTACGACATGCTTCAGAAACTAAAAAAATGGTCCGTTTTCAAATGTTGCCTCTTTGAACTACAATTCACATTTGTACGTGGAAAATCGTATTTTAAAGATAAAATGAGATGTTTAAAGTGATTTTCATGCTTCCAGGGGCCTGAAACACAAGATTTGAGGAATGGGTAAAAGTGAATGAAAATGGCCAATTTACTCACTCTGCGGCCTTAAAAAGTGTTTCTCCTCCACGGGAAGTGAATAAAATACCACTTGGAGGCCTTTATTGTTCAATCAAAAACAACTGTTTTTTGGAGAAAGAGATAACCACCCCCCCTTACGACATGCTTCAGAAACTAAAAAAATGGTCAGTTTTCAAATGTTGCCTCTTTGAACTACAATTCACATTTGTACGTGGAAAATCACTTTTAAAGATAAAATGAGATGTTTAAAGTGATTTTCATGCTTCCAGGGGCCTTAAACACAAGATTTGAGGAATGGGTAGAAGTGAATGAAAATGGCCAATTTACTCATTCTGAGGCCTTAAAAAGTGATTCTCCTCCACGGGAAGTGAATTAAATAACATTTGTAGCTCTTTATTGTTCAAGCGAAAACGCCCGATTTTTGACGAAAGAGATAACCACCCCCCCTTACGACATGCTTCAGAAACTAAAAAAATGGTCCGTTTTCAAATATTACCTCTTTGAACTACAATTCACATTTGTACGTGGAAAATCACTTTTAAAGATAAAATGAGATGTTTAAAGTGATTTTCAAGCTACCAGGGGCCCTAAACACAAGATTTGAGAAATGGGTAAAAGTGAATGAAAACGGCCAATTTACTCACTCTGAGGCCTTAAAAAGTGTTTCTCCTCCACGGGAAGTGAATTAAATAACATGTGGAGGCCTTTATTGTTCAAGCGAAAACGCCTGATTTTTGATGAAAGAGATAACCACCCCCCCTTACGACATGCTTCTGAAACTAAAAAACGGTTCATTTTCAAATGTTGCGTCTTTGATCTACAATTAACATTGTACTTGGATAATCACTTTTAGAGATAAAATGAGATGTTTAAAGTGATTTTCAAGCTTCCAGGGGCCCTAAACACAAGATTTGAGAAATGGGTAAACGTGAATGAAAATGGCCAATTTACTCACTCTGAGGCCTTAAAAAGTGTTTCTCCTCCACGGGAAGTGAATAAAATAACATTTGGAGGCCTTTATTGTTCAATCCAAAACGCCTGTTTTTTGGTGAAAGAGATAACCACCCCCCCTTACGACATGCTTCAGAAACTAAAAAAATGGTCAGTTTTCAAATGTTGCCTCTTTGAACTACAATTAACATTTGTACGTGGAAAATCACTTTTAAAGATAAAATGAGATGTTTAAAGTGATTTTCATGCTTCCAGGCGCCTTAAACACAAGATTTGAGGAATGGGTAAAAGTGAATGAAAATGGCCAATTTACTCACTCTGAGGCCTTAAAAAGTGTTTCTCCTCCACGGGAAGTGAATTAAATAATGTTTGTAGGCCTTTATTGTTCAAGCGAAAATGCCCGATTTTTGACGAAAGAGATAACCACCCGCCTTACAACATGCTTCAGAAACTAAAAAAATGGTCAGTTTTCAAATGTTGCCTCTTTAAACTACAATTCACATTTGTACGTGGAAAATCACTTTTAAAGATAAAATTAGATGTTTAAAGTGATTTTCATGCTTCCAGGGGCCTTAAACACGAGATTTGAGGAATGGGTTAAAGTGAATGAAAATGGCCAATTAACTCATTCTGAGGCCTTAAAAAGTGTTTCTCCTCCACGGGAAGTGAATTAAATAACGTTTGTAGGCCTTTATTGTTCAAGCGAAAACGCCCGATTTTTGACGAAAGAGATAACCACCCGCCTTACGACATGCTTCAGAAACTAAAAAAATGGTCCGTTTTAAAAAATGTTGCGTCTTTGAACGACAATTCACATTTGTATGTGGATAATCACTTTTAGAGATAAAATGAGATGTTTAAAGTGATTTTCATGCTTCCAGGGGCCTAAAACACAAGATTTGAGGAATGGGTAGAAGTGAATGAAAATGGCCAATTTACTCCTTCTGAGGCCTTAAAAAGTGTTTCTCCTCCACGGGAAGTGAATTAAGTAACATTTGGAGGCCTTTATTGTTCAAGCGAAAACACCCGATTTTTGACGAAAGAGATAACCACCCCCCCTTACGACATGCTTCAGAAACTAAAAAAATGGTTCATTTTCAAATGTTGCGGCTTTGAACTACAATTAACATTGTACTTGGATAATCATTTTTGAGATAAAATGAGATGTTTAAAGTGATTTTCAAGCTTCCAGGGGCCCTAAACACAAGATTTGAGAAATGGGTAAACGTGAATGAAAATGGCCAATTTATTCACTCTGAGGCCTTAAAAAGTTTTTCTCCACCCAAGAAAGTGAATTAAATGACATTTGTAGGCCTTTATTGTTCAATCAAAAACGCCCGATTTTTGATGAAAGAGATAACCACCCCCCCTTACGACATGCTTCAGAAACTAAAAAAATGGTCCGTTTTCAAATGTTGCCTCTTTGAACTACAATTCACATTTGTACGTGGAAAATCACTTTTAAAGATAAAATGAGATGTTTAAAGTGATTTTCATGCTTCCAGGGGCCTTAAACACAAGATTTGAGGAAAGGGTAGAAGTGAATGAAAATGGCCAATTTACTCATTCTGAGGCCTTAAAAAGTGTTTCTCCTCCACGGGAAGTGAATTAAATAACATTTGTAGGCTTTTATTGTTCAAGCGAAAACGCCCTATTTTTGACGAAAGAGATAACCACCCCCCGTTACGACATGCTTCAGAAACTAAAAAAATGGTCCGTTTTCAAATGTTGCCTCTTTGAACTACAATTCACATTTGTACGTGGAAAATCACTTTTAAAGATAAAATGAGATGTTTAAAGTGATTTTCATGCTTCCAGGGGCCTAAAACACAAGATTTGAGGAATGGGTAGAAGTGAATGAAAATGGCCAATTTACTCCTTCTGAGGCCTTAAAAAGTGTTTCTCCTCCACGGGAAGTGAATTAAGTAACATTTGGAGGCCTTTATTGTTCAAGCGAAAACACCCGATTTTTGACGAAAGAGATAACCACCCCCCCTTATGACATGCTTCAGAAACTAAAAAAATGGTCCGTTTTCAAATGTTGCCTCTTTGAACTACAATTCACATTTGTACGTGGAAAATCGTATTTTAAAGATAAAATGAGATGTTTAAAGTGATTTTCATGCTTCCAGGGGCCTTAAACACAAGATTTGAGGAATGGGTAAAAGTGAATGAAAATGGCCAATTTACTCACTCTGCGGCCTTAAAAAGTGTTTCTCCTCCACGGGAAGTGAATAAAATACCACTTGGAGGCCTTTATTGTTCAATCAAAAACAACTGTTTTTTGGAGAAAGAGATAACCACCCCCCCTTACGACATGCTTCAGAAACTAAAAAAATGGTCAGTTTTCAAATGTTGCCTCTTTGAACTACAATTCACATTTGTACGTGGAAAATCACTTTTAAAGATAAAATGAGATGTTTAAAGTGATTTTCATGCTTCCAGGGGCCTTAAACACAAGATTTGAGGAATGGGTAGAAGTGAATGAAACTGGCCAATTTACTCATTCTGAGGCCTTAAAAAGTGATTCTCCTCCACGGGAAGTGAATTAAATAACATTTGTAGCTCTTTATTGTTCAAGCGAAAACGCCCGATTTTTGACGAAAGAGATAACCACCCCCCTTTACGACATGCTTCAGAAACTAAAAAAATGGTCCGTTTTCAAATATTGCCTCTTTGAACTACAATTCACATTTGTACGTGGAAAATCACTTTTAAAGATAAAATGAGATGTTTAAAGTGATTTTCAAGCTACCAGGGGCCCTAAACACAAGATTTGAGAAATGGGTAAACGTGAATGAAAATGGCCAATTTACTCACTCTGAGGCCTTAAAAAGTGTTTCTCCTCCACGGGAAGTGAATAAAATAACATTTGGAGGCCTTTATTGTTCAATCCAAAACGCCTGTTTTTTGGTGAAAGAGATAACCACCCCCCCTTACGACATGCTTCTGAAACAAAAAAAATGGTCAGTTTTCAAATGTTGCCTCTTTGAACTACAATTAACATTTGTACGTGGAAAATCACTTTTAAAGATAAAATGAGATGTTTAAAGTGATTTTCATGCTTCCAGGCGCCTTAAACACAAGATTTGAGGAATGGGTAAAAGTGAATGAAAATGGCCAATTTACTCACTCTGAGGCCTTAAAAAGTGTTTCTCCTCCACGGGAAGTGAATTAAATAACGTTTGTAGGCCTTTATTGTTCAAGCGAAAATGCCCGATTTTTGACGAAAGAGATAACCACCCGCCTTACAACATGCTTCAGAAACTAAAAAAATGGTCAGTTTTCAAATGTTGCCTCTTTGAACTACAATTCACATTTGTACGTGGAAAATCACTTTTAAAGATAAAATGAGATGTTTAGAGTGATTTTCATGCTTCCAGGGGCCTTAAACACGAGATTTGAGGAATGGGTAAAAGTGAATGAAAATGGCCAATTTACTCACTCTGCGGCCTTAAAAAGTGTTTCTCCTCCACGGGAAGTGAATAAAATAAAATTTGGAGGCCTTTATTGTTCCAACAAAAACGCCTGTTATTTGGTGAAAGAGATAACCACCCCCCCTTACGACATGCTTCAGAAACGAAAAAAATTGTCCATTTTCAAATGTTGCGTCTTTGAGCGACAATTCACATTTGTACGTGGATACTCACTTTTAGAGATAAAATTAGATGTTTAAAGTGATTTTCAAGCTACCAGGGGCTCTAAACACAAGATTTGAGAAATGGGTAAAAGTGAATGAAAATGGCCAATTTACTCACTCTGAGGCCTTAAAAAGTGTTTCTCCTCCACGGGAAGTGAATTAAATAACGTTTGTAGGCCTTTATTGTTCAAGCGAAAACGCCCGATTTTTGACGAAAGAGATAACCACCCGCCTTACGACATGCTTCAGAAACTAAAAAAATGGTCAGTTTTCAAATGTTGCCTCTTTAAACTACAATTCACATTTGTACGTGGAAAATCACTTTTAAAGATAAAATTAGATGTTTAAAGTGATTTTCATGCTTCCAGGGGCCTTAAACACGAGATTTGAGGAATGGGTTAAAGTGAATGAAAATGGCCAATTGACTCATTCTGAGGCCTTAAAAAGTGTTTCTCCTCCACGGGAAGTGAATTAAATAACGTTTGTAGGCCTTTATTGTTCAAGCGAAAATGCCCGATTTTTGACGAAAGAGATAACCACCCGCCTTACAACATGCTTCAGAAACTAAAAAAATGGTCAGTTTTCAAATGTTGCCTCTTTGAACTACAATTCACATTTGTACGTGGAAAATCACTTTTAAAGATAAAATGAGATGTTTAGAGTGATTTTCATGCTTCCAGGGGCCTTAAACACGAGATTTGAGGAATGGGTTAAAGTGAATGAAAATGGCCAATTGACTCATTCTGAGGCCTTAAAAAGTGTTTCTCCTCCACGGGAAGTGAATAAAATAAAATTTGGAGGCCTTTATTGTTCCAACAAAAACGCCTGTTATTTGGTGAAAGAGATAACCACCCCCCCTTACGACATGCTTCAGAAACTAAAAAAATGGTCCGTTTTAAAATATTGCCTCTTTGAACTACAATTCACATTTGTACGTGGAAAATCACTTTTAAAGATAAAATGAGATGTTTAAAGTGATTTTCAAGCTACCAGGGGCCCTAAACACAAGATTTGAGAAATGGGTAAACGTGAATGAAAATGGCCAATTTACTCACTCTGAGGCCTTAAAAAGTGTTTCTCCTCCACGGGAAGTGAATAAAATAACATTTGGAGGCCTTTATTGTTCAATCCAAAACGCCTGTTTTTTGGTGAAAGAGATAACCACCCCCCCTTACGACATGCTTCAGAAACAAAAAAAATGGTCAGTTTTCAAATGTTGCCTCTTTGAACTACAATTAACATTTGTACGTGGAAAATCACTTTTAAAGATAAAATGAGATGTTTAAAGTGATTTTCATGCTTCCAGGCGCCTTAAACACAAGATTTGAGGAATGGGTAAAAGTGAATGAAAATGGCCAATTTACTCACTCTGAGGCCTTAAAAAGTGTTTCTCCTCCACGGGAAGTGAATTAAATAACGTTTGTAGGCCTTTATTGTTCAAGCGAAAATGCCGGATTTTTGACGAAAGAGATAACCACCCGCCTTACAACATGCTTCAGAAACTAAAAAAATGGTCAGTTTTCAAATGTTGCCTCTTTGAACTACAATTCACATTTGTACGTGGAAAATCACTTTTAAAGATAAAATGAGATGTTTAGAGTGATTTTCATGCTTCCAGGGGCCTTAAACACGAGATTTGAGGAATGGGTAAAAGTGAATGAAAATGGCCAATTTACTCACTCTGCGGCCTTAAAAAGTGTTTCTCCTCCACGGGAAGTGAATAAAATAAAATTTGGAGGCCTTTATTGTTCCAACAAAAACGCCTGTTATTTGGTGAAAGAGATAACCACCCCCCCTTACGACATGCTTCAGAAACGAAAAAAATTGTCCATTTTCAAATGTTGCGTCTTTGAGCGACAATTCACATTTGTACGTGGATACTCACTTTTAGAGATAAAATTAGATGTTTAAAGTGATTTTCAAGCTACCAGGGGCTCTAAACACAAGATTTGAGAAATGGGTAAAAGTGAATGAAAATGGCCAATTTACTCACTCTGAGGCCTTAAAAAGTGTTTCTCCTCCACGGGAAGTGAATTAAATAACGTTTGTAGGCCTTTATTGTTCAAGCGAAAACGCCCGATTTTTGACGAAAGAGATAACCACCCGCCTTACGACATGCTTCAGAAACTAAAAAAATGGTCAGTTTTCAAATGTTGCCTCTTTAAACTACAATTCACATTTGTACGTGGAAAATCACTTTTAAAGATAAAATTAGATGTTTAAAGTGATTTTCATGCTTCCAGGGGCCTTAAACACGAGATTTGAGGAATGGGTTAAAGTGAATGAAAATGGCCAATTGACTCATTCTGAGGCCTTAAAAAGTGTTTCTCCTCCACGGGAAGTGAATTAAATAACGTTTGTAGGCCTTTATTGTTCAAGCGAAAACGCCCGATTTTTGACGAAAGAGATAACCACCCGCCTTACGACATGCTTCAGAAACTAAAAAAATGGTCAGTTTTCAAATGTTGCCTCTTTAAACTACAATTCACATTTGTACGTGGAAAATCACTTTTAAAGATAAAATTAGATGTTTAAAGTGATTTTCATGCTTCCAGGGGCCTTAAACACGAGATTTGAGGAATGAGTTAAAGTGAATGAAAATGGCCAATTGACTCATTCTGAGGCCTTAAAAAGTGTTTCTCCTCCACGGGAAGTGAATTAAATAACATTTGTTGGCCTTTATTGTTCAAGCGAAAACGTCCGATTTTTGACGAAAGAGATAACCACCCCCCCTTACGACAAGCTTCAGAAACTAAAAAAATGGTCAGTTTTCAAATGTTGCCTCTTTGAACTACAATTCACATTTGTACGTGGAAAATCACTTTTAAAGATAAAATTAGATGTTTAAAGTGATATTCATGCTTCCAGGGGCCTTAAACACAAGATTTGAGGAATGGGTAAAAGTGAATGAAAATGGCCAATTTACTCACTCTGCGGCCTTAAAAAGTGTTTCTCCTCCACGGGAAGTGAATAAAATAAAATTTGGAGGCCTTTATTGTTCCAACAAAAACGCCTGTTATTTGGTGAAAGAGATAACCACCCCCCCTTACGACATGCTTCAGAAACTAAAAAAATGGTCCGTTTTAAAAAATGTTGCCCCTTTGAACTACAATTCACATTTGTACGTGGAAAATCACTTTTAAAGATAAAATGAGATTTTTAAAGTGATTTTCATGCTTCCAGGCGCCTTAAACACAAGATTTGAGGAATGGGTAAAGGTGAATGAAAATGGCCAATTTACTCACTCTGTGGCCTTAAAAAGTGTTTCTCCTCAACGGGAAGTGAATAAAATACCATTTGGAGGCCTTTATTGTTCAATCAAAAACGCCTGTTTTTTGGAGAAAGAGATAACCACCCCCCCTTACGACATGCTTCAGAAACGGAAAAAATGGTCCATTTTCAAATGTTGCGTCTTTGAACGACAATTCACATTTGTACGTGGATAATCACTTTTAGAGATCAAATTAGATGTTTAAAGTGATTTTCAAGCTTCCAGGGGCCCTAAACACAAGATTTGAGAAATGGGTAAAAATGAATGAAAATGGCCAATTTACTCATTCTGAGGCCTTAAAAGTGTTTCTCCTCCATGGGAAGTGAATTAAATAACATTTGGAGGCCTTTATTGTTCAAGCAAAAACGCCTGATTTTTGATGAAAGAGATAACCACCCCCCTTACGACATGCTTCTGAAAGTAAAAAAATGGTTCATTTTCAAATGTTGCCTCTTTGAACTACAATTCACATTTGTACGTGGAAAATCACTTTTAAAGATAAAATTAGATGTTTAAAGTGATTTTCATGCTTCCAGGAGCCTTAAACACAAGATTTGAGGAATGGGCAGAAGTGAATGAAAATGGCCAATTTACTCATTCTGAGGCCTTAAAAAGTGTTTCTCCTCCACGGGAAGTGAATTAAGTAACATTTGGAGGCCTTTATTGTTCAAGCGAAAACGCCCGATTTTTGACGAAAGAGATAACCACCCCCCCTTACGACATGCTTCAGAAACTAAAAAAATGGTCCGTTTTCAAATGTTGCCTCTTTGAACTACAATTCACATTTGTACGTGGAAAATCGTATTTTAAAGATAAAATGAGATGTTTAAAGTGATTTTCATGCTTCCAGGGGCCTTAAACACAAGATTTGAGGAATGGGTAAAAGTGAATGAAAATGGCCAATTTACTCACTCTGCGGCCTTAAAAAGTGTTTCTCCTCCACGGGAAGTGAATAAAATACCATTTGGAGGCCTTTATTGTTCAATCAAAAACGACTGTTTTTTGGAGAAAGAGATAACCACCCCCCCTTACGACATGCTTCAGAAACGAAAAAAATGGTCCATTTTCAAATGTTGCGTCTTTGAACTACAATTAACATTGTACTTGGATAATCATTTTTGAGATAAAATGAGATGTTTAAAGTGATTTTCAAGCTTCCAGGGGCCCTAAACACAAGATTTGAGAAATGGGTAAAAATGAATGAAAATGGCCAATTTACTCATTCTGAGGCCTTAAAAGGGTTTCTCCTCCATGGGAAGTGAATTAAATAACATTTGGAGGCCTTTATTGTTCAAGCGAAAATGCCTGATTTTTGATGAAAGAGATAACCACCCCCCCTTACGACATGCTTCTGAAACTAAAAAAATGGTTCATTTTCAAATGTTGCGTCTTTGAACTACAATTAACATTGTACTTGGATAATCTTTTTTGAGATAAAATGAGATGTTTAAAGTGATTTTCAAGCTTCCAGGGGCCCTAAACACAAGATTTGAGAAATGGGTAAACGTAAATGAAAATGGCCAATTTATTCACTCTGAGGCCTTAAAAAGTTTTTCTCCACCCAAGAAAGTGAATTAAATGACATTTGTAGACTTTTAATGTTCAAGCGAAAACGCCCGATTTTTGACGAAAGAGATAACCACCCCCCCTTACGACATGCTTCAGAAACTAAAAAAATGGTCCGTTTTCAAATGTTGCCTCTTTGAACTACAATTCACATTTGTACGTGGAAAATCACTTTTAAAGATAAAATGAGATGTTTAAAGTGATTTTCATGCTTCCAGGGGCCTTAAACACAAGATTTGAGGAAAGGGTAGAAGTGAATGAAAATGGCCAATTTACTCATTCTGAGGCCTTAAAAAGTGTTTCTCCTCCACGGGAAGTGAATTAAATAACATTTGTAGGCTTTTATTGTTCAAGCGAAAACGCCCTATTTTTGACGAAAGAGATAACCACCCCCCCTTACGACATGCTTCAGAAACTAAAAAAATGGACCGTTTTCAAATGTTGCCTCTTTGAACTACAATTCACATTTGTACGTGGAAAATCACTTTTAAAGATAAAATGAGATGTTTAAAGTGATTTTCATGCTTCCAGGGGCCTAAAACACAAGATTTGAGGAATGGGTAGAAGTGAATGAAAATGGCCAATTTACTCCTTCTGAGGCCTTAAAAAGTGTTTCTCCTCCACGGGAAGTGAATTAAGTAACATTTGGAGGCCTTTATTGTTCAAGCGAAAACACCCGATTTTTGACGAAAGAGATAACCACCCCCCCTTACGACATGCTTCAGAAACTAAAAAAATGGTCCGTTTTCAAATGTTGCCTCTTTGAACTACAATTCACATTTGTACGTGGAAAATCGTATTTTAAAGATAAAATGAGATGTTTAAAGTGATTTTCATGCTTCCAGGGGCCTGAAACACAAGATTTGAGGAATGGGTAAAAGTGAATGAAAATGGCCAATTTACTCACTCTGCGGCCTTAAAAAGTGTTTCTCCTCCACGGGAAGTGAATAAAATACCACTTGGAGGCCTTTATTGTTCAATCAAAAACAACTGTTTTTTGGAGAAAGAGATAACCACCCCCCCTTACGACATGCTTCAGAAACTAAAAAAATGGTCAGTTTTCAAATGTTGCCTCTTTGAACTACAATTCACATTTGTACGTGGAAAATCACTTTTAAAGATAAAATGAGATGTTTAAAGTGATTTTCATGCTTCCAGGGGCCTTAAACACAAGATTTGAGGAATGGGTAGAAGTGAATGAAAATGGCCAATTTACTCATTCTGAGGCCTTAAAAAGTGATTCTCCTCCACGGGAAGTGAATTAAATAACATTTGTAGCTCTTTATTGTTCAAGCGAAAACGCCCGATTTTTGACGAAAGAGATAACCACCCCCCCTTACGACATGCTTCAGAAACTAAAAAAATGGTCCGTTTTCAAATATTACCTCTTTGAACTACAATTCACATTTGTACGTGGAAAATCACTTTTAAAGATAAAATGAGATGTTTAAAGTGATTTTCAAGCTACCAGGGGCCCTAAACACAAGATTTGAGAAATGGGTAAAAGTGAATGAAAACGGCCAATTTACTCACTCTGAGGCCTTAAAAAGTGTTTCTCCTCCACGGGAAGTGAATTAAATAACATGTGGAGGCCTTTATTGTTCAAGCGAAAACGCCTGATTTTTGATGAAAGAGATAACCACCCCCCCTTACGACATGCTTCTGAAACTAAAAAACGGTTCATTTTCAAATGTTGCGTCTTTGATCTACAATTAACATTGTACTTGGATAATCACTTTTAGAGATAAAATGAGATGTTTAAAGTGATTTTCAAGCTTCCAGGGGCCCTAAACACAAGATTTGAGAAATGGGTAAACGTGAATGAAAATGGCCAATTTACTCACTCTGAGGCCTTAAAAAGTGTTTCTCCTCCACGGGAAGTGAATAAAATAACATTTGGAGGCCTTTATTGTTCAATCCAAAACGCCTGTTTTTTGGTGAAAGAGATAACCACCCCCCCTTACGACATGCTTCAGAAACTAAAAAAATGGTCAGTTTTCAAATGTTGCCTCTTTGAACTACAATTAACATTTGTACGTGGAAAATCACTTTTAAAGATAAAATGAGATGTTTAAAGTGATTTTCATGCTTCCAGGCGCCTTAAACACAAGATTTGAGGAATGGGTAAAAGTGAATGAAAATGGCCAATTTACTCACTCTGAGGCCTTAAAAAGTGTTTCTCCTCCACGGGAAGTGAATTAAATAATGTTTGTAGGCCTTTATTGTTCAAGCGAAAATGCCCGATTTTTGACGAAAGAGATAACCACCCGCCTTACAACATGCTTCAGAAACTAAAAAAATGGTCAGTTTTCAAATGTTGCCTCTTTAAACTACAATTCACATTTGTACGTGGAAAATCACTTTTAAAGATAAAATTAGATGTTTAAAGTGATTTTCATGCTTCCAGGGGCCTTAAACACGAGATTTGAGGAATGGGTTAAAGTGAATGAAAATGGCCAATTAACTCATTCTGAGGCCTTAAAAAGTGTTTCTCCTCCACGGGAAGTGAATTAAATAACGTTTGTAGGCCTTTATTGTTCAAGCGAAAACGCCCGATTTTTGACGAAAGAGATAACCACCCGCCTTACGACATGCTTCAGAAACTAAAAAAATGGTCCGTTTTAAAAAATGTTGCGTCTTTGAACGACAATTCACATTTGTATGTGGATAATCACTTTTAGAGATAAAATGAGATGTTTAAAGTGATTTTCATGCTTCCAGGGGCCTAAAACACAAGATTTGAGGAATGGGTAGAAGTGAATGAAAATGGCCAATTTACTCCTTCTGAGGCCTTAAAAAGTGTTTCTCCTCCACGGGAAGTGAATTAAGTAACATTTGGAGGCCTTTATTGTTCAAGCGAAAACACCCGATTTTTGACGAAAGAGATAACCACCCCCCCTTACGACATGCTTCAGAAACTAAAAAAATGGTTCATTTTCAAATGTTGCGGCTTTGAACTACAATTAACATTGTACTTGGATAATCATTTTTGAGATAAAATGAGATGTTTAAAGTGATTTTCAAGCTTCCAGGGGCCCTAAACACAAGATTTGAGAAATGGGTAAACGTGAATGAAAATGGCCAATTTATTCACTCTGAGGCCTTAAAAAGTTTTTCTCCACCCAAGAAAGTGAATTAAATGACATTTGTAGGCCTTTATTGTTCAATCAAAAACGCCCGATTTTTGATGAAAGAGATAACCACCCCCCCTTACGACATGCTTCAGAAACTAAAAAAATGGTCCGTTTTCAAATGTTGCCTCTTTGAACTACAATTCACATTTGTACGTGGAAAATCACTTTTAAAGATAAAATGAGATGTTTAAAGTGATTTTCATGCTTCCAGGGGCCTTAAACACAAGATTTGAGGAAAGGGTAGAAGTGAATGAAAATGGCCAATTTACTCATTCTGAGGCCTTAAAAAGTGTTTCTCCTCCACGGGAAGTGAATTAAATAACATTTGTAGGCTTTTATTGTTCAAGCGAAAACGCCCTATTTTTGACGAAAGAGATAACCACCCCCCGTTACGACATGCTTCAGAAACTAAAAAAATGGTCCGTTTTCAAATGTTGCCTCTTTGAACTACAATTCACATTTGTACGTGGAAAATCACTTTTAAAGATAAAATGAGATGTTTAAAGTGATTTTCATGCTTCCAGGGGCCTAAAACACAAGATTTGAGGAATGGGTAGAAGTGAATGAAAATGGCCAATTTACTCCTTCTGAGGCCTTAAAAAGTGTTTCTCCTCCACGGGAAGTGAATTAAGTAACATTTGGAGGCCTTTATTGTTCAAGCGAAAACACCCGATTTTTGACGAAAGAGATAACCACCCCCCCTTATGACATGCTTCAGAAACTAAAAAAATGGTCCGTTTTCAAATGTTGCCTCTTTGAACTACAATTCACATTTGTACGTGGAAAATCGTATTTTAAAGATAAAATGAGATGTTTAAAGTGATTTTCATGCTTCCAGGGGCCTTAAACACAAGATTTGAGGAATGGGTAAAAGTGAATGAAAATGGCCAATTTACTCACTCTGCGGCCTTAAAAAGTGTTTCTCCTCCACGGGAAGTGAATAAAATACCACTTGGAGGCCTTTATTGTTCAATCAAAAACAACTGTTTTTTGGAGAAAGAGATAACCACCCCCCCTTACGACATGCTTCAGAAACTAAAAAAATGGTCAGTTTTCAAATGTTGCCTCTTTGAACTACAATTCACATTTGTACGTGGAAAATCACTTTTAAAGATAAAATGAGATGTTTAAAGTGATTTTCATGCTTCCAGGGGCCTTAAACACAAGATTTGAGGAATGGGTAGAAGTGAATGAAACTGGCCAATTTACTCATTCTGAGGCCTTAAAAAGTGATTCTCCTCCACGGGAAGTGAATTAAATAACATTTGTAGCTCTTTATTGTTCAAGCGAAAACGCCCGATTTTTGACGAAAGAGATAACCACCCCCCTTTACGACATGCTTCAGAAACTAAAAAAATGGTCCGTTTTCAAATATTGCCTCTTTGAACTACAATTCACATTTGTACGTGGAAAATCACTTTTAAAGATAAAATGAGATGTTTAAAGTGATTTTCAAGCTACCAGGGGCCCTAAACACAAGATTTGAGAAATGGGTAAACGTGAATGAAAATGGCCAATTTACTCACTCTGAGGCCTTAAAAAGTGTTTCTCCTCCACGGGAAGTGAATAAAATAACATTTGGAGGCCTTTATTGTTCAATCCAAAACGCCTGTTTTTTGGTGAAAGAGATAACCACCCCCCCTTACGACATGCTTCTGAAACAAAAAAAATGGTCAGTTTTCAAATGTTGCCTCTTTGAACTACAATTAACATTTGTACGTGGAAAATCACTTTTAAAGATAAAATGAGATGTTTAAAGTGATTTTCATGCTTCCAGGCGCCTTAAACACAAGATTTGAGGAATGGGTAAAAGTGAATGAAAATGGCCAATTTACTCACTCTGAGGCCTTAAAAAGTGTTTCTCCTCCACGGGAAGTGAATTAAATAACGTTTGTAGGCCTTTATTGTTCAAGCGAAAATGCCCGATTTTTGACGAAAGAGATAACCACCCGCCTTACAACATGCTTCAGAAACTAAAAAAATGGTCAGTTTTCAAATGTTGCCTCTTTGAACTACAATTCACATTTGTACGTGGAAAATCACTTTTAAAGATAAAATGAGATGTTTAGAGTGATTTTCATGCTTCCAGGGGCCTTAAACACGAGATTTGAGGAATGGGTAAAAGTGAATGAAAATGGCCAATTTACTCACTCTGCGGCCTTAAAAAGTGTTTCTCCTCCACGGGAAGTGAATAAAATAAAATTTGGAGGCCTTTATTGTTCCAACAAAAACGCCTGTTATTTGGTGAAAGAGATAACCACCCCCCCTTACGACATGCTTCAGAAACGAAAAAAATTGTCCATTTTCAAATGTTGCGTCTTTGAGCGACAATTCACATTTGTACGTGGATACTCACTTTTAGAGATAAAATTAGATGTTTAAAGTGATTTTCAAGCTACCAGGGGCTCTAAACACAAGATTTGAGAAATGGGTAAAAGTGAATGAAAATGGCCAATTTACTCACTCTGAGGCCTTAAAAAGTGTTTCTCCTCCACGGGAAGTGAATTAAATAACGTTTGTAGGCCTTTATTGTTCAAGCGAAAACGCCCGATTTTTGACGAAAGAGATAACCACCCGCCTTACGACATGCTTCAGAAACTAAAAAAATGGTCAGTTTTCAAATGTTGCCTCTTTAAACTACAATTCACATTTGTACGTGGAAAATCACTTTTAAAGATAAAATTAGATGTTTAAAGTGATTTTCATGCTTCCAGGGGCCTTAAACACGAGATTTGAGGAATGGGTTAAAGTGAATGAAAATGGCCAATTGACTCATTCTGAGGCCTTAAAAAGTGTTTCTCCTCCACGGGAAGTGAATTAAATAACGTTTGTAGGCCTTTATTGTTCAAGCGAAAATGCCCGATTTTTGACGAAAGAGATAACCACCCGCCTTACAACATGCTTCAGAAACTAAAAAAATGGTCAGTTTTCAAATGTTGCCTCTTTGAACTACAATTCACATTTGTACGTGGAAAATCACTTTTAAAGATAAAATGAGATGTTTAGAGTGATTTTCATGCTTCCAGGGGCCTTAAACACGAGATTTGAGGAATGGGTTAAAGTGAATGAAAATGGCCAATTGACTCATTCTGAGGCCTTAAAAAGTGTTTCTCCTCCACGGGAAGTGAATAAAATAAAATTTGGAGGCCTTTATTGTTCCAACAAAAACGCCTGTTATTTGGTGAAAGAGATAACCACCCCCCCTTACGACATGCTTCAGAAACTAAAAAAATGGTCCGTTTTAAAATATTGCCTCTTTGAACTACAATTCACATTTGTACGTGGAAAATCACTTTTAAAGATAAAATGAGATGTTTAAAGTGATTTTCAAGCTACCAGGGGCCCTAAACACAAGATTTGAGAAATGGGTAAACGTGAATGAAAATGGCCAATTTACTCACTCTGAGGCCTTAAAAAGTGTTTCTCCTCCACGGGAAGTGAATAAAATAACATTTGGAGGCCTTTATTGTTCAATCCAAAACGCCTGTTTTTTGGTGAAAGAGATAACCACCCCCCCTTACGACATGCTTCAGAAACAAAAAAAATGGTCAGTTTTCAAATGTTGCCTCTTTGAACTACAATTAACATTTGTACGTGGAAAATCACTTTTAAAGATAAAATGAGATGTTTAAAGTGATTTTCATGCTTCCAGGCGCCTTAAACACAAGATTTGAGGAATGGGTAAAAGTGAATGAAAATGGCCAATTTACTCACTCTGAGGCCTTAAAAAGTGTTTCTCCTCCACGGGAAGTGAATTAAATAACGTTTGTAGGCCTTTATTGTTCAAGCGAAAATGCCGGATTTTTGACGAAAGAGATAACCACCCGCCTTACAACATGCTTCAGAAACTAAAAAAATGGTCAGTTTTCAAATGTTGCCTCTTTGAACTACAATTCACATTTGTACGTGGAAAATCACTTTTAAAGATAAAATGAGATGTTTAGAGTGATTTTCATGCTTCCAGGGGCCTTAAACACGAGATTTGAGGAATGGGTAAAAGTGAATGAAAATGGCCAATTTACTCACTCTGCGGCCTTAAAAAGTGTTTCTCCTCCACGGGAAGTGAATAAAATAAAATTTGGAGGCCTTTATTGTTCCAACAAAAACGCCTGTTATTTGGTGAAAGAGATAACCACCCCCCCTTACGACATGCTTCAGAAACGAAAAAAATTGTCCATTTTCAAATGTTGCGTCTTTGAGCGACAATTCACATTTGTACGTGGATACTCACTTTTAGAGATAAAATTAGATGTTTAAAGTGATTTTCAAGCTACCAGGGGCTCTAAACACAAGATTTGAGAAATGGGTAAAAGTGAATGAAAATGGCCAATTTACTCACTCTGAGGCCTTAAAAAGTGTTTCTCCTCCACGGGAAGTGAATTAAATAACGTTTGTAGGCCTTTATTGTTCAAGCGAAAACGCCCGATTTTTGACGAAAGAGATAACCACCCGCCTTACGACATGCTTCAGAAACTAAAAAAATGGTCAGTTTTCAAATGTTGCCTCTTTAAACTACAATTCACATTTGTACGTGGAAAATCACTTTTAAAGATAAAATTAGATGTTTAAAGTGATTTTCATGCTTCCAGGGGCCTTAAACACGAGATTTGAGGAATGGGTTAAAGTGAATGAAAATGGCCAATTGACTCATTCTGAGGCCTTAAAAAGTGTTTCTCCTCCACGGGAAGTGAATTAAATAACGTTTGTAGGCCTTTATTGTTCAAGCGAAAATGCCCGATTTTTGACGAAAGAGATAACCACCCGCCTTACAACATGCTTCAGAAACTAAAAAAATGGTCAGTTTTCAAATGTTGCCTCTTTGAACTACAATTCACATTTGTACGTGGAAAATCACTTTTAAAGATAAAATGAGATGTTTAGAGTGATTTTCATGCTTCCAGGGGCCTTAAACACGAGATTTGAGGAATGGGTAAAAGTGAATGAAAATGGCCAATTTACTCACTCTGCGGCCTTAAAAAGTGTTTCTCCTCCACGGGAAGTGAATAAAATAAAATTTGGAGGCCTTTATTGTTCCAACAAAAACGCCTGTTATTTGGTGAAAGAGATAACCACCCCCCCTTACGACATGCTTCAGAAACGAAAAAAATTGTCCATTTTCAAATGTTGCGTCTTTGAGCGACAATTCACATTTGTACGTGGATACTCACTTTTAGAGATAAAATTAGATGTTTAAAGTGATTTTCAAGCTACCAGGGGCTCTAAACACAAGATTTGAGAAATGGGTAAAAGTGAATGAAAATGGCCAATTTACTCACTCTGAGGCCTTAAAAAGTGTTTCTCCTCCACGGGAAGTGAATTAAATAACGTTTGTAGGCCTTTATTGTTCAAGCGAAAACGCCCGATTTTTGACGAAAGAGATAACCACCCGCCTTACGACATGCTTCAGAAACTAAAAAAATGGTCAGTTTTCAAATGTTGCCTCTTTAAACTACAATTCACATTTGTACGTGGAAAATCACTTTTAAAGATAAAATTAGATGTTTAAAGTGATTTTCATGCTTCCAGGGGCCTTAAACACGAGATTTGAGGAATGGGTTAAAGTGAATGAAAATGGCCAATTGACTCATTCTGAGGCCTTAAAAAGTGTTTCTCCTCCACGGGAAGTGAATTAAATAACGTTTGTAGGCCTTTATTGTTCAAGCGAAAACGCCCGATTTTTGACGAAAGAGATAACCACCCGCCTTACGACATGCTTCAGAAACTAAAAAAATGGTCAGTTTTCAAATGTTGCCTCTTTAAACTACAATTCACATTTGTACGTGGAAAATCACTTTTAAAGATAAAATTAGATGTTTAAAGTGATTTTCATGCTTCCAGGGGCCTTAAACACGAGATTTGAGGAATGAGTTAAAGTGAATGAAAATGGCCAATTGACTCATTCTGAGGCCTTAAAAAGTGTTTCTCCTCCACGGGAAGTGAATTAAATAACATTTGTTGGCCTTTATTGTTCAAGCGAAAACGTCCGATTTTTGACGAAAGAGATAACCACCCCCCCTTACGACAAGCTTCAGAAACTAAAAAAATGGTCAGTTTTCAAATGTTGCCTCTTTGAACTACAATTCACATTTGTACGTGGAAAATCACTTTTAAAGATAAAATTAGATGTTTAAAGTGATATTCATGCTTCCAGGGGCCTTAAACACAAGATTTGAGGAATGGGTAAAAGTGAATGAAAATGGCCAATTTACTCACTCTGCGGCCTTAAAAAGTGTTTCTCCTCCACGGGAAGTGAATAAAATAAAATTTGGAGGCCTTTATTGTTCCAACAAAAACGCCTGTTATTTGGTGAAAGAGATAACCACCCCCCCTTACGACATGCTTCAGAAACTAAAAAAATGGTCCGTTTTAAAAAATGTTGCCCCTTTGAACTACAATTCACATTTGTACGTGGAAAATCACTTTTAAAGATAAAATGAGATTTTTAAAGTGATTTTCATGCTTCCAGGCGCCTTAAACACAAGATTTGAGGAATGGGTAAAGGTGAATGAAAATGGCCAATTTACTCACTCTGTGGCCTTAAAAAGTGTTTCTCCTCAACGGGAAGTGAATAAAATACCATTTGGAGGCCTTTATTGTTCAATCAAAAACGCCTGTTTTTTGGAGAAAGAGATAACCACCCCCCCTTACGACATGCTTCAGAAACGGAAAAAATGGTCCATTTTCAAATGTTGCGTCTTTGAACGACAATTCACATTTGTACGTGGATAATCACTTTTAGAGATCAAATTAGATGTTTAAAGTGATTTTCAAGCTTCCAGGGGCCCTAAACACAAGATTTGAGAAATGGGTAAAAATGAATGAAAATGGCCAATTTACTCATTCTGAGGCCTTAAAAGTGTTTCTCCTCCATGGGAAGTGAATTAAATAACATTTGGAGGCCTTTATTGTTCAAGCAAAAACGCCTGATTTTTGATGAAAGAGATAACCACCCCCCTTACGACATGCTTCTGAAAGTAAAAAAATGGTTCATTTTCAAATGTTGCCTCTTTGAACTACAATTCACATTTGTACGTGGAAAATCACTTTTAAAGATAAAATTAGATGTTTAAAGTGATTTTCATGCTTCCAGGAGCCTTAAACACAAGATTTGAGGAATGGGCAGAAGTGAATGAAAATGGCCAATTTACTCATTCTGAGGCCTTAAAAAGTGTTTCTCCTCCACGGGAAGTGAATTAAGTAACATTTGGAGGCCTTTATTGTTCAAGCGAAAACGCCCGATTTTTGACGAAAGAGATAACCACCCCCCCTTACGACATGCTTCAGAAACTAAAAAAATGGTCCGTTTTCAAATGTTGCCTCTTTGAACTACAATTCACATTTGTACGTGGAAAATCGTATTTTAAAGATAAAATGAGATGTTTAAAGTGATTTTCATGCTTCCAGGGGCCTTAAACACAAGATTTGAGGAATGGGTAAAAGTGAATGAAAATGGCCAATTTACTCACTCTGCGGCCTTAAAAAGTGTTTCTCCTCCACGGGAAGTGAATAAAATACCATTTGGAGGCCTTTATTGTTCAATCAAAAACGACTGTTTTTTGGAGAAAGAGATAACCACCCCCCCTTACGACATGCTTCAGAAACGAAAAAAATGGTCCATTTTCAAATGTTGCGTCTTTGAACTACAATTAACATTGTACTTGGATAATCATTTTTGAGATAAAATGAGATGTTTAAAGTGATTTTCAAGCTTCCAGGGGCCCTAAACACAAGATTTGAGAAATGGGTAAAAATGAATGAAAATGGCCAATTTACTCATTCTGAGGCCTTAAAAGGGTTTCTCCTCCATGGGAAGTGAATTAAATAACATTTGGAGGCCTTTATTGTTCAAGCGAAAATGCCTGATTTTTGATGAAAGAGATAACCACCCCCCCTTACGACATGCTTCTGAAACTAAAAAAATGGTTCATTTTCAAATGTTGCGTCTTTGAACTACAATTAACATTGTACTTGGATAATCTTTTTTGAGATAAAATGAGATGTTTAAAGTGATTTTCAAGCTTCCAGGGGCCCTAAACACAAGATTTGAGAAATGGGTAAACGTAAATGAAAATGGCCAATTTATTCACTCTGAGGCCTTAAAAAGTTTTTCTCCACCCAAGAAAGTGAATTAAATGACATTTGTAGACTTTTAATGTTCAAGCGAAAACGCCCGATTTTTGACGAAAGAGATAACCACCCCCCCTTACGACATGCTTCAGAAACTAAAAAAATGGTCCGTTTTCAAATGTTGCCTCTTTGAACTACAATTCACATTTGTACGTGGAAAATCACTTTTAAAGATAAAATGAGATGTTTAAAGTGATTTTCATGCTTCCAGGGGCCTTAATTAAACACAAGATTTGAGGAAAGGGTAGAAGTGAATGAAAATGGCCAATTTACTCATTCTGAGGCCTTAAAAAGTGTTTCTCCTCCACGGGAAGTGAATTAAATAACATTTGTAGGCTTTTATTGTTCAAGCGAAAACGCCCTATTTTTGACGAAAGAGATAACCACCCCCCCTTACGACATGCTTCAGAAACTAAAAAAATGGACCGTTTTCAAATGTTGCCTCTTTGAACTACAATTCACATTTGTACGTGGAAAATCACTTTTAAAGATAAAATGAGATGTTTAAAGTGATTTTCATGCTTCCAGGGGCCTAAAACACAAGATTTGAGGAATGGGTAGAAGTGAATGAAAATGGCCAATTTACTCCTTCTGAGGCCTTAAAAAGTGTTTCTCCTCCACGGGAAGTGAATTAAGTAACATTTAGAGGCCTTTATTGTTCAAGCGAAAACACCCGATTTTTGACGAAAGAGATAACCACCCCCCCCTTACGACATGCTTCAGAAACTAAAAAAATGGTCCGTTTTCAAATGTTGCCTCTTTGAACTACAATTCACATTTGTACGTGGAAAATCGTATTTTAAAGATAAAATGAGATGTTTAAAGTGATTTTCATGCTTCCAGGGGCCTTAAACACAAGATTTGAGGAATGGGTAAAAGTGAATGAAAATGGCCAATTTACTCACTCTGCGGCCTTAAAAAGTGTTTCTCCTCCACGGCAAGTGAATAAAATACCACTTGGAGGCCTTTATTGTTCAATCAAAAACAACTGTTTTTTGGAGAAAGAGATAACCACCCCCCCTTACGACATGCTTCAGAAACTAAAAAAATGGTCGGTTTTCAAATGTTGCCTCTTTGAACTACAATTCACATTTGTACGTGGAAAATCACTTTTAAAGATAAAATGAGATGTTTAAAGTGATTTTCATGCTTCCAGGGGCCTTAAACACAAGATTTGAGGAATGGGTAGAAGTGAATGAAAATGGCCAATTTACTCATTCTGAGGCCTTAAAAAGTGATTCTCCTCCACGGGAAGTGAATTAAATAACATTTGTAGCTCTTTATTGTTCAAGCGAAAACGCCCGATTTTTGACGAAAGAGATAACCACCCCGCCTTACGACATGCTTCAGAAACTAAAAAAATGGTCCGTTTTCAAATATTACCTCTTTGAACTACAATTCACATTTGTACGTGGAAAATCACTTTTAAAGATAAAATGAGATGTTTAAAGTGATTTTCAAGCTACCAGGGGCCCTAAACACAAGATTTGAGAAATGGGTAAAAGTGAATGAAAACGGCCAATTTACTCACTCTGAGGCCTTAAAAAGTGTTTCTCCTCCACGGGAAGTGAATTAAATAACATGTGGAGGCCTTTATTGTTCAAGCGAAAACGCCTGATTTTTGATGAAAGAGATAACCACCCCCCCTTACGACATGCTTCTGAAACTAAAAAACGGTTCATTTTCAAATGTTGCGTCTTTGATCTACAATTAACATTGTACTTGGATAATCACTTTTAGAGATAAAATGAGATGTTTAAAGTGATTTTCAAGCTTCCAGGGGCCTTAAACACGAGATTTGAGGAATGGGTTAAAGTGAATGAAAATGGCCAATTGACTCATTCTGAGGCCTTAAAAAGTGTTTCTCCTCCACGGGAAGTGAATTAAATAACATTTGTTGGCCTTTATTGTTCAAGCGAAAACGTCCGATTTTTGACGAAAGAGATAACCAACCCCCCTTACGACAAGCTTCAGAAACTAAAAAAATGGTCCGTTTTAAAAAATGTTGCGTCTTTGAACGACAATTCACATTTGTATGTGGATAATCACTTTTAGAGATAAAATGAGATGTTTAAAGTGATTTTCATGCTTCCAGGGGCCTAAAACACAAGATTTGAGGAATGGGTAGAAGTGAATGAAAATGGCCAATTTACTCCTTCTGAGGCCTTAAAAAGTGTTTCTCCTCCACGGGAAGTGAATTAAGTAACATTTGGAGGCCTTTATTGTTCAAGCGAAAACACCCGATTTTTGACGAAAGAGATAACCACCCCCCCTTACGACATGCTTCAGAAACTAAAAAAATGGTTCATTTTCAAATGTTGCGGCTTTGAACTACAATTAACATTGTACTTGGATAATCTTTTTTGAGATAAAATGAGATGTTTAAAGTGATTTTCAAGCTTCCAGGGGCCCTAAACACAAGATTTGAGAAATGGGTAAACGTGAATGAAAATGGCCAATTTATTCACTCTGAGGCCTTAAAAAGTTTTTCTCCACCCAAGAAAGTGAATTAAATGACATTTGTAGGCCTTTATTGTTCAATCAAAAACGCCCGATTTTTGATGAAAGAGATAACCACCCCCCCTTACGACATGCTTCAGAAACTAAAAAAATGGTCCGTTTTCAAATGTTGCCTCTTTGAACTACAATTCACATTTGTACGTGGAAAATCACTTTTAAAGATAAAATGAGATGTTTAAAGTGATTTTCATGCTTCCAGGGGCCTTAAACACAAGATTTGAGGAAAGGGTAGAAGTGAATGAAAATGGCCAATTTACTCATTCTGAGGCCTTAAAAAGTGTTTCTCCTCCACGGGAAGTGAATTAAATAACATTTGTAGGCTTTTATTGTTCAAGCGAAAACGCCCTATTTTTGACGAAAGAGATAACCACCCCCCCTTACGACATGCTTCAGAAACTAAAAAAATGGTCCGTTTTCAAATGTTGCCTCTTTGAACTACAATTCACATTTGTACGTGGAAAATCACTTTTAAAGATAAAATGAGATGTTTAAAGTGATTTTCATGCTTCCAGGGGCCTAAAACACAAGATTTGAGGAATGGGTAGAAGTGAATGAAAATGGCCAATTTACTCCTTCTGAGGCCTTAAAAAGTGTTTCTCCTCCACGGGAAGTGAATTAAGTAACATTTGGAGGCCTTTATTGTTCAAGCGAAAACACCCGATTTTTGACGAAAGAGATAACCACCCCCCCTTACGACATGCTTCAGAAACTAAAAAAATGGTCCGTTTTCAAATGTTGCCTCTTTGAACTACAATTCACATTTGTACGTGGAAAATCGTATTTTAAAGATAAAATGAGATGTTTAAAGTGATTTTCATGCTTCCAGGGGCCTTAAACACAAGATTTGAGGAATGGGTAAAAGTGAATGAAAATGGCCAATTTACTCACTCTGCGGCCTTAAAAAGTGTTTCTCCTCCACGGGAAGTGAATAAAATACCACTTGGAGGCCTTTATTGTTCAATCAAAAACAACTGTTTTTTGGAGAAAGAGATAACCACCCCCCCTTACGACATGCTTCAGAAACTAAAAAAATGGTCAGTTTTCAAATGTTGCCTCTTTGAACTACAATTCACATTTGTACGTGGAAAATCACTTTTAAAGATAAAATGAGATGTTTAAAGTGATTTTCATGCTTCCAGGGGCCTTAAACACAAGATTTGAGGAATGGGTAGAAGTGAATGAAAATGGCCAATTTACTCATTCTGAGGCCTTAAAAAGTGATTCTCCTCCACGGGAAGTGAATTAAATAACATTTGTAGCTCTTTATTGTTCAAGCGAAAACGCCCGATTTTTGACGAAAGAGATAACCACCCCCCTTTACGACATGCTTCAGAAACTAAAAAAATGGTCCGTTTTCAAATATTGCCTCTTTGAACTACAATTCACATTTGTACGTGGAAAATCACTTTTAAAGATAAAATGAGATGTTTAAAGTGATTTTCAAGCTACCAGGGGCCCTAAACACAAGATTTGAGAAATGGGTAAAAGTGAATGAAAACGGCCAATTTACTCACTCTGAGGCCTTAAAAAGTGTTTCTCCTCCACGGGAAGTGAATTAAATAACATGTGGAGGCCTTTATTGTTCAAGCGAAAACGCCTGATTTTTGATGAAAGAGATAACCACCCCCCCTTACGACATGCTTCTGAAACTAAAAAACGGTTCATTTTCAAATGTTGCGTCTTTGATCTACAATTAACATTGTACTTGGATAATCACTTTTAGAGATAAAATGAGATGTTTAAAGTGATTTTCAAGCTTCCAGGGGCCCTAAACACAAGATTTGAGAAATGGGTAAACGTGAATGAAAATGGCCAATTTACTCACTCTGAGGCCTTAAAAAGTGTTTCTCCTCCACGGGAAGTGAATAAAATAACATTTGGAGGCCTTTATTGTTCAATCCAAAACGCCTGTTTTTTGGTGAAAGAGAGAACCACCCCCCCTTACGACATGCTTCAGAAACAAAAAAAATGGTCAGTTTTCAAATGTTGCCTCTTTGAACTACAATTAACATTTGTACGTGGAAAATCACTTTTAAAGATAAAATGAGATGTTTAAAGTGATTTTCATGCTTCCAGGCGCCTTAAACACAAGATTTGAGGAATGGGTAAAAGTGAATGAAAATGGCCAATTTACTCACTCTGAGGCCTTAAAAAGTGTTTCTCCTCCACGGGAAGTGAATTAAATAACGTTTGTAGGCCTTTATTGTTCAAGCGAAAATGCCCGATTTTTGACGAAAGAGATAACCACCCGCCTTACAACATGCTTCAGAAACTAAAAAAATGGTCAGTTTTCAAATGTTGCCTCTTTGAACTACAATTCACATTTGTACGTGGAAAATCACTTTTAAAGATAAAATGAGATGTTTAGAGTGATTTTCATGCTTCCAGGGGCCTTAAACACGAGATTTGAGGAATGGGTAAAAGTGAATGAAAATGGCCAATTTACTCACTCTGCGGCCTTAAAAAGTGTTTCTCCTCCACGGGAAGTGAATAAAATAAAATTTGGAGGCCTTTATTGTTCCAACAAAAACGCCTGTTATTTGGTGAAAGAGATAACCACCCCCCCTTACGACATGCTTCAGAAACGAAAAAAATTGTCCATTTTCAAATGTAGCGTCTTTGAGCGACAATTCACATTTGCACGTGGATACTCACTTTTAGAGATAAAATTAGATGTTTAAAGTGATTTTCATGCTACCAGGGGCTCTAAACACAAGATTTGAGAAATGGGTAAAAGTGAATGAAAATGGCCAATTTACTCACTCTGAGGCCTTAAAAAGTGTTTCTCCTCCACGGGAAGTGAATTAAATAACGTTTGTAGGCCTTTATTGTTCAAGCGAAAACGCCCGATTTTTGACGAAAGAGATAACCACCCGCCTTACGACATGCTTCAGAAACTAAAAAAATGGTCAGTTTTCAAATGTTGCCTCTTTAAACTACAATTCACATTTGTACGTGGAAAATCACTTTTAAAGATAAAATTAGATGTTTAAAGTGATTTTCATGCTTCCAGGGGCCTTAAACACGAGATTTGAGGAATGGGTTAAAGTGAATGAAAATGGCCAATTGACTCATTCTGAGGCCTTAAAAAGTGTTTCTCCTCCACGGGAAGTGAATTAAATAACGTTTGTAGGCCTTTATTGTTCAAGCGAAAACGCCCGATTTTTGACGAAAGAGATAACCACCCGCCTTACGACATGCTTCAGAAACTAAAAAAATGGTCAGTTTTCAAATGTTGCCTCTTTAAACTACAATTCACATTTGTACGTGGAAAATCACTTTTAAAGATAAAATTAGATGTTTAAAGTGATTTTCATGCTTCCAGGGGCCTTAAACACGAGATTTGAGGAATGGGTTAAAGTGAATGAAAATGGCCAATTGACTCATTCTGAGGCCTTAAAAAGTGTTTCTCCTCCACGGGAAGTGAATTAAATAACATTTGGAGGCCTTTATTGTTCAAGCAAAAACGCCTGATTTTTGATGAAAGAGATAACCACCCCCCTTACGACATGCTTCTGAAAGTAAAAAAATGGTTCATTTTCAAATGTTGCCTCTTTGAACTACAATTCACATTTGTACGTGGAAAATCACTTTTAAAGATAAAATTAGATGTTTAAAGTGATTTTCATGCTTCCAGGGGCCTTAAACACAAGATTTGAGGAATGGGCAGAAGTGAATGAAAATGGCCAATTTACTCATTCTGAGGCCTTAAAAAGTGTTTCTCCTCCACGGGAAGTGAATTGAGTAACATTTGGAGGCCTTTATTGTTCAAGCGAAAACGCCCGATTTTTGACGAAAGAGATAACCACCCCCCCTTACGACATGCTTCAGAAACAAAAAAAATGGTCCATTTTCAAATGTTGCGTCTTTGAACTACAATTAACATTGTACTTGGATAATCATTTTTGAGATAAAATGAGATGTTTAAAGTGATTTTCAAGCTTCCAGGGGCCCTAAACACAAGATTTGAGAAATGGGTAAAAATGAATGAAAATGGCCAATTTACTCATTCTGAGGCCTTAAAAGGGTTTCTCCTCCATGGGAAGTGAATTAAATAACATTTGGAGGCCTTTATTGTTCAAGCGAAAATGCCTGATTTTTGATGAAAGAGATAACCACCCCCCCTTACGACATGCTTCTGAAACTAAAAAAATGGTTCATTTTCAAATGTTGCGTCTTTGAACTACAATTAACATTGTACTTGGATAATCTTTTTTGAGATAAAATGAGATGTTTAAAGTGATTTTCAAGCTTCCAGGGGCCCTAAACACAAGATTTGAGAAATGGGTAAACGTAAATGAAAATGGCCAATTTATTCACTCTGAGGCCTTAAAAAGTTTTTCTCCACCCAAGAAAGTGAATTAAATGACATTTGTAGACTTTTAATGTTCAAGCGAAAACGCCCGATTTTTGACGAAAGAGATAACCACCCCCCCTTACGACATGCTTCAGAAACTAAAAAAATGGTCCGTTTTCAAATGTTGCCTCTTTGAACTACAATTCACATTTGTACGTGGAAAATCACTTTTAAAGATAAAATGAGATGTTTAAAGTGATTTTCATGCTTCCAGGGGCCTTAAACACAAGATTTGAGGAAAGGGTAGAAGTGAATGAAAATGGCCAATTTACTCATTCTGAGGCCTTAAAAAGTGTTTCTCCTCCACGGGAAGTGAATTAAATAACATTTGTAGGCTTTTATTGTTCAAGCGAAAACGCCCTATTTTTGACGAAAGAGATAACCACCCCCCCTTCCGACATGCTTCAGAAACTAAAAAAATGGACCGTTTTCAAATGTTGCCTCTTTGAACTACAATTCACATTTGTACGTGGAAAATCACTTTTAAAGATAAAATGAGATGTTTAAAGTGATTTTCATGCTTCCAGGGGCCTAAAACACAAGATTTGAGGAATGGGTAGAAGTGAATGAAAATGGCCAATTTACTCCTTCTGAGGCCTTAAAAAGTGTTTCTCCTCCACGGGAAGTGAATTAAGTAACATTTGGAGGCCTTTATTGTTCAAGCGAAAACACCTGATTTTTGACGAAAGAGATAACCACCCCCCCTTACGACATGCTTCAGAAACTAAAAAAATGGTCCGTTTTCAAATGTTGCCTCTTTGAACTACAATTCATATTTGTACGTGGAAAATCGTATTTTAAAGATAAAATGAGATGTTTAAAGTGATTTTCATGCTTCCAGGGGCCTTAAACACAAGATTTGAGGAATGGGAAAAAGTGAATGAAAATGGCCAATTTACTCACTCTGCGGCCTTAAAAAGTGTTTCTCCTCCACGGGAAGTGAATAAAATACCACTTGGAGGCCTTTATTGTTCACTCAAAAACAACTGTTTTTTGGAGAAAGAGATAACCACCCCCCCTTACGACATGCTTCAGAAACTAAAAAAATGGTCAGTTTTCAAATGTTGCCTCTTTGAACTACAATTCACATTTGTACGTGGAAAATCACTTTTAAAGATAAAATGAGATGTTTAAAGTGATTTTCATGCTTCCAGGGGCCTTAAACACAAGATTTGAGGAATGGGTAGAAGTGAATGAAAATGGCCAATTTACTCATTCTGAGGCCTTAAAAAGTGATTTCATTACAAGACCGGAGGCTAACATTATGCAAATACTTTTATTTGCTGCTAATACATCACAATAAAATAGAACGTTGACAATATGATGAGTGGGCTGAGTAGGCTCTCATCTTCCTCTTTTGTTCGCTGCTCTGACACAGCTAAGTACTCCTCTATATCTCTCTTGTTTATTTATGGTAATTGTGCCTTATTTGCCAAAAGATGTTTCTTTGCATAACCTCTCTGTAACCCTCTTTCAACATCGCGATTTCATTGTATGCTTTACTGTTGTAATTATTCTTATAAATGCCGTTGTAATAATTTCTTGTATTCAAATGACATTCTTTGGATTTTTTTGAACCAGTTTATGTTTCTTAACTAAACCTTTATTTCAGCTTTCACCTTAAACCCTTGTCCAATTTATGGCAAGTGTAACCCTAAATGTCACCTTAAATTCACATCGTGATGTGATTGCCTCGTGACGCTATTGCCTCGTAGCCTGTCCCTATGTGTCAATTACATCTGTACTGCGACTATTCTTGGCCTCAGGGAACTTAGCGTAGCGTGAATATTTGGGAACAAGCACCCGTGCTAAACGGAAAACACTGTTTCCTTATAAATACTTGGGAACGAGACGCGCTTCTCGCGCCTCGTTTCCTACGTCAGCTGTCTGTGTCCTAGTTGACTCTGTATCCTAGCAACGCAGAGGGGAGCGAGATGCGCGGAGAGCGAGACGCGCTTCAACAGGAAGCGCGTCCCTTCCGTCAGTCTCCATGGCTACGCTGCTTTTTTCCGAGCGCGTGAGCATATCTGTTGCAGCCGCACCTTTCGGATCGATCGCAAACGGTTCCCCTTTGAAATAAATACAAGCACTTTTGAGTCAAGATCGCCACCCGGTGGCCTTCTCTCGCAATATTTTTCAAAAGATTTCCTAAGCCCTCCGTGTAGTGGCAACAATTCCTCCAGAGCTAGCAGCAACTGTGAGTAAACTGCCTATCATCCCCCTTTTAAAGTCCTCTGCCTCATTTAATTTCATAAAATGACTTCTGACACTAACCAGAATAATAAAGAACCTCTAGGGGACAATTTAAAGAAACTAATTGATGAGGAGGTTAAAATATCAATTAAAGAAGCAGTTAATGCTGCTTTATCAAAAAGAAAAAGAATTTCACCTCCGCAGGAGACATATTTTTCTCTTTCAGATGGGGATTCACCGTCTGACAGTGCACCCAAGTTTAGGGGTAAAGTACTTATGAAGAAAAAACACATGAATGAGGCATCAACCCATGCTTTTGGATTTGGTAGCCCCCGCGCTACAATAGATGTTGGTGCTCATAGCAGCACAATAGAGAGATCCCAGTTCCCTGGGACTGGGAGAAGAGGTGCCCTTAGCGGCATTATAGATAATGGTGTTTTGTATAACATCAATGACTTTACGAATGACTCTGACCTTGAGGAAGATGAATTCATATTTGACCCACAAGATACCCCTGAGGATCTTGACGAAGATCTGGATCTACCTTCAACTTCCTCACTCACTGTTAAAGATTCTTTTGGTCAAGATATGTTCAACCCCACTGCCATTAGACACCCTCGCAGCAAAGAGTGGTGGCCTATGCCTCACGTGGGTAAATATTTATCTAAATGGGTAAGAAAACCGTTGGATAGAGATACGCGCAACTTATTGCGTAATGAATGCCCTCGTCCCTCTTCGGAGGACAAAATCTGCAATACACCCA
The DNA here is from genome assembly GCF_964204655.1 of Triturus cristatus. NCBI lineage: Eukaryota > Metazoa > Chordata > Amphibia > Caudata > Salamandridae > Triturus > Triturus cristatus. The sequence goes on along the minus strand of NC_140591.1, from coordinate 937,523,766 downwards.
ACCTTGACCCTGAGCTAATCACCTTCCTGTTTAAGTCTGGCAGAGATCCAAGGAAAGGTATTGAAAGATGCCTAAAACAATGCCAAGATAAACTTTTGGACGTTTTAGGCCCACTTTCAAGAATACTTGATATGACTGAACAAGCTCGATCTGATGGCTCTCCCATTGACATTGAATCTCTGAGGGGTTGGGCTCAACGCTCAATTTGTTTCATTGGAAATGCTAATGCGAATTTAATCACAGAAAGGAGAAAGGCTGTCCTTCTCAGGATGAACCCAAAACTGGCTGATCTTTCAGCGAAAGAGGACATGTGTGATGATAAAAGCTTGTTGTTTGGCGACAACTTTGTTAAATCTCTGGGTAAAGAGGTGGGCAAGATAGTTAGCTATTTGTTGAAGAGGGCAAAGTACGGGATCCAAATCCCTTTCCAGGCACCAACAAGACCATTTCCTCCATATCCCCTTGTATCTTTTCCTTGTACCTGGAGCCCATGAATCTTCCAATAGGCTTTTAGCTTCTCTTGAAAGATCACAATATCTTTCTGAATTCCTGATATCCTCCAAGCAAGAAGGTTCAGATTCCCTTCCAAGACCAAGGGGTGTTCTTCTCCGTCTGGGCCTTTGAGAAGGCCCGGGGATGAGGGAATCAGAAGAGGAAAGTCTACTGCTAGCTCCATCACCCCCGGGAACCAAACTTGTGATTTCCAGAAGGGGGTTATCAGAATGATTGAATAAGATTCGAGTTTGACCTTCCATAAAAGTCTCTGAATCATTGAGAATGGAGGAAAAGCGTAGGCATTGAACCCCGCCCATGATTGAAGAAAAACATCCACTCCTAACGCATATGGGTCCGGTCTCCAACTGAAGTAACTCGCTACCTGGTGAGTCAGTCTGCTGGCAAAGAGGTCTAAATCTACCTGACCCCAAATCACTTGGATCTGAGAGAAGATCTCCTTCCTCAATTTCCAATCGCTTGCATCGTGGAGGAAACGTGAGTTCCAATCCGCTCTCACATTTTGAGACCCAGGGATAAATTCCGCTCTTATGGTAATCTTGTGTTCCCAACAAAAATACCATATTCTCTGGGCAAGTTCTGATAAAATTTTCGATTTCGCGCCCCCAAGGCGATTTATATAGGAGACAGCTGAGAAGTTGTCTATCCGTATTAGAATGTTGGAGTTTTTTAACATTTCTTTGAAACTCATAATTGCATTGAGAGCTGCAAGCATTTCCAAAGAATTTATGTGAAGGATTTTTTCTTCCAGGGACCATCTCCCACCTGTCTCTAGGTCTTCTAAGCGGGCACCCCAACCCTGGCTGCTCGCGTCTGATTCTAAGGTAAAGTCTGGTACATTGCCGAAGATGGCTTTCCCGTTCCAGGCTTGAAGGTTTTTTAACCACCAAAGAAGATCCTCTCGGGCATCTTGTGAAAGAGGAACGGAGTCCTGGTACCAGAGCCCCTTCCTCAGACCTAAAGCCTTTAGCCTTTGTAGGCCCCTGTAATGTAGTGGACCCGGAGATATTGCTTGGATGGACGAAGAAAGGAGTCCTAATATCCTGGCCAGGTCTTTTAGACGGATAGACTCTTTGGAGAGAGTATGAGAGACATTTTTTCTTATTTTGGCAACCTTCTTGTGAGGGAGGGTTAATTCTGAAAGAACGGTATTCACGTTGAAACCCAGGAACTCTAGACTTTGAGAGGGAACCAAAACAGACTTTTCTAAATTTATGATGAATCCCAAATCTTGAAGTAGATTCATGGTCGTGTTCAGATGCTTCATAATTTCCAACTTGTCCTGAGACATGATAAGGATATCGTCTAAATAAATAATAAGACGAATCCCTCTTTCTCTGAGAAAGCTGACTACTGGACGTAGAACCTTGGTGAAACACCAAGGGGCTGAGGACAGGCCGAAAGGAAGGCATTGGAATTGATAGAGGGTTCCTTTCCATGTGAAGCGAAGGTACTTCCGATAATCCTCGTGCATAGGAATAGTAAAATAGGCATCCTTTAGGTCTAATTTCACTAACCAGTCTCTGTTCTGAAGGATGTCCCTCAAAAGATGAATACCTTCCATCTTGAAATGTCTGTATATTAGGAAATTGTTTAAGGACTTGAGATTTATAACGGGACGCCAGCCCTTGTCCTTTTTTTTGACAAGAAAAATGGTACTTAAGAAACTCTCCGCAGTTTGTGAGTGTGGGATTACAATGATGGCACCTTTGTCTAACATCTGACGAATTTCTATTTCTATTAATTTTGAATTTTCCTTGTCTAAAACGACTTCTTTTGGGGTTTTCTTTTGGAAGGGTTCCCTCCAAAAATCTATCTTGAACCCGGATACGGTTTCTAAAACCCATGGGTCCTGAGTGATTGTGGGCCAGTTGATCGCAAAATGTTTGAGTCTCCCAGCCACTTGTAAAGGGGGGAAAAAAATTCACACTTACCTTGAAAGGATTGGTATCTAGATCTCCCACCACGGGACCTCGAACCTCTTCCTCTTTGTGGATAAAAGTTTGATCTATTCCCTCTGTAGGGATGAGAGTCATTTCATTAAAGACAGACGGAGGCTAACATTATCCCACCCTCCTCTCCCTGAAGAGGTTTGGGTTCAATTCATATTTAAATTATGATTGTATTAATATTTCTTCGCTGATTTCTTAGATTATTACTGTAATACATTACTTTGATAGTCATTATATCTTTCACTATACACTGTACCTTTTTTATCTTCAGATAACAATAAGAAAGACTAATTGGATTTTTCTGGAGTTTCTTCAAGTTGTCCAGCTGTGTCATCGCAGCCCACGAGGAAGATGAGAGCCTACTCAGCCCACTCATCATATTGTCAACGTTCTATTTTATTGTGATGTATTAGCAGCAAATAAAAGTATTTGCATAATGTTAGCCTCCGTCTGTCTTTAATGAAATCAAGATTCTCTCTGCATAGTAATTGGAGAATCGTCATTCTCCTCCACGGGAAGTGAATTAAATAACATTTGTAGCTCTTTATTGTTCAAGCGAAAACGCCCGATTTTTGACGAAAGAGATAACCACCCCCCCTTACGACATGCTTCAGAAACTAAAAAAATGGTCCGTTTTCAAATATTACCTCTTTGAACTACAATTCACATTTGTACGTGGAAAATCACTTTTAAAGATAAAATGAGATGTTTAAAGTGATTTTCAAGCTACCAGGGGCCCTAAACACAAGATTTGAGAAATGGGTAAAAGTGAATGAAAACGGCCAATTTACTCACTCTGAGGCCTTAAAAAGTGTTTCTCCTCCACGGGAAGTGAATTAAATAACATGTGGAGGCCTTTATTGTTCAAGCGAAAACGCCTGATTTTTGATGAAAGAGATAACCACCCCCCCTTACGACATGCTTCTGAAACTAAAAAACGGTTCATTTTCAAATGTTGCGTCTTTGATCTACAATTAACATTGTACTTGGATAATCACTTTTAGAGATAAAATGAGATGTTTAAAGTGATTTTCAAGCTTCCAGGGGCCCTAAACACAAGATTTGAGAAATGGGTAAACGTGAATGAAAATGGCCAATTTACTCACTCTGAGGCCTTAAAAAGTGTTTCTCCTCCACGGGAAGTGAATAAAATAACATTTGGAGGCCTTTATTGTTCAATCCAAAACGCCTGTTTTTTGGTGAAAGAGATAACCACCCCCCCTTACGACATGCTTCAGAAACTAAAAAAATGGTCAGTTTTCAAATGTTGCCTCTTTGAACTACAATTAACATTTGTACGTGGAAAATCACTTTTAAAGATAAAATGAGATGTTTAAAGTGATTTTCATGCTTCCAGGCGCCTTAAACACAAGATTTGAGGAATGGGTAAAAGTGAATGAAAATGGCCAATTTACTCACTCTGAGGCCTTAAAAAGTGTTTCTCCTCCACGGGAAGTGAATTAAATAACGTTTGTAGGCCTTTATTGTTCAAGCAAAAATGCCCGATTTTTGACGAAAGAGATAACCACCCGCCTTACAACATGCTTCAGAAACTAAAAAAATGGTCAGTTTTCAAATGTTGCCTCTTTAAACTACAATTCACATTTGTACGTGGAAAATCACTTTTAAAGATAAAATTAGATGTTTAAAGTGATTTTCATGCTTCCAGGGGCCTTAAACACGAGATTTGAGGAATGGGTTAAAGTGAATGAAAATGGCCAATTAACTCATTCTGAGGCCTTAAAAAGTGTTTCTCCTCCACGGGAAGTGAATTAAATAACGTTTGTAGGCCTTTATTGTTCAAGCGAAAACGCCCGATTTTTGACGAAAGAGATAACCACCCGCCTTACGACATGCTTCAGAAACTAAAAAAATGGTCAGTTTTCAAATGTTGCCTCTTTAAACTACAATTCACATTTGTACGTGGAAAATCACTTTTAAAGATAAAATTAGATGTTTAAAGTGATTTTCATGCTTCCAGGGGCCTTAAACACGAGATTTGAGGAATGGGTTAAAGTGAATGAAAATGGCCAATTGACTCATTCTGAGGCCTTAAAAAGTGTTTCTCCTCCACGGGAAGTGAATTAAATAACATTTGTTGGCCTTTATTGTTCAAGCGAAAACGTCCGATTTTTGACGAAAGAGATAACCACCCCCCCTTACGACAAGCTTCAGAAACTAAAAAAATGGTCCGTTTTAAAAAATGTTGCGTCTTTGAACGACAATTCACATTTGTATGTGGATAATCACTTTTAGAGATAAAATGAGATGTTTAAAGTGATTTTCAAGCTTCCAGGGGCCCTAAACACAAGATTTGAGGAATGGGTAAAAGTGAATGAAAATGGCCAATTTACTCACTCTGCGGCCTTAAAAAGTGTTTCTCCTCCACGGGAAGTGAATAAAATACCATTTGGAGGCCTTTATTGTTCAATCAAAAACGTTGTTTTTTGGAGAAAGAGATAACCACCCCCCCTTACGACATGCTTCAGAAACTAAAAAAATGGTTCATTTTCAAATGTTGCGGCTTTGAACTACAATTAACATTGTACTTGGGTGCGCATGGCAGTCTCTCCAGAATTGATTATGTCCTTACTCTGGCTGCACACGCTTCCAGTGTCTCTGAGGCCAGGCACATGGCACGAGGTATTTCTGACCATTCTCCGGTGTGGATCTGTATGGATGTTGCCAGAGGAGTGGGTGGTAGGGTGGCCCCAATTAACCCGTGGCATCTTAGAGACCCTGTGACTCGTAGTGAGGTACTTAAGGCGATCGACCGTTATTTTCAAGAAAACCTTGGTTCGGTCACGTCGGCGGTGTCCTTGTGGGAAGCATTCAAAACCGTGATTAGGGGTGAGGCCCTCTCCTTGATTACAGCGGCCAAGCGTCGGAGGGACGCGGAGGTCGCCCAGCTTGAGGCGGAGATCGCAGACCTAGGGCTGGCCCTGGAGGGTGAGGTCACGGAGGAGGCGCTGCACGAATTGAGCCTTAAGCAATCGGAGTACAGGGCCCTCGTGACTGACGCAGCCAAGGCTCTGAGTAGGGAACAGCGGGGCCGTCTGTACGACGTCGGGGACAAGGCCGGGAAATTGATCGCGTGGCTAGACAAGAAGGAGAGGGTCAATCGAGTGGTGCCGGACCTAGTGACGGAGGCTGGCGTCATGGTCACGGAGCCGGAGGACATAGTCCAGTGCTTTGCGGATTACTTCCGCACGGTCTATACATCCGTGTCGGACAGGCCTGTGGAGGACTCATGTGCACTCCTGCGCGATCTCGCCCTGCCTTGCCTCTCCGACGTGGACAGGGACGACCTTGATGGCGACATCACGGTCGATGAGATTGCGGGGGCGATCCGTTCTTTGCGTCCGGGCAAGGCCTCGGGTCCGAATGGTCTGCCCATTGAGCTCTACAAACTCCAGCCGGACAAGATCGCTCCGCATCTACGAGCCATGTTTGTGGAGGCGCGGGCGACGGGTTCCCTCCCGCTCGACCAGCGCCTGGCAACGATCGTGGTCATCCATAAAGATGGCAAGCCTAGAGACAGGTGCAGTTCATACCGGCCGATCTCGCTCCTTAACGCTGAGCCGAAGATCCTTGCTAAAATCCTCGCAAACCGGCTAGTCAGGGTGGTCGGTGACCTGATCCACCCCGACCAATCTGGATTCATCCCACATCGAAATACTGCGTTGAATCTTAGGCGCATTCATGGTGTGATCGCAAGGGTCGGGACGATGCGGGAACCGGCCGTGGTGGCGGCGCTCGACGCAACGATGGCATTCGACACGGTTGAGTGGGCATATTTGTGGGCCGCGCTCGCGAAGTTCGGCTTCGGGCCCGGATTTGTGGGCTGGGTGAGGCTCTTATACGAAGGACCTCTCGCCAAAGTTGCGGTTAACGGGAGGGCCTCCAATTCCTTCGACTTGGGAAGGGGTACCAGGCAGGGTTGTCCCCTCTTGCCGCTGTTGTTCGCTCTCGCCCTTGAGCCGCTAGCGGCATGGATACGGTGGCACCCAGACGTGAGGGGGATTCGCTGGTCCCCCGACCACGAGGACCGCATTTCCCTCTATGCCGACGACATTCTGCTCTATCTTACCTCACCCCGGAAGTCCCTTATAGTTGTCTGCGACATCTTGACTTCCTTCGGGAGGAACTCGGGGCTCACCATCAACTGGGGTAAGTCATATCTGTACGCCCTGTGTGGAGACGCTCCGGTTCCCCCGCGGAATTGCCCGATCCAGATCGCCCGGGAGGGCTTTCAGTATCTTGGGATCTATATTTCGGCCGACCCCACGGTACGGTATGAGCGAAACCTGCTCCCTCCGTTGGCGCGCCTGCGGCGGGACGTGGCAGGCTGGAGGCGGCTGCCGCTTTCCCTCCTCGGTCGTGCGGCGCTATTTAAAATGATGTCGCTTCCCCGCTTTCTCTATGCCCTGCAGAACACCCAGGAGCTGGTCCCGGCCAGTTACTTTCGGGAGGTTGAGAGTCTACAGCGTTCGCTGCTGTGGGACGGCCGCCCGCGTATAGCGATAGCAAAACTAACTCTCCCTTGGTATGACGGGGGTATCGCGCTTCCCGACATCCGGAGATACTATTGGGCCTCCCAACTGAGCGCAGTCAACCACGGAGTCTACGGTCCTGCGCTTAGCCCCGGCTTCGCTATGGACCGGTGGTTGTTGCGGGGTGGTGGCTACTATAGAGCACTTTATTCAAGGGCCCCGGCTGGATCCCTCACGGGGCCGACCGGGGTGGCGGTGCACGTGTGGAAGGCAGTCACGAACTCCCTGGGGTGGAAGGATAGACTCACACTGGCCACTCCGCTGTTGGACTCGGACATGCTGGGGAAACTCTGGAACTCTAAGGGTTTCGACAAATGGGACCTGATTGGTATCTCCAGGGTGGGGGACATGCTGGCCAAGGGGCGGATTAAGTCGTTTACAGAGCTGCAGACGGAATATGCGCTAGAGGGCACGGAATACTTCCGGTACGCTCAGGTACGTCATGCGCTGCGATCGGTCCTCGTTGAGGGGGAGAAGGTGCCTGAATCCTCTCCGTTGGAGGACCGGATCTTGGACGGCCATGTGCCGGAGAGCACAATCTCTCTCATTTACAAGAAGCTGGTTAACGTCCGTACCGATCTCCTCCTGGGGGTGCGGGGCCAGTGGACTAGAGACGGTCTTGAGCTGGACGATGAGGACTGGCAGTGCGCTGTCTCCTCCCCGAAAGAGGTTGCCATCCCCGCCAGGCTGCGGCTGGTCCAGCTTAAGATACTCCACAGAGTCTATGTCACTGGCCCCCGGTTGGTCCACATGGGTTTCTCCGAGGACGGGCTGTGTAAGAGGGGCTGCGGGATGGTGGGCACCTTTCTGCACATTATATGGGAGTGTGGTGTGATTGCGGAATTGTGGAAGCAGATTCATGTTGTGATGCAGGAGGTCACGGGTATTGTGTTGCACTCAGAGGCGCGGCGCTGTCTCTTGAACGTGTGGGGCCCTACAGACTACGATGCTGCACAGACTCAATGGGTGACCCTTGGTAATATGGTGGCCAAGCGGGATATTGCACGATTGTGGGGATCCCCTAGCCCGCCCACCCTGGATGCATGGAAGGATAACATGGACTGGTGCATGTTTCGGGAGAAAACAGTGTATTGTGCACGGGGGAGGCCCAAGAAATGGCACAAGGTGTGGGGGGGGTGGAACCAGTATAGGGGGTACATCTGCCTGCCTCCTGCCACTGACCCACCAGAGGAGCACCTTTCCCCCTAGCCCCACTTCCGACTTGAGTTTTGCTGATGAAATCTGATAGAAAGTTAGTGCCTCTGCCTCTCCCTCCCCTCCACACTTGAGGGCTGATCTGATGGTGGATATGGGGCCGCCTCATCGGTGGGATCTGACGCGAACACATGATGTGTATTGCCTTGCTTGTTATGTTTTTCTTTAAAAATTGAAACCTTTTTTCTCTCCTGCATGACAGCTATAGAAGACTACATATGTTGTTTGACGAGCTGCCGAACCTCCGGGTTGTCGGCTGAATAGCTGTGTATCTGAAATATCCGAATAAAGGTTTTTTAAAAAAAAAAAAAAAAAAAAACATTGTACTTGGATAATCATTTTTGAGATAAAATGAGATGTTTAAAGTGATTTTCAAGCTTCCAGGGGCCCTAAACACAAGATTTGAGAAATGGGTAAACGTGAATGAAAATGGCCAATTTATTCACTCTGAGGCCTTAAAAAGTTTTTCTCCACCCAAGAAAGTGAATTAAATGACATTTGTAGGCCTTATTGTTCAATCAAAAACGCCCGATTTTTGATGAAAGAGATAACCACCCCCCCTTACGACATGCTTCAGAAACTAAAAAAATGGTCAGTTTTCAAATGTTGCCTCTTTGAACTACAATTCACATTTGTACGTGGAAAATCACTTTTAAAGATAAAATTAGATGTTTAAAGTGATTTTCATGCTTCCAGGGGCCTTAAACACGAGATTTGAGGAATGGGTTAAAGTGAATGAAAATGGCCAATTGACTCATTCTGAGGCCTTAAAAAGTGTTTCTCCTCCACGGGATGTGAATTAAATAACATTTGTAGGCCTTTATTGTTCAAGCGAAAACGTCCGATTTTTGACAAAAGAGATAACCACCCCCCCTTACGACATGCTTCAGAAACTAAAAAAATGGTCCGTTTTAAAAAATGTTGCCCCTTTGAACTACAATTCACATTTGTACGTGGAAAATCACTTTTAAAGATAAAATGAGATGTTTAAAGTGATTCTCATGCTTCCAGGGGCACTAAACACAAGATTTGAGAAATGGGTAAAAATGAATGAAAATGGCCAATTTACTCATTCTGAGGCCTTAAAAGTGTTTCTCCTCCATGGGAAGTGAATGAAATAACATTTGGAGGCCTTTATTGTTCAAGCAAAAACACCTGATTTTTGATGAAAGAGATAACCACCCCCCCTTACGACATGCTTCTGAAACTAAAAAAATGGTTCATTTCAAATGTTGCGTCTTTGAACTACAATTAACATTGTACTTGGATAATCATTTTTGAGATAAAATGAGATGTTTAAAGTGATTTTCAAGCTTCCAGGGGCCCTAAACACAAGATTTGAGAAATGGGTAAACGTGAATGAAAATGGCCAATTTCTTCACTCTGAGGCCTTAAAAAGTTTTTCTCCACCCAAGAAAGTGAATTAAATGACATTTGTAGGCTTTTATTGTTCAATCAAAAACGCCCGATTTTTGATGAAAGAGATAACCACCCCCCTTACGACATGCTTCAGAAACTAAAAAAATGGTCAGTTTTCAAATGTTGCCTCTTTGAACTACAATTCACATTTGTACGTGGAAAATCACTTTTAAAGATAAAATGAGATGTTTAAAGTGATTTTCTTGCTTCCAGGGGCCTTAAACACAAGATTTGAGGAATGGGTAAAAGTGAATGAAAATGGCCAATTTACTCATTCTGAGGCCTTAAAAAGTGTTTCTCCTCCACGGGAAGTGAATTAAATAACATTTGTAGGCCTTTATTGTTCAAGCGAAAACGCCCGATTTTTGACGAAAGAGATAACCACCCGCCTTACGACATGCTTCAGAAACTAAAAAAATGGTCCGTTTTCAAATGTTGCCTCTTTGAACTACAATTCACATTTGTACGTGGAAAATCACTTTTAAAGATAAAATGAGATGTTTAAAGTGATTTTCATGCTTCCAGGGGCCTTAAACACAAGATTTGAGGAATGGGTAAAAGTGAAAGAAAATGGCCAATTTATCACTCTGCGGCCTTAAAAAGTGTTTCTCCTCCACGGGAAGTGAATAAAATAAAATTTGGAGGCCTTTATTGTTCCATCAAAAACGCCTGTTATTTGGTGAAAGAGATAACCACCCCCCCTTACGACATGCTTCAGAAACGAAAAAAATTGTCCATTTTCAAATGTTGCGTCTTTCAGCGACAATTCACACTTGTACGTGGATACTCACTTTTAGAGATAAAATTAGATGTTTAAAGTGATTTTCAAGGTACCAGGGGCCCTAAACACAAGATTTGAGAAATGGGTAAAAGTGAATGAAAATGGCCAATTTACTCACTCTGAGGCCTTAAAAAGTGTTTCTCCTCCACGGGAAGTGAATTGAATAACATGTGGAGGCCTTTATTGTTCAAGCGAAAACGCCTGATTTTTGATGAAAGAGATAACCACCCCCCTCACGACATGCTTCTGAAACTAAAAAAATTGTTCATTTTCAAATGCTGCGTCTTTGATCTACAATTAACATTGTACTTGGATAATCACTTTTAGAGATAAAATGAGATGTTTAAAGTGATTTTTAAGCTTCTAGGGGCCCTAAACACAAGATTTGAGAACTGGGTAAACGTGAATGAAAATGGCCAATTTACTCCCTCTGCGGCCTTAAAAAGTGTTTCTCCTCCACGGGAAGTAAATAAAATACCATTTGGAGGCCTTTATTGTTCAATCAAAAACGCCTGTTTTTTGGTGAAAGAGATAACCACCCCCCCTTACGACATGCTTCAAAAACGAAAAAAATGGTCCATTTTCAAATGTTGCGTCTTTGAACTACGATTCACATTTGTACGTGGATAATCACTTTTAGAGATAAAATTAGATGTTTAAAGTGATTTTCAAGCTTCCAGGGGCCCTAAACACAAGATTTGAGAAATGGGTAAACGTGAATGAAAATGGCCAATTTATTCACTCAGAGGCCTTAAAAAGTTTTTCTCCACCCAAGAAAGTGAATTAAATGACATTTGTAGGCCTTTATTGTTCAAGCGAAAATGCCCGATTTTTGACGAAAGAGATAACCACCCGCTTTACGACATGCTTCAGAAATGAAAAAAATGGTCCATTTTCAAATGTTGCGTCTTTGAACGACAATTCACATTTGTACGTGGATAATCACTTTTAGAGATAAAATTAGATGTTTAAAGTGATTTTCAAGCTTCCAGGGGCCCTAAACACAAGATTTGAGAATTGGGTAAAAATGAATGAAAATGGCCAATTTACTCATTCTGAGGCCTTAAAAGTGTTTCTCCTCCATGGGGATTGAATTAAATAACATTTGGAGGCCTTTATTGTTCAAGCGAAAACGCCTGATTTTTGATGAAAGAGATAACCACCCCCCCTTATGACATGCTTCTGAAACTAAAAAAATGGTTCATTTTCAAATGTTGCGTCTTTGAACTACAATTAACATTGTACTTGGATAATCATTTTTGAAATAAAATGAGATGTTTAAAGTGATTTTCAAGCTTCCAGGGGCCCTAAACACAAGATGTGAGAAATGGGTAAACGTGAATGAAAATGGCCAATTTATTCACTCTGAGGCCTTAAAAAGTTTTTCTCCACCCAAGAAAGTGAATTAAATGACATTTGTAGGCTTTTATTGTTCAATCAAAAACGCCCGATTTTTGATGAAAGAGATAACCACCCCCCCTTACGACATGCTTCAGAAACAAAAAAAATGGTCAGTTCTCAAATATTGCCTCTTTGAACTACAATTCACATTTGTACGTGGAAAATCACTTTTAAAGATAAAATGAGATGTTTAAAGTGATTTTCATGCTTCCAAGGGCCTTCAACACAAGATTTGAGGAATGGGTAAAAGTGAATGAAAATGGCCAATTGACTCATTCTGAAGCCTTAAAAAGTGTTTCTCCTCCACGGGAAGTGAATTAAATAACATTTGTAGGCCTTTATTGTTCAAGCGAAAACGCCCGATTTTAGACAAAAGAGATAACCACCCCCCCCTTACGACATGCTTCAGAAACAAAAAAAATGGTCCGTTTTCAAATGTTGCCTCTTTGAACTACAATTCACATTTGTATGTGAAAAACACTTTTAAAGATAAAATGAGATGTTTAAAGTGATTTTCATGCTTCCAGGTGCCTTAAACACAAGATTTGAGGAATGGGTAAAAGTGAATGAAAATGGCCAAATTACTCATTCTGAGGCCTTAAAAAGTGTTTCTCCTCCACGGGAAGTGAATTAAATAACATTTGTAGGCCTTTATTGTTCAAGCGAAAACGCCCGATTTTTGACGAAAGAGATAACCACCCGCCTTACGACATGCTTCAGAAACGAAAAAAATGGTCCATTTTCAAATGTTGCCTCTTTGAACTACAATTCACATTTGTACGTGGAAAATCACTTTTAAAGATACAATGAGATGTTTAGAGTGATTTTCATGCTTCCAGGGGCCTTAAACACAAGATTTGAGGAATGGGTAAAAGTGAATGAAAATGGCCAATTTACTCACTCTGCGGCCTTAAAAAGTGTTTCTCCTCCACGGGAAGTGAATAAAATACCATTTGGAGGCCTTTATTGTTCAATCAAAAATGCCTGTTTTTTTGAGAAAGAGATAACCACCCCCCCTTACCACATGCTTCAGAAACTAAAACAATGGTTAATTTTCAAATGTTGCGGCTTTGAACTACAATTAACATTGTACTTGGATAATCATTTTTGAGATAAAATGAGATGTTTAAAGTGATTTTCAAGCTTCCAGGGGCCCTAAACACAAGATTTGAGAAATGGGTAAACGTGAATGAAAATGGCCAATTTATTCACTCTGAGGCCTTAAAAAGTTTTTCTCCAACCAAGAAAGTGAATTAAATGACATTTGTAGGCCTTTATTGTTCAATCAAAAACGCCCGATTTTTGATGAAAGAGATAACCACCCCCCCTTACGACATGCTTCAGAAACTAAAAAAATGGTCAGTTTTCAAATGTTGCCTCTTTGAACTACAATTCACATTTGTACGTGGAAAATCACTTTTAAAGATAAAATGAGATGTTTAAAGTGATTTTCATGCTTCCAGGGGCCTTAAACACGAGATTTGAGGAATGGGTTAAAGTGAATGAAAATGGCCAATTGACTCATTCTGAGGCCTTAAAAAGTGTTTCTCCTCCACGGGAAGTGAATTAAATAACATTTGTAGGCCTTTATTGTTCAAGCGAAAACGCCCGATTTTTGACGAAAGAGATAACCACCCCCCCTTACGACATTCTTCAGAAACAAAAAAAATGGTCCGTTTTCAAATGTTGCCTCTTTGAACTGCAATTCACATTTGTACGTGGAAAATCACTTTTGAAGATAAAATGAGATGTTTAGAGTGATTTTCATGCTTCCAGGGGCCTTAAACACGAGATTTGAGGAATGGGTAAAAGTGAATGAAAATGGCCAATTTACTCACTCTGCTGCCTTAAAAAGTGTTTCTCCTCCACGGGAAGTGAATAAAATAAAATTTGGAGGCCTTTATTGTTCCATCAAAAACGCCTGTTATTTGGTGAAAGAGATAACCACCCCCCCTTACGACATGCTTCAGAAACGAAAAAAATTGTCCATTTTCAAATGTTGCGTCTTTGAGCGACAATTCACATTTGTACGTGGATAATCACTTTTAGAGATAAAATTAGATGTTTAAAGTGATTTTCAAGTTACCAGGGGCCCTAAACACAAGATTTGAGAAATGGGTAAAAGTGAATGAAAATGGCCAATTTACTCACTCTGAGGCCTTAAAAAGTGTTTCTCCTCCACGGGAAGTGAATTAAATAACATGTGGAAGCCTTTATTGTTCAAGCGAAAACGCCTGATTTTTGATGAAAGAGATAACCACCCCCCCTTACGACATGCTTCAGAAACTAAAAAAATGGTCAGTTTTCAAATGTTGCCTCTTCGAACTACAATTCACATTTGTACGTGGAAAATCACTTTTAAAGATAAAATGAGATGTTTAAAGTGATTTTCATGCTTCCAGGGGCCTTAAACACGAGATTTGAGGAATGGGTTACAGTGAATGAAAATGGCCAATTGACTCATTCTGAGGCCTTAAAAAGTGTTTCTCCTCCACGGGAAGTGAATTAAATAACATTTGTAGGCCTTTATTGTTCAAGCGAAAACGCCCGATTTTTGACGAAAGAGATAACCACCCCCCCTTACGACATTCTTCAGAAACAAAAAAAATGGTCCGTTTTCAAATGTTGCCTCTTTGAACTGCAATTCACATTTGTACGTGGAAAATCACTTTTGAAGATAAAATGAGATGTTTAGAGTGATTTTCATGCTTCCAGGGGCCTTAAACACAAGATTTGAGGAATGGGTAAAAGTGAATGAAAATGGCCAATTTACTCACTCTGCGGCCTTAAAAAGTGTTTCTCCTCCACGGGAAGTGAATAAAATAAAATTTGGAGGCCTTTATTGTTCCATCAAAAACGCCTTTTATTTGGTGAAAGAGATAACCACCCCCCCTTACGACATGCTTCAGAAACGAAAAAAATGGTCCATTTTCAAATGTTACGTCTTTGAACTACAATTCACATTTGTACGTGGAAAATCACTTTTAAAGATAAAATGAGATGTTTAGAGTGATTTTCATGCTTCCAGGGGCCTTAAACACAAGATTTGAGGAATGGGTAAAAGTGAATGAAAATGGCCAATTTACTCACTCTGAGGCCTTAAAAAGTGTTTCTCCACCCCAGAAAGTGAATTAAATAACATTTGTAGGCCTTTATTGTTCAATCAAAAACGCCCAATTTTTGATGAAAGAGATAACCACCCCCCCTTACGACATGCTTCAGAAACTAAAAAAATGGTCTGTTTTCAAATGTTGCGTCTTTGAACGACAATTCACATTTGTACGTGGATAATCACTTTTAGAGATAAAATTAGCAGCCTTATGCATCAACCCAAAATCCAGTCGGTAAAATACCGATTCCTTATTAGCTCCCGGTATTAAGTAAAAAATTCCCAATCCCAATGCATCAACCCAAAAGCAGAAATCGGTATTTAAGGAATCCTTAAATAGCGATTCTTTAAATAGGGATTCCTTAAATACCGATTCCTTAAATAGCGATTGCATTTAAGGAATCCCAAAGTGAGATTCCTTAAATGCAATGCATCAAAGGTAAAAAATTAGCGATTTCGCTAATAAGGGGAGCAAATTACCATGAAGATGAACTGCATGGTAATTTGCAAAAACTTTGAAAAATGCACTTTTGTGCATTTTTCAAAGTGTCATGTTGCGCACACACATGCCCTTAGAGCATGTGTGTGTGCAACATATGTGCACATATCATTTTCAGGGGTGCAACAGGGTGTCCTTTTGACACCCTGGCACCCTTGAAAGTGCTCCAGCTATTAGCGATTCGGTAATACCGAATCGCTAATACAGAATGGCTTTACATTCATTCCTATGGGCCTCCAAGCCCATAGGAATGAATGGGTAGGTATTCCTTATTACCGATTCGGTATTACCGATTCGGTAATAAGGAATGTTAAGGAATCGCTATTTGAATAGCGATTCCTACATGCATAGCCTTTTGCTATTCCTTATTAGCGATTCCTTATTTTTCGCTAATAAGGAATCGCAAATGCTAATGTTGATGCATATGCCCCTAGATGTTTAAAGTGATTTTCAAGCTTCCAGGGGCCCTAAACACAAGATTTGAGAAATGGGTAAAAGTGAATGAAAATGGCCAATTTACTCACTCTGAGGCCTTAAAAAGTGTTTCTCCTCCACGGGAAGTGAATTAAATAACATTTGGAGGCCTTTTTTGTTCAAGCGAAAACACCTGATTTTTGATGAAAGAGATAACCACCCCACCTTACGACAAGCTTCTGAAACTAAAAAAAATGGTTCATTTTCAAATGTTGCGTCTTTGAACTACAAATAACATTGTACGTGGATAATCACTTTTAGAGATAAAATGAGATGTTTAAAGTGATTTTCAAGCTTCCAGGGGCCCTAAACACAAGATTTGAGAAATGGGTAAAAGTGAATGAAAATGGCCAATTTACTCACTCTGAGGTCTTAAAAAGTGTTTCTCCTCCACGGGAAGTGAATTAAAAACCATTTGGAGGCCTTTATTGTTCAAGCGAAAACACCTGATTTTGATGAAAGAGATAACCACCCCCCCTTACGACATGCTTCAGAAACGAAAAAAATGGTCCATTTTCAAATGTTGCTTCTTTGAACGACAATTCACATTTGTACGTGGATAATCTCTTTTAGAGATAAAATTAGATGTTTGAAGTGATTTTCAAGCTTCCATGGGCCCTAAACACAATATTTGAGAAATGGGTAAATGTGAATGAAAATGGCCAATTTACTCACTCTGCGGCCTTAAAAAGTGTTTCTCCTCCACAGAAAGTGAATAAAATACCATTTGAAGGCCTTTATTGTTCAATCAAAAACGCCTGATTTTTGATGAAAGAGATAACCACCCCCCCTTACGACATGCTTCTGAAACTAAAAAAATGGTTCATTTTCAAATGTTGCGTCTTTGAACTACAATTAACATTGTACGTGGATAATCACTTTTAGAGATAAAATGAGATGTTTAAAGTGATTTTCAAGCTTCCAGGGGCCCTAAACACAAGATTTGAGAAATGGGTAAACGTGAATGAAAATGGCCAATTTATTCACTCTGCGGCCTTAAAAAGTGTTTCTCCTCCACAGGAAGTGATAAAATAACATTTGTAGGCCTTTATTGTTCAATCAAAAACGCCCGATTTTTGATGAAAGAGATAACCACCCCCCTTCCGACATGCTTCGGAAACTAAAAAAATGTTCCGTTTTCAAATGTTGCCTCTTTGAACTACAATTCACATTTGTACATGGAAAATCACTTTTAAAGATAAAATGAGATGTTTAAAGTGATTTTCATGCTTCCAGGGGCCTTAAACACAAGATTTGAGGAATGGTTAAAAGTGATTGAAAATGGCCAATTTACTCATTCTGAGGCCTTAAAAAGGGTTTCTCCTCCACGGGAAGTGAATAAAATAACATTTGGAGGCCTTTATTGTTCAATCAAAAACGCCCGTATTTTGGTGAAAGAGATAACCACCCCCCCTTACGACATGCTTCAGAAACGAAAAAAATGGTCCATTTTCAAATGTTGCGTCTTTGAACGACAATTCACATTTGTACGTGGATAATCACTTTTAGAGATAAAATTAGATGTTTAGGGGGGCGTGGTTTGGACGCCGGGGAAGATGGCGGCTTAGCGCACTGCTCCTCCCGTGGTCGTGCTATCGGAAGCAGTTTAAGGAGTCAAAGTCAAGCCATGCAAGCGGAAAATGTCTGATTTGGCGATCGGAGTTCTATGCCTGACTCTGGTTCGAGTTTGAGACGCCTGGGCTGCCCTGTCGGTGAGTTCTTGCCGAGTCCCCTGGAGGCTGATCCCGAGCGAGACACGAGGCCGTAGGACCCTGCTGGCCACCGGACGGATGCTGACGCTGCCGATATCACTGCACTACTGGAAGGTCTGCCGTGGAGGGTCGTAAGGTCTACATGCAACAACAGGAGTGAGGGGGACCCTTACAGGTTTGAATGAGGTGGCGCTTCCCCGACAGGAGAGGTAACGCGGACACGCAAGATGGCGGCGACGGGAATCCTCGGAGTCCCGGTTTCGGAGCGCGAATCGACTTTACCGAGGATTAACTGAGGAAAGGTCAGTGCGAGATCGCTGTTGGTGCATACGAGCGGGGAGCACCTTGGGAGCTGTAGCTTTCACCACCAATGTGCTGGGTTGGCAGTGATTCACTGATGCATGAAAGGACATAAAATGGCGGCGGCAGGGTTCCCCGGAGCCCCTGCGCATTCTTGAAGCTGAGAGGATTACTGTGTTGAGGACGAGGTCAACGTGGATTACAGATGTAAACAAGATGGGCGAAGTAAGGCTGCACATGGCACATAAGAGTGCAATTATGATTCAGTCAGCTGCGCAGGTCTGCTCTCTCACGGAATAGCGATAGCGGTGGTGGATAGTGGGCTCCTTTGACGCGCGGACTTAGCGGCAGGATGCTGGGAGTTCACTTACGCGTGGAGCATGACTGGAGCATAAGGAGCATAACGGATACAAATGAGCATGGAATATGAATGTCGGCATAAGGAGCACGATGAACATGATAAGCACTAATGAGGCTGTGAGTACTGAGGATGCAGGGGGCTTCCTGATTGCACATGCACCGACTGTGTAGCTAATGCCTGAGTAGCACATGGAAGAAGTAAGCTAAACAGAGGCATGATTGACTCGGATTTGTCGCGGGTTGCCGCTCCATCAGTGCGTTGGCTGGCCCCAAACGGGAGGCTGTTGTATGCTGTTGTATGCTGAGATATGCTCTAAGATTTTGGATTCCTACCCACACTGCTTCTGGGGAGAGAGACCGCATTGAAGGACCCTTACCGAGGTGAATGTCTTTGGGATTTGTAATTGAGCTTAGCAGCCTCTACGTGCGCTCACAAGATGGGGGACAAAGAAACAAACAAAGAAACAAAGAATCTGAAAAGACTCAAAGCGGAGCCACCTAATCCGATCTCACCGGTCAAGGGTAAAAAGGATGTGACGGACACGATGGACATAATACTAAATAGATTGGAAGAGGTGAGAGAGATTGCGAAGTCTACAAAAGAAGAAATCGTAGCAATTCGCAAAGACATCAGAGACACTAATGCCAGATTGACGGAGTCGGAATCGAGAATCAGCCGCCTCGAGGATTCGGAGACCAAGACGTGTAGCTCCTTGAAACACCTACATATTTCCACGGAGCAGATGTCAAGGAAGCTGTCGGAATTGGAAGACAGAAATCGGAGGGGGAACCTACGCATTTTTGGGATACCGGAGGGGTCAGAAGAAACGTACGGGTCCTGTGTCCCATTTTTGGAGACATGGTTCTCGCAGGCTACTAATCTTAACTTTCATCACCCACTGGAATTTGATAGAGCTCATAGAGTTCCGGGCAGGATCTTGCCGGGACAGAAGGGACCGCGACCTATTGTATGCAAACCATTGCGATACCAACATGTGGAACAAATACTATCATTTGTGCGCAAAAATAACCATGTGCTCTGGAAATCTAGTAAAGTGTACATATCACAGGACTACAGTAAAGAAACTGTCGACACGAGGAAGGCTTTTCTTGCTTTGCGACCACAGTTGAAGTCGCTGGGCCACCAATTTGGTTTTGTGGGTCCAGCAAAGTTCCGTGTCTTTATCAAAGGTTCTCCGCAGGTTTTCACGGATCCGTTGAAGCTCAGGCAATGTCTGGAGGGAGGCGATGAGCTACATATGGACACGTCAACGGCGGCCTCTACTTCATCATCTAGGCAGAACTCTCTGGTTCCATAGCAGATTATTATCCCGCTGTGTCATTTGTGGTCATGCACTGCTGGGTCCTGATGTTTTGTTGAACTGCTGCACTGCTGCAATGGTGGGTTCTATCCATGGAATAGAGGGGGAAGCAAGTCTTCTCTTCTGTGCTCTTGGGTGACTTGTGCTCTGTTCGAGTGTTGGTTACTAGCCATGAATCGTTCATATCTACTATTTGCTCATTGATCTGCCCAGATGTGCCTTTTTGTTAGAATGGGTTAGGGTCAGTGAGGGTGGGTATTTAAGACTGA
This sequence comes from Triturus cristatus, assembly GCF_964204655.1. Taxonomy (NCBI): domain Eukaryota; kingdom Metazoa; phylum Chordata; class Amphibia; order Caudata; family Salamandridae; genus Triturus; species Triturus cristatus. The sequence continues at coordinate 937,503,887 of NC_140591.1, read as the reverse complement.
TAATGTTGATGTTGATAATGTTGATGTATGCTGATAATCCCAATGGGAGGTGATCTAGCGTCAGCTTTAATTGTCTAAGTTAGTTGTTGCCTGGATAGGCTCGGTTGCTTAATGGGCGCCCAGGTTTGAGCTGTTTAGATGTTGGGTTAATTCCCGAATTGCCTACACGAATGCGATTTGTGACCATGGGAGGAACACTAGTCTTTCCGTGTCACCATGCCTACTAGTTTATCTCGGGGTGGAGGGGTGGGGGAGGGTGGTCGGGAGGGTGAGGGGGAGGTGGGAGGATGGGAGAGGGAGAGTGGGGGGGTGTGTGTTTGTTTTCTGTGTTAATTTTTATTTATGTTGTTGCCTATGTCATGTTCCAGCGCATACCAGGTCCATTTTATTGCCAATGCCTATGTCGATTACATTGCCGCGACCCTACTTATGTTTCTGTCATGTTCCAATGCACTCCAGACTCAGACTCTTTCTACTGCCAACGTCTACGCTGGGGTGGCTGTCACGATCCTGATAGTGTTTATGTCCAGTTGCAATGCATTCCAGGTCTAGTATCATTCTCCTGTTATTGCCCTTGCCGATTGTACTTCTATCTTCATGCCAGTGATGTGAGAGTTGGGGCGTTTTTGGCGAGAGTGAGGGAGGACCGAGTAAACACTTTTAAGAGTAGTTTGTTAACAATTCACCATGTTGGCTCTTGATTAGTTATGTCATTATCCGCTATTGATACTCCTATAGGCGTAACGAGAATAAATAACTTGAAAATACTCTCTCTCAACGTCAAGGGTCTCAATCAGCCAGTTAAGCGCCAGAAGATTCTGGAGTATTTACGTAGGCAAATGGGTGATATTGTGATGTTGCAGGAAACTAAACTTGAAGCCTCACAATTTCATACTCTCAGGAATAAATTCTTAGTTGAGGTCGCAGGGTCGGAGGCGATAGGAAAGAAAAATGGGGTCCTGACATTGATTGCAAAAAAATCTAACGTAGATTTGCTCTCCTTCGACTCGGACTCAAAAGGGCGATGGGTTACGACCAAGCTGACTAAAGACGACACTGAATTTTATGTGACAAATGTTTATGCCCCTAATACCTGCGACCTAACCTTTTGGTCTGATCTGGCTAAACAACTCGAGACTATCCCGGATTCAGCCATACACATTATGGCAGGAGACTTTAACCTGCCATTTGATCCTGTGCTGGACAGGGATTCCAGATGCTCCTTTCGTAGCAATAAATCTCATAAGGCCTTCACTAATCTGTGCACTCGATTCCAGCTGGTAGATACATGGAGGTTACGGAACCCTGATAGGAGGGACTATACCTTTTACTCTCCACCACATGATTCATTCTCCAGGATCGATTATCTATTTATAACAAAGAATGGCATTCCCAGAATGGAAGGAACATCTATAGAGCCAAGGGTCTTATCCGATCACTCCTGTATTTCCTTGTCCATCTCCAATGTTAAATCTTCTACTAGACAATCAATCTGGAGGTTTAATGAGGAGGTCCTTGATAAAGAACAACATAAGGTAGAGATAGAGTCCGCGATTAGTGAATATTTAGAACATAATGGTAGAGGGGATACTACTGATCTGATTCGTTGGGAGGCGCTAAAGAGTACAATAAGAGGGGTTGTTATTAAAATAAAATCTGTTATCAATAAGGAACACAATAAAGCTCTGGAGACTTTAGAAAGAGAAATTGCCGCGCTGGAGAAGAAACACCTGTCTGATAGGAAGGAGGACACAATGAATAAACTAGCAAATAAGAAGTATGAATATAACAAAATAGTCAGTGAGAGAGCAGGGATTTGGTTGACTAAGAGGATGCAATTCAAACTCTGTGCGTCCAACAAGGCAGGGAAAAGCCTCGCGGCATACCTCAAATTTAAAGTACAAAAAAATACGATAATCTCCATCAAAGATCAGGGGGGAACAGCACACTCTGACCCGGTCAAGATAGCGGAAGTATTCAAACAATTTTATGAGCAACTTTATGCCAAGAACACGGAGGTAGTCGATTCCAAAATAGACGGTTACTTGGATGGCTGCAAGCTTCCCTCCCTATCCACTGTAGATCGTGATGGCCTTAACGGTCCCATCACACTCCAGGAAGTAGAGATGGGTATTAAATCGTTAAAATGCGGTAAGGCACCCGGACCGGACGGGTTCACCGCTAGATTTTACAAAAGCTTTTCCCCACTATTATCACGACCACTCTTACACCTATTCCAAGAAATCAGTACTGTGGGGGAAGTGAAGGGAACGTTGTCGGAAGCCATCATTGCGGTACTGCCAAAAGAAGGGAAAGATCCGGCGCTACCAAAGAATTATAGGCCTATCTCCCTCATTAATCTCGACTGTAAACTTCTAGCCATGATTTTGGCCAATCGGCTTCAAAAGGTCCTGCCCAAATTGATACATGCCTCACAGGCGGGGTTTTTAAAGCATAGACTGTCTAGCGATAATACCAGAATACTGGCGCATGTACTTGAAAGGGCAAGACTGTTATCTACACCCACTGTTGCAATCACGCTTGATGCCGAGAAGGCATTCGACAGGGTCGATTGGAACTATTTGAATGCAGTCCTAAATAAGTTCAACCTGGGTCAAACTTTTACAAAGATGGTGATGTCTCTATACTCCTGTCCCTCGGCGAGAGTTAGGGCTGGCGGATCATTTTCCTCCTCGTTTCACTTACACCAAGGCACCAGACAGGGCTGTCCTCTCTCACCCTCACTGTTTTTATTGGCCATTGAACCCTTTCTCTATCGATTGAGAAATAACGATGGTATTGCTGGTATCCCATTTGAAGACTGTATAATAAAGTTGACCGCATATGCGGATGATGTTTTAATAGTCTCAGAAAGGGCGGAAGAAGCTATACCGGCTCTCCTTTCTACCATTGACGATTTCTCCAGGGTGTCAGGATACAAGCTGAATAAAGATAAAACAGAGGTTAAATTGTTGAATAATTTGGGTAATAAAGAGATTATGGGGGACTCAGGTTTGACGTGGCAGCCAGGCTGCTTTAAATACTTGGGGTTGGAATTTGATAAGGACCTAGTCACAACTTTGGGGGTGAACGAAACCTTGATTCTGAAGAAAATATCTAAATTATTAGAGGGATGGTCCCCGAAATTCCTGTCATGGTGGGGCAGGGTGGAAACCCTAAAAATGATGGTGACACCATTGGTGAATTATCTGGCGAGCATGTTACCAATGACGTTCTCGGAAGCCTTCTTGACAAAGGTGGATGGGCTATTTGGTGGGTTCCTGTGGCAGGGGAAGAAACCCAGGATATCTATGAAGAAGCTACAGCTATCAAAAGGAAAAGGCGGCCTGGGTCTTCCTAGCTTTAGGAACTATCAGACGGCCTTTCTATGTAAGCAGGGGGCGCAGTGGCTGAGTGAGGACGCGGAATACACCCCGTTGTGGATTGCGATTGAAAAATCTCTGGTTGGTAATGCCCCCCTAATAGCATTACTTTCAATGGATCTATCCCATCTGCCCCACTCCAAATACATACTACTAAATACTAGAAGAGCGCTTCTGAGACTAGATCAGACTCATAAAGCAGGTTTGTTATGGAGGAAGTCTACTATGGTATCGTTATGGTATAATCCATCGTTTAAAATGGAAGGGAAGCCTCTACAGTGGAGAGATTGGTCTAGGAAAGGCATTAACCTGGTGAAGGACTTATTTGAGGGAGGACATCCATTACCATTCTCCTCGCTTCAGGCCAGCCACAACCTGTCACCGATGGATTTTTATGACTTTTTGAAACTCAAGGTCGTTTTGTCTACTCGCTCCCTCAGCTCGAGCGACCCTTGGCTTAAGACCCAGGTTCCACGACTTATGAGGTCGGGTCACTTTGTCTCTAAAATCTATAAATTACTCCTCCCTGCCACAAGGAAGGCATACAAGAAAAATGAATCCAAGTGGGAATCTGAGCCTAACTCTACTGGTTTGGTATTTGACTGGGACTTGATACATGCTGCTGCCCTAACGAATAAGATCTCCCCGATTCTGGCCCAAACCAAATATATGCTCCTTAACAGGACATACTGGACGCCAGAAAAACTTCATCGACTGCATCTGAGGGATAGCCCCCTATGTTGGAACTGTAATTCAGCGGTGGGTGACTTGGCTCATATGCTCTTTGGGTGCTCTGCGCTAGGACTGTTTTGGGGGAAAGTGTTTGACTGCATAGATCATATTTTTAAGATCAAATCTAAGAGGGAGTTTGTTTATGTTCTGTTGGGTGTGCTGGATCACGAGCTTCATAATGACAATGACCGTCAGTTGTTAGATATTCTGCTTACTCTAGCTTGCAAGGTGGTACTATGTAAATGGAAGAGCGCCTCTGAGGTCTCATTCAGGGTTTGGCAGGAATGGCTCTCGTTTCTAAGAGGAGCTGATAATCCAGCGCTACACTCATCCCCGTGGCGCGCTCCCAATAGGAGGCTCTGGAAATCCCTGGACAGTTCTTCGTTCTCATTTGACCCGCCCTGAGGGGAAGGGACAGAATTATGTCTACTAGGCTATAGAATACAGGGCGTGGCGGACTCTGAAGGTACCACATAGGATATAGGGCATTGGCTGATGTGGCGCTCACTCACCATAGCGCAATCGGAGTCTGGGGGCCGATATTTGGTTCATGGCATATCTTAGTTTAATTCAATCTCATTTAATTAATTTCATTTCATTTATTTCATTTCATTTTATTTAATTCATTTAGTCCCAGTTTCAGTATTTTCAATGTCAGTTTCACTACAAGTTCGTTCATGTTATTCGGATGTAAGGTCAGAATTATAGTCCTGATGTACGGATCTTATTACTATGTATATAGGAATATGAATCCATATATGTCTGTGTTGGGGGCGACTCCCCTATCGATTTGCCAGTTCTCAGGGGCTCGGGGATTGCATATGTCATTTATTGTCATTTATTGTCATTTATTGTATGTCCTTGTCATCTCTTTATTTCTTTCTCAATAAAAAAGATTTGAAATAAAATAAAATTAGATGTTTAAAGTGATTTTGAAGCTTCCAGGGGCCCTAAACACAAGATTTGAGAAATGGGTAAAAGTGAATGAAAATGGCCAATTTACTCACTCTGAGGCCTTAAAAAGTGTTTCTCCTCCACGGGAAGTGAATTAAATAACATTTGGTGGCCTTTATTGTTCAAACGAAGATGACTGATTTTTGATGAAAGCGATAACCACCCCCCCTTACGACATGCTTCTGAAACTAAAAAAATTGTTCATTTTCAAATGTTGCGTCTTTGACCTACAATTAACATTGTAAGTGGATAATCACTTTTAGAGATAAAATGAGATGTTTAAAGTGATTTTCAAGCTTCCAGGGGCCCTAAACACAAGATTTGAGAAATGGGTAAACGTGAATGAAAATGGCCAATTTACTCACTCTGCGGCCTTAAAAAGTGTTTCTCCTCCACAGGAAGTGAATAAAATACCATTTGGAGGCCTTTATTGTTCAATCAAAAATGCCCATTTTTGGGTGAAAGAGATAACCACCCCCCCTTACGACATGCTTCAGAAACTAAAAAAATGGTCCGTTTCTAAATGTTGCATCTTTGAACTACAATTCACATTTGTCTGTGGAAAATCACTTTTAAAGATAAAATGAGATGTTTAAAGGGATTTTCATGCTTCCAGGGGCCTTAAACACAAGATTTGAGGAATGGGTAAAAGTGAATGAAAATGGCCAATTTACTCGTTCTGAGGCCTTAAAAAGTGTTTCTCCTCCACGGGAAGTGAATTAAATAACATTTGTAGGCCTTTATTGTTCAAGCGAAAACGCCCGATTTTTGACGAAAGAGATAACCACCCCCCATTACGACATGCTTCTGAAACTAAAAAAAATGGTTCATTTTCAAATGTTGCATCTTTGAACTACAATTAACATTGTACGTGGATAATCACTTTTAGAGATAAAATGAGATGTTTAAAGTGATTTTCAAGCTTCCAGGAGCCCTAAACACAAGATTTGAGGAATGGGTAAATGTGAATGAAAATGGCCAATGTATTCACTCTGAGGCCTTAAAAAGTTTTTCTCCACCCCAGCAAGTGAATTAAATAACATTTGTAGGCCTTTATTAATCAAGCGAAAACGCCTGATTTTTGACGAAAGAGATTACCACCCCCCTTACGACATGCTTCAGAAACTAAAAAAATGGTCCGTTTTCAAATGTTGCCTCTTTGAACTACAATTCACATTTGTACGTGGAAAATCACTTTGAAAGATAAAAGGAGATGTTTATAGTGATTTTCATGCTTCCAGGGGCCTTAAACACGAGATTTGAGGAATGGGTAAAAGTGAATGAAAATGGACAATTTGCTCACTCTGCGGCCTTAAAAAGTGTTTCTCCTCCACGGGAAGTGAATAAAAAACCATTTGGAGGCCTTTATTTTTCAAGCGAAAACGCCCGATTTTTGACGAAAGAGATAACCACCCCCCCTTACGACATGCTTCAGAAACGGGAAAAATGGTCCATTTTCAAATGTTGCGTCTTTGAACGACAATTCACATTTGTATGTGGATAATCACTTTTAGAGATAAAATTAGATGGTTGAAGTGATTTTCAAGCTTCCAGGGGCCCTAAACACAAGATTTGAGAAATAGGTAAAAGTGAATGAAAATGGCCAATTTACTCACTCTGAGGCCTTAAAAAGTGTTTCTCCACCCCAGAAAGAGAATTAAATAACATGTGTAGGCCTTTATTGTTCAATCAAAAAGGCCTGTTTTTTGGTGAAAGAGATAACCACCCCCCCTTACTACATGCTTCAGAAACGAAAAAAATGGTCCATTTTCAAATGTTGCGTCTTTGAACGACAATTCACATTTGTACGTGGATAATCACATTTAGAGATAAAATTAGATGTTTAACCCCTTCTATGCCCATGACGAGATAGTCTCGTCATGGAGCGCGGTTGCGCTGTGCCCATGACGAGACTATCTCGTCATGGACCCCACCCACTAATGAAAGGCCCGGCACAGGAGGGGGAAAGGGCGGGGCACTCAAGGGGTTAAAGTGATTTTCAAGCTTCCAGGGGCCCTAAACACAAGATTTGAGAAATGGGTAAAAGTGAATGAAAATATCCAATTTACTCACTCTGAGGCCTTAAAAAGTGTTTTTCCTCCACGGGAAGTAAATTAAATAACATTTGGAGGCCTTTATATTTCAAGCGAAAACGGCTGATTTTTGATGAAAGATATAACCACCCCTCCTTCCGACATGCTTCTGAAACTAAAAAAATGGTTCATTTTCAAATGTTGCGTCTTTGAACTACAATTAACATTGTACGTGGATAATCACTTTTAGAGATAAAATGAGATGTTTAAAGTGATTTTCAAGCTTCCAGGGGCCCTAAACACAATATTTGAGAAATGGGTTAACGTGAATGAAAATGGCCAATTTACTCACTCTGAGGTCTTAAAAAGTGTTTCTCCTCCACGGGAAGTGAATAAAATAACATTTGGATGCCTTTATTGTTCAATCAAAAAGGCCTGCTTTTTGGTGAAAGAGATAACCACCCCCCCTCACGACATGCTTCAGAAACAAATAAAATGGTCCATTTTCAAATGTTGCGTCTTTGAACGACAATTCACATTTGTACGTGGATAATCACATTTAGACAAGAAATTAGATGTTTAAAGTGATTTTCAAGCTTCCAGGGGCCCGAAACACAAGATTTGAGAAATGGGTAAAAGTGAATGAAAATGGCCAATTTACTCACTCTGAGGCCTTAAAAAGTGTTTCTCCTCCACAGGAAGTGAATTAAATAACATTTGGAGGCCTTTATTGTTCAAGCGAAAACGCCCGATTTTTGACGAAAGAGATAACCACCCCTCCTTCCGACATGCTTCTGAAACTAAAAAAATGGTTCATTTTCAAATGTTGCGTCTTTGAACTACAATTAACATTGTACGTGGATAATCACTTTTTGAGATAAAATGAGATGTTTAAAGTGATTTTCAAGCTTCATGGGGCCCTAAACACAAGATTTGAGAAATGGATAAACGTGAATGAAAATGGCCAATTTACTCACTCTGAGGCCTTAAAAAGTGTTCCTCCTCCACGGGAAGTGAATAAAATATCATTTGGAGGCCTTTATTGTTCAATCAAAAACGCCAGTTTTTTGGTGAAAGAGATAACCACCCCCCCTCACGACATGCTTCAGAAACGAAAAAAATGGTCCATTTTCAAATGTTGCGTCTTTGAACTACAATTCACATTTGTACGTGGATAATCACTTTTAGAGATAAAATTAGATGTTTGAAGTGATTTTCAAGCTTCCATGGGCCCTAAACACATTATTTGAGAAATGGGTAAAAGTGAATGAAAATGGCCAATTTACTCACTCTGAGGCCTAAAAAGTGTTTCTCTACCCCAGAAAGTGAATTAAATACCATTTGTAGGCCTTTATTGTTCAATCAAAAACGCCCAATTTTTGATGAAAGAGATAACCACCCCCCCTTACTACATGCTTCAGAAAGTAAAAAAATGGTCCGTTTTCAAATGTTGCCTCTTTGAACTACAATTCATATTTATACGTCTAAAATCACTTTTAAAGATAAAATGAGATGTTTAAAGTGATTTTCATGCTTCCAGGGGCCTTCAACACGTGATTTGAGGAATGGGTAAAAGTGAATGAAAATGGCCAATTTACTCACTCTGAGGCCTTAAAAATGTTTCTCCACCCCAGAAAGTGAATTAAATAACATTTGTAGGCCTTTATTGTTCAATCAAAAACGCCTGTTTTTTGGTGAAAGAGATAACCACCCCCCCTTACGACATGCTTCAGAAACAGAAAAAATGGTCCATTTTCAAATGTTGCGTCTTTGAACGACAATTCACATTTGTACGTGGATAATCACTTTTAGAGATAAAATTAGATGTTTAAAGTGATTTTCAAGCTTCCAGGGGCCCTAAACACAAGATTTGAGAAATGGGTAAAAGTGAATGAAAATGGCCAATTTACTCACTCTGAGGCCTTAAAAAGTGTTTCTCCTCCACGGGAAGTGAATTAAATAACATTTGGAGGCCTTTTTTGTTCAAGCGAAAACACCTGATTTTTGATGAAAGAGGTAACCACCCCCCCTTACGACATGCTTCTGAAACTAAAAAAATGGTTCATTTTCAAATGTTGCGTCTTTGAACTACAATTAACATTGTACGTGGATAATCACTTTTAGAGATAAAATGAGATGTTTAAAGTGATTTTCAAGCTTCCAGGGGCCCTAAACACAAGATTTGAGAAATGGGTAAACGTGAATGAAAATGGCCAATTTATTCACTCTGCGGCCTTAAAAAGTGTTTCTTCTCCACAGGAAGTGAATAAAATAACATTTGTAGGCCTTTATTGTTCAATCAAAAACGCCCAATTTTTGATGAAAGAGATAACCACCCCCCTTCCGACATGCTTCGGAAACTAAAAAAATGTTCCGTTTTCAAATGTTGCCTCTTTGAACTACAATTCACATTTGTACGTGGAAAATCACTTTTAAAGATAAAATGAGATGTTTAAAGTGATTTTCATGCTTCCAGGGGCCTTAAACACAAGATTTGAGGAATGGTTAAAAGTGAATGAAAATGGCCAATTTACTCATTCTGAGGCCTTAAAAAGTGTTTCTCCTCCACGGGAAGTGAATAAAATAACATTTGGAGGCCTTTATTGTTCAATCAAAAACGCCCGTATTTTGGTGAAAGAGATAACAACCCCCCCTTATGACATGCTTCAGAAACGAAAAAAATGGTCTATTTTCAAATGTTGCGTCTTTGAACGACAATTCACATTTGTACGTGGATAATCACTTTTAGAGATAAAATTAGATGTTTAGGGGGGCGTGGTTTGGACGCTGGGGAAGATGGCGGCTTAGCGCACTGCTCCTCCCGTGGTCGTGCTATCGGAAGCAGTTTAAGGAGTCAAAGTCAAGCCATGCAAGCGGAAAATGTCTGATTTGGCGATCGGAGTTCTATGCCTGACTCTGGTTCGAGTTTGAGACGCCTGGGCTGCCCTGTCGGTGAGTTCTTGCCGAGTCCCCTGGAGGCTGATCCCGAGCGAGACACGAGGCCGTAGGACCCTGCTGGCCACCGGATGGATGCTGACGCTGCCGATATCACTGCACTACTGGAAGGTCTGCCGTGGAGGGTCGTAAGGTCTACATGCAACAACAGGAGTGATGGGGACCCTTACAGGTTTGAATGAGGTGGCGCTTCCCTGACAGGAGAGGTAACACGGACACGCAAGATGGCGGCGACGGGAATCCTTGGAGTCCCGGTTTCGGAGCGCGAATCGACTTTACCGAGGATCAACTGAGGAAAGGTCAGTACGAGATCGCTGTTGGTGCATACAAGCGGGGAGCCCCTTGGGAGCTGTAGCTTTCACCACCAATGTGCTGGGTTGGCCGTGATTCACTGATGCATGAAAGGACATAAAATGGCGGCGGCAGGGTTCCCCGGAGCCCCTGCGCATTCTTGAGGCTGAGAGGATTACTGTGTTGAGGACGAGGTCAACGTGGATTACAGATGTAAACAAGATGGGCGAAGTAAGGCTGCACATGGCACATAAGAGTGCAATTATGATTCAGTCAGCTGCGCAGGTCTGCTCTCTCACGGAATAGCGATAGCGGTGGTGGATAGTGGGCTCCTTTGACGCGCGGACTTAGCGGCAGGATGCTGGGAGTTCACTTACGCGTGGAGCATGAATGGAGCATAAGGAGCATAACGGATACAAATGAGCATGGAATATGAATGTCGGCATAAGGAGCACGATGAACATGATAAGCACTAATGAGGCTGTGAGTACTGAGGATGCAGGGGGCTTCCTGATTGCACATGCACCGACTGTGTAGCTAATGCCTGAGTAGCACATGGAAGAAGTAAGCTAAACAGAGGCGTGATTGACTCGGATTTGTCGCAGGTTGCCGCTCCATCAGTGCGTTGGCTGGCCCCAAACGGGAGGCTGTTGTATGCTGTTGTATGCTGAGATATGCTCTAAGATTTTGGATTCCTACCCACACTGCTTCTGGGGAGAGAGACCGCATTGAAGGACCCTTACCGAGGTGAATGTCTTTGGGATTTGTAATTGAGCTTAGCAGCCTCTACGTGCGCTCACAAGATGGGGGACAAAGAAACAAACAAAGAAACAAAGAATCTGAAAAGACTCAAAGCGGAGCCACCTAATCCGATCTCACCGGTCAAGGGTAAAAAGGATGTGACGGACACGATGGACATAATACTAAATAGATTGGAAGAGGTGAGAGAGATTGCGAAGTCTACAAAAGAAGAAATCGTAGCAATTCGCAAAGACATCAGAGACACTAATGCCAGATTGACGGAGTCGGAATCGAGAATCAGCCGCCTCGAGGATTCAGAGACCAAGACGTGTAGCTCCTTGAAACACCTACATATTTCCACGGAGCAGATGTCAAGGAAGCTGTCGGAATTGGAAGACAGAAATCGGAGGGGGAACCTACGCATTTTTGGGATACCGGAGGGGTCAGAAGAAACGTACGGGTCCTGTGTCCCATTTTTGGAGACATGGTTCTCGCAGGCTACTAATCTTAACTTTCATCACCCACTGGAATTTGATAGAGCTCATAGAGTTCCGGGCAGGATCTTGCCGGGACAGAAGGGACCGCGACCATTGCGATACCAACATGTGGAACAAATACTATCATTTGTGCGCAAAAATAACCATGTGCTCTGGAAATCTAGTAAAGTGTACATATCACAGGACTACAGTAAAGAAACTGTCGACACGAGGAAGGCTTTTCTTGCTTTGCGACCACAGTTGAAGTCGCTGGGCCACCAATTTGGTTTTGTGGGTCCAGCAAAGTTCCGTGTCTTTATCAAAGGTTCTCCGCAGGTTTTCACGGATCCGTTGAAGCTCAGGCAATGTCTGGAGGGAGGCGATGAGCTACATATGGACACGTCAACGGCGGCCTCTACTTCATCATCTAGGCAGAACTCTCTGGTTCCATAGCAGATTATTATCCCGCTGTGTCATTTGTGGTCATGCACTGCTGGGTCCTGATGTTTTGTTGAACTGCTGCACTGCTGCAATGGTGGGTTCTATCCATGGAATAGAGGGGGAAGCAAGTCTTCTCTTCTGTGCTCTTGGGTGACTTGTGCTCTGTTCGAGTGTTGGTTACTAGCCATGAATCGTTCATATCTACTATTTGCTCATTGATCTGCCCGGATGTGCCTTTTTGTTAGAATGGGTTAGGGTCAGTGAGAGTGGGTATTTAAGACTGATAATGTTGATGTTGATAATGTTGATGTATGCTGATAATCCCAATTGGAGGTGATCTAGCGTCAGCTTTAATTGTCTAAGTTAGTTGTTGCCTGGATAGGCTCGGTTGCTTAATGGGCGCCCAGGTTTGAGCTGTTTAGATGTTGGGTTAATTCCCGAATTGCCTACACGAATGCGATTTGTGACCATGGGAGGAACACTAGTCTTTCCGTGTCACCATGCCTACTAGTTTATCTCGGGGTGGAGGGGTGGGGGAGGGTGGTCGGGAGGGTGAGGGGGAGGTGGGAGGATGGGAGAGGGAGAGTGGGGGGGGTGTGTGTTTGTTTTCTGTGTTAATTTTTATTTATGTTGTTGCCTATGTCATGTTCTAGCGCATACCAGGTCCATTTTATTGCCAATGCCTATGTAGATTACATTGCCGCGACCCTACTTATGTTTCTGTCATGTTCCAATGCACTCCAGACTCAGACTCTTTCTACTGCCAACGTCTACGCTGGGGTGGCTGTCATGATCCTGATAGTGTTTATGTCCAGTTGCAATGCATTCCAGGTCTAGTATCATTCTCCTGTTATTGCCCTTGCCGATTGTACTTCTATCTTCATGCCAGTGATGTGAGAGTTGGGGCGTTTTTGGCGAGAGTGAGGGAAGACCGAGTAAACACTTTTAAGAGTAGTTTGTTAACAATTCACCATGTTGGCTCTTGATTAGTTATGTCATTATCCGCTATTGATACTCCTATAGGCGTAACAAGAATGAATAACTTGAAAATACTCTCTCTCAACGTCAAGGGTCTCAATCAGCCAGTTAAGCGCCAGAAGATTCTGGAGTATTTACGTAGGCAAATGGGTGATATTGTGATGTTGCAGGAAACTAAACTTGAAGCTTCACAATTTCATACTCTCAGGAATAAATTCTTTGTTGAGGTCGCAGGGTCGGAGGCGATAGGAAAGAAAAATGGGGTCCTGACATTGATTGCAAAAAAATCTAACGTAGATTTGCTCTCCTTCGACTCGGACTCAAAAGGGCGATGGGTTACGACCAAGCTGACTAAAGACGACACTGAATTTTATGTGACAAATGTTTATGCCCCTAATACCTGCGACCTAACCTTTTGGTCTGATCTGGCTAAACAACTCGAGACTATCCCGGATTCAGCCATACACATTATGGCAGGAGACTTTAACCTGCCATTTGATCCTGTGCTGGACAGGGATTCCAGATGCTCCTTTCGTAGCAATAAATCTCATAAGGCCTTCACTAATCTGTGCACTCGATTCCAGCTGGTAGATACATGGAGGTTACAGAACCCTGATAGGAGGGACTATACCTTTTACTCTCCACCACATGATTCATTCTCCAGGATCGATTATCTATTTATAACAAAGAATGGCATTCCCAGAATGGAAGGAACATCTATAGAGCCAAGGGTCTTATCCGATCACTCCTGTATTTCCTTGTCCATCTCCAATGTTAAATCTTCTACTAGACAATCAATCTGGAGGTTTAATGAGGAGGTCCTTGATAAAGAACAACATAAGGTAGAGATAGAGTCCGCGATTAGTGAATATTTAGAACATAATGGTAGAGGGGATACTACTGATCTGATTCGTTGGGAGGCGCTAAAGAGTACAATAAGAGGGGTTGTTATTAAAATAAAATCTGTTATCAATAAGGAACACAATAAAGCTCTGGAGACTTTAGAAAGAGAAATTGCCGCGCTGGAGAAGAAACACCTGTCTGATAGGAAGGAGGACACAATGAATAAACTAGCAAATAAGAAGTATGAATATAACAAAATAGTCAGTGAGAGAGCAGGGATTTGGTTGACTAAGAGGAAGCAATTCAAACTCTGTGCGTCCAACAAGGCAGGGAAAAGCCTCGCGGCATACCTCAAATTTAAAGTACAAAAAAATACGATAATCTCCATCAAAGATCAGGGGGGAACAGCACACTCTGACCCGGTCAAGATAGCGGAAGTATTCAAACAATTTTATGAGCAACTTTATGCCAAGAACACGGAGGTAGTCGATTCCAAAATAGACGGTTACTTGGATGGCTGCAAGCTTCCCTCCCTATCCACTGTAGATCGTGATGGCCTTAACGGTCCCATCACACTCCAGGAAGTAGAGATGGGCATTAAATCGTTAAAATGCGGTAAGGCACCCGGACCGGACGGGTTCACCGCTAGATTTTACAAAAGCTTTTCCCCACTATTATCACGACCACTCTTACACCTATTCCAAGAAATCAGTACCTTGGGGGAAGTGAAGGGAACGTTGTCGGAGCCATCATTGCGGTACTGCCAAAACAAGGGAAAGATCCGGCGCTACCAAAGAATTATAGGCCTATCTCCCTCATTAATCTCGACTGTAAACTTCTAGCCATGATTTTGGCCAATCGGCTTCAAAAGGTCCTGCCCAAATTGATACATGCCTCACAGGCGGGGTTTTTAAAGCATAGACCGTCTAGCGATAATACCAGAATACTGGCGCATGTACTTGAAAGGGCAAGACTGTTATCTACACCCACTGTTGCAATCACGCTTGATGCCGAGAAGGCATTCGACAGGGTCGATTGGAACTATTTGAATGCAGTCCTAAATAAGTTCAACCTGGGTCAAACTTTTACAAAGATGGTGATGTCTCTATACTCCTGTCCCTCGGCGAGAGTTAGGGCTGGCGGATCATTTTCCTCCTCGTTTCACTTACACCAAGGCACCAGACAGGGCTGTCCTCTCTCACCCTCACTGTTTTTATTGGCCATTGAACCCTTTCTCTATCGATTGAGAAATAACGATGGTATTGCTGGTATCCCATTTGAAGACTGTATAATAAAGTTGACCGCATATGCGGATGATGTTTTAATAGTCTCAGAAAGGGCGGAAGAAGCTATACCGGCTCTCCTTTCTACCATTGACGATTTCTCCAGGGTGTCAGGATACAAGCTGAATAAAGATAAAACAGAGGTTAAATTGTTGAATAATTTGGGTAATAAAGAGATTATGGGGGACTCAGGTTTGACGTGGCAGCCAGGCTGCTTTAAATACTTGGGGTTGGAATTTGATAAGGACCTAGTCACAACTTTGGGGGTGAACGAAACCTTGATTCTGAAGAAAATATCTAAATTATTAGAGGGATGGTCCCCGAAATTCCTGTCATGGTGGGGCAGGGTGGAAACCCTAAAAATGATGGTGACACCATTGGTGAATTATCTGGCGAGCATGTTACCAATGACGTTCTCGGAAGCCTTCTTGACAAAGGTGGATGGGCTATTTGGTGGGTTCCTGTGGCAGGGGAAGAAACCCAGGATATCTATGAAGAAGCTACAGCTATCAAAAGGAAAAGGCGGCCTGGGTCTTCCTAGCTTTAGGAACTATCAGACGGCCTTTCTATGTAAGCAGGGGGCGCAGTGGCTGAGTGAGGACGCGGAATACACCCCGTTGTGGATTGCGATTGAAAAATCTCTGGTTGGTAATGCCCCCCTAATAGCATTACTTTCAATGGATCTATCCCATCTGCCCCACTCCAAATACATACTACTAAATACTAGAAGAGCGCTTCTGAGACTAGATCAGACTCATAAAGCAGGTTTGTTATGGAGGAAGTCTACTATGGTATCGTTATGGTATAATCCATCGTTTAAAATGGAAGGGAAGCCTCTGCAGTGGAGAGATTGGTCTAGGAAAGGCATTAACCTGGTGAAGGACTTATTTGAGGGAGGACATCCATTACCATTCTCCTCGCTTCAGGCCAGCCACAACCTGTCACCGATGGATTTTTATGACTTTTTGAAACTCAAGGTCGTTTTGTCTACTCGCTCCCTCAGCTCGAGCGACCCTTGGCTTAAGACCCAGGTTCCACGACTTATGAGGTCGGGTCACTTTGTCTCTAAAATCTATAAATTACTCCTCCCTGCCCCAAGGAAGGCATACAAGAAAAATGAATCCAAGTGGGAATCTGAGCCTAACTCTACTGGTTTGGTATTTGACTGGGACTTGATACATGCTGCTGCCCTAACGAATAAGATCTCCCCGATTCTGGCCCAAACCAAATATATGCTCTTTAACAGGACATACTGGACGCCAGAAAAACTCCATCGACTGCATCTGAGGGATAGCCCCCTATGTTGGAACTGTAATTCAGCGGTGGGTGACTTGGCTCATATGCTCTTTGGGTGCTCTGCGCTAGGACTGTTTTGGGGGAAAGTGTTTGACTGCATAGATCATATTTTTAAGATCAAATCTAAGAGGGAGTTTGTTTATGTTCTGTTGGGGGTGCTGGATCACGAGCTTCATAATGACAATGACCGTCAGTTGTTAGATATTCTGCTTACTCTAGCTTGCAAGGTGGTACTATGTAAATGGAAGAGCGCCTCTGAGGTCTCATTCAGGGTTTGGCAGGAATGGCTCTCGTTTCTAAGAGGAGCTGATAATCCAGCGCTACACTCATCCCCGTGGCGCGCTCCCAATAGGAGGCTCTGGAAATCCCTGGACAGTTCTTCGTTCTCATTTGACCCGCCCTGAGGGGAAGGGACAGAATTATGTCTACTAGGCTATAGAATACAGGGCGTGGCGGACTCTGAAGGTACCACATAGGATATAGGGCATTGGCTGATATGGCGCTCACTCACCATAGCGCAATCGGAGTCTGGGGGCCGATATGGGGTTCATGGCATATCTTAGTTTAATTCAATCTCATTTAATTAATTTCATTTCATTTATTTCATTTCATTTTATTTAATTCATTTAATTCATTTAGTCCCAGTTTCAGTATTTTCAATTTCAGTTTCACTACAAGTTCGTTCATGTTATTCGGATGTAAGGTCAGAATTATAGTCCTGATGTACGGATCTTATTACTATGTATATAGGAATATGAATCCATATATGTCTGTGTTGGGGGCGACTCCCCTATCGATTTGCCAGTTCTCAGGGGCTCGGGGATTGCATATGTCATTTATTGTCATTTATTGTATGTCCTTGTCATCTCTTTATTTCTTTCTCAATAAATAAGATTTGAAATAAAAAAAATAAAAAAATTAGATGTTTAAAGTGATTTTGAAGCTTCCAGGGGCCCTAAATACAAGATTTGAGAAATGGGTAAAAGTGAATGAAAATGGCCAATTTACTCACTCTGAGGCCTTAAAAAGTGTTTCTCCTCCACGGGATGTGAATTAAATAACATTTGGTGGCCTTTATTGTTCAAACGAAGATGCCTGATTTTTGATGAAAGCGGTAACCACCCCCCCTTACGACATGCTTCTGAAACTAAAAAAATGGTTCATTTTCAAATGTTGCGTCTTTGACCTACAATTAACATTGTAAGTGGATAATCACTTTTAGAGATAAAATGAGATGTTTAAAGTGATTTTCAAGCTTCCAGGGGCCCTAAACACAAGATTTGAGAAATGGGTAAACGTGAATGAAAATGGCCAATTTACTCACTCTGCGGCCTTAAAAAGTGTTTCTCCTCCACAGGAAGTGAATAAAATACCATTTGGAGGCCTTTATTGTTCAATCAAAAATGCCCATTTTTTGGTGAAAGAGATAACCACCCCCCCTTATGACATGCTTCAGAAACTAAAAAAATGGTCAGTTTCTAAATGTTGCCTCTTTGAACTACAATTCACATTTGTCTGTGGAAAATCACTTTTAAAGATAAAATGAGATGTTTAAAGGGATTTTCATGCTTCCAGGGGCCTTAAACACAAGATTTGAGGAATGGGTAAAAGTGAATGAAAATGGCCAATTTACTCGTTCTGAGGCCTTAAAAAGTGTTTCTCCTCCACGGGAAGTGAATTAAATAACATTTGTAGGCCTTTATTGTTCAAGCGAAAACGCCCGATTTTTGACGAAAGAGATAACCACCCCCCATTACGACATGCTTCTGAAACTAAAAAAAATGGTTCATTTTCAAATGTTGCGTCTTTGAACTACAATTAACATTGTACGTGGATAATCACTTTTAGAGATAAAATGAGATGTTTAAAGTGATTTTCAAGCTTCCAGGAGCCCTAAACACAAGATTTGAGGAATGGGTAAATGTGAATGAAAATGGCCAATGTATTCACTCTGAGGCCTTAAAAAGTTTTTCTCCACCCCAGCAAGTGAATTAAATAACATTTCTAGGCCTTTATTAATCAAGCGAAAACGCCCGATTTTTGACGAAAGAAATAACCACCCCCCCTTACGACATGCTTCTGAAACTAAAAAAATGGTCCGTTTTCAAATGTTGCCTCTTTGAACTACAATTCACATTTGTACGTGGAAAATCACTTTGAAAGATAAAAGGAGATGTTTATAGTGATTTTCATGCTTCCAGGGGCCTTAAACACGAGATTTGAGGAATGGGTAAAAGTGAATGAAAATGGACAATTTACTCACTTTGCGGCCTTAAAAAGTGTTTCTCCTCCACGGGAAGTGAATAAAAAACCATTTGGAGGCCTTTATTTTTCAAGCGAAAACGCCCGATTTTTGACGAAAGAGATAACCACCCCTCCTTCCGACATGCTTCTGAAACGGAAAAAATGGTCCATTTTCAAATGTTGCGTCTTTGAACGACAATTCACATTGGTATGTGGATAATCACTTTTAGAGATAAAATTAGATGGTTGAAGTGATTTTCAAGCTTCCAGGGGCCCTAAACACAAGATTTGAGAAATAGGTAAAAGTGAATGAAAATGGCCAATTTACTCACTCTGAGGCCTTAAAAAGTGTTTCTCCACCCCAGAAAGAGAATTAAATAACATTTGTAGGCCTTTATTGTTCAATCAAAAACGCCTGTTTTTTGGTGAAAGAGATAACCACCCCCCCTTACGACATGCTTCAGAAACGGAAAAAATGGTCCATTTTCAAATGTTGCGTCTTTGAATGACAATTCACATTTGTACGTGGTTAATCACTTTTAGAGCTGAAATTAGATGTTTAAAGTGATTTTCAAGCTTCCAGGGGCCCTAAACACAAGATTTGAGAAATGGGTAAAAGTGAATGAAAATGGCCAATTTACTCACTCTGAGGCCTTAAAAAGTGTTTCTCCTCCACGGGAAGTGAATTAAATAACATTTGGAGGCCTTTTTTGTTCAAGCGAAAACGCCTGATTTTTGATGAAAGAGATAACCACCCCCCCTAACGACATGCTTCTGAAACTAAAAAAATGGTTCATTTTCAAATGTTGCGTCTTTAAACTACAATTATTATTGTACGTGGATAATCACTTTTAGAGATAAAATGAGATGTTTAAAGTGATTTTCAAGCTTCCAGGGGCCCTAAACACAAGATTTGAGGAATGGGTAAATGTGAATGAAAATGGCCAATTTATTCACTCTGAGGCCTTAAAAAGTTTTTCTCCACCCCAGAAAGTGAATTAAATAACATTTGTAGGCCTTTATTGTTCAATCAAAAAAGCCCAATTTTTGATGAAAGAGATAACCACCCCCCCTTACGACATGCTTCAGAAACTAAAAAAATGGTCCGTTTTCAAATGTTGCCTCTTTGAACTACAATTCACATTTGTACGTGGAAAATCACTTTTAAAGATAAAATGAGATGTTTAAAGTGATTTTCATGCTTCCAGGGGCCTTAAAGACGAGATTTGTGGAATGGGTAAAAGTGAATGAAAATGGCCAATTGACTCACTCTGAGGCCTTAAAAAGTGTTTCTCCTCCACGGTAAGTGAATTAAATAACATCTGGAGGCCTTTATTGTTCAAGCGAAAACGCCTGATTTTTGATGAAAGAGATAACCACCCACCTTACGACATGCTTCAGAAACTAAAAAAATGGTTCATTTTCAAATGTTGCGTCTTTGAACTACAGTTAACATTGTACGTGGATAATTACTTTTAGAGATAAAATGAGATGTTTAAAGTGATTTTCAAGCTTCCAGGGGCCCTAAACACAATATTTGAGAAAGGGGTTAATGTGAATGAAAATGGCCAATTTACTCACTCTGAGGTCTTAAAAAGTGTTTCTCCTCCACGGGAAGTGAATTAAATAACATTTGGAGGCCTTTATTGTTCAATCAAAAATGCCTGTTTTTTGGTGAAAGAGATAACCACCCCCCTTACTACATGCTTCAGAAACGAAAAAAATGGTCCATTTTCAAATGTTGCGTCTTTGAACGACAATTCACATTTGTACGTGGATAATCACATTTAGAGATAAAATGAGATGTTTAAAGTGATTTTCAAGCTTCCAGGGGCCCTAAACACAAGATTTGAGAAATGGGTAAAAGTGAATGAAAATGGCCAATTTACTCACTCTGAGGCCTTAAAAAGTGTTTTTCCTCCACGGGAAGTGAATTAAATAACATTTGGAGGCCTTTATATTTCAAGCGAAAACGCCTGATTTTTGATGAAAGATATAACTACCCCTCCTTCCGACATGCTTCTGAAACTAAAAAAATGGTTCATTTTCAAATGTTGCGTCTTTGAACTAAAATTAACATTGTACGTGGATAATCACTTTTAGAGATAAAATGAGATGTTTAAAGTGATTTTCAAGCTTCCAGGGGCCCTAAACACAATATTTTAGAAATGGGTTAACGTGAATGAAAATGGCCAATTTACTCACTCTGAGGTCTTAAAAAGTGTTTCTCCTCCACGGGAAGTGAATTAAATAACATTTGGAGGCCTTTATTGTTCAATCAAAAATGCCTGTTTTTTGGTGAAAGAGATAACCACCCCCCCTTACTACATGCTTCAGAAACGAAAAAAATGGTCCATTTTCAAATGTTGCGTCTTTGAACGACAATTCACATTTGTACGTGGATAATCACATTTAGAGATAAAATTAGATGTTTAAAGTGATTTTCAAGCTTCCAGGGGCCCTAAACACAAGATTTGAGAAATGGGTAAAAGTGAATGAAAATGGCCAATTTACTCGCTCTGAGGCCTTAAAAAGTGTTTCTCCACCCCAGAAAGTGAATTAAATAACATTTGTAGGCCTTTATTGTTCAATCAAAACCGCCTGTTTTTTGGTGAAAGAGATAACCACCCCCCTTACGACATGCTTCAGAAACAGAAAAAATGGTCCATTTTCAAATGTTGCGTCTTTGAACGACAATTCACATTTGTACATGGATAATCACTTTTAGAGATAAAATTAGATGTTTAAAGTGATTTTCAAGCTTCCAGGGGCCCTAAACACAAGATTTGAGAAATGGGTAAAAGTGAATGAAAATGGCCAATTTACTCACTCTGAGGCCTTAAAAAGTGTTTCTCCTCCACGGGAAGTGAATTAAATAACATTTGGAGGCCTTTTTTGTTCAAGCGAAAACACCTGATTTTTGATGAAAGAGATAACCACCCCACCTTACGACATGCTTCTGAAACTAAAAAAAATGGTTCATTTTCAAATGTTGCGTCTTTGAACTACAAATAACATTGTACGTGGATAATCACTTTTAGAGATAAAATGAGATGTTTAAATTGATTTTCAAGCTTCCAGGGGCCCTAAACACAAGATTTGAGAAATGGGTAAAAGTGAATGAAAATGGCCTATTTACTCACTCTGAGGTCTTAAAAAGTGTTTCTCCTCCACGGGAAGTGAATTAAAAACCATTTGGAGGCCTTTATTGTTCAAGCGAAAACACCTGATTTTGATGAAAGAGATAACCACCCCCCCTTACGACATGCTTCAGAAACGAAAAAAATGGTCCATTTTCAAATGTTGCGTCTTTGAACGACAATTCACATTTGTACGTGGATAATCTCTTTTAGAGATAAAATTAGATGTTTGAAGTGATTGTCAAGCTTCCATGGGCCCTAAACACAATATTTGAGAAATGGGTAAATGTGAATGAAAATGGCCAATTTACTCACTCTGCGGCCTTAAAAAGTGTTTCTCCTCCACAGAAAGTGAATAAAATACCATTTGAAGGCCTTTATTGTTCAATCAAAAACGCCTGATTTTTGATGAAAGAGATAACCACCCCCCCCTTACGACATGCTTCTGAAACTAAAAAAATGGTTCATTTTCAAATGTTGCGTCTTTGAACTACAATTAACATTGTACGTGGATAATCACTTTTAGAGATAAAATGAGATGTTTAAAGTGATTTTCAAGCTTCCAGGGGCCCTAAACACAAGATTTGAGAAATGGGTAAACGTGAATGAAAATGGCCAATTTACTCACTCTGCGGCCTTAAAAAGTGTTTCTCCTCCACAGGAAGTGAATAAAATAACATTTGTAGGCCTTTATTGTTCAATCAAAAACGCCCGATTTTTGATGAAAGAGATAACCACCCCCCTTCCGACATGCTTCGGAAACTAAAAAAAATTTCCGTTTTCAAATGTTGCCTCTTTGAACTACAATTCACATTTGTACGTAGAAAATCACTTTTAGAGATAAAATGAGATGTTTCAAGTGATTTTCAAGCTTCCAGGGGCCCTAAACACAAGATTTGAGAAATGGGTAAACGTGAATGAAAATGGCCAATTTACTCACTCTGCGGCCTTAAAAAGTGTTTCTCCTCCACGGGAAGTGAATAAAATAACATTTGGAGGCCTTTATTGTTCAATCAAAAACGCCCGTATTTTGGTGAAAGAGATAACCACCCCCCCTTACGACATGCTTCAGAAACGAAAAAAATGGTCCATTTTCAAATGTTGCGTCTTTGAACGACAATTCACATTTGTACGTGGATAATCACTTTTAGAGATAAAATTAGATGTTTGAAGTGATTTTGAAGCTTCCAGGGGCCCTAAACAGAAGATTTGAGAAATGGGTAAAAGTGAATGAAAATGGCCAATTTACTCACTCTGAGGCCTTAAAAAGTGTTTCTCCTCCACGGGAAGTGAATTAAATAACATTTGGTGGCCTTTATTGTTCAAACGAAGATGCCTGATTTTTGATGAAAGCGATAACCACCCCCCCTTACGACACGGGAAGTGAATTAACCCCTTCAGTGCCACACCCTTTCCCCCTCCTGTGCCGGGCGTTGCATTAGTGGGTGGGGTTCATGACGAGATAGTCTCGTCATGGGCACAGCGCAACTGTGCTCCATGATGAGACTATCTCGTCATGGGCACTGAGGAGGTTAAATAACATTTGTAGGCCTTTATTGTTCAAGCGAAAACGCCCGATTTTTGACGAAAGAGATAACCACCCCCCATTACGACATGCTTCTGAAACTAAAAAAAATGGTTCATTTTCAAATGTTGCGTCTTTGAACTACAATTAACATTGTAAGTGGATAATCACTTTTAGAGATAAAATGAGATGTTTAAAGTGATTTTCAAGCTTCCAGGGGCCCTAAACACAAGATTTGAGAAATGGGTAAACGTGAATGAAAATGGCCAATTTACTCACTCTGCTGCCTTAAAAAGTGTTTCTCCTCCACAGGAAGTGAATAAAATAACATTTGGAGGCCTTTATTGTTCAATCAAAAATGCCCATTTTTTGTTGAAAGAGATAACCACCCCCCTTACGACATGCTTCAGAAACTAAAATAATGGTCTGTTTTCAAATGTTGCCTCTTTGAACTACAATTCACATTTGTACGTGTAAAATCACTTTGAAAGATAAAAGGAGATGTTTATAGTGATTTTCATGCTTCCAGGGGCCTTAAACACGAGATTTGAGGAATGGGTAAAAGTGAATGAAAATGGACAATTTACTCACTCTGCGGCCTTAAAAAGTGTTTCTCCTCCACGGGAAGTGAATAAAAAACCATTTGGAGGCCTTTATTTTTCAAGCGAAAATGCCCGATTTTTGACGAAAGAGATAACCACCCCCCCTTACGACATGCTTCAGAAACGGAAAAAATGGTCCATTTTCAAATGTTGCGTCTTTGAACGACAATTCACATTTGTATGTGGATACCCACTTTAAGAGATAAAATTAGATGGTTGAAGTGATTTTCAAGCTTCCAGGGCCCCTAAACACAAGATTTGAGAAATAGGTAAAAGTGAATGAAAATGGCCAATTTACTCACTCTGAGGCCTTAAAAAGTGTTTCTCCACCCCAGAAAGAGAACTAAATAACATTTGTAGGCCTTTATTGTTCAATCAAAAACGCCTGTTTTTTGGTGAAAGAGATAACCACCCCCCTTACGACATGCTTCAGAAACGGAAAAAATGGTCCATTTTCAAATGTTGCGTCTTTGAATGACAATTCACATTTGTACGTGGATAATCACTTTTAGAGATAAAATTAGATGTTTAAAGTGATTTTCAAGCTTCCAGGGGCTTTAAACACGAGATTTGAGGAATGGGTAAAAGTGAATGAAAATGGCCAATTTACTCACCCTGCGGCCTTAAAAAGTGTTTCTCCTCCACGGGAAGTGAATAAAATAACATTTGGAGGCCTTTATTGTTCAATCAAAAACGCCTGTTTTTTGGTGAAAGAGATAACCACCCCCCCTTACGACATGCTTCTGAAACTAAAAAAAATGGTTCATTTTCAAATGTTGCGTCTTTAAACTACAATTATTATTGTACGTGGATAATCACTTTTAGAGATAAAATTAGATGGTTGAAGTGATTTTCAAGCTTCCAGGGGCCCTAAACACAAGATTTGAGAAATGGGTAAAAGTGAATGAAAATGGCCAATTTACTCACTCTGAGGCCTTAAAAAGTGTTTCTCCTCCACGGGAAGTGAATTAAATAACATTTGGAGGCCTTTTTTGTTCAAGCGAAAACGCCTGATTTTTGATGAAAGAGATAACCACCCCCCCTTACGACATGCTTCTGAAACTAAAAAAAATGGTTCATTTTCAAATGTTGCGTCTTTAAACTACAATTATTATTGTACGTGGATAATCCCTTTTAGAGATAAAATTAGATGGTTGAAGTGATTTTCAAGCTTCCAGGGGCCCTAAACACAAGATTTGAGAAATAGGTAAAAGTGAATGAAAATGGCCAATTTACTCACTCTGAGGCCTTAAAAAGTGTTTCTCCACCCCAGAAAGAGAATTAAATAACATTTGTAGGCCTTTATTGTTCAATCAAAAACGCCTGTTTTTTGGTGAAAGAGATAACCACCCCCCCCCTTACGACATGCTTCAGAAACAGAAAAAATGGTCCATTTTCAAATGTTGCGTCTTTGAATGACAATTCACATTTGTACGTGGATAATCACTTTTAGAGATAAAATTAGATGTTTAAAGTGATTTTCAAGCTTCCAGGGGCCCTAAACACAAGATTTGAGAAATGGGTAAAAGTGAATGAAAATGGCCAATTTACTCACTCTGAGGCCTTAAAAAGTGTTTCTCCTCCACGGGAAGTGAATTAAATAACATTTGGAGGCCTTTTTTGTTCAATCAAAAACGCCCGTTTTTTGGTGAAAGAGATAACCACCCCCACTTACGACATGCTTCTGAAACTAAAAAAATGATTCATTTTCAAATGTTGCCTCTTTGAACTACAATTCACATTTGTACGTGGAAAATCACTTTTAAAGATAAAATGAGATGTTTAAAGTGATTTTCATGCTTCCAGGGGCCTTAAACACGAGATTTGAGGAATGGGTAATAGTGAATGAAAATGGCCAATTTACTCACCCTGCGGCCTTAAAAAGTGTTTCTCCTCCACGGGAAGTGAATAAAATAACATTTGGAGGCCTTTATTGTTCAATCAAAAACGCCTGTTTTTTGGTGAAAGAGATAACCACCCCCCCTTATGACATGCTTCTGAAACTAAAAAAACTGGTTCATTTTCAAATGTTGCGTCTTTGAACTACAATTAGCATTGTATGTGGATAATCACTTTTAGAGATAAAATGAGATGTTTAAAGTGATTTTCAAGCTTCCAGGGGCCCTAAACACAAGATTTGAGGAATGGGTAAATGTGAATGAAAATGGCCAATTTATTCACTCTGAGGCCTTAAAAAGTTTTTCTCCACCCCAGGAAGTGAATTAAATAACATTTGTAGGCCTTTATTGTTCAATCAAAAAAGCCCAATTTTCGATGAAAGAGATAACCACCCCCCCTTACGACATGCTTCAGAAACTAAAAAAATGGTCCGTTTTCAAATGTTGCCTCTTTGAACTACAATTCACATTTGTATGTGGAAAATCACTTTTAAAGATAAAATGAGATGTTTAAAGTGATTTTCATGCTTCCAGGGGCCTTAAAGACGAGATTTGTGGAATGGGTAAAAGTGAATGAAAATGGCCAATTTACTCACTCTGAGGCCTTAAAAAGTGTTTCTCCTTAACTGCAAGTGAATTAAATAACATCTGGAGGCCTTTATTGTTCAATCAAAAACGCCTGTTTTTTGGTGAAAGAGATAACCACCCCCCCCCTTACGACATGCTTCAGAAACAGAAAAAATGGTCCATTTTCAAATGTTGCGTCTTTGAATGACAATTCACATTTGTACGTGGATAATCACTTTTAGAGATAAAATTAGATGTTTAAAGTGATTTTCAAGCTTCCAGGGGCCCTAAACACAAGATTTGAGAAATGGGTAAAAGTGAATGAAAATGGCCAATTTACTCACTCTGAGGCCTTAAAAAGTGTTTCTCCTCCACGGGAAGTGAATTAAATAACATTTGGAGGCCTTTTTTGTTCAATCAAAAACGCCCGTTTTTTGGTGAAAGAGATAACCACCCCCACTTACGACATGCTTCTGAAACTAAAAAAATGATTCATTTTCAAATGTTGCCTCTTTGAACTACAATTCACATTTGTACGTGGAAAATCACTTTTAAAGATAAAATGAGATGTTTAAAGTGATTTTCATGCTTCCAGGGGCCTTAAACACGAGATTTGAGGAATGGGTAATAGTGAATGAAAATGGCCAATTTACTCACCCTGCGGCCTTAAAAAGTGTTTCTCCTCCACGGGAAGTGAATAAAATAACATTTGGAGGCCTTTATTGTTCAATCAAAAACGCCTGTTTTTTGGTGAAAGAGATAACCACCCCCCCTTATGACATGCTTCTGAAACTAAAAAAACTGGTTCATTTTCAAATGTTGCGTCTTTGAACTACAATTAGCATTGTATGTGGATAATCACTTTTAGAGATAAAATGAGATGTTTAAAGTGATTTTCAAGCTTCCAGGGGCCCTAAACACAAGATTTGAGGAATGGGTAAATGTGAATGAAAATGGCCAATTTATTCACTCTGAGGCCTTAAAAAGTTTTTCTCCACCCCAGGAAGTGAATTAAATAACATTTGTAGGCCTTTATTGTTCAATCAAAAAAGCCCAATTTTCGATGAAAGAGATAACCACCCCCCCTTACGACATGCTTCAGAAACTAAAAAAATGGTCCGTTTTCAAATGTTGCCTCTTTGAACTACAATTCACATTTGTATGTGGAAAATCACTTTTAAAGATAAAATGAGATGTTTAAAGTGATTTTCATGCTTCCAGGGGCCTTAAAGACGAGATTTGTGGAATGGGTAAAAGTGAATGAAAATGGCCAATTTACTCACTCTGAGGCCTTAAAAAGTGTTTCTCCTTAACTGCAAGTGAATTAAATAACATCTGGAGGCCTTTATTGTTCAAGCGAAAACGCCTGATTTTTGATGAAAGAGATACCCACCCCCCTTACGACATGCTACTGAAACTAAAAAAATGGTTCATTTTCAAATGTTGCGTCTTTGAACTACAATTAACATTGTACGTGGATAATCACTTTTAGAGATAAAATGAGATGTTTAAAGTGATTTTCAAGCTTCCAGGGGCCCTAAACACAATATTTGAGAAATGGGTTAACGTGAATGAAAATGGCCAATTTACTCACTCTGAGGTCTTAAAAAGTGTTTCTCCTCCACGGGAAGTGAATTAAATAACATTTGGAGGCCTTTATTGTTCAATCAAAAATGCCTGTTTTTTGGTGAAAGAGATAACCACCCCCCCTTACTACATGCTTCAGAAACGAAAAAAATGGTCCATTTTCAAATGTTGCGTCTTTGAACGACAATTCACATTTGTACGTGGATAATCACATTTAGAGATAAAATTAGATGTTTAAAGTGATTTTGAAGCTTCCAGGGGCCCTAAACACAAGATTTGAGAAATGGGTAAAAGTGAATGAAAATGGCCAATTTACTCACTCTGAGGCCTTAAAAAGTGTTTTTCCTCCACGGGAAGTGAATTAAATAACATTTGGAGGCCTTTATTGTTCAAGCGAAAACGCCTGATTTTTGATGAAAGATATAACCACCCCTCCTTCCGACATGCTTCTGAAACTAAAAAAAAGGTTCATTTTCAAATGTTGCGTCTTTGAACTACAATTAACATTGTACGTGGATAATCACTTTTAGAGATAAAATGAGATGTTTAAAGTGATTTTCAAGCTTGCAGGGGCCCTAAACACAAGATTTGAGAAATGGGTAAAAGTGAATGAAAATGGCCAATTTACTCACTCTGAGGCCTTAAAAAGTGTTTCTCCTCCACGGGAAGTGCATTAAATAACATTTGGAGGCCTTTTTTGTTCAAGCGAAAACGCCTGATTTTTGATGAAAGAGATAACCACCCCCCTTACGACATGCTTCAGAAACGAAAAAAATGTGTCCATTTTCGAATGTTGCGTCTTTGAACGACAATTCACATTTGTACGTGGATAATCACTTTTAGAGATACAATTAGATGTTTAAAGTGATTTTCAAGCTTCCAGGGGCCCTAAACACAAGATTTGAGAAATGGTAAACGTGAATGAAAATGGCCAATTTACTCACTCTGCGGCCTTAAAAAGTGTTTCTCCTCCACGGGAAGTGAATAAAATAACATTTGGAGGCCTTTATTGTTCAATCAAAAACACCTGTTTTTTGGTGAAAGAGATAACCACCCCCCCTTACGACATGCTTCAGAAACGGAAAAAATGGTCCATATACAAATGTTGCGTCTTTGAACGACAATTCACATTTGTATGTGGATAATCACTTTTAGAGATAAAATTAGATGGTTGAAGTGATTTTCAAGCTTCCAGGGGCCCTAAACACAAGATTTGAGAAATAGGTAAAAGTGAATGAAAATGGCCAATTTTCTCACTCTGAGGCCTTAAAAAGTGTTTCTCCACCCCAGAAAGAGAATTAAATAACATTTGTAGGCCTTTATTGTTCAATCAAAAACGCCTGTTTTTTGGTGAAAGAGATAACCACCCCCCCTTACGCCATGCTTCAGAAACGGAAAAAATGGTCCATTTTCAAATGTTGCGTCTTTGAATGACAATTCACATTTGTACGTGGATAATCACTTTTAGAGATAAAATTAGATGTTTAAAGTGATTTTCAAGCTTCCAGGGGCCCTAAACACAAGATTTGAGAAATGGGTAAAAGTGAATGAAAATGGCCAATTTACGCACTCTAAGGCCTTAAAAAGTGTTTCTCCTCCACGGGAAGTGAATTAAATAACATTTGGAGGCCTTTTTTGTTCAAGCGAAAACGCCTGATTTTTGATGAAAGAGATAACCACCCCCCTTACGACATGCTTCTGAAACTAAAAAAAAATGGTTCATTTTCAAATGTTACGTCTTTAAACTACAATTATTATTGTACGTGGATAATCACTTTT
Source organism: Triturus cristatus (assembly GCF_964204655.1). Taxonomy (NCBI): domain Eukaryota; kingdom Metazoa; phylum Chordata; class Amphibia; order Caudata; family Salamandridae; genus Triturus; species Triturus cristatus. The sequence continues at coordinate 937,474,139 of NC_140591.1, read as the reverse complement.
AGAGATAAAATGAGATGTTTAAAGTGATTTTCAAGCTTCCAGGGGCCCTAAACACAAGATTTGAGAAATGGGTAAACGTGAATGAAAATGGCCAATTTACTCACTCTGAGGCCTTAAAAAGTGTTTCTCCACCCCAGAAAGAGAACTAAATAACATTTGTAGGCCTTTATTGTTCAATCAAAAACGCCTGTTTTTTGGTGAAATAGATAACCACCCCCACTTATGACATGCTTCTGAAACTAAAAAAATGATTCATTTTCAAATGTTGCCTCTTTGAACTACAATTCACATTTGTACGTGGAAAATCACTTTTAAAGATAAAATGAGATGTTTAACCCCTTCAGTGCCCGCCCCTTTCCCCGCCCAGTGCCGGCCGTTGCATTAGCGGGCGGGGTCTATGACGAGCTGGACTCGTCATGGGCACAGCGCCACCGCGGCCCATGACGAGTCCAGCTCGTCATGGGCACTGAAGGGGTTAAAGTGATTTTCATGCTTCCAGGGGCCTTAAACACGAGATTTGAGGAATGGGTAAAAATGAATGAAAATGGCCAATTTACTCACCCTGCGGCCTTAAAAAGTGTTTCTCCTCCACGGGAAGTGAATAAAATAACATTTGGAGGCCTTTATTGTTCAATCAAAAACACTTGTTTTTTGGTGAAAGAGATAACCACCCCCCCTTATGACATGCTTCTGAAACTAAAAAAACTGGTTCATTTTCAAATGTTGCGTCTTTGAACTACAATTAACATTGTATGTGGATAATCACTTTTAGAGATAAAATGAGATGTTTAAAGTGATTTTCAAGCTTCCAGGGGCCCTAAACACGAGATTTGAGGAATGGGTAAAAGTGAATGAAAATGGCCAATTTACTCACTCTGAGGACTTAAAAAGTGTTTCTCCACCCCAGAAAGAGAATTAAATAACATTTGTAGGCCTTTATTGTTCAATCAAAAACGCCTGTTTTTTGGTGAAAGAGATAACCACCCCCCCCTTACGACATGCTTCAGAAACGGAAAAAATGGTCCATTTTCAAATGTTGCGTCTTTGAATGACAATTCACATTTGTACGTGGATAATCACTTTTAGAGATAAAATTAGATGTTTAAAGTGATTTTCAAGCTTCCAGGGGCCCTAAACACAAGATTTGAGAAATGGGTAAAAGTGAATGAAAATGGCCAATTTACTCACTCTGAGGCCTTAAAAAGTGTTTTTCCTCCACGGGAAGTGAATTAAATAAAATTTGGAGGCCTTTATATTTCAAGCGAAAACGCCTGATTTTTGATGAAAGATATAACCACCCCTCCTTCCGACATGCTTCTGAAACTAAAAAAATGGTTCATTTTCAAATGTTGCGTCTTTGAACTACAATTAACATTGTACGTGGATAATCACTTTTAGAGATAAAATGAGATGTTTAAAGTGATTTTCAAGCTTGCAGGGGCCCTAAACACAAGATTTGAGAAATGGGTAAAAGTGAATGAAAATGGCCAATTTACTCACTCTGGGGTCTTAAAAAGTGTTTCTCCTCCACGGGAAGTGAATTAAATAACATTTGGAGGTCTTTATTGTTCAAGCGAAAACACCTGAATTTTGATGAAAGAGATAACCACCCCCCCTTACAACATGCTTCAGAAACGAAAAAAATGGTCCATTTTCAAATGTTGCATCTTTGAACGACGATTCACATTTGTACGTGGATAATCTCTTTTAGAGATAAATTAGATGTTTGAAGTGATTTTCAAGCTTCCATGGGCCCTAAACACAAGATTTGAGAAATGGGTAAAAGTGAATGAAAATGGCCAATTTACTCACTCTGAGGCCTTAAAAAGTGTTTCTCCACCCCAGAAAGTGAATTAAATAACATTTGTAGGCCTTTATTGTTCAATCAAAAACGCCCAATTTTTGATGAAACAGATAACCACCCCCCCTTACGACATGCTTCAGAAACTAAAAAAATGGTCCGTTTTCAAATGTTGCCTCTTTGAACTACAATTCACATTTGTACGTGGAAAATCACTTTTAAAGATAAAATGAGATGTTTAAAGTGATTTTCAAGCTTCCAGGGGCCCTAAACACAAGATTTGAGAAATGGGTAAAAGTGAATGAAAATGGCCAATTTACTCACTCTGCGGCCTTAAAAAGTGTTTCTCCTCCACGGGAAAAGAATAAAATAACATTTGGATGCCTTTATTGTTCCATCAAAAAGGCCTTCTTTTTGGTGAAAGAGATAACCACCCCCCCTTACGACATGCTTCAGAAACTAAAAAAATGGTCCGTTTTCAAATGTTGCCTCTTTGAACTACAATTCACATTTGTACGTGGAAAATCACTTTTAAAGATAAAATGAGATGTTTAAAGTGATTTTCAAGCTTCCAGGGGCCCTAAACACAAGATTTGAGAAATGGGTAAAAGTGAATGAAAATGGCCAATTTACTCACTCTGCGGCCTTAAAAAGTGTTTCTCCTCCACGGGAAAAGAATAAAATAACATTTGGATGCCTTTATTGTTCCATCAAAAAGGCCTTCTTTTTGGTGAAAGAGATAACCACCCCCACTTATGACATGCTTCTGAAACTAAAAAAATGATTCATTTTCAAATGTTGCCTCTTTGAACTACAATTCACATTTGTACGTGGAAAATCACTTTTAAAGATAAAATGAGATGTTTAAAGTGATTTTCATGCTTCCAGGGGCCTTAAACACGAGATTTGAGGAATGGGTAAAAGTGAATGAAAATGGCCAATTTACTCACCCTGCGGCCTTAAAAAGTGTTTCTCCTCCACGGGAAGTGAATAAAATAACATTTGGAGGCCTTTATTGTTCAATCAAAAACACTTGTTTTTTGGTGAAAGAGATAACCACCCCCCCTTATGACATGCTTCTGAAACTAAAAAAACTGGTTCATTTTCAAATGTTGCGTCTTTGAACTACAATTAACATTGTATGTGGATAATCACTTTTAGAGATAAAATGAGATGTTTAAAGTGATTTTCAAGCTTCCAGGGGCCCTAAACACGAGATATGAGGAATGGGTAAAAGTGAATGAAAATGGCCAATTTACTCACTCTGAGGACTTAAAAAGTGTTTCTCCACCCCAGAAAGAGAATTAAATAACATTTGTAGGCCTTTATTGTTCAATCAAAAACGCCTGTTTTTTGGTGAAAGAGATAACCACCCCCCCCTTACGACATGCTTCAGAAACGGAAAAAATGGTCCATTTTCAAATGTTGCGTCTTTGAATGACAATTCACATTTGTACGTGGATAATCACTTTTAGAGATAAAATTAGATGTTTAAAGTGATTTTCAAGCTTCCAGGGGCCCTAAACACAAGATTTGAGAAATGGGTAAAAGTGAATGAAAATGGCCAATTTACTCACTCTGAGGCCTTAAAAAGTGTTTTTCCTCCACGGGAAGTGAATTAAATAAAATTTGGAGGCCTTTATATTTCAAGCGAAAACGCCTGATTTTTGATGAAAGATATAACCACCCCTCCTTCCGACATGCTTCTGAAACTAAAAAAATGGTTCATTTTCAAATGTTGCGTCTTTGAACTACAATTAACATTGTACGTGGATAATCACTTTTAGAGATAAAATGAGATGTTTAAAGTGATTTTCAAGCTTGCAGGGGCCCTAAACACAAGATTTGAGAAATGGGTAAAAGTGAATGAAAATGGCCAATTTACTCACTCTGGGGTCTTAAAAAGTGTTTCTCCTCCACGGGAAGTGAATTAAATAACATTTGGAGGTCTTTATTGTTCAAGCGAAAACACCTGAATTTTGATGAAAGAGATAACCACCCCCCCTTACAACATGCTTCAGAAACGAAAAAAATGGTCCATTTTCAAATGTTGCGTCTTTGAACGACGATTCACATTTGTACGTGGATAATCTCTTTTAGAGATAAATTAGATGTTTGAAGTGATTTTCAAGCTTCCATGGGCCCTAAACACAAGATTTGAGAAATGGGTAAAAGTGAATGAAAATGGCCAATTTACTCACTCTGAGGCCTTAAAAAGTGTTTCTCCACCCCAGAAAGTGAATTAAATAACATTTGTAGGCCTTTATTGTTCAATCAAAAACGCCCAATTTTTGATGAAACAGATAACCACCCCCCCTTACGACATGCTTCAGAAACTAAAAAAATGGTCCGTTTTCAAATGTTGCCTCTTTGAACTACAATTCACATTTGTACGTGGAAAATCACTTTTAAAGATAAAATGAGATGTTTAAAGTGATTTTCAAGCTTCCAGGGGCCCTAAACACAAGATTTGAGAAATGGGTAAAAGTGAATGAAAATGGCCAATTTACTCACTCTGCGGCCTTAAAAAGTGTTTCTCCTCCACGGGAAAAGAATAAAATAACATTTGGATGCCTTTATTGTTCCATCAAAAAGGCCTTCTTTTTGGTGAAAGAGATAACCACCCCCCCTTACGACATGCTTCAGAAACGAATAAAATGGTCCATTTTCAAATGTTGCGTCTTTGAACGACAATTCACATTTGTACGTGGATAATCCCATTTAGACAAGAAATTAGATGTTTAAAGTGATTTTCAAGCTTCCAGGGGCCCGAAACACAAGATTTGAGAAATGGGTAAAAGTGAATGAAAATGGCCAATTTACTCACTCTGAGGCCTTAAAAAGTGTTTCTCCTCCACAGGAAGTGAATTAAATAACATTTGGAGGCCTTTATTGTTCAATCGAAAACGCCTGATTTTTGATGAAAGATATAACCACCCCTCCTTCCGACATGCTTCTGAAACTAAAAAAATGGTTCATTTTCAAATGTTGCGTCTTTGAACTACAATTAACATTGTACGTGGATAATCACTTTTTGAGATAAAATGAGATGTTTAAAGTGATTTTCAAGCTTCCAGGGGCCCTAAACACAAGATTTGAGAAATGGATAAACGTGAATGAAAATGGCCAATTTACTCACTCTGAGGCCTTAAAAAGTGTTTCTCCTCCACGGGAAGTGAATAAAATATCATTTGCAGGCCTTTATTGTTCAATCAAAAACGCCCGTTTTTTGGTGAAAGAGATAACCACCCCCCCTCACGACATGCTTCAGAAACGAAAAAAATGGTCCATTTTCAAATGTTGCGTCTTTGAACTACAATTCACATTTGTACGAGGATAATCACTTTTAGAGATAAAATTAGATGTTTGAAGTGATTTTCAAGCTTCCATGGGCCCTAAACACAATATTTGAGAAATGGGTAAAAGTGAATGAAAATGGCCAATTTACTCACTCTGAGGCCTTAAAAAGTGTTTCTCCACCCCAGAAAGTGAATTAAATAACATTTGTAGGCCTTTATTGTTCAATCAAAAACGCCCAATTTTTGATGAAAGAGATAACCACCCCCCCTTACGACATGCTTCAGAAACTAAAAAAATGGTCCGTTTTCAAATGTTGCCTCTTTGAACTACAATTCACATTTGTACGTGTAAAATCACTTTTAAAGATAAAATGAGATGTTTAAAGTGATTTTCATGCTTCCAAGGGCCTTCAACACGTGATTTGAGGAATGGGTAAAAGTGAATGAAAATGGCCAATTTACTCACTCTGCGGCCTTAAAAAGTGTTTCTCCTCCACGGGAAGTGAATAAAAGAACATTTGGAGGCCTTTATTGTTCAATCAAAAACGCCCGTATTTTGGTGAAAGAGATAACCACCCCCCCTTACGACATGCTTCAGAAACGAAAAAAATGGTCCATTTTCAAATGTTGCGTCTTTGAACGACAATTCACATTTGTACGTGGATAATCACTTTTAGAGATAAAATTAGATGTTTAAAGTGATTTTGAAGCTTCCAGGGGCCCTAAACACAAGATTTGAGAAATGGGTAAAAGTGAATGAAAATGGCCAATTTACTCACTCTGAGGCCTTAAAAAGTGTTTCTCCTCCACGGGAAGTGAATTAAATAACATTTGGTGGCCTTTATTGTTCAAACGAAGATGCCTGATTTTTGATGAAAGCGATAACCACCCCCCTTACGACATGCTTCTGAAACTAAAAAAATGGTTCATTTTCAAATGTTGCGTCTTTGACCTACAATTAACATTGTAAGTGGATAATCACTTTTAGAGATAAAATGAGATGTTTAAAGTGATTTTCAAGCTTCCAGGGGCCCTAAACACAAGATTTGAGAAATGGGTAAACGTGAATGAAAATGGCCAATTTACTCACTCTGCGGCCTTAAAAAGTGTTTCTCCTCCACAGGAAGTGAATAAAATAACATTTGGAGGCCTTTATTGTTCAATCAAAAATGCCCATTTTTTGGTGAAAGAGATAACCACCCCCCCTTACGACATGCTTCAGAAACTAAAAAAATGGTCCGTTTCTAAATGTTGCCTCTTTGAACTACAATTCACATTTGTCTGTGGAAAATCACTTTTAAAGATAAAATGAGATGTTTAAAGGGATTTTCATGCTTCCAGGGGCCTTAAACACAAGATTTGAGGAACGGGTAAAAGTGAATGAAAATGGCCAATTTACTCGTTCTGAGGCCTTAAAAAGTGTTTCTCTTGCACGGGAAGTGAATTAACCCCTTCAGTGCCGCACCCTTTCCCCCTCCTGTGCCGGGCGTTGCATTAGTGGGTGGGGTTCATGATGAGATAGTCTCGTCATGGGCACAGCGCAACCGTGCTCCATGACGAGACTATCTCGTCATGGGCACTGAAGAGGTTAAATAACATTTGTAGGCCTTTATTGTTCAAGCGAAAACGCCCGATTTTTGACGAAAGAGATAACCACCCCCCATTACGACATGCTTCTGAAACTAAAAAAAATGGTTCATTTTCAAATGTTGCGTCTTTGAACTACAATTAACATTGTAAGTGGATAATCACTTTTAGAGATAAAATGAGATGTTTAAAGTGATTTTCAAGCTTCCAGGGGCCCTAAACACAAGATTTGAGAAATGGGTAAACGTGAATGAAAATGGCCAATTTACTCACTCTGCGGCCTTAAAAAGTGTTTCTCCTCCACAGGAAGTGAATAAAATAACATTTGGAGGCCTTTATTGTTCAATCAAAAATGCCCATTTTTTGTTGAAAGAGATAACCACCCCCCTTACGACATGCTTCAGAAACTAAAATAATGGTCCGTTTTCAAATGTTGCCTCTTTGAACTACAATTCACATTTGTACTTGGGAAATCACTTTGAAAGATAAAAGGAGATGTTTATAGTGATTTTCATGCTTCCAGGGGCCTTAAACACGAGATTTGAGGAATGGGTAAAAGTGAATGAAAATGGCCAATTTACTCATTCTGAGGCCTTAAAAAGTGTTTCTCCTCCACGGGAAGTGAATAAAATAACATTTGGAGGCCTTTATTGTTCAATCAAAAACGCCCGTATTTTGGTGAAAGAGATAACCACCCCCCCTTACGACATGCTTCAGAAACGAAAAAAATGGTCCATTTTCAAATGTTGCGTCTTTGAACGACAATTCACATTTGTAGGTGGATAATCACTTTTAGAGATAAAATTAGATGTTTAAAGTGATTTTGAAGCTTCCAGGGGCCCTAAACACAAGATTTGAGAAATGGGTAAAAGTGAATGAAAAAGGCCAATTTACTCACTCTGAGGCCTTAAAAAGTGTTTCTCCTCCACGGGAAGTGAATTAAATAACATTTGGTGGCCTTTATTGTTCAAACGAAGATGCCTGATTTTTGATGAAAGCGATAACCACCCCCCTTACGACATGCTTCTGAAACTAAAAAAATGGTTCATTTTCAAATGTTGCGTCTTTGACCTACAATTAACATTGTAAGTGGATAATCACTTTTAGAGATAAAATGAGATGTTTAAAGTGATTTTCAAGCTTCCAGGGGCCCTAAACACAAGATTTGAGAAATGGGTAAACGTGAATGAAAATGGCCAATTTACTCACTCTGCGGCCTTAAAAAGTGTTTCTCCTCCACAGGAAGTGAATAAAATAACATTTGGAGGCCTTTATTGTTCAATCAAAAATGCCCATTTTTTGGTGAAAGAGATAACCAGCCCCCCTTACGACATGCTTCAGAAACTAAAAAAATGGTCCGTTTCTAAATGTTGCCTCTTTGAACTACAATTCACATTTGTCTGTGGAAAATCACTTTTAAAGATAAAATGAGATGTTTAAAGGGATTTTCAGGCTTCCAGGGGCCTTAAACACAAGATTTGAGGAACGGGTAAAAGTGAATGAAAATGGCCAATTTACTCGTTCTGAGGCCTTAAAAAGTGTTTCTCTTGCACGGGAAGTGAATTAACCCCTTCAGTGCCACACCCGTTCCCCCTCCTGTGCCGGGCGTTGCATTAGTGGGTGGGGTTCATGACGAGATAGTCTCGTCATGGGCACAGCGCAACCGTGCTCCATGACGAGACTATCTCGTCATGGGCACTGAAGAGGTTAAATAACATTTGTAGGCCTTTATTGTTCAAGCGAAAACGCCCGATTTTTGACGAAAGAGATAACCACCCCCCATTACGACATGCTTCTGAAACTAAAAAAAATGGTTCATTTTCAAATGTTGCGTCTTTGAACTACAATTAACATTGTAAGTGGATAATCACTTTTAGAGATAAAATGAGATGTTTAAAGTGATTTTCAAGCTTCCAGGGGCCCTAAACACAAGATTTGAGAAATGGGTAAACGTGAATGAAAATGGCCAATTTACTCACTCTGCGGCCTTAAAAAGTGTTTCTCCTCCACAGGAAGTGAATAAAATAACATTTGGAGGCCTTTATTGTTCAATCAAAAATGCCCATTTTTTGTTGAAAGAGATAACCACCCCCCTTACGACATGCTTCAGAAACTAAAATAATGGTCCGTTTTCAATTGTTGCCTCTTTGAACTACAATTCACATTTGTACTTGGCAAATCACTTTGAAAGATAAAAGGAGATGTTTATAGTGATTTTCATGCTTCCAGGGGCCTTAAACACGAGATTTGAGGAATGGGTAAAAGTGAATGAAAATGGCCAATTTACTCATTCTGAGGCCTTAAAAAGTGTTTCTCCTCCACGGGAAGTGAATAAAATAACATTTGGAGGCCTTTATTGTTCAATCAAAAACGCCCGTATTTTGGTGAAAGAGATAACCACCCCCCCTTACGACATGCTTCAGAAACGAAAAAAATGGTCCATTTTCAAATGTTGCGTCTTTGAACGACAATTCACATTTGTACGTGGATAATCACTTTTAGAGATAAAATTAGATGTTTAAAGTGATTTTGAAGCTTCCAGGGGCCCTAAACACAAGATTTGAGAAATGGGTAAAACTGAATGAAAATGGCCAATTTACTCACTCTGAGGCCTTAAAAAGTGTTTCTCCTCCACGGGAAGTGAATTAAATAACATTTGGTGGCCTTTATTGTTCAAACGAAGATGCCTGATTTTTGATGAAAGCGATAACCACCCCCCCTTACGACATGCTTCTGAAACTAAAAAAATGGTTCATTTTCAAATGTTGCGTCTTTGACCTACAATTAACGATGTAAGTGGATAATCACTTTTAGAGATAAAATGAGATGTTTAAAGTGATTTTCAAGCTTCCAGGGGCCCTAAACACAAGATTTGAGAAATGGGTAAACGTGAATGAAAATGGCCAATTTACTCACTCTGCGGCCTTAAAAAGTGTTTCTCCTCCACGGGAAGTGAATAAAATAACATTTGGAGGCCTTTATTGTTCAATCAAAAACGCCCGTATTTTGGTGAAAGAGATAACCACCCCCCCTTACGACATGCTTCAGAAACGAAAAAAATGGTCCATTTTCAAATGTTGCGTCTTTGAACGACAATTCACATTTGTACGTGGATAATCACTTTTAGAGATAAAATTAGATGTTTAAAGTGATTTTGAAGCTTCCAGGGGCCCTAAACACAAGATTTGAGAAATGGGTAAAAGTGAATGAAAATGGCCAATTTACTCACTCTGAGGCCTTAAAAAGTGTTTCTCCTCCACGGGAAGTGAATTAAATAACATTTGGTGGCCTTTATTGTTCAAACGAAGATGCCTGATTTTTGATGAAAGCGATAACCACCCCCCTTACGACATGCTTCTGAAACTAAAAAAATGGTTCATTTTCAAATGTTGCGTCTTTGACCTACAATTAACATTGTAAGTGGATAATCACTTTTAGAGATAAAATGAGATGTTTAAAGTGATTTTCAAGCTTCCAGGGGCCCTAAACACATGATTTGAGAAATGGGTAAACGTGAATGAAAATGGCCAATTTACTCACTCTGCGGCCTTAAAAAGTGTTTCTCCTCCACAGGAAGTGAATAAAATAACATTTGGAGGCCTTTATTGTTCAATCAAAAATGCCCATTTTTTGGTGAAAGAGATAACCACCCCCCCTTACGACATGCTTCAGAAACTAAAAAAATGGTCCGTTTCTAAATGTTGCCTCTTTGAACTACAATTCACATTTGTCTGTGGAAAATCACTTTTAAAGATAAAATGAGATGTTTAAAGGGATTTTCATGCTTCCAGGGGCCTTAAACACAAGATTTGAGGAACGGGTAAAAGTGAATGAAAATGGCCAATTTACTCGTTCTGAGGCCTTAAAAAGTGTTTCTCTTGCACGGGAAGTGAATTAACCCCTTCAGTGCCACACCCTTTCCCCCTCCTGTGCCGGGCGTTGCATTAGTGGGTGGGGTTCATGACGAGATAGTCTCGTCATGGGCACAGCGCAACCGTGCTCCATGACGAGACTATCTCGTCATGGGCACTGAAGAGGTTAAATAACATTTGTAGGCCTTTATTGTTCAAGCGAAAACGCCCGATTTTTGACGAAAGAGATAACCACCCCCCATTACGACATGCTTCTGAAACTAAAAAAAATGGTTCATTTTCAAATGTTGCGTCTTTGAACTACAATTAACATTGTAAGTGGATAATCACTTTTAGAGATAAAATGAGATGTTTAAAGTGATTTTCAAGCTTCCAGGGGCCCTAAACACAAGATTTGAGAAATGGGTAAACGTGAATGAAAATGGCCAATTTACTCACTCTGCGGCCTTAAAAAGTGTTTCTCCTCCACAGGAAGTGAATAAAATAACATTTGGAGGCCTTTATTGTTCAATCAAAAATGCCCATTTTTTGTTGAAAGAGATAACCACCCCCCTTACGACATGCTTCAGAAACTAAAATAATGGTCCGTTTTCAAATGTTGCCTCTTTGAACTACAATTCACATTTGTACGTGGGAAATCACTTTGAAAGATAAAAGGAGATGTTTATAGTGATTTTCATGCTTCCAGGGGCCTTAAACACGAGATTTGAGGAATGGGTAAAAGTGAATGAAAATGGACAATTTACTCACTCTGCGGCCTTAAAAAGTGTTTCTCCTCCACGGGAAGTGAATAAAAAACCATTTGGAGGCCTTTATTTTTCAAGCGAAAACGCCCGATTTTTGACGAAAGAGATAACCACCCCCCCTTACGACATGCTTCAGAAACGGAAAAAATGGTCCATTTTCAAATGTTGCGTCTTTGAACGACAATTCACATTTGTATGTGGATAATCACTTTTAGAGATAAAATTAGATGGTTGAAGTGATTTTCAAGCTTCCAGGGGCCCTAAACACAAGATTTGAGAAATGGGTAAAAGTGAATGAAAATGGACAATTTACTCACTCTGCGGCCTTAAAAAGTGTTTTTCCTCCACGGGAAGTGAATCAAATAACATTTGGAGGCCTTTATTGTTCAATCAAAAACGCCCGTTTTTTGGTGAAAGAGATAACCACCCCCACTTACGACATGCTTCTGAAACTAAAAAAATGATTCATTTTCAAATGTTGCCTCTTTGAACTACAATTCACATTTGTACGTGGAAAATCACTTTTAAAGATAAAATGAGATGTTTAAAGTGATTTTCATGCTTCCAGGGGCCTTAAACACAAGATTTGAGGAATGGGTAAATGTGAATGAAAATGGCCAATTTATTCACTCTGAGGCCTTAAAAAGTTTTTCTCCACCCCAGAAAGTGAATTAAATAACATTTGTAGGCCTTTATTGTTCAATCAAAAAAGCCCAATTTTTGATGAAAGAGATAACCACCCCCCCTTACGACATGCTTCAGAAACTAAAAAAATGGTCCGTTTTCAAATGTTGCCTCTTTGAACTACAATTCACATTTGTACGTGGAAAATCACTTTTAAAGATAAAATGAGATGTTTAAAGTGATTTTCATGCTTCCAGGGGCCTTAAAGACGAGATTTGTGGAATGGGTAAAAGTGAATGAAAATGGCCAATTGACTCACTCTGAGGCCTTAAAAAGTGTTTCTCCTCCACGGTAAGGGAATTAAATAACATCTGGAGGCCTTTATTGTTCAAGCGAAAACGCCTGATTTTTGATGAAAGAGATAACCACCCCCCTTACGACATGCTACTGAAACTAAAAAAATGGTTCATTTTCAAATGTTGCGTCTTTGAACTACAATTAACATTGTACGTGGATAATTACTTTTAGAGATAAAATGAGATGTTTAAAGTGATTTTCAAGCTTCCAGGGGCCCTAAACACAATATTTGAGAAATGGGTTAACGTGAATGAAAATGGCCAATTTACTCACTCTGAGGTCTTAAAAAGTGTTTCTCCTCCACGGGAAGTGAATTAAATAACATTTGGAGGCCTTTATTGTTCAATCAAAAATGCCTGTTTTTTGGTGAAAGAGATAACCACCCCCCCTACCTACATGCTTCAGAAACGAAAAAAATGGTCCATTTTCAAATGTTGCGTCTTTGAACGACAATTCACATTTGTACGTGGATAATCACATTTAGAGATAAAATTAGATGTTTAAAGTGATTTTCAAGCTTCCAGGGGCCCTAAACACAAGATTTGAGAAATGGGTAAAAGTGAATGAAAATGGCCAATTTACTCACTCTGAGGCCTTAAAAAGTGTTTTTCCTCCACGGGAAGTAAGTTAAATAACATTTGGAGGCCTTTATATTTCAAGCGAAAACGCCTGATTTTTTATGAAAGATATAACCACCCCTCCTTCCGACATGCTTCTGAAACTAAAAAAATGGTTCATTTTCAAATGTTGCAGCTTTGAACTACAATTAACATTGTACGTGGATAATCACTTTTAGAGATAAAATGAGATGTTTAAAGTGATTTTCAAGCTTGCAGGGGCCCTAAACACAAGATTTGAGAAATGGGTAAAAGTGAATGAAAATGTCCAATTTACTCACTCTGAGGCCTTAAAAAGTGTTTTTCCTCCACGGGAAGTGAATTAAATAACATTTGGAGGCCTTTATATTTCAAGCGAAAACGCCTGATTTTTGATGAAAGATATAACCACCCCTCCTTCCGACATGCTTCTGAAACTAAAAAAATGGTTCATTTTCAAATGTTGCGTCTTTGAACGACGATTCACATTTGTACGTGGATAATCTCTTTTAGAGATAAAATTAGATGTTTGAAGTGATTTTCAAGCTTCCATGGGCCCTAAACACAAGATTTGAGAAATGGGTAAAAGTGAATGAAAATGGCCAATTTACTCACTCTGAGGTCTTAAAAAGTGTTTCTCCTCCACGGCAAGTGAATTAAATAACATTTGGAGGTCTTTATTGTTCAAGCGAAAACACCTGAATTTTGATGAAAGAGATAACCACCCCCCCTTACAACATGCTTCAGAAACGAAAAAAATGGTCCATTTTCAAATGTTGCGTCTTTGAACGACGATTCACATTTGTACGTGGATAATCTCTTTTAGAGATAAAATTAGATGTTTAAAGTGATTTTCAAGCTTCCAGGGGCCCTAAACACAAGATTTGAGAAATGGGTAAAAGTGAATGAAAATGGCCAATTTACTCACTCTGAGGCCTTAAAAAGTGTTTCTCCTCCACGAGAAGTGGATTAAATAACATTTAGAGGCCTTTTTTGTTCAATCAAAAAAGCCCAATTTTTGATGAAAGAGATAACCACCCCCCCTTACGACATGCTTCAGAAACTAAAAAAATGGTCCGTTTTCAAATGTTGCCTCTTTGAACTACAATTCACATTTGTACGTGGAAAATCACTTTTAAAGATAAAATGAGATGTTTAAAGTGATTTTCATGCTTCCAGGGGCCTTAAAGACGAGATTTGTGGAATGGGTAAAAGTGAATGAAAATGGCCAATTTACTCACTCTGAGGCCTTAAAAAGTGTTTCTCCTTCACGGTAAGTGAATTAAATAACATCTGGAGGCCTTTATTGTTCAAGCGAAAACGCCTGATTTTTGATGAAAGAGATAACCACCCCCCTTACGACATGCTACTGAAACTAAAAAAATAGTTCATTTTCAAATGGTGCGTCTTTGAACTACAATTAACATTGTACGTGGATAATCACTTTTAGTGATAAAATGAGATGTTTAAAGTGATTTTCAAGCTTCCAGGGGCCCTAAACACAATATTTGAGAAATGGGTTAACATGAATGAAAATGGCCAATTTACTCACTCTGAGGTCTTAAAAAGTGTTTCTCCTCCACGGGAAGTGAATTAAATAACATTTGGAGGCCTTTATTGTTCAATCAAAAATGCCTGTTTTTTGGTGAAAGAGATAACCACCCCCCCTTACTACATGCTTCAGAAACGGGAAAAAATGGTCCATTTTCAAATGTTGCGTCTTTGAACGACAATTCACATTTGTACGTGGATAATCACATTTAGAGATAAAATTAGATGTTTAAAGTGATTTTCAAGCTTCCAGGGGCCCTAAACACAAGATTTGAGAAATGGGTAAAAGTGAATGAAAATGTCCAATTTACTCACTCTGAGGCCTTAAAAAGTGTTTTTCCTCCACGGGAAGTGAATTAAATAACATTTGGAGGCCTTTATATTTCAAGCGAAAACGCCTGATTTTTGATGAAAGATATAACCACCCCTCCTTCCGACATGCTTCTGAAACTAAAAAAATGGTTCATTTTCAAATGTTGCGTCTTTGAACGACGATTCACATTTGTACGTGGATAATCTCTTTTAGAGATAAAATTAGATGTTTGAAGTGATTTTCAAGGTTCCATGGGCCCTAAACACAAGATTTGAGAAATGGGTAAAAGTGAATGAAAATGGCCAATTTACTCACTCTGAGGTCTTAAAAAGCGTTTCTCCTCCACGGGAAGTGAATTAAATAACATTTGGAGGTCTTTATTGTTCAATCAAAAACGCACAATTTTTGATGAAAGAGATAACCACCCCCCCTTACGACATGCTTCAGAAACTAAAAAAATGGTCCGTTTTCAAATGTTGCCTCTTTGAACTACAATTCACATTTGTACGTGGAAAATCACTTTTAAAGATAAAATGAGATGTTTAAAGTGATTTTAATGCTTCCAGGGGCCTTCAACACAAGATTTGAGGAATGGGTAAAAGTGAATGAAAATGGCCAATTTACTCATTCTGAGGCCTTTAAAAATGTTTCTCCTCCACGGGAAGTGAATTAAATAACATTTGTAGGCCTTTATTGTTCAAGCAAAAACGCCCGATTTTTCACGAAAGAGATAACCACCCCCCCTTACGACATGATTCAGAAACTAAAAAAATTGGCCTGTTTTAAAATATTGCGTCTTTGAACGACAATTCACATTTGTACGTGGATAATCACTTTTAGAGATAAAATTAGATGTTTAAAGTGATTTTCAAGCTTCCAGGGGCCCTAAACACAAGATTTGAGAAATGGGTAAAAGTGAATGAAAATGGCCAATTTACTCACTCTGCGGCCTTAAAAAGTGTTTCTCCTCCACGGGAAGTGAATAAAATAACATTTGGATGCCTTTATTGTTCAATCAAAAAGGCCTGCTTTTTGGTGAAAGAGATAACCACCATGCTTCAGATACGACATGCTTCAGAAACGAATAAAATGGTCCATTTTCAAATGTTGCGTCTTTGAACGACAATTCACATTTGTACGTGGATAATCACATTTAGACAAGAAATTAGATGTTTAAAGTGATTTTCAAGCTTCCAGGGGCCCGAAACACAAGATTTGAGAAATGGGTAAAAGTGAATGAAAATGGCCAATTTACTCACTCTGAGGCCTTAAAAAGTGTTTCTCCTCCACAGGAAGTGAATTAAATAACATTTGGAGGCCTTTATTGTTCAATCGAAAACGCCTGATTTTTGATGAAAGATATAACCACCCCTCCTTCCGACATGCTTCTGAAACTAAAAAAATGGTTCATTTTCAAATGTTGCGTCTTTAAACTACAATTAACATTGTACGTGGATAATCACTTTTTCAGATAAAATGAGATGTTTAAAGTGATTTTAAAGCTTCCAGGGGCCCTAAACACAAGATTTGAGAAATGGATAAAAGTGAATGAAAATGGCCAATTTACTCACTCTGAGGCCTTAAAAAGTGTTTCTCCTCCACAGGAAGTGAATTAAATAACATTTGGAGGCCTTTATTGTTCAATCGAAAACGCCAGTTTTTTGGTGAAAGAGATAACCACCCCTCCTCACGACATGCTTCAGAAATGAAAAAAATGGTCCATTTTCAAATGTTGCGTCTTTGAACTACAATTCACATTTGTACGTGGATAATCACTTTTAGAGATAAAATTAGATGTTTGAAGTGATTTTCAAGCTTCCATGGGCCCTAAACACAATATTTGAGAAATGGGTAAAAGTGAATGAAAATGGCCAATTTACTCACTCTGAGGCCTTAAAAAGTGTTTCTCCACTCCAGAAAGTGAATTAAATAACATTTGTAGGTCTTTTCTGTTCAATCAAAAACGCCCAATTTTTGATGAAAGAGATAACCACCCCCCCTTACGACATGCTTCAGAAACTAAAAAAATTATCCGTTTTCAAATGTTGCCTCTTTGATCTACAATTCACATTTGTACGTGGAAAATCACTTTTAAAGATAAAATGAGATGTTTAAAGTGATTTTCATGCTTCCAGGGGCCCTAAACACAAGATTTGAGGAATGGGTAAAAGTGAATGAAAATGGCCAATTTACTCACTCTGCGGCCTTAAAAAGTGTTTCTCCTCCACGGAAGTGAATAAAATAACATTTGGAGGCCTTTATTGTTCAATCAAAAACGCCTGTTTTTTGGTGAAAGAGATAACCACCCCCCCTTACGACATGCTTCAGAAACGGAAAAAATGGTCCATTTTCAAATGTTGCGTCTTTGAACGACAATTCACATTTGCGCGTGGATAATCACTTTTAGAGATAAAATTAGATGTTTGAAGTGATTTTCAAGCTTCCAGGGGCCCTAAATACAAGATTTGAGAAATGGGTAAAAGTGAATGAAAATGGCCAATTTACTCACTCTGAGGCCTTAAAAAGTGTTTCTTCACCCCAGAAAGTGAATTAAATAACATTTGTAGGCCTTTATTGTTCAATCAAAACCGCCTGTTTTTTGGTGAAAGAGATAACCACCCCCCCTTACAACATGCTTCAGAAACAGAAAAAATAGTCCATTTTCAAATGTTGCGTCTTTGAACGACAATTCACATTTGTACGTGGATAATCACTTTTAGAGATAAAATGAGATGTTTAAAGTGATTTTCAAGCTTCCAGGGGCCCTAAACACAAGATTTGAGAAATGGGTAACAGTGAATGAAAATGGCCAATTTACTCACTCTGAGGTCTTAAAAAGTGTTTCTCCTCCACGGGAAGTGAATTAAAAACCATTTGGAGGCCTTTATTGTTCAAGCGAAAACACCTGATTTTGATGAAAGAGATAACCACCCCCCTTACGACATGCTTCAGAAACGAAAAAAATGGTCCATTTTCAAATGTTGCGTCTTTGAACGACAATTCACATTTGTACGTGGATAATCTCTTTTAGAGATAAAATTAGATGTTTGAAGTGATTTTCAAGCTTCCATGGGCCCTAAACACAATATTTGAGAAATGGGTAAATGTGAATGAAAATGGCCAATTTACTCACTCTGCGGCCTTAAAAAGTGTTTCTCCTCCACAGAAAGTGAATAAAATAACATTTGAAGGCCTTTATTGTTCAATCAAAAACGCATGATTTTTGATGAAAGAGATAACCACCCCCCCCTTACGACATGCTTCTGAAACTAAAAAAATGGTTCATTTTCAAATGTTGCGTCTTTAAACTACAGTTAACATTGTACGTGGATAATCACTTTTTGAGATAAAATGAGATGTTTAAAGTGATTTTCAAGCTTCCAGGGGCCCTAAACACAAGATTTGAGAAATGGATAAAAGTGAATGAAAATGGCCAATTTACTCACTCTGAGGCCTTAAAAAGTGTTTCTCCTCCACAGGAAGTGAATTAAATAACATTTGGAGGCCTTTATTGTTCAATCGAAAATGCCAGTTTTTTGGTGAAAGAGATAACCACCCCCCCTTACGACATGCTTCAGAAACGTAAAAAATGGTCCATTTTCAAATGTTGCGTCTTTGAACGACAATTCACATTTGCGCGTGGATAATCACTTTTAGAGATAAAATTAGATGTTTGAAGTGATTTTCAAGCTTCCAGGGGCCCTAAACACAAGATTTGAGAAATGGGTAAAAGTGAATGAAAATGGCCAATTTACTCACTCTGAGGCCTTAAAAAGTGTTTCTCCACCCCAGAAAGTGAATTAAATAACATTTGTAGGCCTTTATTGTTCAATCAAAACCGCCTGTTTTTTGGTGAAAGAGATAACCACCCCCCCTTACGACATGCTTCAGAAACAGAAAAAATGGTCCATTTTCAAATGTTGCGTCTTTGAACGGCAATTCACATTTGTACGTGGATAATCACTTTTAGAGATAAAATGAGATGTTTAAAGTGATTTTCAAGCTTCCAGGGGCCCTAAACACAAGATTTGAGAAATGGGTAAAAGTGAATGAAAATGGCCAATTTACTCACTCTGCGGCCTTAAAAAGTGTTTCTCCTCCACGGGAAGTGAATAAAATAACATTTGGATGCCTTTATTGTTCAATCAAAAAGGCCTGCTTTTTGGTGAAAGAGATAACCACCATGCTTCAGATACGACATGCTTCAGAAACGAATAAAATGGTCCATTTTCAAATGTTGCGTCTTTGAACGACAATTCACATTTGTACGTGGATAATCACATTTAGACAAGAAATTAGATGTTTAAAGTGATTTTCAAGCTTCCAGGGGCCCGAAACACAAGATTTGAGAAATGGGTAAAAGTGAATGAAAATGGCCAATTTACTCACTCTGAGGCCTTAAAAAGTGTTTCTCCTCCACAGGAAGTGAATTAAATAACATTTGGAGGCCTTTATTGTTCAATCGAAAACGCCTGATTTTTGATGAAAGATATAACCACCCCTCCTTCCGACATGCTTCTGAAACTAAAAAAATGGTTCATTTTCAAATGTTGCGTCTTTAAACTACAATTAACATTGTACGTGGATAATCACTTTTTCAGATAAAATGAGATGTTTAAAGTGATTTTAAAGCTTCCAGGGGCCCTAAACACAAGATTTGAGAAATGGATAAAAGTGAATGAAAATGGCCAATTTACTCACTCTGAGGCCTTAAAAAGTGTTTCTCCTCCACAGGAAGTGAATTAAATAACATTTGGAGGCCTTTATTGTTCAATCGAAAACGCCAGTTTTTTGGTGAAAGAGATAACCACCCCTCCTCACGACATGCTTCAGAAATGAAAAAAATGGTCCATTTTCAAATGTTGCGTCTTTGAACTACAATTCACATTTGTACGTGGATAATCACTTTTAGAGATAAAATTAGATGTTTGAAGTGATTTTCAAGCTTCCATGGGCCCTAAACACAATATTTGAGAAATGGGTAAAAGTGAATGAAAATGGCCAATTTACTCACTCTGAGGCCTTAAAAAGTGTTTCTCCACTCCAGAAAGTGAATTAAATAACATTTGTAGGTCTTTTCTGTTCAATCAAAAACGCCCAATTTTTGATGAAAGAGATAACCACCCCCCCTTACGACATGCTTCAGAAACTAAAAAAATTATCCGTTTTCAAATGTTGCCTCTTTGATCTACAATTCACATTTGTACGTGGAAAATCACTTTTAAAGATAAAATGAGATGTTTAAAGTGATTTTCATGCTTCCAGGGGCCCTAAACACAAGATTTGAGGAATGGGTAAAAGTGAATGAAAATGGCCAATTTACTCACTCTGCGGCCTTAAAAAGTGTTTCTCCTCCACGGAAGTGAATAAAATAACATTTGGAGGCCTTTATTGTTCAATCAAAAACGCCTGTTTTTTGGTGAAAGAGATAACCACCCCCCCTTACGACATGCTTCAGAAACGGAAAAAATGGTCCATTTTCAAATGTTGCGTCTTTGAACGACAATTCACATTTGCGCGTGGATAATCACTTTTAGAGATAAAATTAGATGTTTGAAGTGATTTTCAAGCTTCCAGGGGCCCTAAATACAAGATTTGAGAAATGGGTAAAAGTGAATGAAAATGGCCAATTTACTCACTCTGAGGCCTTAAAAAGTGTTTCTTCACCCCAGAAAGTGAATTAAATAACATTTGTAGGCCTTTATTGTTCAATCAAAACCGCCTGTTTTTTGGTGAAAGAGATAACCACCCCCCCTTACAACATGCTTCAGAAACAGAAAAAATAGTCCATTTTCAAATGTTGCGTCTTTGAACGACAATTCACATTTGTACGTGGATAATCACTTTTAGAGATAAAATGAGATGTTTAAAGTGATTTTCAAGCTTCCAGGGGCCCTAAACACAAGATTTGAGAAATGGGTAACAGTGAATGAAAATGGCCAATTTACTCACTCTGAGGTCTTAAAAAGTGTTTCTCCTCCACGGGAAGTGAATTAAAAACCATTTGGAGGCCTTTATTGTTCAAGCGAAAACACCTGATTTTGATGAAAGAGATAACCACCCCCCTTACGACATGCTTCAGAAACGAAAAAAATGGTCCATTTTCAAATGTTGCGTCTTTGAACGACAATTCACATTTGTACGTGGATAATCTCTTTTAGAGATAAAATTAGATGTTTGAAGTGATTTTCAAGCTTCCATGGGCCCTAAACACAATATTTGAGAAATGGGTAAATGTGAATGAAAATGGCCAATTTACTCACTCTGCGGCCTTAAAAAGTGTTTCTCGTCCACAGAAAGTGAATAAAATAACATTTGAAGGCCTTTATTGTTCAATCAAAAACGCATGATTTTTGATGAAAGAGATAACCACCCCCCCCTTACGACATGCTTCTGAAACTAAAAAAATGGTTCATTTTCAAATGTTGCGTCTTTAAACTACAGTTAACATTGTACGTGGATAATCACTTTTTGAGATAAAATGAGATGTTTAAAGTGATTTTCAAGCTTCCAGGGGCCCTAAACACAAGATTTGAGAAATGGATAAAAGTGAATGAAAATGGCCAATTTACTCACTCTGAGGCCTTAAAAAGTGTTTCTCCTCCACAGGAAGTGAATTAAATAACATTTGGAGGCCTTTATTGTTCAATCGAAAATGCCAGTTTTTTGGTGAAAGAGATAACCACCCCCCCTTACGACATGCTTCAGAAACGTAAAAAATGGTCCATTTTCAAATGTTGCGTCTTTGAACGACAATTCACATTTGCGCGTGGATAATCACTTTTAGAGATAAAATTAGATGTTTGAAGTGATTTTCAAGCTTCCAGGGGCCCTAAACACAAGATTTGAGAAATGGGTAAAAGTGAATGAAAATGGCCAATTTACTCACTCTGAGGCCTTAAAAAGTGTTTCTCCACCCCAGAAAGTGAATTAAATAACATTTGTAGGCCTTTATTGTTCAATCAAAACCGCCTGTTTTTTGGTGAAAGAGATAACCACCCCCCCTTACGACATGCTTCAGAAACAGAAAAAATGGTCCATTTTCAAATGTTGCGTCTTTGAACGGCAATTCACATTTGTACGTGGATAATCACTTTTAGAGATAAAATGAGATGTTTAAAGTGATTTTCAAGCTTCCAGGGGCCCTAAACACAAGATTTGAGAAATGGGTAAAAGTGAATGAAAATGGCCAATTTACTCACTCTGAGGTCTTAAAAAGTGTTTCTCCTCCACGGGAAGTGAATTAAAAACCATTTGGAGGCCTTTATTGTTCAAGCGAAAACACCTGATTTTGATGAAAGAGATAACCACCCCCCTTACGACATGCTTCAGAAACGAAAAAAATGGTCCATTTTCAAATGTTGCGTCTTTGAACGACAATTCACATTTGTACGTGGATAATCTCTTTTAGAGATAAAATTAGATGTTTGAAGTGATTTTCAAGCTTCCATGGGCCCTAAACACAATATTTGAGAAATGGGTAAATGTGAATGAAAATGGCCAATTTACTCACTCTGCGGCCTTAAAAAGTGTTTCTCCTCCACAGAAAGTGAATAAAATAACATTTGAAGGCCTTTATTGTTCAATCAAAAACGCCTGATTTTTGATGAAAGAGATAACCACCCCCCCTTACGACATGCTTCTGAAACTAAAAAAATGGTTCATTTTCAAATGTTGCGTCTTTGAACTACAATTAACATTGTACGTGGATAATCACTTTTAGAGATAAAATGAGATGTTTAAAGTGATTTTCAAGCTTCCAGGGGCCCTAAACACAAGATTTGAGAAATGGGTAAAAGTGAATGAAAATTGCCAATTTACTCACTCTGAGGCCTTAAAAAGTGTTTCTCCTCCACAGGAAGTGAATTAAATAACATTTGGAGGCCTCTATTGTTCAAGTGAAAACGCCTGATTTTTGATGAAAGATATAACCACCCCTCCATCCGACATGCTTCTAAAACATAAAAATGGTTCATTTTCAAATGTTGCGTCTTTGAACTACAATTAACATTGTACGTAGATAATCACTTTTAGAGAGAAAATGAGATGTTTAAAGGTATTTTCAAGCTTCCAGTGGCCCTAAACACAAGATTTGAGAAAAAGATAAACGTGAATGAAAATGGCCAATTTACTCACTCTGAGGCCTTAAAAAGTGTTTCTCCTCCACGGGAAGTTAATAAAATATCATTTGGAGGCCTTTATTGTTCAATCAAAATTGCCAGTTTTTTGGTGAAAGAGATAACCACCCCCCCTCACGACATGCTTCAGAAACGAAAAAAATGGTCCATTTTCAAATGTTGCGTCTTTGAACGACAATTCACATTTGTACGTGGATAATCACATTTAGACAAGAAATTAGATGTTTAAAGTGATTTTCAAGCTTCCAGGGGCCCTAAACACAAGATTTGAGAAATGGGTAAAAGTGAATGAAAATTGCCAATTTACTCACTCTGAGGCCTTAAAAAGTGTTTCTCCTCCACAGGAAGTGAATTAAATAACATTTGGAGGCCTCTATTGTTCAAGCGAAAACGCCTGATTTTTGATGAAAGATATAACCACCCCTCCTTCCGACATGCTTCTAAAACATAAAAATGGTTCATTTTCAAATGTTGCGTCTTTGAACTACAATTAACATTGTACGTAGATAATCACTTTTAGAGAGAAAATGAGATGTTTAAAGTGATTTTCAAGCTTCCAGTGGCCCTAAACACAAGATTTGAGAAAAGGATAAACGTGAATGAAAATGGCCAATTTATTCACTCTGAGGCCTTAAAAAGTGTTTCTCCTCCACGGGAAGTTAATAAAATATCATTTGGAGGCCTTTATTGTTCAATCAAAAACGCCAGTTTTTTGGTGAAAGAGATAACCACCCCACCTCACGACATGCTTCAGAAACGAAAAAAATGGTCCATTTTCAAATGGTGCGTCTTTGAACTACAATTCACATTTGTACGTGGATAATCACTTTTAGAAATAAAATGAGATGTTTAAAGTGATTTTCAAGCTTCCATGGGCCCTAAACACAATATTTGAGAAATGGGTAAAAGTGAATGAAAATGGCCAATTTACTCACTCTGAGGCCTTAAAAAGTGTTTCTTCACCCCAGAAAGTGAATTAAATAACATTTGTAGGCCTTTATTGTTCAATCAAAACCGCCTGTTTTTTGGTGAAAGAGATAACCACCCCCCCTTACAACATGCTTCAGAAACAGAAAAAATGGTCCATTTTCAAATGGTGCGTCTTTGAACTACAATTCACATTTGTACGTGGATAATCACTTTTAGAAATAAAATGAGATGTTTAAAGTGATTTTCAAGCTTCCATGGGCCCTAAACACAATATTTGAGAAATGGGTAAAAGTGAATGAAAATGGCCAATTTACTCACTCTGAGGCCTTAAAAAGTGTTTCTCCACTCCAGAAAGTGAATTAAATAACATTTGTAGGTCTTTTCTGTTCAATCAAAAACGCCCAATTTTTGATGAAAGAGATAACC
Organism: Triturus cristatus; assembly: GCF_964204655.1. NCBI lineage: Eukaryota > Metazoa > Chordata > Amphibia > Caudata > Salamandridae > Triturus > Triturus cristatus. The sequence goes on along the minus strand of NC_140591.1, from coordinate 937,449,899 downwards.
ACCCCCCCTTACGACATGCTTCAGAAACTAAAAAAATGGTCCGTTTTCAAATGTTGCCTCTTTGATCTACAATTCACATTTGTACGTGGAAAATCACTTTTAAAGATAAAATGAGATGTTTAAAGTGATTTTCATGCTTCCAGGGGCCCTAAACACAAGATTTGAGGAATGGGTAAAAGTGAATGAAAATGGCCAATTTACTCACTCTGCGGCCTTAAAAAGTGTTTCTCCTCCACGGAAGTGAATAAAATAACATTTGGAGGCCTTTATTGTTCAATCAAAAACGCCTGTTTTTTGGTGAAAGAGATAACCACCCCCCCTTACGACATGCTTCAGAAACGGAAAAAATGGTCCATTTTCAAATGTTGCGTCTTTGAACGACAATTCACATTTGCGCGTGGATAATCACTTTTAGAGATAAAATTAGATGTTTGAAGTGATTTTCAAGCTTCCAGGGGCCCTAAATACAAGATTTGAGAAATGGGTAAAAGTGAATGAAAATGGCCAATTTACTCACTCTGAGGCCTTAAAAAGTGTTTCTTCACCCCAGAAAGTGAATTAAATAACATTTGTAGGCCTTTATTGTTCAATCAAAACCGCCTGTTTTTTGGTGAAAGAGATAACCACCCCCCCTTACAACATGCTTCAGAAACAGAAAAAATAGTCCATTTTCAAATGTTGCGTCTTTGAACGACAATTCACATTTGTACGTGGATAATCACTTTTAGAGATAAAATTAGATGTTTAAAGTGATTTTCAAGCTTCCAGGGGCCCTAAACACAAGATTTGAGAAATGGGTAACAGTGAATGAAAATGGCCAATTTACTCACTCTGAGGTCTTAAAAAGTGTTTCTCCTCCACGGGAAGTGAATTAAAAACCATTTGGAGGCCTTTATTGTTCAAGCGAAAACACCTGATTTTGATGAAAGAGATAACCACCCCCCTTACGACATGCTTCAGAAACGAAAAAAATGGTCCATTTTCAAATGTTGCGTCTTTGAACGACAATTCACATTTGTACGTGGATAATCTCTTTTAGAGATAAAATTAGATGTTTGAAGTGATTTTCAAGCTTCCATGGGCCCTAAACACAATATTTGAGAAATGGGTAAATGTGAATGAAAATGGCCAATTTACTCACTCTGCGGCCTTAAAAAGTGTTTCTCCTCCACAGAAAGTGAATAAAATAACATTTGAAGGCCTTTATTGTTCAATCAAAAACGCATGATTTTTGATGAAAGAGATAACCACCCCCCCCTTACGACATGCTTCTGAAACTAAAAAAATGGTTCATTTTCAAATGTTGCGTCTTTAAACTACAGTTAACATTGTACGTGGATAATCACTTTTTGAGATAAAATGAGATGTTTAAAGTGATTTTCAAGCTTCCAGGGGCCCTAAACACAAGATTTGAGAAATGGATAAAAGTGAATGAAAATGGCCAATTTACTCACTCTGAGGCCTTAAAAAGTGTTTCTCCTCCACAGGAAGTGAATTAAATAACATTTGGAGGCCTTTATTGTTCAATCGAAAATGCCAGTTTTTTGGTGAAAGAGATAACCACCCCCCCTTACGACATGCTTCAGAAACGTAAAAAATGGTCCATTTTCAAATGTTGCGTCTTTGAACGATAATTCACATTTGCGCGTGGATAATCACTTTTAGAGATAAAATTAGATGTTTGAAGTGATTTTCAAGCTTCCAGGGGCCCTAAACACAAGATTTGAGAAATGGGTAAAAGTGAATGAAAATGGCCAATTTACTCACTCTGAGGCCTTAAAAAGTGTTTCTCCACCCCAGAAAGTGAATTAAATAACATTTGTAGGCCTTTATTGTTCAATCAAAACCGCCTGTTTTTTGGTGAAAGAGATAACCACCCCCCCTTACGACATGCTTCAGAAACAGAAAAAATGGTCCATTTTCAAATGTTGCGTCTTTGAACGACAATTCACATTTGTACGTGGATAATCACTTTTAGAGATAAAATGAGATGTTTAAAGTGATTTTCAAGCTTCCAGGGGCCCTAAACACAAGATTTGAGAAATGGGTAAAAGTGAATGAAAATGGCCAATTTACTCACTCTGAGGTCTTAAAAAGTGTTTCTCCTCCACGGGAAGTGAATTAAAAACCATTTGGAGGCCTTTATTGTTCAAGCGAAAACACCTGATTTTGATGAAAGAGATAACCACCCCCCTTACGACATGCTTCAGAAACGAAAAAAATGGTCCATTTTCAAATGTTGCGTCTTTGAACGACAATTCACATTTGTACGTGGATAATCTCTTTTAGAGATAAAATTAGATGTTTGAAGTGATTTTCAAGCTTCCATGGGCCCTAAACACAATATTTGAGAAATGGGTAAATGTGAATGAAAATGGCCAATTTACTCACTCTGCGGCCTTAAAAAGTGTTTCTCCTCCACAGAAAGTGAATAAAATAACATTTGAAGGCCTTTATTGTTCAATCAAAAACGCCTGATTTTTGATGAAAGAGATAACCACCCCCCCTTACGACATGCTTCTGAAACTAAAAAAATGGTTCATTTTCAAATGTTGCGTCTTTGAACTACAATTAACATTGTACGTGGATAATCACTTTTAGAGATAAAATGAGATGTTTAAAGTGATTTTCAAGCTTCCAGGGGCCCTAAACACAAGATTTGAGAAATGGGTAAAAGTGAATGAAAATTGCCAATTTACTCACTCTGAGGCCTTAAAAAGTGTTTCTCCTCCACAGGAAGTGAATTAAATAACATTTGGAGGCCTCTATTGTTCAAGTGAAAACGCCTGATTTTTGATGAAAGATATAACCACCCCTCCATCCGACATGCTTCTAAAACATAAAAATGGTTCATTTTCAAATGTTGCGTCTTTGAACTACAATTAACATTGTACGTAGATAATCACTTTTAGAGAGAAAATGAGATGTTTAAAGGTATTTTCAAGCTTCCAGTGGCCCTAAACACAAGATTTGAGAAAAAGATAAACGTGAATGAAAATGGCCAATTTACTCACTCTGAGGCCTTAAAAAGTGTTTCTCCTCCACGGGAAGTTAATAAAATATCATTTGGAGGCCTTTATTGTTCAATCAAAATTGCCAGTTTTTTGGTGAAAGAGATAACCACCCCCCCTCACGACATGCTTCAGAAACGAAAAAAATGGTCCATTTTCAAATGTTGCGTCTTTGAACGACAATTCACATTTGTACGTGGATAATCACATTTAGACAAGAAATTAGATGTTTAAAGTGATTTTCAAGCTTCCAGGGGCCCTAAACACAAGATTTGAGAAATGGGTAAAAGTGAATGAAAATTGCCAATTTACTCACTCTGAGGCCTTAAAAAGTGTTTCTCCTCCACAGGAAATGAATTAAATAACATTTGGAGGCCTCTATTGTTCAAGCGAAAACGCCTGATTTTTGATGAAAGATATAACCACCCCTCCTTCCGACATGCTTCTAAAACATAAAAATGGTTCATTTTCAAATGTTGCGTCTTTGAACTACAATTAACATTGTACGTAGATAATCACTTTTAGAGAGAAAATGAGATGTTTAAAGTGATTTTCAAGCTTCCAGTGGCCCTAAACACAAGATTTGAGAAAAGGATAAACGTGAATGAAAATGGCCAATTTATTCACTCTGAGGCCTTAAAAAGTGTTTCTCCTCCACGGGAAGTTAATAAAATATCATTTGGAGGCCTTTATTGTTCAATCAAAAACGCCAGTTTTTTGGTGAAAGAGATAACCACCCCACCTCACGACATGCTTCAGAAACGAAAAAAATGGTCCATTTTCAAATGGTGCGTCTTTGAACTACAATTCACATTTGTACGTGGATAATCACTTTTAGAAATAAAATGAGATGTTTAAAGTGATTTTAATGCTTCCAGGGGCCCTAAACACAAGATTTGAGAAATGGGTAAAAGTGAATGAAAATGGCCAATTTACTCACTCTGAGGCCTTAAAAAGTGTTTCTCCACCCCAGAAAGTGAATTAAATAACATTTGTAGTCCTTTATTGTTCAATCAAAAACGCCCAATTTTTGATGAAAGAGATAACCACCCCCCTTACGACATGCTTCAGAAACGAAAAAAATGTGTCCATTTTCAAATGGTGCGTCTTTGAACGACAATTCACATTTGTACGTGGATAATCACTTTTAGAGATACAATTAGATGTTTAAAGTGATTTTCAAGCTTCCAGGGGCCCTAAACACAAGATTTGAGAAATGGTAAACGTGAATGAAAATGGCCAATTTACTCACTTTGCGGCCTTAAAAAGTGTTTCTCCTCCACGGGAAGTGAATAAAATAACATTTGGAGGCCTTTATTGTTCAATCAAAAACGCCTGTTTTTTGGTGAAAGAGATAACCACCCCCCCTTACGACATGCTTCAGAAACGGAAAAAATGGTTCATTTTCAAATGTTGCGTCTTTAAACTAAAATTAACATTGTACGTGGATAATCACTTTTAGAGATAAAATGAGATGTTTAAAGTGATTTTAATGCTTCCAGGGGCCCTAAACACAAGATTTGAGGAATGGGTAAATGTGAATGAAAATGGCCAATTTATTCACTCTGAGGCCTTAAAAAGTTTTTCTCCACCCCAGAAAGTGAATTAAATAACATTTGTAGGCCTGTATTGTTCAATCAAAAACGCCCGATTTTTGATGAAAGAGATAACCGCCCCCCTTACGACATGCTTCAGAAACTAAAAAAATGGTATGTTTTCAAATGTTGCCTCTGAACTACAATTCACATTTGTACATGGAAAATCACTTTTAAAGATAAAATGAGATGTTTAAAGTGATTTTCATTCTTCCAGGGGCCTTCAACACGAGATTTGAGGAATGGGTAAAAGTGAATGAAAATGGCCAATTTACTCACTCTGCGGCCTTAAAAAGTGTTTCTCCTCCACGGGAAGTGAATTAAATAACATTTGGAGGCCGTTATTGTTCAAGCGAAAACGCCTGATTTTTGATGAAAGAGATAACCAACCCCCCTTACGACATGCTTCAGAAACGAAAAAAATGGTCCATTTTCAAATGTTGCGTCTTTGAACGACAATTCACATTTGTACGTGGATAATCACTTTTAGAGATACAATTAGATGTTTAAAGTGATTTTCAAGCTTCCAGGGGCCCTAAACACAAGATTTGAGAAATGGTAAACGTGAATGAAAATGGCCAATTTACTCACTTTGCGGCCTTAAAAAGTGTTTCTCCTCCACGGGAAGTGAATAAAATAACATTTGGAGGCCTTTATTGTTCAATCAAAAACGCCTGTTTTTTGGTGAAAGAGATAACCACCCCCCCTTACGACATGCTTCAGAAACGGAAAAAATGGTTCATTTTCAAATGTTGCGTCTTTAAACTAAAATTAACATTGTACGTGGATAATCACTTTTAGAGATAAAATGAGATGTTTAAAGTGATTTTAATGCTTCCAGGGGCCCTAAACACAAGATTTGAGGAATGGGTAAATGTGAATGAAAATGGCCAATTTATTCACTCTGAGGCCTTAAAAAGTTTTTCTCCACCCCAGAAAGTGAATTAAATAACATTTGTAGGCCTGTATTGTTCAATCAAAAACGCCCGATTTTTGATGAAAGAGATAACCGCCCCCCTTACGACATGCTTCAGAAACTAAAAAAATGGTATGTTTTCAAATGTTGCCTCTGAACTACAATTCACATTTGTACATGGAAAATCACTTTTAAAGATAAAATGAGATGTTTAAAGTGATTTTCATTCTTCCAGGGGCCTTCAACACGAGATTTGAGGAATGGGTAAAAGTGAATGAAAATGGCCAATTTACTCACTCTGCGGCCTTAAAAAGTGTTTCTCCTCCACGGGAAGTGAATTAAATAACATTTGGAGGCCGTTATTGTTCAAGCGAAAACGCCTGATTTTTGATGAAAGAGATAACCACCCCCCCTTACGACATGCTTCAGAAACGGAAAAAATGGTCCATTTTCAAATGTTGCGTCTCTGAACGACAATTCACATTTGTACGTGGATAATCACTTTTAGAGATAAAATTAGATGTTTGAAGTGATTTTCAAGCTTCCACGGGCCCTAAACACAAGATTTGAGAAATGGGTAAACGTGAATGAAAATGGCCAATTTATTCACTCTGAGGCCTTAAAAAGTTTTTCTCCACCCCAGAAAGTGAATTAAATAACATTTGCAGGCCTTTATTGGTCAATCAAAAACGCCCGATTTTTTATGAAAGAGATAACCACCCCCCTCACGACATGCTTCAGAAACGAAAAAAATGGTCCATTTTCAAATGTTGCGTCTTTGAACTACAATTCACATTTGTACGTGGAAAATCACTTTTAAAGATAAAATGAGATGTTTAAAGTGATTTTAATGCTTCTAGGGGCCTTCAACACAAGTTTTGAGGAATGGGTAAAAGTGAATAAAAAATGGCCAATTTACTCATTCTGAGGCCTTTAAAAATGTTTCTACACCACGGGAAGTGAATTAAATAACATTTGTAGGCCTTTATTGTTCAAGCGAAAACACCCGATTTTTCACGAAAGAGATAACCACCCCCCCTTACGACATGATTCAGAAACTAAAAAAATGGTCCGTTTTAAAATATTGCGTCTTTGAATGACAATTCACATTTGTACGTGAATAATCACTTTTAGAGATAAAATTAGATGTTTAAAGTGATTTTCAAGCTTCCAGGGGCCCTAAACACAAGATTTGAGAAATGGGTAAAAGTGAATGAAAATTGCCAATTTACTCACTCTGAGGCCTTTAAAAGTGTTTCTCCTCCACAGGAAGTGAATTAAATAACATTTGGAGGCCTCTATTGTTCAAGTGAAAACGCCTGATTTTTGATGAAAGATATAACCACCCCTCCTTCCGACATGCTTCTAAAACATAAAAATGGTTCATTTTCAAATGTTGCGTCTTTGAACTACAATTAACATTGTACGTAGATAATCACTTTTAGAGAGAAAATGAGATGTTTAAAGTGATTTTCAAGCTTCCAGTGGCCCTAAACACAAGATTTGAGAAAAGGATAAACGTGAATGAAAATGGCCAATTTACTCACTCTGAGGCCTTAAAAAGTGTTTCTCCTCCACGGGAAGTTAATAAAATATCATTTGGAGGCCTTTATTGTTCAATCAAAAACGCCAGTTTTTTGGTGAAAGAGATAACCACCCCCCCTCACGACATGCTTCAGAAACGAAAAAAATGGTCCATTTTCAAATGTTGCGTCTTTGAACTACAATTCACATTTGTACGTGGATAATCACTTTTAGAGATAAAATTAGATGTTTGAAGTGATTTTCAAGCTTCCAGGGGCCCTAAACACAAGATTTGAGAAATGGGTAAAAGTGAATGAAAATGGCCAATTTACTCACTCTGAGGCCTTAAAAAGTGTTTCTCCTCCACAGGAAGTGAATTAAATAACATTTGGAGGCCTCTATTGTTCAAGCGAAAACGCCTGATTTTTGATGAAAGATATAACAACCCCTCCTTCCGACATGCTTCTAAAACATAAAAATGGTTCATTTTCAAATGTTGCGTCTTTGAACTACAATTAACATTGTACGTAGATAATCACTTTTAGAGAGAAAATGAGATGTTTAAAGTGATTTTCAAGCTTCCAGTGGCCCTAAACACAAGATTTGAGAAAAGGATAAACGTGAATGAAAATGGCCAATTTACTCACTCTGAGGCCTTAAAAAGTGTTTCTCCTCCACGGGAAGTTAATAAAATATCATTTGGAGGCCTTTATTGTTCAATCAAAAACGCCAGTTTTTTGGTGAAAGAGATAACCACCCCCCCTCACGACATGCTTCAGAAACGAAAAAAATGGTCCATTTTCAAATGTTGCGTCTTTGAACTACAATTCACATTTGTACGTGGATAATCACTTTTAGAGATAAAATTAGATGTTTGAAGTGATTTTCAAGCTTCCAGGGGCCCTAAACACAAGATTTGAGAAATGGGTAAAAGTGAATGAAAATGGCCAATTTACTCACTCTGAGGCCTTAAAAAGTGTTTCTCCTCCACAGGAAGTGAATTAAATAACATTTGGAGGCCTCTATTGTTCAAGCGAAAACGCCTGATTTTTGATGAAAGATATAACAACCCCTCCTTCCGACATGCTTCTAAAACATAAAAATGGTTCATTTTCAAATGTTGCGTCTTTGAACTACAATTATCATTGTACGTAGATAATCACTTTTAGAGATAAAATTAGATGTTTGAAGTGATTTTCAAGCTTCCAGGGGCCCTAAACACAAGATTTGAGAAAAGGATAAACGTGAATGAAAATGGCCAATTTACTCACTCTGAGGCCTTAAAAAGTGTTTCTCCTCCACGGGAAGTTAATAAAATATCATTTGGAGGCCTTTATTGTTCAATCAAAAACGCCTGTTTTTTGGTGAAAGAGATAACCACCCCCCCTTACGACATGCTTCAGAAACGGAAAAAATGGTTCATTTTCAAATGTTGCATCTTTAAACTAAAATTAACATTGTACGTGGATAATCACTTTTAGAGATAAAATGAGATGTTTAAAGTGATTTTAATGCTTCCAGGGGCCCTAAACACAAGATTTGAGAAATGGGTAAAAGTGAATGAAAATGGCCAATTTACTCACTCTGAGGCCTTAAAAAGTGTTTCTCCACCCCAGAAAGTGAATTAAATAACATTTGTAGTCCTTTATTGTTCAATCAAAAACGCCCAATTTTTGATGAAAGAGATAACCACCCCCCTTACGACATGCTTCAGAAACGAAAAAAATGTGTCCATTTTCAAATGGTGCGTCTTTGAACGACAATTCACATTTGTACGTGGATAATCACTTTTAGAGATACAATTAGATGTTTAAAGTGATTTTCAAGCTTCCAGGGGCCCTAAACACAAGATTTGAGAAATGATAAACGTGAATGAAAATGGCCAATTTACTCACTTTGCGGCCTTAAAAAGTGTTTCTCCTCCACGGGAAGTGAATAAAATAACATTTGGAGGCCTTTATTGTTCAATCAAAAACGCCTGTTTTTTGGTGAAAGAGATAACCACCCCCCCTTACGACATGCTTCAGAAACGGAAAAAATGGTTCATTTTCAAATGTTGCGTCTTTAAACTAAAATTAACATTGTACGTGGATAATCACTTTTAGAGATAAAATGAGATGTTTAAAGTGATTTTAATGCTTCCAGGGGCCCTAAACACAAGATTTGAGGAATGGGTAAATGTGAATGAAAATGGCCAATTTATTCACTCTGAGGCCTTAAAAAGTTTTTCTCCACCCCAGAAAGTGAATTAAATAACATTTGTAGGCCTGTATTGTTCAATCAAAAACGCCCGATTTTTGATGAAAGAGATAACCGCCCCCCTTACGACATGCTTCAGAAACTAAAAAAATGGTATGTTTTCAAATGTTGCCTCTGAACTACAATTCACATTTGTACATGGAAAATCACTTTTAAAGATAAAATGAGATGTTTAAAGTGATTTTCATTCTTCCAGGGGCCTTCAACACGAGATTTGAGGAATGGGTAAAAGTGAATGAAAATGGCCAATTTACTCACTCTGCGGCCTTAAAAAGTGTTTCTCCTCCACGGGAAGTGAATTAAATAACATTTGGAGGCCGTTATTGTTCAAGCGAAAACGCCTGATTTTTGATGAAAGAGATAACCAACCCCCCTTACGACATGCTTCAGAAACGAAAAAAATGGTCCATTTTCAAATGTTGCGTCTTTGAACGACAATTCACATTTGTATGTGGATAATCACTTTTAGAGATACAATTAGATGTTTAAAGTGATTTTCAAGCTTCCAGGGGCCCTAAACACAAGATTTGAGAAATGGTAAACGTGAATGAAAATGGCCAATTTACTCACTTTGCGGCCTTAAAAAGTGTTTCTCCTCCACGGGAAGTGAATAAAATAACATTTGGAGGCCTTTATTGTTCAATCAAAAACGCCTGTTTTTTGGTGAAAGAGATAACCACCCCCCCTTACGACATGCTTCAGAAACGGAAAAAATGGTTCATTTTCAAATGTTGCGTCTTTAAACTAAAATTAACATTGTACGTGGATAATCACTTTTAGAGATAAAATGAGATGTTTAAAGTGATTTTAATGCTTCCAGGGGCCCTAAACACAAGATTTGAGGAATGGGTAAATGTGAATGAAAATGGCCAATTTATTCACTCTGAGGCCTTAAAAAGTTTTTCTCCACCCCAGAAAGTGAATTAAATAACATTTGTAGGCCTGTATTGTTCAATCAAAAACGCCCGATTTTTGATGAAAGAGATAACCGCCCCCCTTACGACATGCTTCAGAAACTAAAAAAATGGTATGTTTTCAAATGTTGCCTCTGAACTACAATTCACATTTGTACATGGAAAATCACTTTTAAAGATAAAATGAGATGTTTAAAGTGATTTTCATTCTTCCAGGGGCCTTCAACACGAGATTTGAGGAATGGGTAAAAGTGAATGAAAATGGCCAATTTACTCACTCTGCGGCCTTAAAAAGTGTTTCTCCTCCACGGGAAGTGAATTAAATAACATTTGGAGGCCGTTATTGTTCAAGCGAAAACGCCTGATTTTTGATGAAAGAGATAACCACCCCCCCTTACGACATGCTTCAGAAACGGAAAAAATGGTCCATTTTCAAATGTTGCGTCTCTGAACGACAATTCACATTTGTACGTGGATAATCACTTTTAGAGATAAAATTAGATGTTTGAAGTGATTTTCAAGCTTCCAGGGGCCCTAAACACAAGATTTGAATAATGGGTAAACGTGAATGAAAATGGCCAATTTATTCACTCTGAGGCCTTAAAAAGTTTTTCTCCACCCCAGAAAGTGAATTAAATAACATTTGTAGGCCTTTATTGGTCAATCAAAAACGCCCGATTTTTGATGAAAGAGATAACCACCCCCCTCACGACATGCTTCAGAAACGAAAAAAATGGTCCATTTTCAAATGTTGCGTCTTTGAACTACAATTCACATTTGTACGTGGAAAATCACTTTTAAAGATGAAATGAGATGTTTAAAGTGATTTTAATGCTTCCAGGGGCATTCAACACAAGTTTTGAGGAATGGGTAAAAGTGAATAAAAAATGGCCAATTTACTCATTCTGAGGCCTTTAAAAATGTTTCTACACCACGGGAAGTGAATTAAATAACATTTGTAGGCCTTTATTGTTCAAGCGAAAACACCCGATTTTTCACGAAAGAGATAACCACCCCCCCTTACGACATGATTCAGAAACTAAAAAAATGGTCCGTTTTAAAATATTGCGTCTTTGAATGACAATTCACATTTGTACGTGAATAATCACTTTTAGAGATAAAATTAGATGTTTAAAGTGATTTTCAAGCTTCCAGGGGCCCTAAACACAAGATTTGAGAAATGGGTAAAAGTGAATGAAAATGGCCAATTTACTCACTCTGCGGCCTTAAATAAGTGTTTCTCCTCCACGGGAAGTGAATAAAATAACATTTGGATGCCTTTATTGTTCAATCAAAAAGGCCTGTTTTTTGGTGAAAGAGATAACCACCCCCCCTTACGACATGCTTCAGAAACGAAAAAAATGGTCCATTTTCAAATGTTGCGTCTTTGAACGAAAATTCACATTTGTACGTGGATAATCACATTTAGACAAGAAATTAGATGTTTAAAGTGATTTTCAAGCTTCCAGGGGCCCTAAACACAAGATTTGAGAAATGGGTAAAAGTGAATGAAAATTGCCAATTTACTCACTCTGAGGCCTTTAAAAGTGTTTCTCCTCCACAGGAAGTGAATTAAATAACATTTGGAGGCCTCTATTGTTCAAGTGAAAACGCCTGATTTTTGATGAAAGATATAACCACCCCTCCTTCCGACATGCTTCTAAAACATAAAAATGGTTCATTTTCAAATGTTGCGTCTTTGAACTACAATTAACATTGTACGTAGATAATCACTTTTAGAGAGAAAATGAGATGTTTAAAGTGATTTTCAAGCTTCCAGTGGCCCTAAACACAAGATTTGAGAAAAGGATAAACGTGAATGAAAATGGCCAATTTACTCACTCTGAGGCCTTAAAAAGTGTTTCTCCTCCACGGGAAGTTAATAAAATATCATTTGGAGGCCTTTATTGTTCAATCAAAAACGCCAGTTTTTTGGTGAAAGAGATAACCACCCCCCCTCACGACATGCTTCAGAAACGAAAAAAATGGTCCATTTTCAAATGTTGCGTCTTTGAAATACAATTCACATTTGTACGTGGATAATCACTTTTAGAGATAAAATTAGATGTTTGAAGTGATTTTCAAGCTTCCAGGGGCCCTAAACACAAGAATTGAGAAATGGGTAAAAGTGAATGAAAATGGCCAATTTACTCACTCTGAGGCCTTAAAAAGTGTTTCTCCTCCACAGGAAGTGAATTAAATAACATTTGGAGGCCTCTATTGTTCAAGCGAAAACGCCTGATTTTTGATGAAAGATATAACAACCCCTCCTTCCGACATGCTTCTAAAACATAAAAATGGTTCATTTTCAAATGTTGCGTCTTTGAACTACAATTAACATTGTACGTAGATAATCACTTTTAGAGAGAAAATGAGATGTTTAAAGTGATTTTCAAGCTTCCAGTGGCCCTAAACACAAGATTTGAGAAAAGGATAAACGTGAATGAAAATGGCCAATTTACTCACTCTGAGGCCTTAAAAAGTGTTTCTCCTCCACGGGAAGTTAATAAAATATCATTTGGAGGCCTTTATTGTTCAATCAAAAACGCCAGTTTTTTGGTGAAAGAGATAACCACCCCCCCTCACGACATGCTTCAGAAACGAAAAAAATGGTCCATTTTCAAATGTTGCGTCTTTGAACTACAATTCACATTTGTACGTGGATAATCACTTTTAGAGATAAAATTAGATGTTTGAAGTGATTTTCAAGCTTCCAGGGGCCCTAAACACAAGATTTGAGAAATGGGTAAAAGTGAATGAAAATGGCCAATTTACTCACTCTGAGGCCTTAAAAAGTGTTTCTCCCCCACAGGAAGTGAATTAAATAACATTTGGAGGCCTCTATTGTTCAAGCGAAAACGCCTGATTTTTGATGAAAGATATAACAACCCCTCCTTCCGACATGCTTCTAAAACATAAAAATGGTTCATTTTCAAATGTTGCGTCTTTGAACTACAATTATCATTGTACGTAGATAATCACTTTTAGAGAGAAAATGAGATGTTTAAAGTGATTTTCAAGCTTCCAGTGGCCCTAAACACAAGATTTGAGAAAAGGATAAACGTGAATGAAAATGGCCAATTTACTCACTCTGAGGCCTTAAAAAGTGTTTCTCCTCCACGGGATGTTAATAAAATATCATTTGGAGGCCTTTATTGTTCAATCAAAAACGCCTGTTTTTTGGTGAAAGAGATAACCACCCCCCCTTACGACATGCTTCAGAAACGGAAAAAATGGTTCATTTTCAAATGTTGCATCTTTAAACTAAAATTAACATTGTACGTGGATAATCACTTTTAGAGATAAAATGAGATGTTTAAAGTGATTTTAATGCTTCCAGGGGCCCTAAACACAAGATTTGAGAAATGGGTAAAAGTGAATGAAAATGGCCAATTTACTCACTCTGAGGCCTTAAAAAGTGTTTCTCCACCCCAGAAAGTGAATTAAATAACATTTGTAGTCCTTTATTGTTCAATCAAAAACGCCCAATTTTTGATGAAAGAGATAACCACCCCCCTTACGACATGCTTCAGAAACGAAAAAAATGTGTCCATTTTCAAATGGTGCGCCTTTGAACGACAATTCACATTTGTACGTGGATAATCACTTTTAGAGATACAATTAGATGTTTAATGTGATTTTCAAGCTTCCAGGGGCCCTAAACACAATATTTGAGAAATGGGTTAACGTGAATGAAAATGGCCAATTGACTCACTCTGAGGTCTTAAAAAGTGTTTCTCCTCCACGGGAAGTGAATTAAATAACATTTGGAGGCCTTTATTGTTCAATCAAAAATGGCTGGTTTTTGGTGAAAGAGATAACCACCCCCCCTTACGACATGCTTCAGAAACGGAAAAAATGGTTCATTTTCAAATGTTGCGTCTTTAAACTAAAATTAACATTGTACGTGGATAATCACTTTTAGAGATAAAATGAGATGTTTAAAGTGATTTTAATGCTTCCAGGGGCCCTAAACACAAGATTTGAGGAATGGGTAAATGTGAATGAAAATGGCCAATTTATTCACTCTGAGGCCTTAAAAAGTTTTTCTCCACCCCAGAAAGTGAATTAAATAACATTTGTAGGCCTGTATTGTTCAATCAAAAACGCCCGATTTTTGATGAAAGAGATAACCGCCCCCCTTACGACATGCTTCAGAAACTAAAAAAATGGTATGTTTTCAAATGTTGCCTCTGAACTACAATTCACATTTGTACATGGAAAATCACTTTTAAAGATAAAATGAGATGTTTAAAGTGATTTTCATTCTTCCAGGGGCCTTCAACACGAGATTTGAGGAATGGGTAAAAGTGAATGAAAATGGCCAATTTGCTCACTCTGCGGCCTTAAAAAGTGTTTCTCCTCCACGGGAAGTGAATTAAATAACATTTGGAGGCCGTTATTGTTCAAGCGAAAACGCCCGATTTTTGATGAAAGAGATAACCACCCCCCTTACGACATGCTTCAGAAACTAAAAAAATGGTCCGTTTTCAAATGTTGCCTCTTTGAACTACAATTCACATTTGTACGTGGAAAATCACTTTTAAAGATAAAATGAGATGTTTAAAGTGATTTTAATGCTTCCAGGGGCCTTCAACACAAGTTTTGAGGAATGGGTAAAAGTGAATAAAAAATGGCCAATTTACTCATTCTGAGGCCTTTAAAAATGTTTCTACACCACGGGAAGTGAATTAAATAACATTTGTAGGCCTTTATTGTTCAAGCGAAAACACACGATTTTTCACGAAAGAGATAACCACCCCCCCTTACGCATGATTCAGAAACTAAAAAAATGGTCCGTTTTAAAATATTGCGTCTTTGAATGACAATTCACATTTGTACGTGAATAATCACGTTTAGAGATAAAATTAGATGTTTAAAGTGATTTTCAAGCTTCCAGGGGCCCTAAACACAAGATTTGAGAAATGGGTAAAAGTGAATGAAAATGGCCAATTTACTCACTCTGCGGCCTTAAATAAGTGTTTCTCCTCCACGGGAAGTGAATAAAATAACATTTGGATGCCTTTATTGTTCAATCAAAAAGGCCTGTTTTTTGGTGAAAGAGATAACCACCCCCCCTTACGACATGCTTCAGAAACGAAAAAAATGGTCCATTTTCAAATGTTGCGTCTTTGAACGACAATTCACATTTGTACGTGGATAATCACATTTAGACAAGAAATTAGATGTTTAAAGTGATTTTCAAGCTTCCAGGGGCCCTAAACACAAGATTTGAGAAATGGGTAAAAGTGAATGAAAATTGCCAATTTACTCACTCTGAGGCCTTAAAAAGTGTTTCTCCTCCACAGGAAGTGAATTAAATAACATTTGGAGGCCTCTATTGTTCAAGCGAAAACGCCTGATTTTTGATGAAAGATATAACCACCCCTCCTTCCGACATGCTTCTAAAACATAAAAATGGTTCATTTTCAAATGTTGCGTCTTTGAACTACAATTAACATTGTACGTAGATAATCACTTTTAGAGAGAAAATGAGATGTTTAAAGTGATTTTCAAGCTTCCAGTGGCCCTAAACACAAGATTTGAGAAAAGGATAAACGTGAATGAAAATGGCCAATTTATTCACTCTGAGGCCTTAAAAAGTGTTTCTCCTCCACGGGAAGTTAATAAAATATCATTTGGAGGCCTTTATTGTTCAATCAAAAACGCCAGTTTTTTGGTGAAAGAGATAACCACCCCCCCTCACGACATGCTTCAGAAACAAAAAAATGGTCCATTTTCAAATGTTGCGTCTTTGAACTACAATTCACATTTGTACGTGGATAATCACTTTTAGAGATAAAATTAGATGGTTGAAGTGATTTTCAAGCTTCCAGGGGCCCTAAACACAAGATTTGAGAAATGGGTAAAAGTGAATGAAAATGGCCAATTTACTCACTCTGAGGCCTTAAAAAGTGTTTCTCCACCCCAGAAAGTGAATTAAATAACATTTGTAGTCCTTTATTGTTCAATCAAAAACGCCCAATTTTTGATGAAAGAGATAACCACCCCCCTTACGACATGCTTCAGAAACGAAAAAAATGTGTCCATTTTCAAATGTTGCGTCTTTGAACGACAATTCACATTTGTACGTGGATAATCACTTTTAGAGATACAATTAGATGTTTAAAGTGATTTTCAAGCTTCCAGGGGCCCTAAACCCAAGATTTGAGAAATGGTAAACGTGAATAAAAAAGGCCAATTTACTCACTCTGCGGCCTTAAAAAGTGTTTCACCTCCACGGGAAGTGAATAAAATAACATTTGGAGGCCTTTATTGTTCAATCAAAAACGCCTGTTTTTTGGTGAAAGAGATAACCACCCCCCCTCACGACATGCTTCAGAAACGGAAAAAATGGTCCATTTTCAAATGTTGCGTCTTTGAACGACAATTCACATTTGTATGTGGATAATCACTTTTAGAGATAAAATTAGATGGTTGAAGTGATTTTCAAGCTTCCAGGGGCCCTAAACACAAGATTTGAGAAATGGGTAAAAGTGAATGAAAATGGCCAATTTACTCACTCTGAGGCCTTAAAAAGTGTTTCTCCTCCACGGGAAGTGAATTAAATAACATTTGGAGGCCTTTTTTGTTCAAGCGAAAACGCCTGATTTTTGATGAAAGAGATAACCTTCCCCCTTACGACATGCTTCTGAAACAAAAAAAAAATGGTTCATTTTCAAATGTTGCGTCTTTAAACTACAATTATTATTGTACGTGGATAATCACTTTTAGAGATAAAATGAGATGTTTAAAGTGATTTTCAAGCTTCCAGGGGCCCTAAACACAAGATTTGAGAAATGGGTAAACGTGAATGAAAATGGCCAATTTACTCACTCTGCAGCCTTAAAAAGTGTTTTTCCTCCACGGGAAGTGAATCAAATAACATTTGGAGGTCTTTATTGTTCAATCAAAAACGCCCGTTTTTGGTGAAAGAGATAACCACCCCCACTTACGACATGCTTCTGAAACTAAAAAAATGATTCATTTTCAAATGTTGCCTCTTTGAACTACAATTTACATTTGTACGTGGAAAATCACTTTTAAAGATAAAATGAGATGTTTAAAGTGATTTTCATGCTTCCAGGGGCCTTAAACACGAGATTTGAGGAATGGGTAAAAGTGAATGAAAATGGCCAATTTACTCACTCTGCGGCCTTAAAAAGTGTTTCTCCTCCACGGGAAGTGAATAAAATAACATTTGGAGGCCTTTATTGTTCAATCAAAAACGCCTTTTTTTTGGTGAAAGAGATAACCACCCCCCCTTATGACATGCTTCTGAAACTAAAAAAACTGGTTCATTTTCAAATGTTGCGTCTTTGAACTACAATTAACATTGTATGTGGATAATCACTTTTAGAGATAAAATGAGATGTTTGAAGTGATTTTCAAGCTTCCAGGGTCCCTAAACACAAGATTTGAGAAATGGGTAAACGTGAATGAAAATGGCCAATTTATTCACTCTGAGGCCTTAAAAAGTTTTACTCCACCCCAGAAAGTGAATTAAATAACATTTGTAGGCCTTTATTGTTCAATCAAAAACGCCCGATTTTTGATGAAAGAGATAACCACCCCCCTTACGATATGCTTCAGAAACTAAAAAAATGGTCCGTTTTCAAATGTTGCCTCTTTGAACTACAATTCACATTTGTACGTGGAAAATCACTTTTAAAGATAAAATGAGATGTTTAAAGTGATTTTAATGCTTCCAGTGGCCTTCAACACAAGTTTTGAGGAATGGGTAAAAGTGAATAAAAAATGGCCAATTTACTCATTCTGAGGCCTTTAAAAATGTTTCTACACCACGGGAAGTGAATTAAATAACATTTGTAGGCCTTTATTGTTCAAGCGAAAACACACGATTTTTCACGAAAGAGATAACCACCCCCCCTTACGCATGATTCAGAAACTAAAAAAATGGTCCGTTTTAAAATATTGCGTCTTTGAATGACAATTCACATTTGTACGTGAATAATCACGTTTAGAGATAAAATTAGATGTTTAAAGTGATTTTCAAGCTTCCAGGGGCCCTAAACACAAGATTTGAGAAATGGGTAAAAGTGAATGAAAATGGCCAATTTACTCACTCTGCGGCCTTAAATAAGTGTTTCTCCTCCACGGGAAGTGAATAAAATAACATTTGGATGCCTTTATTGTTCAATCAAAAAGGCCTGTTTTTTGGTGAAAGAGATAACCACCCCCCCTTACGACATGCTTCAGAAACGAAAAAAATGGTCCATTTTCAAATGTTGCGTCTTTGAACGACAATTCACATTTGTACGTGGATAATCACATTTAGACAAGAAATTAGATGTTTAAAGTGATTTTCAAGCTTCCAGGGGCCCTAAACACAAGATTTGAGAAATGGGTAAAAGTGAATGAAAATTGCCAATTTACTCACTCTGAGGCCTTAAAAAGTGTTTCTCCTCCAGAGGAAGTGAATTAAATAACATTTGGAGGCCTCTATTGTTCAAGCGAAAACGCCTGATTTTTGATGAAAGATATAACCACCCCTCCTTCCGACATGCTTCTAAAACATAAAAATGGTTCATTTTCAAATGTTGCGTCTTTGAACTACAATTAACATTGTACGTAGATAATCACTTTTAGAGAGAAAATGAGATGTTTAAAGTGATTTTCAAGCTTCCAGTGGCCCTAAACACAAGATTTGAGAAAAGGATAAACGTGAATGAAAATGGCCAATTTATTCACTCTGAGGCCTTAAAAAGTGTTTCTCCTCCACGGGAAGTTAATAAAATATCATTTGGAGGCCTTTATTGTTCAATCAAAAACGCCAGTTTTTTGGTGAAAGAGATAACCACCCCCCCTCACGACATGCTTCAGAAACAAAAAAATGGTCCATTTTCAAATGTTGCGTCTTTGAACTACAATTCACATTTGTACGTGGATAATCACTTTTAGAGATAAAATTAGATGGTTGAAGTGATTTTCAAGCTTCCAGGGGCCCTAAACACAAGATTTGAGAAATGGGTAAAAGTGAATGAAAATGGCCAATTTACTCACTCTGAGGCCTTAAAAAGTGTTTCTCCACCCCAGAAAGTGAATTAAATAACATTTGTAGTCCTTTATTGTTCAATCAAAAACGCCCAATTTTTGATGAAAGAGATAACCACTCCCCTTACGACATGCTTCAGAAACGAAAAAAATGTGTCCATTTTCAAATGTTGCGTCTTTGAACGACAATTCACATTTGTACGTGGATAATCACTTTTAGAGATACAATTAGATCTTTAAAGTGATTTTCAAGCTTCCAGGGGCCCTAAACACAAGATTTGAGAAATGGTAAACGTGAATAAAAAAGGCCAATTTACTCACTCTGCGGCCTTAAAAAGTGTTTCACCTCCACGGGAAGTGAATAAAATAACATTTGGAGGCCTTTATTGTTCAATCAAAAACACCTGTTTTTTGGTGAAAGAGATAACCACCCCCCCTCACGACATGCTTCAGAAACGGAAAAAATGGTCCATTTTCAAATGTTGCGTCTTTGAACGACAATTCACATTTGTATGTGGATAATCAATTTTAGAGATAAAATTAGATGGTTGAAGTGATTTTCAAGCTTCCAGGGGCCCTAAACACAAGATTTGAGAAATGGGTAAAAGTGAATGAAAATGGCCAATTTACTCACTCTGAGGCCTTAAAAAGTGTTTCTCCTCCACGGGAAGTGAATTAAATAACATTTGGAGGCCTTTTTTGTTCAAGCGAAAACGCCTGATTTTTGATGAAAGAGATAACCTTCCCCCTTACGACATGCTTCTGAAACAAAAAATATATGGTTCATTTTCAAATGTTGCGTCTTTAAACTACAATTATTATTGTACGTGGATAATCACTTTTAGAGATAAAATGAGATGTTTAAAGTGATTTTCAAGCTTCCAGGGGCCCTAAACACAAGATTTGAGAAATGGGTAAACGTGAATGAAAATGGCCAATTTACTCACTCTGCAGCCTTAAAAAGTGTTTTTCCTTCACGGGAAGTGAATCAAATAACATTTGGAGGTCTTTATTGTTCAATCAAAAACGCCCGTTTTTGTTGAAAGAGATAACCACCCCCACTTACGACATGCTTCTGAAACTAAAAAAATGATTCATTTTCAAATGTTGCCTCTTTGAACTACAATTTACATTTGTACGTGGAAAATCACTTTTAAAGATAAAATGAGATGTTTAAAGTGATTTTCATGCTTCCAGGGGCCTTAAACACGAGATTTGAGGAATGGGTAAAAGTGAATGAAAATGGCCAATTTACTCACTCTGCGGCCTTAAAAAGTGTTTCTCCTCCACGGGAAGTGAATAAAATAACATTTGGAGGCCTTTATTGTTCAATCAAAAACGCCTTTTTTTTGGTGAAAGAGATAACCACCCCCCCTTATGACATGCTTCTGAAACTAAAAAAACTGGTTCATTTTCAAATGTTGCGTCTTTGAACTACAATTAACATTGTATGTGGATAATCACTTTTAGAGATAAAATGAGATGTTTAAAGTGATTTTCAAGCTTCCAGGGGCCCTAAACACAAGTTTGAGGAATGGGGAAATGTGAATGAAAATGGCCAATTTATTCACTCTGAGGCCTTAAAAAGTTTTTCTCCACCCCAGAAAGTGAATTAAATAACATTTGTAGGCCTTTATTGTTCAATCAAAAAAGCCCAATTTTTGATGAAAGAGATAACCACCCCCCCTTACGACATGCTTCAGAAACTAAAAAAATGGTCCATTTTCAAATGTTGCCTCTTTGAACTACAATTCACATTTGTACGTGGAAAATCACTTTTAAAGATAAAATGAGATGTTTAAAGTGATTTTCATGCTTCTAGGGGCCTTAAAGACGAGATTTGTGGAATGGGTAAAAGTGAATGAAAATGGCCAATTTACTCACTCTGAGGCCTTAAAAAGTGTTTCTCCTCCACGGTAAGTGAATTAAATAACATCTGGAGGCCTTTATTGTTCAAGTGAAAACGCCTGATTTTTGATGAAAGAGATAACCACCCCCCTTACGACATGCTACTGAAACTAAAAAAAATGGTTCATTTTCAAATGTTGCGTCTTTGAACTACAATTAACATTGTACGTGGATAATCACTTTTAGAGATAAAATGAGATGTTTAAAGTGATTTTCAAGCTTCCAGGGGCCCTAAACACAAGATTTGAGAAATGGGTAAAAGTGAATGAAAATGGCCAATTTACTCACTCTGAGGCCTTAAAAAGTGTTTTTCCTCCACGGGAAGTGAATTAAATAACATTTGGAGGCCTTTATTGTTCAATCAAAGAAGCCTGATTTTTGATGAAAGAGATAACCACCCCTCCTTCCGACATGCTTCTGAAACTAAAAAAAATGGTTCATTTTCAAATGTTGCGTCTTTGAATTACAATTAACATTGTACGTGGATAATCACTTTTAGAGATAAAATGAGATGTTTAAAGTGATTTTCAAGCTTGCAGGGGCCCCAAACACAAGATTTGAGAAATGGGTAAAAGTGAATGAAAATGGCCAATTTACTCACTCTGAGGTCTTAAAAAGTGTTTCTCCTCCACGGGAAGTGAATTAAATAACATTTGGAGGCCTTTATTGTTCAAGCGAAAACACCTGAATTTTGAGAAAAGAGATAACCACCCCCCCTTACAACATGCTTCAGAAACGAAAAAAATGGTCCATTTTCAAATGTTGCGTCTTTGAACGACAATTCACATTTGTACGTGGATAATCTCTTTAAGAGATAAAATGAGATGTTTAAAGTGATTTTCAAGCTTCCAGGGTCCCTAAACACAATATTTGAGAAATGGGTTAACGTGAATGAAAATGGCCAATTGACTCACTCTGAGGTCTTAAAAAGTGTTTCTCCTCCACGGGAAGTGAATTAAATAACATTTGGAGGCCTTTATTGTTCAATCAAAAATGGCTGGTTTTTGGTGAAAGAGATAACCACCCCCCCTTACTACATGCTTCAGAAACGAAAAAAATGGTCCATTTTCAAATGTTGCGTCTTTGAACGACAATTCACATTTGTACGTGGATAATCACATTTAGACATAAAGATAGATGTTTAAAGTGATTTTCAAGCTTCCAGGGGCCCTAAACACAAGATTTGAGAAATGGGTAAAAGTGAATGAAAATGGCCAATTTACTCACTCTGAGGCCTTAAAAAGTGTTTCTCCACCCCAGAAAGTGAATTAAATAACATTTGTAGTCCTTTATTGTTCAATCAAAAACGCCCAATTTTTGATGAAAGAGATAACCACCCCCCCTTACGACATGCTTCAGAAACTAAAAAAATGGTCCGTTTTCAAATGTTGCCTCTTTGAACTACAATTCACATTTGTACGTGGAAAATCACTTTTAAAGATAAAATGAGATGTTTAAAGTGATTTTCATGCTTCCAGGTTCCTTCAACACGAGATTTGAGGAATGGGTAAAAGTGAATGAAAATGGCCAATTTACTCACTCTGAGGCCTTAAAAAGTGTTTCTCCTCCACGGGAAGTGTATTAAATAACATTTGGAGGCCTTTTTTGTTCAAGCGAAAACGCCTGATTTTTCATGAAAGAGATAACCACCCCCCCTTACGACATGCTTCTGAAACTAAAAAAAATGGTTCATTTTCAAATGTTGTGTCTTTGAATTACAATTAACAGTGTACGTGGATAATCACTTTTAGAGATAAAATTAGATGTTTAAAGTGATTTTCAAGCTTCCAGGGGCCCTTAACACAAGATTTGAGAAATGGGTAAACGTGAATGAAAATGGCCAATTCATTCACTCTGAGGCCTTAAAAAGTTTTTCTCCACCCCAGAAAGTGAATTAAATAACATTTGTAGGCCTTTATTGTTCAATCAAAAACGCCCGATTTTTGATGAAAGAGATAACCACCCCCCTTCCGACATGCTTTAGAAACTAAAAAAATTGGTCCGTTTTCAAATGTTGCCTCTTTGAACTACAATTCACATGTGTATGTGGAAAATCACTTTTAAAGATAAAATGAGATGTTTAAAGTGATTTTCATGCTTCCAGGGGCCTTAAACACAAGATTTGAGGAATTGGTAAAAGTGAATGAAAATGGCCAATTTACTCACTCTGTGGCCTTAAAAAGTGTTTCTCCTCCACGGGAAGTGAATAAAATAATATTTGGAGGCCCTTTATTGTTCAATCAAAAACGTCTGTTTTTTGGTGAAAGAGATAACCACCCCCCCTTACGACATGCTTCAGAAACGAAAAAAATGGTCCATTTTCAAATGTTGCGTCTTTGAACGACAATTCACATTTGTACGTGGATAATCACGTTTAGAGATAAAATTAGATGTTTGAAGTGATTTTCAAGCTTCCAGGGGCCCTAAACACAAGATTTGAGAAATGGGTAAAAGTGAATGAAAATGGCCAATTTACTCACTCTGAGGCCTTAAAAAGTGTTTCTCCTCCACGGGAAGTGTATTAAATAACATTTGGAGGCCTTTTTTGTTCAAGCGAAAACGCCTGATTTTTGATGAAAGAGATAACCACCCCCCCCTTACGACATGCTTCTGAAACTAAAAAAATGGTTCATTTTCAAATGTTGTGTCTTTGAATTACAATTAACAGTGTACGTGGATAATCACTTTTAGAGATAAAATTAGATGTTTAAAGTGATTTTCAAGCTTCCAGGGGCCCTTAACACAAGATTTGAGAAATGGGTAAACGTGAATGAAAATGGCCAATTCATTCACTCTGAGGCCTTAAAAAGTTTTTCTCCACCCCAGAAAGTGAATTAAATAACATTTGTAGGCCTTTATTGTTCAATCAAAAACGCCCGATTTTTGATGAAATAGATAACCACCCCCCTTCCGACATGCTTTAGAAACTAAAAAAATTGGTCCGTTTTCAAATGTTGCCTCTTTGAACTACAATTCACATGTGTATGTGGAAAATCACTTTTAAAGATAAAATGAGATGTTTTAAGTGATTTTCATGCTTGCAGGGGCCTTAAACACAAGATTTGAGGAATTGGTAAAAGTGAATGAAAATGGCCAATTTACTCACTCTGTGGCCTTAAAAAGTGTTTCTCCTCCACGGGAAGTGAATAAAATACCATTTGGAGGCCCTTTATTGTTCAATCAAAAACGTCTGTTTTTTGGTGAAAGAGATAACCACCCCCCCTTACGACATGCTTCAGAAACGAAAAAAATGTGTCCATTTTCAAATGTTGCGTCTTTAAACTAAAATTAACATTGTACGTGGATAATCACTTTTAGAGATAAAATGAGATGTTTAAAGTGATTTTAATGCTTCCAGGGGCCCTAAACACAAGATTTGAGGAATGGGTAAATGTGAATGAAAATGGCCAATTTATTCACTCTGAGGCCTTAAAAAGTTTTTCTCCACCCCAGAAAGTGAATTAAATAACATTTGTAGGCCTGTATTGTTCAATCAAAAACGCCCGATTTTTGATGAAAGAGATAACCGCCCCCCTTACAACATGCTTCAGAAACTAAAAAAATGGTATGTTTTAAAATGTTGCCTCTTTGAACTACAATTCACATTTGTACATGGAAAATCACTTTTAAAGATGAAATGAGATGTTTAAAGTGATTTTCATTCTTCCAGGGGCCTTCAACATGAGATTTGAGGAATGGGTAAAAGTGAATGAAAATGGCCAATTTACTCACTCTGCGGCCTTAAAAAGTGTTTCTCCTCCACGGGAAGTGAATTAAATAACGTTTGGAGGCCGTTATTGTTCAAGCGAAAACGCCTGATTTTTGATGAAAGAGATAACCACCCCCCCTTACGACATGCTTCAGAAACGGAAAAAATGGTCCATTTTTAAATGTCGCGTCTCTGAACGACAATTCACATTTGTACGTGGATAATCACTTTTAGAGATAAAATTAGATGTTTGAAGTGATTTTCAAGCTTCCAGGGGCCCTAAACACAAGATTTGAGAAATGGGTAAACGTGAATGAAAATGGCCAATTTATTCACTCTGAGGCCTTAAAAAGTTTTTCTCCACCCCAGAAAGTGAATTAAATAACATTTGTAGGCCTTTATTGTTCAATCAAAAACGCCCGATTTTTGATGAAAGAGATAACCACTCCCCTTACGACATGCTTCAGAAACGAAAAAAATGTGTCCATTTTCAAATGTTGCGTCTTTGAACGACAATTCACATTTGTACGTGGATAATCACTTTTAGAGATACAATTAGATCTTTAAAGTGATTTTCAAGCTTCCAGGGGCCCTAAACACAAGATTTGAGAAATGGTAAACGTGAATAAAAAAGGCCAATTTACTCACTCTGCGGCCTTAAAAAGTGTTTCACCTCCACGGGAAGTGAATAAAATAACATTTGGAGGCCTTTATTGTTCAATCAAAAACGCCTGTTTTTTGGTGAAAGAGATAACCACCCCCCCTCACGACATGCTTCAGAAACGGAAAAAATGGTCCATTTTCAAATGTTGCGTCTTTGAACGACAATTCACATTTGTATGTGGATAATCACTTTTAGAGATAAAATTAGATGGTTGAAGTGATTTTCAAGCTTCCAGGGGCCCTAAACACAAGATTTGAGAAATGGGTAAAAGTGAATGAAAATGGCCAATTTACTCACTCTGAGGCCTTAAAAAGTGTTTCTCCTCCACGGGAAGTGAATTAAATAACATTTGGAGGCCTTTTTTGTTCAAGCGAAAACGCCTGATTTTTGATGAAAGAGATAACCTTCCCCCTTACGACATGCTTCTGAAACAAAAAATATATGGTTCATTTTCAAATGTTGCGTCTTTAAACTACAATTATTATTGTACGTGGATAATCACTTTTAGAGATAAAATGAGATGTTTAAAGTGATTTTCAAGCTTCCAGGGGCCCTAAACACAAGATTTGAGAAATGGGTAAACGTGAATGAAAATGGCCAATTTACTCACTCTGCAGCCTTAAAAAGTGTTTTTCCTTCACGGGAAGTGAATCAAATAACATTTGGAGGTCTTTATTGTTCAATCAAAAACGCCCGTTTTTGTTGAAAGAGATAACCACCCCCACTTACGACATGCTTCTGAAACTAAAAAAATGATTCATTTTCAAATGTTGCCTCTTTGAACTACAATTTACATTTGTACGTGGAAAATCACTTTTAAAGATAAAATGAGATGTTTAAAGTGATTTTCATGCTTCCAGGGGCCTTAAACACGAGATTTGAGGAATGGGTAAAAGTGAATGAAAATGGCCAATTTACTCACTCTGCGGCCTTAAAAAGTGTTTCTCCTCCACGGGAAGTGAATAAAATAACATTTGGAGGCCTTTATTGTTCAATCAAAAACGCCTTTTTTTTGGTGAAAGAGATAACCACCCCCCCTTATGACATGCTTCTGAAACTAAAAAAACTGGTTCATTTTCAAATGTTGCGTCTTTGAACTACAATTAACATTGTATGTGGATAATCACTTTTAGAGATAAAATGAGATGTTTAAAGTGATTTTCAAGCTTCCAGGGGCCCTAAACACAAGATTTGAGGAATGGGGAAATGTGAATGAAAATGGCCAATTTATTCACTCTGAGGCCTTAAAAAGTTTTTCTCCACCCCAGAAAGTGAATTAAATAACATTTGTAGGCCTTTATTGTTCAATCAAAAAAGCCCAATTTTTGATGAAAGAGATAACCACCCCCCCTTACGACATGCTTCAGAAACTAAAAAAATGGTCCATTTTCAAATGTTGCCTCTTTGAACTACAATTCACATTTGTACGTGGAAAATCACTTTTAAAGATAAAATGAGATGTTTAAAGTGATTTTCATGCTTCTAGGGGCCTTAAAGACGAGATTTGTGGAATGGGTAAAAGTGAATGAAAATGGCCAATTTACTCACTCTGAGGCCTTAAAAAGTGTTTCTCCTCCACGGTAAGTGAATTAAATAACATCTGGAGGCCTTTATTGTTCAAGTGAAAACGCCTGATTTTTGATGAAAGAGATAACCACCCCCCTTACGACATGCTACTGAAACTAAAAAAAATGGTTCATTTTCAAATGTTGCGTCTTTGAACTACAATTAACATTGTACGTGGATAATCACTTTTAGAGATAAAATGAGATGTTTAAAGTGATTTTCAAGCTTCCAGGGGCCCTAAACACAAGATTTGAGAAATGGGTAAAAGTGAATGAAAATGGCCAATTTACTCACTCTGAGGCCTTAAAAAGTGTTTTTCCTCCACGGGAAGTGAATTAAATAACATTTGGAGGCCTTTATTGTTCAATCAAAGAAGCCTGATTTTTGATGAAAGAGATAACCACCCCTCCTTCCGACATGCTTCTGAAACTAAAAAAAATGGTTCATTTTCAAATGTTGCGTCTTTGAATTACAATTAACATTGTACGTGGATAATCACTTTTAGAGATAAAATGAGATGTTTAAAGTGATTTTCAAGCTTGCAGGGGCCCCAAACACAAGATTTGAGAAATGGGTAAAAGTGAATGAAAATGGCCAATTTACTCACTCTGAGGTCTTAAAAAGTGTTTCTCCTCCACTGGAAGTGAATTAAATAACATTTGGAGGCCTTTATTGTTCAAGCGAAAACACCTGAATTTTGAGAAAAGAGATAACCACCCCCCCTTACAACATGCTTCAGAAACGAAAAAAATGGTCCATTTTCAAATGTTGCGTCTTTGAACGACAATTCACATTTGTACGTGGATAATCTCTTTAAGAGATAAAATGAGATGTTTAAAGTGATTTTCAAGCTTCCAGGGTCCCTAAACACAATATTTGAGAAATGGGTTAACGTGAATGAAAATGGCCAATTGACTCACTCTGAGGTCTTAAAAAGTGTTTCTCCTCCACGGGAAGTGAATTAAATAACATTTGGAGGCCTTTATTGTTCAATCAAAAATGGCTGGTTTTTGGTGAAAGAGATAACCACCCCCCCTTACTACATGCTTCAGAAACGAAAAAAATGGTCCATTTTCAAATGTTGCGTCTTTGAACGACAATTCACATTTGTACGTGGATAATCACATTTAGACATAAAGATAGATGTTTAAAGTGATTTTCAAGCTTCCAGGGGCCCTAAACACAAGATTTGAGAAATGGGTAAAAGTGAATGAAAATGGCCAATTTACTCACTCTGAGGCCTTAAAAAGTGTTTCTCCACCCCAGAAAGTGAATTAAATAACATTTGTAGTCCTTTATTGTTCAATCAAAAACGCCCAATTTTTGATGAAAGAGATAACCACCCCCCCTTACGACATGCTTCAGAAACTAAAAAAATGGTCCGTTTTCAAATGTTGCCTCTTTGAACTACAATTCACATTTGTACGTGGAAAATCACTTTTAAAGATAAAATGAGATGTTTAAAGTGATTTTCATGCTTCCAGGTTCCTTCAACACGAGATTTGAGGAATGGGTAAAAGTGAATGAAAATGGCCAATTTACTCACTCTGAGGCCTTAAAAAGTGTTTCTCCTCCACGGGAAGTGAATAAAATAATATTTGGAGGCCCTTTATTGTTCAATCAAAAACGTCTGTTTTTTGGTGAAAGAGATAACCACCCCCCCTTACGACATGCTTCAGAAACGAAAAAAATGGTCCATTTTCAAATGTTGCGTCTTTGAACGACAATTCACATTTGTACGTGGATAATCACGTTTAGAGATAAAATTAGATGTTTGAAGTGATTTTCAAGCTTCCAGGGGCCCTAAACACAAGATTTGAGAAATGGGTAAAAGTGAATGAAAATGGCCAATTTACTCACTCTGAGGCCTTAAAAAGTGTTTCTCCTCCACGGGAAGTGTATTAAATAACATTTGGAGGCCTTTTTTGTTCAAGCGAAAACGCCTGATTTTTGATGAAAGAGATAACCACCCCCCCCTTACGACATGCTTCTGAAACTAAAAAAATGGTTCATTTTCAAATGTTGTGTCTTTGAATTACAATTAACAGTGTACGTGGATAATCACTTTTAGAGATAAAATTAGATGTTTAAAGTGATTTTCAAGCTTCCAGGGGCCCTTAACACAAGATTTGAGAAATGGGTAAACGTGAATGAAAATGGCCAATTCATTCACTCTGAGGCCTTAAAAAGTTTTTCTCCACCCCAGAAAGTGAATTAAATAACATTTGTAGGCCTTTATTGTTCAATCAAAAACGCCCGATTTTTGATGAAATAGATAACCACCCCCCTTCCGACATGCTTTAGAAACTAAAAAAATTGGTCCGTTTTCAAATGTTGCCTCTTTGAACTACAATTCACATGTGTATGTGGAAAATCACTTTTAAAGATAAAATGAGATGTTTTAAGTGATTTTCATGCTTGCAGGGGCCTTAAACACAAGATTTGAGGAATTGGTAAAAGTGAATGAAAATGGCCAATTTACTCACTCTGTGGCCTTAAAAAGTGTTTCTCCTCCACGGGAAGTGAATAAAATACCATTTGGAGGCCCTTTATTGTTCAATCAAAAACGTCTGTTTTTTGGTGAAAGAGATAACCACCCCCCCTTACGACATGCTTCAGAAACGAAAAAAATGTGTCCATTTTCAAATGTTGCGTCTTTAAACTAAAATTAACATTGTACGTGGATAATCACTTTTAGAGATAAAATGAGATGTTTAAAGTGATTTTAATGCTTCCAGGGGCCCTAAACACAAGATTTGAGGAATGGGTAAATGTGAATGAAAATGGCCAATTTATTCACTCTGAGGCCTTAAAAAGTTTTTCTCCACCCCAGAAAGTGAATTAAATAACATTTGTAGGCCTGTATTGTTCAATCAAAAACGCCCGATTTTTGATGAAAGAGATAACCGCCCCCCTTACAACATGCTTCAGAAACTAAAAAAATGGTATGTTTTAAAATGTTGCCTCTTTGAACTACAATTCACATTTGTACATGGAAAATCACTTTTAAAGATGAAATGAGATGTTTAAAGTGATTTTCATTCTTCCAGCGGCCTTCAACATGAGATTTGAGGAATGGGTAAAAGTGAATGAAAATGGCCAATTTACTCACTCTGCGGCCTTAAAAAGTGTTTCTCCTCCACGGGAAGTGAATTAAATAACGTTTGGAGGCCGTTATTGTTCAAGCGAAAACGCCTGATTTTTGATGAAAGAGATAACCACCCCCCCTTACGACATGCTTCAGAAACGGAAAAAATGGTCCATTTTTAAATGTCGCGTCTCTGAACGACAATTCACATTTGTACGTGGATAATCACTTTTAGAGATAAAATTAGATGTTTAAAGTGATTTTCAAGCTTCCACGGGCCCTAAACACAAGATTGAGGAAGGCGGGCCCCGCCGCCATTATGGTGGTCGGCCGTGCCCCCACCGTAACTGTGCCCTCCACCAGTCCTGGTCACTCGCTGACTATCATGGCCCGGAAGTGATTGAATCACTTCTGGGTCACGTGAGGCTCCCCCGCGCCCCGGAAGCGATCCGATCACTTCCGGGGGCGTGGGCAACCCTCGGGACTTTAAAGCCGGGGGGAGCTCTGGGATCATTCTCTCTTTCCTCCCGGCTGCACATCGGGCGGATGTGCGTTACCTCCCTCGGGAGGCTCTTTAACTGTTTTTTCTTTCGTTAGCAGGTCATTCAGCCTCGTGTTGTCAGCGGTTCTGCGGCTTTGGAGGACACGTGACGGGACATCGGTTGAGCCAGGGTCGGCGGCAGCGTTGTGTGCGGCGGACTCGGTTACTTTCCCCTTTTTGCGGACGCGCTCCATATGAGGTAAGGTGTTGTGGGCGTGGGCGGCGGCTCGTTCTGCCTACAGCGGTCCGTTTGCTGGTCTCCGGGCAGTTTCGCTGTGTCGGCCCCCTTTCGCTGTGTCGGCCCCCCTTTCATTCGCGAGGCCTACCGGTACAGTCTAGGGGAGGGGGCAGGCCTTTCCGGATTACCTGCACAGCGGTGAGCACTGTGTTTGCTGCGCGGCGCCTCGGGACACTTCCCCAACACGTACACGAAAGGCTGTGCGAAGCGCATGGACAGATTGCCGTTTTTTCAGTCATGTGGGTGTCTAAGGACCTGAGAGGCTGGGGGGTTTATTAACCAGGGAGGATTATTAAACAGGGAGATCGTTTTCAGCAGGGAATTCGTTTAATTGGGAGCTGCAAGGGATTACCGTGGTCAGAAGCCTTTGCTATTCACTGTGTTTTGTAAGCCATCAGCCGCCTACTATTCCACTGCGCAAGCATATATTCATCGCTTTGTCTTTTCTACTTAGCAGGAAGGCGCGGGGTGTAACGCTGTAGTTTTCACAGGCACAGGGTTGTTTTACGTAACATTTATACGGTCTTGGATACCATTGGAGGTTTAATGCTGTTGTCTTTTATTAATCACTTTCTTTTGTTCCTGCATCATAGGAAGGCACGCTGTTTACGCACTAAGCAGATCGGGTAAAGGCAGCTCCAGGAGCAGGAAGGTGCCTTCTCATCGGCGGGACGCGGCAGTAACATCGGAGAGTGCCTGAGGACACGGTCTGTGGACTGCACCCCGGCGCTGCTGGGAGCCAAGCGGGTTGGAGCCTTTTGCCCACCTGCCCTGCTGGGTTAGCCAGTTGTGAGGCTCCGGTAGCGGGGGTGAAGTGGCCCGCGTGTTTCCTCCATCAAAATCTTTGGTAAAGTCTGGTGCAGGTAGTAGGGTAGCCATGCCCCCGAAGGCTAAGCGCGGCGAGCGGCGCCCAGGTATAGCGACTGTGTTAGACGCACTCATGAGGAAGATTGGGGAGATGGATAGTACCATGGCACAGCTGGCAGAAAGGCTGGATGCGCAGGAGGGGCCATCTGGGAGGTCACGCAGGGACGCTTTACCTCCAAGGGAAGCGTTTCCTCCCTTGCCAAAGAGGAGTAGAGCTAAGAAAGGCCCGTGGGTTGTCCCCGATAGTGGTGGGGCCCCAGTTTTGCCAATACTTCCCGCATTGCCTAACGCACCGGAGGGCGAGCCCCTGCCTGTTGCCCCACTAGGGGGGCCTGTTCCCTTGCTCCCCGCAACGCCTCTTGTCCCGCCTGCACCCCCTATCCCCATTCCAGCGCCAGCGGTACCAATCCCGTCGGTTCCAGTGCCAGCAGTGCCAGATCCTTCCCTACCTCTTCCCCCGGCACCGGCAAATCCTGCCCCGGCGCCAGCACTGCCAGTCCCGGCGCTGCCTGCGCTTTCGGTACCTATTCCCCCCGCACCTGGGGGGGTGCCAACGCTGCCTCCCCATTTTGTTTCCAGTTTAGCAGCTGTGCTACCCTGGCTGGGGGGCATGGGTTTGAACGTGAGTGCAGCGGGTGTTGTCGGGGCGGACGCGTTGGAGCGGGCAAAGCAGCTGGTCGAATTAGCAAAGCCTAAAGACGTGCCGGCGGTTGAGGCCCCCAAGGAAACCCCGGGACCTTCGCAGGGTAAGCCACAGACGTTGCCAATGTTGGGCATGGGTGAGGCACGTACGTCTTACGAATCGCTCTCGCGCCACCTGTCGCAGGAGGTGAAGGAACGCATTTGGAAAGGGACTTATATCGATATTTTTTCACTTCTGATAGATGATGTGGAGAGGGAAGAGATGAGGAGAAAAAAGGATTATATGCCTGCGCGGGAGTGGGCTAATGAAATGTCAAAGTACAGGGTTGAGGAGAACATTAGGCATTGGATGCTGGCATACAACATCTACATGGCAGTGGTCACAGAACGTTTCCCTGAGGAGGCACCTGCAATGGCATGCTATATGTCTAGGATTAGCACGGCGCAGGCGACTAAAGGGGGCTCGGGGTGGTTGGAGTATGATAAGAAGTTCAGGCGTATCAGGGCTTCTGATCCTACGTTAAAGTGGAATCAGGTAGAGGGGATTTCCTGGTTGGATCATGTGGGCGGACTTTCAGTGGAAGCTGTCACTGACTCGCCAAAACCTCAGCCCTTTCGGTGTTCCCCCCAGCTGCGCAGGGCGGGGGGGACGGAAAGAAGGGATGTTGTTGGGATTACAACAGACGCTCCTGCGTTAGGGCACCAGGGACATGCAGGTTTAGGCATGCATGCAGTTTCTGTGGTAACGCAGGGCATGGCGAGGCAAAGTGCCTTAAGAAGCAGAAAGATAGGGGGGGAAAGAAACCAGACGGTAGGGGTTTCCACCAGAACTAGGACTCCCATCCTCCTCCACGCCATGATGCCCTGGTTAAATCGATATAGGTGCACAACGTCTGCAAAAACCTTAATTGGGGGTTTCAGAGATGGTTTTAGAATCCCGGTAGTGAATTTTGTGGGCCCCTCTTTCTGCAGAAATCAAGTATCGGTAACCCAAAATGCCGGTGTGGCAGAGGCCAAGATTGCAAAGGAATGTCGATTGGGTAGAGTAGCAGGGCCCTTTGACAGCATTCCAGTGCATAACTTCGTGTGTTCACCCCTGGGGGTAGTCCCGAAGAAGGACCCAGGAGAGTTCCGGCTGATTCATAATTTGTCAGCGCCACGGGGGCAGTCTGTGAACGACTCCATTGATGATGATTGCTGCTCGGTGCGTTATGCATCTATTGATCAGGCGATTGAGATGCTGAGGGGTCTGGGGCCGGGCGCACTGATGGCAAAATCGGACATAGAGTCTGCTTTCAGGCTCCTGCCTGTACACCCGAGCGATTTTCACCTCCTGGGCTTTCAGTTTGAGGGCAAGTTTTTCATGGACATGTGCATGCCAATGGGGTGTTCGGTGTCATGTGCCTACTTTGAGATGTTTAGTACATTCTTGGAGTGGGTTTTTAGACAGGTGACAGGACATGCCCATGTGCTGCATTACCTTGATGACTTTCTCTTCCTGGGGCCTCCAGGGGGCGCAGGGTGTGGGCAGGCACTGGAGCAGTTCTGCGCATTAATGAAGAGCTTTGGGGTTCCACTGGCTCAGGGAAAAACCGTGGGCCCCTCCACGGTCATAGAGTTCTTAGGGATTGAACTAGACTCAGTCGCGGGATGCTCACGGCTTCCTGCTGACAAAGTGGCCAGGTTTGGGGAGACACTGAGGCAATGTTTGGAAGCAAAAAGGGTAACGTTGCACCAGCTACAGCAGATGGTGGGCCAGTTGAACTTTGCGCTACGCATTATACCTATGGCACGGCCTTTTTCCAGGTCCATTGCTCGGGCAATGTCAGGCCTTAAACAAAAACACCACCACACCAGATTGAGCGGCGAGGTCAAGCAGGATATGCGGATTTGGCTAGCATTCCTGCGGGATTTCAATGGCTCTGTCCTGTGGCTCGGCCCTGTCACTTCCTGCGAAGAGTTGGGTTTGATGACGGACTCCGCGGGTAGTGAGGGGTTTGGCGCCATACTGGGCGTTCAGTGGGTGGCCCAGCGTTGGCCAGCATGGTGGGTGGACAATGGACTAACGTCTAACATTGGTTTCCTGGAATTATTCCCCATCTGGGTGGCATTGTGTGTCTGGCCTGAACAATTACGCAATAAGGCAGTGGTGTTCTGGTCTGATAACATGACAGTAGTGGAGTGTATAAATAACCAGGCGGCAAAATGTAAAATGATCTTGCGTTTGATTAAGGAAATTGTGTTGAGATGTCTCCAGCTGAATTTGCTTTTTAGAGCGAAACATGTCCCGGGGGTGTTGAATCATGCTGCTGACGCTCTGTCTCGTTTCAAGATGCAGGTGTTCAGAGCACAACTCCCGGGAGCAGCACCATGCCCAACACCGTTTCCCGAGCAGCTCTGGCAGATTGGTGCCCACACTTACCAGACTTGGTGGCAGCAAGTCTAGCACCAGGAACGCGCAAGGCATACGAAGGGGCGTTTGGTGCATATTGTAATTTCTTACAGAGTCAGGGGGGCACTGATTGGACGGATGCGGGCGGGGTTTGCTGCTTCTTGCAAGCCCTGCGGGACAATGGGAAGTCGGTGGGGGTAGCTAGGAGACACATAGCTGCAATTTCATTCTTTGCGCAGCTGGGCGGCGGGCGGGACCCTACGCAATCATTCATAGTGCGTAAGGCATTGAAGGGCTGGCAGCGTTTGCAGGGGAACGCGCCGGATACTAGATGCCCCATAGGTTTGAATACCCTGACTGCAGTCTTGACAGCGCTAGAACAGATCTGCAACTGTGTTTTTGAATGCTTATTGTTCAGGGCAGCCTTTACATTGGCTTTCTATGGGGCCTTTAGAATAGGGGAACTAGTGGCTAACAACAAAAGGGACCTGGAGGGTGGTTTACAGGTGGGTGACATTCATTTCCACAACGGTGCTTTGCAAGTTACAATCCGGCGTTCAAAGACTGATCAGCAGGGCAGAGGTCAGGTAGTGTTTCTCAGCCGGGCGCCGGGCAATCCCTGCTGCCCGGTTTATCATGTGGAGGCTTTCCTGTCACACAGGTCGAGGGATAGGGGGGGGCACTGCTGATACACATGGGGGGGGATCCGCTGACAAGGTTCCAGTTTAGGCGGGTTTTAGACAAGGCAATAGGCAGGGCGGGTCTGGACCCAGGTAGTTTTGGGACACATTCATTCAGGATTGGTGCCGCCACCGAGGCGGTTGCGCAGGGTCTCGGGGAAGAGGCGGCGCGTAGGATTGGGCGGTGGGCTTCCAATTGCTTCAGGCGTTGTGTGCGGGTGGATATGTTGTGACTCCATATGTTAACGGTACTGACGGCATTCTTTTCTTGTCTATCACCAGTTCCCTCTGCCTGCCACGCGGGTAGAGTGACGGCGACGCCCCACCAAGACAGCAACACAGTCAAGTCCACAAGGATTTCCCCGAAGGCACAGCGGGAGCGTCATGCCTGTGTTTTTGGCCATTCTTATGTGTCCCGGTTGGGCAGTTTTTTCAGGGCAAGCAATGGGGCAGCACGTGCACAGCGTTTGGGTTTCAGGGTTTCCTTTTTCGGCTATGGGGGCTTACGTTTTGACAGGTTCAGGGAACGGATAGGCCACATGCTTACCTCTTTGGATGCCCCTCCCGACGCCATCATTTTGCATCTGGGAGGCAACGATTTGGTACACCTCAACAGGAGGGTCCTGATAGAGACGGTGCTGTCGGAGTCGGCATGGCTGGCAAAGCAGTGCCCTGAGACGGTTATCGTGTGGTCACACATGATACCGCGACTCGAATGGCATGGGGGGGTATCGGTGAAGGCGCTCAACCGCTCGGTGCAGAGGGTCAATAACAAAATAGACAGGCTGTTTAGGACCCCTAGATTACAGGTGATTGCTCATGGTTGCATTAGGGGGGACGTATGCTATGTGCAAGACGGAGTCCACCTCTCTCGGTTGGGTAACGAGTTCTTCCTGGGCAATATTTTGGCTTGGTTGGAGGGTTTCCGGTGGTAAGTATGACCTTGGGTTTGGGGGGGGGGGCCTGATAGTCGGTCTACTATGCAGGCCTGTGCGGTAAGGTCATAGGTTGGACAGACTAAATTGACTCATCTTTTGGGGCGTCTCATTACGTGAGCCGCCCAGAGGGGAGGGACATTTGGTTCTCACCAGACTCCAGGGGCAGTTACAACCGGTTGGTTGGAACGGTGCGGGGACAAGGGGGGGTTACGCTTTCTATTGGCTGGTTAGCCACCCCGCACGCGGGCGTAAGTAAGCTGCGCTGTCTGCATGGCCCCTTTATGGAGTAAGTCCTGAACGTTTGGGGGTTGCCTGGGGGTAAGTACTTCCGGGTCAGCTGGGCCCCCGGCGCATGCGCATCCCGGTTGGGGTGCGCGGGACAGTTTCGGTGTAAGGGGGAGGGGCCAGCATTTTGACCTTGCCGTAGGCCCAGAACAATACGCAGAAATGTGAACAGCAATGTGTTAGACTAGGATAGGAACATTTATGTATTAGAGTTTTGTTAAAGCTAGGATCTAAGCAAATGTACCGAATCCTGTCTTGTCATTTCTGCGTTATGGTATGTTATGAATATAACTTGTTTGTATGTTAATAAATACGATCGGGGTCAACGACCCCCTATTCCAAAAACAAGAAAGTTTCTTTGTTTTTGTCACCAGCAGAGGAGGAGGGGGCGTTAGGCCGTACCAGACCATATGAGAAATGGGTAAAAATGAATGAAAATGGCCAATTTACTCATTCTGAGGCCTTAAAAGTGTTTCTCCTCCATGGGAAGTGAATTAAATAACATTTGGAGGCCTTTATTGTTCAAGCGAAAACACCTGATTTTTGATGAAAGAGATAACCACCCCCCCTTACGACATGCTTCTGAAACTAAAAAAATGGTTCATTTTCAAATGTTGCGTCTTTGAACTACAATTAACATTGTACTTGGATAAACAATTTTGAGATAAAATGAGATGTTTAAAGTGATTTTCAAGCTTCCAGGGGCCCTAAACACAAGATTTGAGAAATGGGTAAACGTAAATGAAAATGGCCAATTTATTCACTCTGAGGCCTTAAAAAGTTTTCACCACCCAAGAAAGTGAATTAAATGACATTTGTAGACTTTTATTGTTCAAGCGAAAACGCCCGATTTTTGACGAAAGAGATAACAACCCCCCCTTACGACATGCTTCAGAAACTAAAAAAATGGTCCGTTTTCAAATGTTGCCTCTTTGAACTACAATTCACATTTGTACGTGGAAAATCACTTTTAAAGATAAAATGAGATGTTTAAAGTGATTTTCATGCTTCCAGGGGCCTTAAACACAAGATTTGAGGAAAGGGTAGAAGTGAATGAAAATGGCCAATTTACTCATTCTGAGGCCTTAAAAAGTTTTTCTCCACCCAAGAAAGTGAATTAAATGACATTTGTAGACTTTTATTGTTCAAGCGAAAACGCCCGATTTTTGACGAAAGAGATAACCACCCCCCCTTACGACATGCTTCAGAAACTAAAAAAACTGGTCCGTTTTCAAATGTTGCCTCTTTGAACTACAATTCACATTTGTACGTGGAAAATCACTTTTAAAGATAAAATGAGATGTTTAAAGTGATTTTCATGCTTCCAGGGGCCTTAAACACAAGATTTGAGGAAAGGGTAGAAGTGAATGAAAATGGCCAATTTACTCATTCTGAGGCCTTAAAAAGTGTTTCTCCTCCACGGGAAGTGAATTAAATAACATTTGTAGGCCTTTATTGTTCAAGCGACAACGCCCGATTTTTTACGAAAGAGATAACCACCCCCCCTTACGACATGCTTCAGAAACTAAAAAAATGGTCCGTTTTCAAATGTTGCCTCTTTGAACTACAATTCACATTTGTACGTGGAAAATCACTTTTAAAGATAAAATGAGATGTTTAAAGTGATTTTCATGCTTCCAGGGGCCTTAAACACAATATTTGAGGAATGGGCAGAAGTGAATGAAAATGGCCAATTTACTCACTCTGCGGCCTTAAAAAGTGTTTCTCCTCCACGGGAAGTGAATAAAATACCATTTGGAGGCCTTTATTGTTCAATCAAAAACGACTGTTTTTTGGAGAAAGAGATAACCACCCCCCCTTACGACATGCTTCAGAAACGAAAAAAATGGTCCATTTTCAAATGTTGCGTCTTTGAACTACAATTAACATTGTACTTGGATAATCATTTTTGAGATAAAATGAGATGTTTAAAGTGATTTTCAAGCTTCCAGGGGCCCTAAACACAAGATTTGAGAAATGGGTAAAAATGAATGAAAATGGCCAATTTACTCATTCTGAGGCCTTAAAAGGGTTTCTCCTCCATGGGAAGTGAATTAAATAACATTTGGAGGCCTTTATTGTTCAAGCGAAAACGCCTGATTTTTGATGAAAGAGATAACCACCCCCCCTTACGACATGCTTCTGAAACTAAAAAAATGGTTCATTTTCAAATGTTGCGTCTTTGAACTACAATTAACATTGTACTTGGATAATCTTTTTTGAGATAAAATGAGATGTTTAAAGTGATTTTCAAGCTTCCAGGGGCCCTAAACACAAGATTTGAGAAATGGGTAAACGTAAATGAAAATGGCCAATTTATTCACTCTGAGGCCTCAAAAAGTTTTTCTCCACCCAAGAAAGTGAATTAAATGACATTTGTAGACTTTTAATGTTCAAGCGAAAACGCCCGATTTTTGACGAAAGAGATAACCACCCCCCCTTACGACATGCTTCAGAAACTAAAAAAATGGTCCGTTTTCAAATGTTGCCTCTTTGAACTACAATTCACATTTGTACGTGGAAAATCACTTTTAAAGATAAAATGAGATGTTTAAAGTGATTTTCATGCTTCCAGGGGCCTAAAACACAAGATTTGAGGAATGGGTAGAAGTGAATGAAAATGGCCAATTTACTCATTCTGAGGCCTTAAAAAGTGTTTCTCCTCCACGGGAAGTGAATTAAGTAACATTTGGAGGCCTTTATTGTTCAAGCGAAAACGCCCGATTTTTGACGAAAGAGATAACCACCCCCCCTTACGACATGCTTCAGAAACTAAAAAAATGGTCCGTTTTCAAATGTTGCCTCTTTGAACTACAATTCACATTTGTACGTGGAAAATCGTATTTTAAAGATAAAATGAGATGTTTAAAGTGATTTTCATGCTTCCAGGGGCCTTAAACACAAGATTTGAGGAATGGGTAAAAGTGAATGAAAATGGCCAATTTACTCACTCTGCGGCCTTAAAAAGTGTTTCTCCTCCACGGGAAGTGAATAAAATACCACTTGGAGGCCTTTATTGTTCAATCAAAAACAACTGTTTTTTGGAGAAAGAGATAACCAACCCCCCTTATGACATGCTTCAGAAACTAAAAAAATGGTCAGTTTTCAAAAGTTGCCTCTTTGAACTACAATTCACAATTGTACGTGGAAAATCACTTTTAAAGATAAAATGAGATGTTTAAAGTGATTTTCATGCTTCCAGGGGCCTTTAACACAAGATTTGAGGAATGGGTAGAAGTGAATGAAAATGGCCAATTTACTCATTCTGAGGCCTTAAAAAGTGATTCTCCTCCACGGGAAGTGAATTAAATACCATTTGTAGCTCTTTATTGTTCAAGCGAAAACGCCCGATTTTTGACGAAAGAGATAACCACCCCCCCTTACGACATGCTTCAGAAACTAAAAAAATGGTCCGTTTTCAAATATTGCCTCTTTGAACTACAATTCACATTTGTACGTGGAAAATCACTTTTAAAGATAAAATGAGATGTTTAAAGTGATTTTCATGCTTCCAGGGGCCTTAAACACAAGATTTGAGAAATGGGTAAAAGTGAATGAAAACGGCCAATTTACTCACTCTGAGGCCTTAAAAAGTGTTTCTCCTCCACGGGAAGTGAATTAAATAACATGTGGAGGCCTTTATTGTTCAAGCGAAAACGCCTGATTTTTGATGAAAGAGATAACCACCCCCCATTACGACATGCTTCTGAAACTAAAAAAACGGTT
This sequence comes from Triturus cristatus, assembly GCF_964204655.1. Taxonomy (NCBI): domain Eukaryota; kingdom Metazoa; phylum Chordata; class Amphibia; order Caudata; family Salamandridae; genus Triturus; species Triturus cristatus. The sequence goes on along the minus strand of NC_140591.1, from coordinate 937,409,421 downwards.
CATTTTCAAATGTTGCGTCTTTGATCTACAATTAACATTGTACTTGGATAATCACTTTTAGAGATAAAATGAGATGTTTAAAGTGATTTTCAAGCTTCCAGGGGCCCTAAACACAAGATTTGAGAAATGGGTAAACGTGAATGAAAATGGCCAATTTACTCACACTCTGAGGCCTTAAAAAGTGTTTCTCCTCCACGGGAAGTGAATAAAATAACATTTGGAGGCCTTTATTGTTCAATCCAAAACGCCTGTTTTTTGGTGAAAGAGATAACCACCCCCCCTTACGACATGCTTCAGAAACTAAAAAAATGGTCAGTTTTCAAATGTTGCCTCTTTGAACTACAATTAACATTTGTACGTCGAAAATCACTTTTAAAGATAAAATGAGATGTTTAAAGTGATTTTCATGCTTCCAGGGGCCTTAAACACAAGATTTGAGGAATGGGTAAAAGTGAATGAAAATGGCCAATTTACTCATTCTGAGGCCTTAAAAAGTGTTTCTCCTCCACGGGAAGTTAATTAAATAACATTTGTAGGCCTTTATTGTTCAAGCGAAAACGCCCGATTTTTGACGAAAGAGATAACCACCCGCCTTACGACATGCTTTAGAAACTAAAAAAATGGTCAGTTTTCAAATGTTGCCTCTTTGAACTACAATTCACATTTGTACGTGGAAAATCACTTTTAAAGATAAAATTAGATGTTTAAAGTGATTTTCATGCTTCCAGGGGCCTTAAACACGAGATTTGAGGAATGGGTAAAAGTGAATAAAAATGGCCAATTTACTCACTCTGCGGCCTTAAAAAGTGTTTCTCCTCCACGGGAAGTGAATAAAATAAAATTTGGAGGCCATTATTGTTACATCAAAAACGCCTGTTATTTGGTAAAAGAGATAACCACCCCCCCTTACGACATGCTTCAGAAACGAAAAAAATTGTCCATTTTCAAATGTTGCGTGTTTGAGCGACAATTCACATTTGTACGTGGATAATCACTTTTAGAGATAAAATTAGATGTTTAAAGTGATTTTCAAGCTACCAGGGGCCCTAAACACAAGATTTGAGAAATGGGTAAAAGTGAATGAAAATGGCCAATTTACTCACTCTGAGGCCTTAAAAAGTGTTTCTCCTCCACGGGAAGTGAATTAAATAACATGTGGAGGCCTTTATTGTTCAAGCGAAAACGCCTGATTTTTGATGAAAGAGATAACCACCCCCCCTTACGACATGCTTCTGAAACTAAGAAAATGGTTCATTTTCAAATGTTGCATCTTTGATCTACAATTAACATTGTACTTGGATAATCATTTTTGAGATGAAATGAGATGTTTAAAGTGATTTTCATGCTTCCAGGGGCCTTAAACACGAGATTTGAGGAATGGGTAAAAGTGAATGAAAATGGCCAATTTACTCACTCTGAGGCCTTAAAAAGTGTTTCTCCTCCACAGGAAGTGAATTAAATAACATGTGGAGGCCTTTATTGTTCAAGCGAAAACGCCTGATTTTTGATGAAAGAGATAACCACCCACCCTTACGACATGCTTCTGAAACTAAAAAAATGGTTCATTTTCAAATGTTGCGTCTTTGATCTACAATTAACATTGTACTTGGATAATCACTTTTAGAGATAAAATGAGATGTTTAAAGGGATTTTCAAGCTTCCAGGGGCCCTAAACACAAGATTTGAGAAATGGGTAAACGTGAATGAAAATGGGCAATTTACTCACTCTGCGGCCTTAAAAAGTGTTTCTCCTCCACGGGAAGTGAATAAAATACCATTTGGAGGCCTTTATTGTTCAATCAAAAACGCTTGTTTTTTGGAGAAAGAGATAACCACCCCCCCTTACGACATGCTTCAGAAACGAAAAAAATGGTCCATTTTCAAATGTTGCGTCTTTGAACGACAATTTACATTTGTACGTGGATAATCACTTTTAGAGATCAAATTAGATGTTTAAAGTGATTTTCAAGCTTCCAGGGGCCCTAAACACAAGATTTGAGAAATGGGTAAAAATGAATGAAAATGGCCAATTTACTCATTCTGAGGCCTTAAAAGTGTTTCTCCTCCATGGGAAGTGAATTAAATAACATTTGGAGGCCTTTATTGTTCAAGCGAAAACGGCTGATTTTTGATGAAAGAGATAACCACCCCCCCTTACGACATGCTTCTGAAACTAAAAACATGGTTCATTTTCAAATGTTGCGTCTTTGAACTACAATTAACATTGTACTTGGATAATCATTTTTGAGATAAAATGAGATGTTTAAAGTGATTTTCAAGCTTCCAGGGGCCCTAAACACAAGATTTGATTAATGGGTAAACGTAAATGAAAATGGCCAATTTATTCACTCTGAGGCCTTAAAAAGTTTTTCTCCACCCAAGAAAGTGAATTAAATGACATTTGTAGGCTTTTATTGTTCAATCAAAAACGCCCGATTTTTGATGAAAGAGATAACCACCCCCCCTTACGACATGCTTCAGAAACTAAAAAAATGGTCAGTTTTCAAATGTTGCCACTTTGAACTACAATTCACATTTGTACGTGGAAAATCAATTTTAAAGATAAAATGAGATGTTTAAAGTGATTTTCATGCTTAGAGGGGCCTTAAACACGGGATTTGAGGAATGGGTAAAAGTGAATGAAAATGGCCAATTTACTCACTCTGAGGCCTTAAAAAGTGTTTCTCCTCCACGGGAAGTGAATTAAATAACATGTGGAGGCCTTTATTGTTCAAGCGAAAACGCCTGATTTTTGATGAAAGAGATAACCACCTCCCCTTACGACATGCTTCTGAAACTAAAAAAATGGTTCATTTTCAAATGTTGCGTCTTTGATCTACAATTAACATTGTACTTGGATAATCACATTTAGAGATAAAATTAGATGTTTAAAGTGATTTTCAAGCTACCAGGGGCTCTAAACACAAGATTTGAGAAATGGGTAAAAGTGAATGAAAATGGCCAATTTACTCACTCTGAGGCCTTAAAAAGTGTTTCTCCTCCACGGGAAGTGAATTAAATAACGTTTGTAGGCCTTTATTGTTCAAGCGAAAACGCCCGATTTTTGACGAAAGAGATAACCACCCGCCTTACGTCATGCTTCAGAAACTAAAAAAATGGTCAGTTTTCAAATGTTGCCTCTTTGAACTACAATTCACATTTGTACGTGGAAACTCACTTTTAAAGATAAAATTAGATGTTTAAAGTGATTTTCATGCTTCCAGGGGCCTTAAACACAAGATTTGAGGAATGGGTAAAAGTGAATGAAAATGACCAATTTACTCATTCTGAGGCCTTAAAAAGTGATTCTCCTCCACGGGAAGTGAATTAAATAACGTTTGTAGGCCTTTATTGTTCAAGCGAAAACGCCCGATTTTTGACGAAAGAGATAACCACCCGCCTTACGACATGCTTCAGAAACTAAAAAAATGGTCAGTTTTCAAATGTTGCCTCTTTGAACTACAATTCACATTTGTACGTGGAAAATCACTTTTAAAGATAAAATTAGATGTTTAAAGTGATTTTCATGCTTCCAGGGGCCTTAAACACGAGATTTGAGGAATGGGTTAAAGTGAATGAAAATGGCCAATTGACTCATTCTGAGGCCTTAAAAAGTGTTTCTCCTCCACGGGAAGTGAATTAAATAACATTTGTTGGCCTTTATTGTTCAAGCGAAAACGTCCGATTTTTGACGAAAGAGATAACCACCCCCCCTTACGACATGCTTCAGAAACTAAAAAAATGGTCCGTTTTAAAAAATGTTGCCCCTTTGAACTACAATTCACATTTGTACGTGGAAAATCACTTTTAAAGATAAAATGAGATGTTTAAAGTGATTTTCATGCTTCCAGGGGCCTTAAACACAAGATTTGAGGAATGGGTAAAGGTGAATGAAAATGGCCAATTTACTCACTCTGTGGCCTTAAAAAGTGTTTCTCCTCCACGGGAAGTGACTAAAATACCATTTGGAGGCCTTTATTGTTCAATCAAAAACGCCTGTTTTTTGGAGAAAGAGATAACCACCCCCCCTTACGACATGCTTCAGAAACGGAAAAAATGGTCCATTTTCAAATGTTGCGTCTTTGAACGACAATTCACATTTGTACGTGGAAAATCACTTTTAAAGATAAAATTAGATGTTTAAAGTGATTTTCATGCTTCCAGGGGCCTTAAACACAAGATTTGAGGAATGGGCAGAAGTGAATGAAAATGGCCAATTTACTCATTCTGAGGCCTTAAAAAGTGTTTCTCCTCCACGGGAAGTGAATTAAATAACATTTGGAGGCCTTTATTGTTCAAGCGAAAACGCCCGATTTTTGACGAAAGAGATAACCACCCCCTCTTACGACATGCTTCAGAAACTAAAAAAATGGTCCGTTTTCAAATGTTGCCTCTTTGAACTACAATTCACATTTGTACGTGGAAAATCGTATTTTAAAGATAAAATGAGATGTTTAAAGTGATTTTCATGCTTCCAGGGGCCTTAAACACAAGATTTGAGGAATGGGTAAAAGTGAATGAAAATGGCCAATTTACTCACTCTGCGGCCTTAAAAAGTGTTTCTCCTCCACGGGAAGTGAATAAAATACCATTTGGAGGCCTTTATTGTTCAATCAAAAACGACTGTTTTTTGGAGAAAGAGATAACCACCCCCCCTTACGACATGCTTCTGAAACTAAAAAAATGGTTCATTTTCAAATGTTGCGTCTTTGAACTACAATTAACATTGTACTTGGATAATCTTTTTTGAGATAAAATGAGATGTTTAAAGTGATTTTCAAGCTTCCAGGGGCCCTAAACACAAGATTTGAGAAATGGGTAAACGTAAATGAAAATGGCCAATTTATTCACTCTGAGGCCTTAAAAAGTTTTTCTCCACCCAAGAAAGTGAATTAAATGACATTTGTAGACTTTTAATGTTCAAGCGAAAACGCCCGATTTTTGACGAAAGAGATAACCACCCCCCCTTACGACATGCTTCAGAAACTAAAAAAATGGTCCGTTTTCAAATGTTGCCTCTTTGAACTACAATTCACATTTGTACGTGGATAATCACTTTTAAAGATAAAATGAGATGTTTAAAGTGATTTTCATGCTTCCAGGGGCCTTAAACACAAGATTTGAGGAAAGGGTAGAAGTGAATGAAAATGGCCAATTTACTCATTCTGAGGCCTTAAAAAGTGTTTCTCCTCCACGGGAAGTGAATTAAATAACATTTGTAGGCTTTTATTGTTCAAGCAAAAACGCCCGATTTTTGACGAAAGAGATAACCACCCCCCCTTACGACATGCTTCAGAAACTAAAAAAATGGTCCGTTTTCAAATGTTGCCTCTTTGAACTACAATTCGCATTTGTACGTGGAAAATCACTTTTAAAGATAAAATGAGATGTTTAAAGTGATTTTCATGCTTCCAGGGGCCTAAAACACAAGATTTGAGGAATGGGTAGAAGTGAATGAAAATGGCCAATTTACTCATTCTGAGGCCTTAAAAAGTGTTTCTCCTCCACGGGAAGTGAATTAAGTAACATTTGGAGGCCTTTATTGTTCAAGCGAAAACACCCGATTTTTGACGAAAGAGATAACCACCCCCCCTTACGACATGCTTCTGAAACTAAAAAAATGGTTCATTTTCAAATGTTGCGTCTTTGAACTACAATTAACATTGTACTTGGATAATCATTTTTGGGATAAAGTGAGATGTTTAAAGTGATTTTCAAGCTTCCAGGGGCCCTAAACACAAGATTTGAGAAATGGGTAAACGTAAATGAAAATGGCCAATTTATTCACTCTGAGGCCTTAAAAAGTTTTCTCCACCCAAGAAAGTGAATTAAATGACATTTGTAGACTTTTATTGTTCAAGCGAAAACGCCCGATTTTTGACGAAAGAGATAACCACCCCCCCTTACGACATGCTTCAGAAACTAAAAAAATGGTCCGTTTTCAAATGTTGCCTCTTTGAACTACAATTCACATTTGTACGTGGAAAATCACTTTTAAAGATAAAATGAGATGTTTAAAGTGATTTTCATGCTTCCAGGGGCCTTAAACACAAGATTTGAGGAAAGGGTAGAAGTGAATGAAAATGGCCAATTTACTCATTCTGAGGCCTTAAAAAGTGTTTCTCCTCCACGGGAAGTGAATTAAATAACATTTGTAGGCCTTTATTGTTCAAGCGACAACGCCCGATTTTTTACGAAAGAGATAACCACCCCCCCTTACGACATGCTTCAGAAACTAAAAAAATGGTCCATTTTCAAATGTTGCCTCTTTGAACTACAATTCACATTTGTACGTGGAAAATCACTTTTAAAGATAAAATGAGATGTTTAAAGTGATTTTCATGCTTCCAGGGGCCTAAAACACAAGATTTGAGGAATGGGTAGAAGTGAATGAAAATGGCCAATTTACTCATTCTGAGGCCTTAAAAAGTGTTTCTCCTCCACGGGAAGTGAATTAAGTAACATTTGGAGGCCTTTATTGTTCAAGCGAAAACACCCGATTTTTGACGAAAGAGATAACCACCCCCCCTTACGACATGCTTCTGAAACTAAAAAAATGGTTCATTTTCAAATGTTGCGTCTTTGAACTACAATTAACATTGTACTTGGATAATCATTTTTGGGATAAAATGAGATGTTTAAAGTGATTTTCAAGCTTCCAGGGGCCCTAAACACAAGATTTGAGAAATGGGTAAACGTAAATGAAAATGGCCAATTTATTCACTCTGAGGCCTTAAAAAGTTTTCTCCACCCAAGAAAGTGAATTAAATGACATTTGTAGACTTTTATTGTTCAAGCGAAAACGCCCGATTTTTGACGAAAGAGATAACCACCCCCCCTTACGACATGCTTCAGAAACTAAAAAAATGGTCCGTTTTCAAATGTTGCCTCTTTGAACTACAATTCACATTTGTACGTGGATAATCACTTTTAAAGATAAAATGAGATGTTTAAAGTGATTTTCATGCTTCCAGGGGCCTTAAACACAAGATTTGAGGAAAGGGTAGAAGTGAATGAAAATGGCCAATTTACTCATTCTGAGGCCTTAAAAAGTTTTTCTCCACCCAAGAAAGTGAATTAAATGACATTTGTAGACTTTTATTGTTCAAGCGAAAACGCCCGATTTTTGACGAAAGAGATAACCACCCCCCCCTTACGACATGCTTCAGAAAATAAAAAATGGTCCGTTTTCAAATGTTGCCTCTTTGAACTACAATTCACATTTGTACGTGGAAAATCACTTTTAAAGATAAAATGAGATGTTTAAAGTGATTTTCATGCTTCCAGGGGCCTTAAACACAAGATTTGAGGAAAGGGTAGAAGTGAATGAAAATGGCCAATTTACTCATTCTGAGGCCTTAAAAAGTGTTTCTCCTCCACGGGAAGTGAATTAAATAACATTTGTAGGCCTTTATTGTTCAAGCGACAACGCCCGATTTTTTACGAAAGAGATAACCACCCCCCCTTACGACATGCTTCAGAAACTAAAAAAATGGTCCGTTTTCAAATGTTGCCTCTTTGAACTACAATTCACATTTGTACGTGGAAAATCACTTTTAAAGATAAAATGAGATGTTTAAAGTGATTTTCATGCTTCCAGGGGCCTTAAACACAATATTTGAGGAATGGGCAGAAGTGAATGAAAATGGCCAATTTACTCATTCTGAGGCCTTAAAAAGTGTTTCTCCTCCACGGGAAGTGAATTAAGTAACATTTGGAGGCCTTTATTGTTCAAGCGAAAACGCCCGATTTTTGACGAAAGAGATAACCACCCCCCCTTACGACATGCTTTAGAAACTAAAAAAATGGTCCGTTTTCAAATGTTGCCTCTTTGAACTACAATTCACATTTGTACGTGGAAAATCGTATTTTAAAGATAAAATGAGATGTTTAAAGTGATTTTCATGCTTCCAGGGGCCTTAAACACAAGATTTGAGGAATGGGTAAAAGTGAATGAAAATGGCCAATTTACTCACTCTGCGGCCTTAAAAAGTGTTTCTCCTCCACGGGAAGTGAATAAAATACCATTTGGAGGCCTTTATTGTTCAATCAAAAACGCCTGTTTTTTGGTGAAAGAGATAACCACCCCCCCTTACGACATGCTTCAGAAACTAAAAAAATGGTCCATTTTCAAATGTTGCCTCTTTGAACTACAATTCACATTTGTACGTGGAAAATCACTTTTAAAGATAAAATGAGATGTTTAAAGTGATTTTCATGCTTCCAGGGGCCTAAAACACAAGATTTGAGGAATGGGTAGAAGTGAATGAAAATGGCCAATTTACTCATTCTGAGGCCTTAAAAAGTGTTTCTCCTCCACGGGAAGTGAATTAAGTAACATTTGGAGGCCTTTATTGTTCAAGCGAAAACACCCGATTTTTGACGAAAGAGATAACCACCCCCCCTTACGACATGCTTCTGAAACTAAAAAAATGGTTCATTTTCAAATGTTGCGTCTTTGAACTACAATTAACATTGTACTTGGATAATCATTTTTGGGATAAAATGAGATGTTTAAAGTGATTTTCAAGCTTCCAGGGGCCCTAAACACAAGATTTGAGAAATGGGTAAACGTAAATGAAAATGGCCAATTTATTCACTCTGAGGCCTTAAAAAGTTTTCTCCACCCAAGAAAGTGAATTAAATGACATTTGTAGACTTTTATTGTTCAAGCGAAAACGCCCGATTTTTGACGAAAGAGATAACCACCCCCCCTTACGACATGCTTCAGAAACTAAAAAAATGGTCCGTTTTCAAATGTTGCCTCTTTGAACTACAATTCACATTTGTACGTGGATAATCACTTTTAAAGATAAAATGAGATGTTTAAAGTGATTTTCATGCTTCCAGGGGCCTTAAACACAAGATTTGAGGAAAGGGTAGAAGTGAATGAAAATGGCCAATTTACTCATTCTGAGGCCTTAAAAAGTTTTTCTCCACCCAAGAAAGTGAATTAAATGACATTTGTAGACTTTTATTGTTCAAGCGAAAACGCCCGATTTTTGACGAAAGAGATAACCACCCCCCCCCTTACGACATGCTTCAGAAAATAAAAAATGGTCCGTTTTCAAATGTTGCCTCTTTGAACTACAATTCACATTTGTACGTGGAAAATCACTTTTAAAGATAAAATGAGATGTTTAAAGTGATTTTCATGCTTCCAGGGGCCTTAAACACAAGATTTGAGGAAAGGGTAGAAGTGAATGAAAATGGCCAATTTACTCATTCTGAGGCCTTAAAAAGTGTTTCTCCTCCACGGGAAGTGAATTAAATAACATTTGTAGGCCTTTATTGTTCAAGCGACAACGCCCGATTTTTTACGAAAGAGATAACCACCCCCCCTTACGACATGCTTCAGAAACTAAAAAAATGGTCCGTTTTCAAATGTTGCCTCTTTGAACTACAATTCACATTTGTACGTGGAAAATCACTTTTAAAGATAAAATGAGATGTTTAAAGTGATTTTCATGCTTCCAGGGGCCTTAAACACAATATTTGAGGAATGGGCAGAAGTGAATGAAAATGGCCAATTTACTCATTCTGAGGCCTTAAAAAGTGTTTCTCCTCCACGGGAAGTGAATTAAGTAACATTTGGAGGCCTTTATTGTTCAAGCGAAAACGCCCGATTTTTGACGAAAGAGATAACCACCCCCCCTTACGACATGCTTTAGAAACTAAAAAAATGGTCCGTTTTCAAATGTTGCCTCTTTGAACTACAATTCACATTTGTACGTGGAAAATCGTATTTTAAAGATAAAATGAGATGTTTAAAGTGATTTTCATGCTTCCAGGGGCCTTAAACACAAGATTTGAGGAATGGGTAAAAGTGAATGAAAATGGCCAATTTACTCACTCTGCGGCCTTAAAAAGTGTTTCTCCTCCACGGGAAGTGAATAAAATACCATTTGGAGGCCTTTATTGTTCAATCAAAAACGACTGTTTTTTGGAGAAAGAGATAACCACCCCCCCTTACGACATGCTTCAGAAATGAAAAAAATGGTCCATTTTCAAATGTTGCGTCTTTGAACTACAATTAACATTGTACTTGGATAATCATTTTTGAGATAAAATGAGATGTTTAAAGTGATTTTCAAGCTTCCAGGGGCCCTAAACACAAGATTTGAGAAATGGGTAAAAATGAATGAAAATGGCCAATTTACTCATTCTGAGGCCTTAAAAGGGTTTCTCCTCCATGGAAAGTGAATTAAATAACATTTGGAGGCCTTTATTGTTCAAGCGAAAACGCCTGATTTTTGATGAAAGAGATAACCACCCCCCCTTACGACATGCTTCTGAAACTAAAAAAATGGTTCATTTTCAAATGTTGCGTCTTTGAACTACAATTAACATTGTACTTGGATAATCTTTTTTGAGATAAAATGAGATGTTTAAAGTGATTTTCAAGCTTCCAGGGGCCCTAAACACAAGATTTGAGAAATGGGTAAACGTAAATGAAAATGGCCAATTTATTCACTCTGAGGCCTTAAAAAGTTTTTCTCCACCCAAGAAAGTGAATTAAATGATATTTGTAGACTTTTAATGTTCAAGCGAAAACGCCCGATTTTTGACGAAAGAGATAACCACCCCCCCTTACGACATGCTTCAGAAACTAAAAAAATGGTCCGTTTTCAAATGTTGAATCTTTGAACTACAATTCACATTTGTACGTGGAAAATCACTTTTAAAGATAAAATGAGATGTTTAAAGTGATTTTCATGCTTCCAGGGGCCTAAAACACAAGATTTGAGGAATGGGTAGAAGTGAATGAAAATGGCCAATTTACTCATTCTGAGGCCTTAAAAAGTGTTTCTCCTCCACGGGAAGTGAATTAAGTAACATTTGGAGGCCTTTATTGTTCAAGCGAAAACGCCCGATTTTTGACGAAAGAGATAACCACCCCCCCTTACGACATGCTTCAGAAACTAAAAAAATGGTCCGTTTTCAAATGTTGCCTCTTTGAACTACAATTCACATTTGTACGTGGAAAATCGTATTTTAAAGATAAAATGAGATGTTTAAAGTGATTTTCATGCTTCCAAGGGCCTTAAACACAAGATTTGAGGAATGGGTAAAAGTGAATAAAAATGGCCAATTTACTCACTCTGCGGCCTTAAAAAGTGTTTCTCCTCCACGGGAAGTGAATAAAATACCACTTGGAGGCCTTTATTGTTCAATCAAAAACAACTGTTTTTTGGAGAAAGAGATAACCACCCCCCCTTACGACATGCTTCAGAAACTAAAAAAATGGTCAGTTTTCAAATGTTGCCTCTTTGAACTACAATTCACATTTGTACGTGGAAAATCACTTTTAAAGATAAAATGAGATGTTTAAAGTGATTTTCATGCTTCCAGGGGCCTTAAACACAAGATTTGAGGAATGGGTAGAAGTGAATGAAAATGGCCAATTTACTCATTCTGAGGCCTTAAAAAGTGATTCTCCTCCACGGGAAGTGAATTAAATAACATTTGTAGCTCTTTATTGTTCAAGCGAAAACGCCCAATTTTTGACGAAAGAGATAACCACCCCCCCTTACGACATGCTTCAGAAACTAAAAAAATGGTCCGTTTTCAAATATTGCCTCTTTGAACTACAATTCACATTTGTACGTGGAAAATCACTTTTAAAGATAAAATGAGATGTTTAAAGTGATTTTCAAGCTACCAGGGGCCCTAAACACAAGATTTGAGAAATGGGTAAAAGTGAATGAAAACGGCCAATTTACTCACTCTGAGGCCTTAAAAAGTGTTTCTCCTCCACGGGAAGTGAATTAAATAACATGTGGAGGCCTTTATTGTTCAAGCGAAAACGCCTGTTATTTGGTAAAAGAGATAACCACCCCCCCTTACGACATGCTTCAGAAACGAAAAAAATTGTCCATTTTCAAATGTTGCGTGTTTGAGCGACAATTCACATTTGTACGTGGATAATCACTTTTAGAGATAAAATTAGATGTTTAAAGTGATTTTCAAGCTACCAGGGGCCCTAAACACAAGATTTGAGAAATGGGTAAAAGTGAATGAAAATGGCCAATTTACTCACTCTGAGGCCTTAAAAAGTGTTTCTCCTCCACGGGAAGTGAATTAAATAACATGTGGAGGCCTTTATTGTTCAAGCGAAAACGCCTGATTTTTGATGAAAGAGATAACCACCCCCCCTTACGACATGCTTCTGAAACTAAGAAAATGGTTCATTTTCAAATGTTGCATCTTTGATCTACAATTAACATTGTACTTGGATAATCATTTTTGAGATGAAATGAGATGTTTAAAGTGATTTTCATGCTTCCAGGGGCCTTAAACAAGAGATTTGAGGAATGGGTAAAAGTGAATGAAAATGGCCAATTTACTCACTCTGAGGCCTTAAAAAGTGTTTCTCCTCCACAGGAAGTGAATTAAATAACATGTGGAGGCCTTTATTGTTCAAGCGAAAACGCCTGTTTTTTGGAGAAAGAGATAACCACCCCCCCTTACGACATGCTTCTGAAACTAAAAACATGGTTCATTTTCAAATGTTGTGTCTTTGAACTACAATTAACATTGTACTTGGATAATCATTTTTTAGATAAAATGAGATGTTTAAAGTGATTTTCAAGCTTCCAGGGGCCCTAAACACAAGATTTGATTAATGGGTAAACGTAAATGAAAATGGCCAATTTATTCACTCTGAGGCCTTAAAAAGTTTTTCTCCACCCAAGAAAGTGAATTAAATGACATTTGTAGGCTTTTATTGTTCAATCAAAAACGCCCGATTTTTGATGAAAGAGATAACCACCCCCCCTTACGACATGCTTCAGAAACTAAAAAAATGGTCAGTTTTCAAATGTTGCCACTTTGAACTACAATTCACATTTGTACGTGGAAAATCAATTTTAAAGATAAAATGAGATGTTTAAAGTGATTTTCATGCTTACAGGGGCCTTAAACACGGGATTTGAGGAATGGGTAAAAGTGAATGAAAATGGCCAATTTACTCACTCTGAGGCCTTAAAAAGTGTTTCTCCTCCACGGGAAGTGAATTAAATAACATGTGGAGGCCTTTATTGTTCAAGCGAAAACGCCTGATTTTTGATGAAAGAGATAACCACCTCCCCTTACGACATGCTTCTGAAACTAAAAGAATGGTTCATTTTCAAATGTTTCGTCTTTGATCTACAATTAACATTGTACTTGGATAATCACTTTTAGAGATAAAATGAGATGTTTAAAGTGATTTTCAAGCTTCCAGGGGCCCTAAACACAAGATTTGAGGAATGGGTAAACGTGAATGAAAATGGCCAATTTACTCACTCTGCGGCCTTAAAAAGTGTTTCTCCTCCACGGGAAGTGAATAAAATAACATTTGGAGGCCTTTATTGTTCAATCAGAAACGCCTGTTTTTTGGTGAAAGAGATAACCACCCCCCCTTACGACATGCTTCAGAAACTAAAAAAATTGTCAGTTTTCAAATGTTGCCTCTTTGAACTACAATTAACATTTGTACGTGGAAAATCACTTTTAAAGATAAAATGAGATGTTTAAAGTGATTTTCATGCTTCCAGGGGCCTTAAACACAAGATTTGAGGAATGGGTAAAAGTGAATGAAAATGGCCAATTTACTCACTCTGAGGCCTTAAAAAGTGTTTCTCCTCCACGGGAAGTGAATTAAATAACGTTTGTAGGCCTTTATTGTTCAAGCGAAAACGCCCGATTTTTGACGAAAGAGATAACCACCCGCCTTACAACATGCTTCAGAAACTAAAAAAATGGTCAGTTTTCAAATGTTGCCTCTTTGAACTACAATTCACATTTGTACGTGGAAAATCACTTTTAAAGATAAAATTAGATGTTTAAAGTGATATTCATGCTTCCAGGGGCCTTAAACACAAGATTTGAGGAATGGGTAAAAGTGAATGAAAATGGCCAATTTACTCACTCTGCGGCCTTAAAAAGTGTTTCTCCTCCACGGGAAGTGAATAAAATAAAATTTGGAGGCCTTTATTGTTCCAACAAAAACGCCCGTTATTTGGTGAAAGAGATAACCACCCCCCCTTACGACATGCTTCAGAAACTAAAAAAATGGTCCGTTTTAAAAAATGTTGCCCCTTTGAACTACAATTCACATTTGTACGTGGAAAATCACTTTTAAAGATAAAATGAGATGTTTAAAGTGATTTTCATGCTTCCAGGCGCCTTAAACACAAGATTTGAGGAATGGGTAAAGGTGAATGAAAATGGCCAATTTACTCACTCTGTGGCCTTAAAAAGTGTTTCTCCTCCACAGGAAGTGAATAAAATACCATTTGGAGGCCTTTATTGTTCAATCAAAAACGCCTGTTTTTTGGAGAAAGAGATAACCACCCCCCCTTACGACATGCTTCAGAAACGGAAAAAATGGTCCATTTTCAAATGTTGCGTCTTTGAACGACAATTCACATTTGTACGTGGATAATCACTTTTAGAGATCAAATTAGATGTTTAAAGTGATTTTCAAGCTTCCAGGGGCCCTAAACACAAGATTTGAGAAATGGGTAAAAATGAATGAAAATGGCCAATTTACTCATTCTGAGGCCTTAAAAGTGTTTCTCCTCCATGGGAAGTGAATTAAATAACATTTGGAGGCCTTTATTGTTCAAGCAAAAACGCCTGATTTTTGATGAAAGAGATAACCACCCCCCTTACGACATGCTTCTGAAAGTAAAAAAATAGTTCATTTTCAAATGTTGCCTCTTTGAACTACAATTCACATTTGTACGTGGAAAATCACATTTAAAGATAAAATTAGATGTTTAAAGTGATTTTCATGCTTCCAGGGGCCTTAAACACAAGATTTGAGGAATGGGCAGAAGTGAATGAAAATGGCCAATTTACTCATTCTGAGGCCTTAAAAAGTGTTTCTCCTCCACGGGAAGTGAATTAAGTAACATTTGGAGGCCTTTATTGTTCAAGCGAAAACGCCCGATTTTTGACGAAAGAGATAACCACCCCCCCTTACGACATGCTTCAGAAACTAAAAAAATGGTCCGTTTTCAAATGTTGCCTCTTTGAACTACAATTCACATTTGTACGTGGAAAATCGTATTTTAAAGATAAAATGAGATGTTTAAAGTGATTTTCATGCTTCCAGGGGCCTTAAACACAAGATTTGAGGAATGGGTAAAAGTGAATGAAAATGGCCAATTTACTCACTCTGCGGCCTTAAAAAGTGTTTCTCCTCCATGGGAAGTGAATTAAATAACATTTGGAGGCCTTTATTGTTCAAGCGAAAACGACTGTTTTTTGGAGAAAGAGATAACCACCCCCCCTTACGACATGCTTCAGAAACGAAAAAAATGGTCCATTTTCAAATGTTGCGTCTTTGAACTACAATTAACATTGTACTTGGATAATCATTTTTGAGATAAAATGAGATGTTTAAAGTGATTTTCAAGCTTCCAGGGGCCCTAAACACAAGATTTGAGAAATGGGTAAAAATGAATGAAAATGGCCAATTTACTCATTCTGAGGCCTTAAAAGGGTTTCTCCTCCATGGGAAGTGAATTAAATAACATTTGGAGGCCTTTATTGTTCAAGCGAAAACGCCTGATTTTTGATGAAAGAGATAACCACCCCCCCTTACGACATGCTTCTGAAACTAAAAAAATGGTTCATTTTCAAATGTTGCGTCTTTGAACTACAATTAACATTGTACTTGGATAATCTTTTTTGAGATAAAATGAGATGTTTAAAGTGATTTTCAAGCTTCCAGGGGCCCTAAACACAAGATTTGAGAAATGGGTAAACGTAAATGAAAATGGCCAATTTATTCACTCTGAGGCCTTAAAAAGTTTTTCTCCACCCAAGAAAGTGAATTAAATGACATTTGTAGACTTTTAATGTTCAAGCGAAAACGCCCGATTTTTGACGAAAGAGATAACCACCCCCCCTTACGACATGCTTCAGAAACTAAAAAAATGGTCCGTTTTCAAATGTTGCCTCTTTGAACTACAATTCACATTTGTACGTGGAAAATCACTTTTAAAGATAAAATGAGATGTTTAAAGTGATTTTCATGCTTCCAGGGGCCTTAAACACAAGATTTGAGGAAAGGGTAGAAGTGAATGAAAATGGCCAATTTACTCATTCTGAGGCCTTAAAAAGTGTTTCTCCTCCACGGGAAGTGAATTAAATAACATTTGTAGGCTTTTATTGTTCAAGCGAAAACGCCCTATTTTTGACGAAAGAGATAACCACCCCCCCTTACGACATGCTTCAGAAACTAAAAAATGGTCCGTTTTCAAATGTTGCCTCTTTGAACTACAATTCACATTTGTACGTGGAAAATCACTTTTAAAGATAAAATGAGATGTTTAAAGTGATTTTCATGCTTCCAGGGGCCTAAAACACAAGATTTGAGGAATGGGTAGAAGTGAATGAAAATGGCCAATTTACTCCTTCTGAGGCCTTAAAAAGTGTTTCTCCTCCACGGGAAGTGAATTAAGTAACATTTGGAGGCCTTTATTGTTCAAGCGAAAACACCCGATTTTTGACGAAAGAGATAACCACCCCCCCTTACGACATGCTTCAGAAACTAAAAAAATGGTCCGTTTTCAAATGTTGCCTCTTTGAACTACAATTCACATTTGTACGTGGAAAATCGTATTTTAAAGATAAAATGAGATGTTTAAAGTGATTTTCATGCTTCCAGGGGCCTTAAACACAAGATTTGAGGAATGGGTAAAAGTGAATGAAAATGGCCAATTTACTCACTCTGCGGCCTTAAAAAGTGTTTCTCCTCCACGGGAAGTGAATAAAATACCACTTGGAGGCCTTTATTGTTCAATCAAAAACAACTGTTTTTTGGAGAAAGAGATAACCACCCCCCCTTACGACATGCTTCAGAAACTAAAAAAATGGTCAGTTTTCAAATGTTGCCTCTTTGAACTACAATTCACATTTGTACGTGGAAAATCACTTTTAAAGATAAAATGAGATGTTTAAAGTGATTTTCATGCTTCCAGGGGCCTTAAACACAAGATTTGAGGAATGGGTAGAAGTGAATGAAAATGGCCAATTTACTCATTCTGAGGCCTTAAAAAGTGATTCTCCTCCACGGGAAGTGAATTAAATAACATTTGTAGCTCTTTATTGTTCAAGCAAAAACGCCCGATTTTTGACGAAAGAGATAACCACCCCCCCTTACGACATGCTTCAGAAACTAAAAAAATGGTCCGTTTTCAAATATTGCCTCTTTGAACTACAATTCACATTTGTACGTGGAAAATCACTTTTAAAGATAAAATGAGATGTTTAAAGTGATTTTCAAGCTACCAGGGGCCCTAAACACAAGATTTGAGAAATGGGTAAATGTGAATGAAAACGGCCAATTTACTCACTCTGAGGCCTTAAAAAGTGTTTCTCCTCCACGGGAAGTGAATTAAATAACATGTGGAGGCCTTTATTGTTCAAGCGAAAACGCCTGATTTTTGATGAAAGAGATAACCACCCCCCCTTACGACATGCTTCTGAAACTAAAAAACGGTTCATTTTCAAATGTTGCGTCTTTGATCTACAATTAACATTGTACTTGGATAATCACTTTTAGAGATAAAATGAGATGTTTAAAGTGATTTTCAAGCTTCCAGGGGCCCTAAACACAAGATTTGAGAAATGGGTAAACGTGAATGAAAATGGCCAATTTACTCACTCTGAGGCCTTAAAAAGTGTTTCTCCTCCACGGGAAGTGAATAAAATAACATTTGGAGGCCTTTATTGTTCAATCCAAAACGCCTGTTTTTTGGTGAAAGAGATAACCACCCCCCCTTACGACATGCTTCAGAAACTAAAAAAATGGTCAGTTTTCAAATGTTGCCTCTTTGAACTACAATTAACATTTGTACGTGGAAAATCACTTTTAAAGATAAAATGAGATGTTTAAAGTGATTTTCATGCTTCCAGGCGCCTTAAACACAAGATTTGAGGAATGGGTAAAAGTGAATGAAAATGGCCAATTTACTCACTCTGAGGCCTTAAAAAGTGTTTCTCCTCCACGGGAAGTGAATTAAATAACGTTTGTAGGCCTTTATTGTTCAAGCGAAAATGCCCGATTTTTGACGAAAGAGATAACCACCCGCCTTACAACATGCTTCAGAAACTAAAAAAATGGTCAGTTTTCAAATGTTGCCTCTTTGAACTACAATTCACATTTGTACGTGGAAAATCACTTTTAAAGATAAAATGAGATGTTTAGAGTGATTTTCATGCTTCCAGGGGCCTTAAACACGAGATTTGAGGAATGGGTAAAAGTGAATGAAAATGGCCAATTTACTCACTCTGCGGCCTTAAAAAGTGTTTCTCCTCCACGGGAAGTGAATAAAATAAAATTTGGAGGCCTTTATTGTTCCAACAAAAACGCCTGTTATTTGGTGAAAGAGATAACCACCCCCCCTTACGACATGCTTCAGAAACGAAAAAAATTGTCCATTTTCAAATGTTGCGTCTTTGAGCGACAATTCACATTTGTACGTGGATCCTCACTTTTAGAGATAAAATTAGATGTTTAAAGTGATTTTCAAGCTACCAGGGGCTCTAAACACAAGATTTGAGAAATGGGTAAAAGTGAATGAAAATGGCCAATTTACTCACTCTGAGGCCTTAAAAAGTGTTTCTCCTCCACGGGAAGTGAATTAAATAACGTTTGTAGGCCTTTATTGTTCAAGCGAAAACGCCCGATTTTTGACGAAAGAGATAACCACCCGCCTTACGACATGCTTCAGAAACTAAAAAAATGGTCAGTTTTCAAATGTTGCCTCTTTAAACTACAATTCACATTTGTACGTGGAAAATCACTTTTAAAGATAAAATTTGATGTTTAAAGTGATTTTCATGCTTCCAGGGGCCTTAAACACGAGATTTGAGGAATGGGTTAAAGTGAATGAAAATGGCCAATTGACTCATTCTGAGGCCTTAAAAAGTGTTTCTCCTCCACGGGAAGTGAATTAAATAACGTTTGTAGGCCTTTATTGTTCAAGCGAAAACGCCCGATTTTTGACGAAAGAGATAACCACCCGCCTTACGACATGCTTCAGAAACTAAAAAAATGGTCAGTTTTCAAATGTTGCCTCTTTAAACTACAATTCACATTTGTACGTGGAAAATCACTTTTAAAGATAAAATTAGATGTTTAAAGTGATTTTCATGCTTCCAGGGGCCTTAAACACGAGATTTGAGGAATGGGTTAAAGTGAATGAAAATGGCCAATTGACTCATTCTGAGGCCTTAAAAAGTGTTTCTCCTCCACGGGAAGTGAATTAAATAACATTTGTTGGCCTTTATTGTTCAAGCGAAAACGTCCGATTTTTGACGAAAGAGATAACCACCCCCCCTTACGACAAGCTTCAGAAACTAAAAAAATGGTCAGTTTTCAAATGTTGCCTCTTTGAACTACAATTCACATTTGTACGTGGAAAATCACTTTTAAAGATAAAATTAGATGTTTAAAGTGATATTCATGCTTCCAGGGGCCTTAAACACAAGATTTGAGGAATGGGTAAAAGTGAATGAAAATGGCCAATTTACTCACTCTGCGGCCTTAAAAAGTGTTTCTCCTCCACGGGAAGTGAATAAAATAAAATTTGGAGGCCTTTATTGTTCCAACAAAAACGCCTGTTATTTGGTGAAAGAGATAACCACCCCCCCTTACGACATGCTTCAGAAACTAAAAAAATGGTCCGTTTTAAAAAATGTTGCCCCTTTGAACTACAATTCACATTTGTACGTGGAAAATCACTTTTAAAGATAAAATGAGATGTTTAAAGTGATTTTCATGCTTCCAGGCGCCTTAAACACAAGATTTGAGGAATGGGTAAAGGTGAATGAAAATGGCCAATTTACTCACTCTGTGGCCTTAAAAAGTGTTTCTCCTCCACGGGAAGTGAATAAAATACCATTTGGAGGCCTTTATTGTTCAATCAAAAACGCCTGTTTTTTGGAGAAAGAGATAACCACCCCCCCTTACGACATGCTTCAGAAACGGAAAAAATGGTCCATTTTCAAATGTTGCGTCTTTGAACGACAATTCACATTTGTACGTGGATAATCACTTTTAGAGATCAAATTAGATGTTTAAAGTGATTTTCAAGCTTCCAGGGGCCCTAAACACAAGATTTGAGAAATGGGTAAAAATGAATGAAAATGGCCAATTTACTCATTCTGAGGCCTTAAAAGTGTTTCTCCTCCATGGGAAGTGAATTAAATAACATTTGGAGGCCTTTATTGTTCAAGCGAAAACGCCCGATTTTTGACGAAAGAGATAACCACCCCCCCTTACGACATGCTTCAGAAACTAAAAAAATGGTCCGTTTTCAAATGTTGCCTCTTTGAACTACAATTCACATTTGTACGTGGAAAATCGTATTTTAAAGATAAAATTAGATGTTTAAAGTGATTTTCATGCTTCCAGGGGCCTTAAACACAAGATTTGAGGAATGGGCAGAAGTGAATGAAAATGGCCAATTTACTCATTCTGAGGCCTTAAAAAGTGTTTCTCCTCCACGGGAAGTGAATTAAGTAACATTTGGAGGCCTTTATTGTTCAAGCGAAAACGCCCGATTTTTGACGAAAGAGATAACCACCCCCCCTTACGACATGCTTCAGAAACTAAAAAAATGGTCCGTTTTCAAATGTTGCCTCTTTGAACTACAATTCACATTTGTACGTGGAAAATCGTATTTTAAAGATAAAATGAGATGTTTAAAGTGATTTTCATGCTTCCAGGGGCCTTAAACACAAGATTTGAGGAATGGGTAAAAGTGAATGAAAATGGCCAATTTACTCACTCTGCGGCCTTAAAAAGTGTTTCTCCTCCACGGGAAGTGAATAAAATACCATTTGGAGGCCTTTATTGTTCAATCAAAAACGACTGTTTTTTGGAGAAAGAGATAACCACCCCCCCTTACGACATGCTTCAGAAACGAAAAAAATGGTCCATTTTCAAATGTTGCGTCTTTGATCTACAATTAACATTGTACTTGGATAATCATTTTTGAGATAAAATGAGATGTTTAAAGTGATTTTCAAGCTTCCAGGGGCCCTAAACACAAGATTTGAGAAATGGGTAAAAATGAATGAAAATGGCCAATTTACTCATTCTGAGGCCTTAAAAGGGTTTCTCCTCCATGGGAAGTGAATTAAATAACATTTGGAGGCCTTTATTGTTCAAGCGAAAATGCCTGATTTTTGATGAAAGAGATAACCACCCCCCCTTACGACATGCTTCTGAAACTAAAAAAATGGTTCATTTTCAAATGTTGCGTCTTTGAACTACAATTAACATTGTACTTGGATAATCTTTTTTGAGATAAAATGAGATGTTTAAAGTGATTTTCAAGCTTCCAGGGGCCCTAAACACAAGATTTGAGAAATGGGTAAACGTAAATGAAAATGGCCAATTTATTCACTCTGAGGCCTTAAAAAGTTTTTCTCCACCCAAGAAAGTGAATTAAATGACATTTGTAGACTTTTAATGTTCAAGCGAAAACGCCCGATTTTTGACGAAAGAGATAACCACCCCCCCTTACGACATGCTTCAGAAACTAAAAAAATGGTCCGTTTTCAAATGTTGCCTCTTTGAACTACAATTCACATTTGTACGTGGAAAATCACTTTTAAAGATAAAATGAGATGTTTAAAGTGATTTTCATGCTTCCAGGGGCCTTAAACACAAGATTTGAGGAAAGGGTAGAAGTGAATGAAAATGGCCAATTTACTCATTCTGAGGCCTTAAAAAGTGTTTCTCCTCCACGGGAAGTGAATTAAATAACATTTGTAGGCTTTTATTGTTCAAGCGAAAACGCCCTATTTTTGACGAAAGAGATAACCACCCCCCCTTACGACATGCTTCAGAAACTAAAAAAATGGACCGTTTTCAAATGTTGCCTCTTTGAACTACAATTCACATTTGTACGTGGAAAATCACTTTTAAAGATAAAATGAGATGTTTAAAGTGATTTTCATGCTTCCAGGGGCCTAAAACACAAGATTTGAGGAATGGGTAGAAGTGAATGAAAATGGCCAATTTACTCCTTCTGAGGCCTTAAAAAGTGTTTCTCCTCCACGGGAAGTGAATTAAGTAACATTTGGAGGCCTTTATTGTTCAAGCGAAAACACCCGATTTTTGACGAAAGAGATAACCACCCCCCCTTACGACATGCTTCAGAAACTAAAAAAATGGTCCGTTTTCAAATGTTGCCTCTTTGAACTACAATTCACATTTGTACGTGGAAAATCGTATTTTAAAGATAAAATGAGATGTTTAAAGTGATTTTCATGCTTCCAGGGGCCTGAAACACAAGATTTGAGGAATGGGTAAAAGTGAATGAAAATGGCCAATTTACTCACTCTGCGGCCTTAAAAAGTGTTTCTCCTCCACGGGAAGTGAATAAAATACCACTTGGAGGCCTTTATTGTTCAATCAAAAACAACTGTTTTTTGGAGAAAGAGATAACCACCCCCCCTTACGACATGCTTCAGAAACTAAAAAAATGGTCAGTTTTCAAATGTTGCCTCTTTGAACTACAATTCACATTTGTACGTGGAAAATCACTTTTAAAGATAAAATGAGATGTTTAAAGTGATTTTCATGCTTCCAGGGGCCTTAAACACAAGATTTGAGGAATGGGTAGAAGTGAATGAAAATGGCCAATTTACTCATTCTGAGGCCTTAAAAAGTGATTCTCCTCCACGGGAAGTGAATTAAATAACATTTGTAGCTCTTTATTGTTCAAGCGAAAACGCCCGATTTTTGACAAAAGAGATAACCACCCCCCCTTACGACATGCTTCAGAAACTAAAAAAATGGTCCGTTTTCAAATATTACCTCTTTGAACTACAATTCACATTTGTACGTGGAAAATCACTTTTAAAGATAAAATGAGATGTTTAAAGTGATTTTCAAGCTACCAGGGGCCCTAAACACAAGATTTGAGAAATGGGTAAAAGTGAATGAAAACGGCCAATTTACTCACTCTGAGGCCTTAAAAAGTGTTTCTCCTCCACGGGAAGTGAATTAAATAACATGTGGAGGCCTTTATTGTTCAAGCGAAAACGCCTGATTTTTGATGAAAGAGATAACCACCCCCCCTTACGACATGCTTCTGAAACTAAAAAACGGTTCATTTTCAAATGTTGCGTCTTTGATCTACAATTAACATTGTACTTGGATAATCACTTTTAGAGATAAAATGAGATGTTTAAAGTGATTTTCAAGCTTCCAGGGGCCCTAAACACAAGATTTGAGAAATGGGTAAACGTGAATGAAAATGGCCAATTTACTCACTCTGAGGCCTTAAAAAGTGTTTCTCCTCCACGGGAAGTGAATAAAATAACATTTGGAGGCCTTTATTGTTCAATCCAAAACGCCTGTTTTTTGGTGAAAGAGATAACCACCCCCCCTTACGACATGCTTCAGAAACTAAAAAAATGGTCAGTTTTCAAATGTTGCCTCTTTGAACTACAATTAACATTTGTACGTGGAAAATCACTTTTAAAGATAAAATGAGATGTTTAAAGTGATTTTCATGCTTCCAGGCGCCTTAAACACAAGATTTGAGGAATGGGTAAAAGTGAATGAAAATGGCCAATTTACTCACTCTGAGGCCTTAAAAAGTGTTTCTCCTCCACGGGAAGTGAATTAAATAATGTTTGTAGGCCTTTATTGTTCAAGCGAAAATGCCCGATTTTTGACGAAAGAGATAACCACCCGCCTTACAACATGCTTCAGAAACTAAAAAAATGGTCAGTTTTCAAATGTTGCCTCTTTAAACTACAATTCACATTTGTACGTGGAAAATCACTTTTAAAGATAAAATTAGATGTTTAAAGTGATTTTCATGCTTCCAGGGGCCTTAAACACGAGATTTGAGGAATGGGTTAAAGTGAATGAAAATGGCCAATTAACTCATTCTGAGGCCTTAAAAAGTGTTTCTCCTCCACGGGAAGTGAATTAAATAACGTTTGTAGGCCTTTATTGTTCAAGCGAAAACGCCCGATTTTTGACGAAAGAGATAACCACCCGCCTTACGACATGCTTCAGAAACTAAAAAAATGGTCCGTTTTAAAAAATGTTGCGTCTTTGAACGACAATTCACATTTGTATGTGGATAATCACTTTTAGAGATAAAATGAGATGTTTAAAGTGATTTTCATGCTTCCAGGGGCCTAAAACACAAGATTTGAGGAATGGGTAGAAGTGAATGAAAATGGCCAATTTACTCCTTCTGAGGCCTTAAAAAGTGTTTCTCCTCCACGGGAAGTGAATTAAGTAACATTTGGAGGCCTTTATTGTTCAAGCGAAAACACCCGATTTTTGACGAAAGAGATAACCACCCCCCCTTACGACATGCTTCAGAAACTAAAAAAATGGTTCATTTTCAAATGTTGCGGCTTTGAACTACAATTAACATTGTACTTGGATAATCATTTTTGAGATAAAATGAGATGTTTAAAGTGATTTTCAAGCTTCCAGGGGCCCTAAACACAAGATTTGAGAAATGGGTAAACGTGAATGAAAATGGCCAATTTATTCACTCTGAGGCCTTAAAAAGTTTTTCTCCACCCAAGAAAGTGAATTAAATGACATTTGTAGGCCTTTATTGTTCAATCAAAAACGCCCGATTTTTGATGAAAGAGATAACCACCCCCCCTTACGACATGCTTCAGAAACTAAAAAAATGGTCCGTTTTCAAATGTTGCCTCTTTGAACTACAATTCACATTTGTACGTGGAAAATCACTTTTAAAGATAAAATGAGATGTTTAAAGTGATTTTCATGCTTCCAGGGGCCTTAAACACAAGATTTGAGGAAAGGGTAGAAGTGAATGAAAATGGCCAATTTACTCATTCTGAGGCCTTAAAAAGTGTTTCTCCTCCACGGGAAGTGAATTAAATAACATTTGTAGGCTTTTATTGTTCAAGCGAAAACGCCCTATTTTTGACGAAAGAGATAACCACCCCCCGTTACGACATGCTTCAGAAACTAAAAAAATGGTCCGTTTTCAAATGTTGCCTCTTTGAACTACAATTCACATTTGTACGTGGAAAATCACTTTTAAAGATAAAATGAGATGTTTAAAGTGATTTTCATGCTTCCAGGGGCCTAAAACACAAGATTTGAGGAATGGGTAGAAGTGAATGAAAATGGCCAATTTACTCCTTCTGAGGCCTTAAAAAGTGTTTCTCCTCCACGGGAAGTGAATTAAGTAACATTTGGAGGCCTTTATTGTTCAAGCGAAAACACCCGATTTTTGACGAAAGAGATAACCACCCCCCCTTATGACATGCTTCAGAAACTAAAAAAATGGTCCGTTTTCAAATGTTGCCTCTTTGAACTACAATTCACATTTGTACGTGGAAAATCGTATTTTAAAGATAAAATGAGATGTTTAAAGTGATTTTCATGCTTCCAGGGGCCTTAAACACAAGATTTGAGGAATGGGTAAAAGTGAATGAAAATGGCCAATTTACTCACTCTGCGGCCTTAAAAAGTGTTTCTCCTCCACGGGAAGTGAATAAAATACCACTTGGAGGCCTTTATTGTTCAATCAAAAACAACTGTTTTTTGGAGAAAGAGATAACCACCCCCCCTTACGACATGCTTCAGAAACTAAAAAAATGGTCAGTTTTCAAATGTTGCCTCTTTGAACTACAATTCACATTTGTACGTGGAAAATCACTTTTAAAGATAAAATGAGATGTTTAAAGTGATTTTCATGCTTCCAGGGGCCTTAAACACAAGATTTGAGGAATGGGTAGAAGTGAATGAAACTGGCCAATTTACTCATTCTGAGGCCTTAAAAAGTGATTCTCCTCCACGGGAAGTGAATTAAATAACATTTGTAGCTCTTTATTGTTCAAGCGAAAACGCCCGATTTTTGACGAAAGAG
Organism: Triturus cristatus; assembly: GCF_964204655.1. NCBI lineage: Eukaryota > Metazoa > Chordata > Amphibia > Caudata > Salamandridae > Triturus > Triturus cristatus. The sequence goes on along the minus strand of NC_140591.1, from coordinate 937,383,526 downwards.
ATAACCACCCCCCTTTACGACATGCTTCAGAAACTAAAAAAATGGTCCGTTTTCAAATATTGCCTCTTTGAACTACAATTCACATTTGTACGTGGAAAATCACTTTTAAAGATAAAATGAGATGTTTAAAGTGATTTTCAAGCTACCAGGGGCCCTAAACACAAGATTTGAGAAATGGGTAAACGTGAATGAAAATGGCCAATTTACTCACTCTGAGGCCTTAAAAAGTGTTTCTCCTCCACGGGAAGTGAATAAAATAACATTTGGAGGCCTTTATTGTTCAATCCAAAACGCCTGTTTTTTGGTGAAAGAGATAACCACCCCCCCTTACGACATGCTTCAGAAACAAAAAAAATGGTCAGTTTTCAAATGTTGCCTCTTTGAACTACAATTAACATTTGTACGTGGAAAATCACTTTTAAAGATAAAATGAGATGTTTAAAGTGATTTTCATGCTTCCAGGCGCCTTAAACACAAGATTTGAGGAATGGGTAAAAGTGAATGAAAATGGCCAATTTACTCACTCTGAGGCCTTAAAAAGTGTTTCTCCTCCACGGGAAGTGAATTAAATAACGTTTGTAGGCCTTTATTGTTCAAGCGAAAATGCCCGATTTTTGACGAAAGAGATAACCACCCGCCTTACAACATGCTTCAGAAACTAAAAAAATGGTCAGTTTTCAAATGTTGCCTCTTTGAACTACAATTCACATTTGTACGTGGAAAATCACTTTTAAAGATAAAATGAGATGTTTAGAGTGATTTTCATGCTTCCAGGGGCCTTAAACACGAGATTTGAGGAATGGGTAAAAGTGAATGAAAATGGCCAATTTACTCACTCTGCGGCCTTAAAAAGAGTTTCTCCTCCACGGGAAGTGAATAAAATAAAATTTGGAGGCCTTTATTGTTCCAACAAAAACGCCTGTTATTTGGTGAAAGAGATAACCACCCCCCCTTACGACATGCTTCAGAAACGAAAAAAATTGTCCATTTTCAAATGTTGCGTCTTTGAGCGACAATTCACATTTGTACGTGGATACTCACTTTTAGAGATAAAATTAGATGTTTAAAGTGATTTTCAAGCTACCAGGGGCTCTAAACACAAGATTTGAGAAATGGGTAAAAGTGAATGAAAATGGCCAATTTACTCACTCTGAGGCCTTAAAAAGTGTTTCTCCTCCACGGGAAGTGAATTAAATAACGTTTGTAGGCCTTTATTGTTCAAGCGAAAACGCCCGATTTTTGACGAAAGAGATAACCACCCGCCTTACGACATGCTTCAGAAACTAAAAAAATGGTCAGTTTTCAAATGTTGCCTCTTTAAACTACAATTCACATTTGTACGTGGAAAATCACTTTTAAAGATAAAATTAGATGTTTAAAGTGATTTTCATGCTTCCAGGGGCCTTAAACACGAGATTTGAGGAATGGGTTAAAGTGAATGAAAATGGCCAATTGACTCATTCTGAGGCCTTAAAAAGTGTTTCTCCTCCACGGGAAGTGAATTAAATAACGTTTGTAGGCCTTTATTGTTCAAGCGAAAATGCCCGATTTTTGACGAAAGAGATAACCACCCGCCTTACAACATGCTTCAGAAACTAAAAAAATGGTCAGTTTTCAAATGTTGCCTCTTTGAACTACAATTCACATTTGTACGTGGAAAATCACTTTTAAAGATAAAATGAGATGTTTAGAGTGATTTTCATGCTTCCAGGGGCCTTAAACACGAGATTTGAGGAATGGGTTAAAGTGAATGAAAATGGCCAATTGACTCATTCTGAGGCCTTAAAAAGTGTTTCTCCTCCACGGGAAGTGAATAAAATAAAATTTGGAGGCCTTTATTGTTCCAACAAAAACGCCTGTTATTTGGTGAAAGAGATAACCACCCCCCCTTACGACATGCTTCAGAAACTAAAAAAATGGTCCGTTTTAAAATATTGCCTCTTTGAACTACAATTCACATTTGTACGTGGAAAATCACTTTTAAAGATAAAATGAGATGTTTAAAGTGATTTTCATGCTTCCAGGCGCCTTAAACACAAGATTTGAGGAATGGGTAAAGGTGAATGAAAATGGCCAATTTACTCACTCTGTGGCCTTAAAAAGTGTTTCTCCTCCACAGGAAGTGAATAAAATACCATTTGGAGGCCTTTATTGTTCAATCAAAAACGCCTGTTTTTTGGAGAAAGAGATAACCACCCCCCCTTACGACATGCTTCAGAAACGGAAAAAATGGTCCATTTTCAAATGTTGCGTCTTTGAACGACAATTCACATTTGTACGTGGATAATCACTTTTAGAGATCAAATTAGATGTTTAAAGTGATTTTCAAGCTTCCAGGGGCCCTAAACACAAGATTTGAGAAATGGGTAAAAATGAATGAAAATGGCCAATTTACTCATTCTGAGGCCTTAAAAGTGTTTCTCCTCCATGGGAAGTGAATTAAATAACATTTGGAGGCCTTTATTGTTCAAGCAAAAACGCCTGATTTTTGATGAAAGAGATAACCACCCCCCTTACGACATGCTTCTGAAAGTAAAAAAATAGTTCATTTTCAAATGTTGCCTCTTTGAACTACAATTCACATTTGTACGTGGAAAATCACATTTAAAGATAAAATTAGATGTTTAAAGTGATTTTCATGCTTCCAGGGGCCTTAAACACAAGATTTGAGGAATGGGCAGAAGTGAATGAAAATGGCCAATTTACTCATTCTGAGGCCTTAAAAAGTGTTTCTCCTCCACGGGAAGTGAATTAAGTAACATTTGGAGGCCTTTATTGTTCAAGCGAAAACGCCCGATTTTTGACGAAAGAGATAACCACCCCCCCTTACGACATGCTTCAGAAACTAAAAAAATGGTCCGTTTTCAAATGTTGCCTCTTTGAACTACAATTCACATTTGTACGTGGAAAATCGTATTTTAAAGATAAAATGAGATGTTTAAAGTGATTTTCATGCTTCCAGGGGCCTTAAACACAAGATTTGAGGAATGGGTAAAAGTGAATGAAAATGGCCAATTTACTCACTCTGCGGCCTTAAAAAGTGTTTCTCCTCCATGGGAAGTGAATTAAATAACATTTGGAGGCCTTTATTGTTCAAGCGAAAACGACTGTTTTTTGGAGAAAGAGATAACCACCCCCCCTTACGACATGCTTCAGAAACGAAAAAAATGGTCCATTTTCAAATGTTGCGTCTTTGAACTACAATTAACATTGTACTTGGATAATCATTTTTGAGATAAAATGAGATGTTTAAAGTGATTTTCAAGCTTCCAGGGGCCCTAAACACAAGATTTGAGAAATGGGTAAAAATGAATGAAAATGGCCAATTTACTCATTCTGAGGCCTTAAAAGGGTTTCTCCTCCATGGGAAGTGAATTAAATAACATTTGGAGGCCTTTATTGTTCAAGCGAAAACGCCTGATTTTTGATGAAAGAGATAACCACCCCCCCTTACGACATGCTTCTGAAACTAAAAAAATGGTTCATTTTCAAATGTTGCGTCTTTGAACTACAATTAACATTGTACTTGGATAATCTTTTTTGAGATAAAATGAGATGTTTAAAGTGATTTTCAAGCTTCCAGGGGCCCTAAACACAAGATTTGAGAAATGGGTAAACGTAAATGAAAATGGCCAATTTATTCACTCTGAGGCCTTAAAAAGTTTTTCTCCACCCAAGAAAGTGAATTAAATGACATTTGTAGACTTTTAATGTTCAAGCGAAAACGCCCGATTTTTGACGAAAGAGATAACCACCCCCCCTTACGACATGCTTCAGAAACTAAAAAAATGGTCCGTTTTCAAATGTTGCCTCTTTGAACTACAATTCACATTTGTACGTGGAAAATCACTTTTAAAGATAAAATGAGATGTTTAAAGTGATTTTCATGCTTCCAGGGGCCTTAAACACAAGATTTGAGGAAAGGGTAGAAGTGAATGAAAATGGCCAATTTACTCATTCTGAGGCCTTAAAAAGTGTTTCTCCTCCACGGGAAGTGAATTAAATAACATTTGTAGGCTTTTATTGTTCAAGCGAAAACGCCCTATTTTTGACGAAAGAGATAACCACCCCCCCTTACGACATGCTTCAGAAACTAAAAAATGGTCCGTTTTCAAATGTTGCCTCTTTGAACTACAATTCACATTTGTACGTGGAAAATCACTTTTAAAGATAAAATGAGATGTTTAAAGTGATTTTCATGCTTCCAGGGGCCTAAAACACAAGATTTGAGGAATGGGTAGAAGTGAATGAAAATGGCCAATTTACTCCTTCTGAGGCCTTAAAAAGTGTTTCTCCTCCACGGGAAGTGAATTAAGTAACATTTGGAGGCCTTTATTGTTCAAGCGAAAACACCCGATTTTTGACGAAAGAGATAACCACCCCCCCTTACGACATGCTTCAGAAACTAAAAAAATGGTCCGTTTTCAAATGTTGCCTCTTTGAACTACAATTCACATTTGTACGTGGAAAATCGTATTTTAAAGATAAAATGAGATGTTTAAAGTGATTTTCATGCTTCCAGGGGCCTTAAACACAAGATTTGAGGAATGGGTAAAAGTGAATGAAAATGGCCAATTTACTCACTCTGCGGCCTTAAAAAGTGTTTCTCCTCCACGGGAAGTGAATAAAATACCACTTGGAGGCCTTTATTGTTCAATCAAAAACAACTGTTTTTTGGAGAAAGAGATAACCACCCCCCCTTACGACATGCTTCAGAAACTAAAAAAATGGTCAGTTTTCAAATGTTGCCTCTTTGAACTACAATTCACATTTGTACGTGGAAAATCACTTTTAAAGATAAAATGAGATGTTTAAAGTGATTTTCATGCTTCCAGCGGCCTTAAACACAAGATTTGAGGAATGGGTAGAAGTGAATGAAAATGGCCAATTTACTCATTCTGAGGCCTTAAAAAGTGATTCTCCTCCACGGGAAGTGAATTAAATAACATTTGTAGCTCTTTATTGTTCAAGCAAAAACGCCCGATTTTTGACGAAAGAGATAACCACCCCCCCTTACGACATGCTTCAGAAACTAAAAAAATGGTCCGTTTTCAAATATTGCCTCTTTGAACTACAATTCACATTTGTACGTGGAAAATCACTTTTAAAGATAAAATGAGATGTTTAAAGTGATTTTCAAGCTACCAGGGGCCCTAAACACAAGATTTGAGAAATGGGTAAATGTGAATGAAAACGGCCAATTTACTCACTCTGAGGCCTTAAAAAGTGTTTCTCCTCCACGGGAAGTGAATTAAATAACATGTGGAGGCCTTTATTGTTCAAGCGAAAACGCCTGATTTTTGATGAAAGAGATAACCACCCCCCCTTACGACATGCTTCTGAAACTAAAAAACGGTTCATTTTCAAATGTTGCGTCTTTGATCTACAATTAACATTGTACTTGGATAATCACTTTTAGAGATAAAATGAGATGTTTAAAGTGATTTTCAAGCTTCCAGGGGCCCTAAACACAAGATTTGAGAAATGGGTAAACGTGAATGAAAATGGCCAATTTACTCACTCTGAGGCCTTAAAAAGTGTTTCTCCTCCACGGGAAGTGAATAAAATAACATTTGGAGGCCTTTATTGTTCAATCCAAAACGCCTGTTTTTTGGTGAAAGAGATAACCACCCCCCCTTACGACATGCTTCAGAAACTAAAAAAATGGTCAGTTTTCAAATGTTGCCTCTTTGAACTACAATTAACATTTGTACGTGGAAAATCACTTTTAAAGATAAAATGAGATGTTTAAAGTGATTTTCATGCTTCCAGGCGCCTTAAACACAAGATTTGAGGAATGGGTAAAAGTGAATGAAAATGGCCAATTTACTCACTCTGAGGCCTTAAAAAGTGTTTCTCCTCCACGGGAAGTGAATTAAATAACGTTTGTAGGCCTTTATTGTTCAAGCGAAAATGCCCGATTTTTGACGAAAGAGATAACCACCCGCCTTACAACATGCTTCAGAAACTAAAAAAATGGTCAGTTTTCAAATGTTGCCTCTTTGAACTACAATTCACATTTGTACGTGGAAAATCACTTTTAAAGATAAAATGAGATGTTTAGAGTGATTTTCATGCTTCCAGGGGCCTTAAACACGAGATTTGAGGAATGGGTAAAAGTGAATGAAAATGGCCAATTTACTCACTCTGCGGCCTTAAAAAGTGTTTCTCCTCCACGGGAAGTGAATAAAATAAAATTTGGAGGCCTTTATTGTTCCAACAAAAACGCCTGTTATTTGGTGAAAGAGATAACCACCCCCCCTTACGACATGCTTCAGAAACGAAAAAAATTGTCCATTTTCAAATGTTGCGTCTTTGAGCGACAATTCACATTTGTACGTGGATCCTCACTTTTAGAGATAAAATTAGATGTTTAAAGTGATTTTCAAGCTACCAGGGGCTCTAAACACAAGATTTGAGAAATGGGTAAAAGTGAATGAAAATGGCCAATTTACTCACTCTGAGGCCTTAAAAAGTGTTTCTCCTCCACGGGAAGTGAATTAAATAACGTTTGTAGGCCTTTATTGTTCAAGCGAAAACGCCCGATTTTTGACGAAAGAGATAACCACCCGCCTTACGACATGCTTCAGAAACTAAAAAAATGGTCAGTTTTCAAATGTTGCCTCTTTAAACTACAATTCACATTTGTACGTGGAAAATCACTTTTAAAGATAAAATTTGATGTTTAAAGTGATTTTCATGCTTCCAGGGGCCTTAAACACGAGATTTGAGGAATGGGTTAAAGTGAATGAAAATGGCCAATTGACTCATTCTGAGGCCTTAAAAAGTGTTTCTCCTCCACGGGAAGTGAATTAAATAACGTTTGTAGGCCTTTATTGTTCAAGCGAAAACGCCCGATTTTTGACGAAAGAGATAACCACCCGCCTTACGACATGCTTCAGAAACTAAAAAAATGGTCAGTTTTCAAATGTTGCCTCTTTAAACTACAATTCACATTTGTACGTGGAAAATCACTTTTAAAGATAAAATTAGATGTTTAAAGTGATTTTCATGCTTCCAGGGGCCTTAAACACGAGATTTGAGGAATGGGTTAAAGTGAATGAAAATGGCCAATTGACTCATTCTGAGGCCTTAAAAAGTGTTTCTCCTCCACGGGAAGTGAATTAAATAACATTTGTTGGCCTTTATTGTTCAAGCGAAAACGTCCAATTTTTGACGAAAGAGATAACCACCCCCCCTTACGACAAGCTTCAGAAACTAAAAAAATGGTCAGTTTTCAAATGTTGCCTCTTTGAACTACAATTCACATTTGTACGTGGAAAATCACTTTTAAAGATAAAATTAGATGTTTAAAGTGATATTCATGCTTCCAGGGGCCTTAAACACAAGATTTGAGGAATGGGTAAAAGTGAATGAAAATGGCCAATTTACTCACTCTGCGGCCTTAAAAAGTGTTTCTCCTCCACGGGAAGTGAATAAAATAAAATTTGGAGGCCTTTATTGTTCCAACAAAAACGCCTGTTATTTGGTGAAAGAGATAACCACCCCCCCTTACGACATGCTTCAGAAACTAAAAAAATGGTCCGTTTTAAAAAATGTTGCCCCTTTGAACTACAATTCACATTTGTACGTGGAAAATCACTTTTAAAGATAAAATGAGATGTTTTAAGTGATTTTCATGCTTCCAGGCGCCTTAAACACAAGATTTGAGGAATGGGTAAAGGTGAATGAAAATGGCCAATTTACTCACTCTGTGGCCTTAAAAAGTGTTTCTCCTCCACGGGAAGTGAATAAAATACCATTTGGAGGCCTTTATTGTTCAATCAAAAACGCCTGTTTTTTGGAGAAAGAGATAACCACCCCCCCTTACGACATGCTTCAGAAACGGAAAAAATGGTCCATTTTCAAATGTTGCGTCTTTGAACGACAATTCACATTTGTACGTGGATAATCACTTTTAGAGATCAAATTAGATGTTTAAAGTGATTTTCAAGCTTCCAGGGGCCCTAAACACAAGATTTGAGAAATGGGTAAAAATGAATGAAAATGGCCAATTTACTCATTCTGAGGCCTTAAAAGTGTTTCTCCTCCATGGGAAGTGAATTAAATAACATTTGGAGGCCTTTATTGTTCAAGCGAAAACGCCCGATTTTTGACGAAAGAGATAACCACCCCCCCTTACGACATGCTTCAGAAACTAAAAAAATGGTCCGTTTTCAAATGTTGCCTCTTTGAACTACAATTCACATTTGTACGTGGAAAATCGTATTTTAAAGATAAAATTAGATGTTTAAAGTGATTTTCATGCTTCCAGGGGCCTTAAACACAAGATTTGAGGAATGGGCAGAAGTGAATGAAAATGGCCAATTTACTCATTCTGAGGCCTTAAAAAGTGTTTCTCCTCCACGGGAAGTGAATTAAGTAACATTTGGAGGCCTTTATTGTTCAAGCGAAAACGCCCGATTTTTGACGAAAGAGATAACCACCCCCCCTTACGACATGCTTCAGAAACTAAAAAAATGGTCCGTTTTCAAATGTTGCCTCTTTGAACTACAATTCACATTTGTACGTGGAAAATCGTATTTTAAAGATAAAATGAGATGTTTAAAGTGATTTTCATGCTTCCAGGGGCCTTAAACACAAGATTTGAGGAATGGGTAAAAGTGAATGAAAATGGCCAATTTACTCACTCTGCGGCCTTAAAAAGTGTTTCTCCTCCACGGGAAGTGAATAAAATACCATTTGGAGGCCTTTATTGTTCAATCAAAAACGACTGTTTTTTGGAGAAAGAGATAACCACCCCCCCTTACGACATGCTTCAGAAACGAAAAAAATGGTCCATTTTCAAATGTTGCGTCTTTGAACTACAATTAACATTGTACTTGGATAATCATTTTTGAGATAAAATGAGATGTTTAAAGTGATTTTCAAGCTTCCAGGGGCCCTAAACACAAGATTTGAGAAATGGGTAAAAATGAATGAAAATGGCCAATTTACTCATTCTGAGGCCTTAAAAGGGTTTCTCCTCCATGGGAAGTGAATTAAATAACATTTGGAGGCCTTTATTGTTCAAGCGAAAATGCCTGATTTTTGATGAAAGAGATAACCACCCCCCCTTACGACATGCTTCTGAAACTAAAAAAATGGTTCATTTTCAAATGTTGCGTCTTTGAACTACAATTAACATTGTACTTGGATAATCTTTTTTGAGATAAAATGAGATGTTTAAAGTGATTTTCAAGCTTCCAGGGGCCCTAAACACAAGATTTGAGAAATGGGTAAACGTAAATGAAAATGGCCAATTTATTCACTCTGAGGCCTTAAAAAGTTTTTCTCCACCCAAGAAAGTGAATTAAATGACATTTGTAGACTTTTAATGTTCAAGCGAAAACGCCCGATTTTTGACGAAAGAGATAACCACCCCCCCTTACGACATGCTTCAGAAACTAAAAAAATGGTCCGTTTTCAAATGTTGCCTCTTTGAACTACAATTCACATTTGTACGTGGAAAATCACTTTTAAAGATAAAATGAGATGTTTAAAGTGATTTTCATGCTTCCAGGGGCCTTAAACACAAGATTTGAGGAAAGGGTAGAAGTGAATGAAAATGGCCAATTTACTCATTCTGAGGCCTTAAAAAGTGTTTCTCCTCCACGGGAAGTGAATTAAATAACATTTGTAGGCTTTTATTGTTCAAGCGAAAACGCCCTATTTTTGACGAAAGAGATAACCACCCCCCCTTACGACATGCTTCAGAAACTAAAAAAATGGACCGTTTTCAAATGTTGCCTCTTTGAACTACAATTCACATTTGTACGTGGAAAATCACTTTTAAAGATAAAATGAGATGTTTAAAGTGATTTTCATGCTTCCAGGGGCCTAAAACACAAGATTTGAGGAATGGGTAGAAGTGAATGAAAATGGCCAATTTACTCCTTCTGAGGCCTTAAAAAGTGTTTCTCCTCCACGGGAAGTGAATTAAGTAACATTTGGAGGCCTTTATTGTTCAAGCGAAAACACCCGATTTTTGACGAAAGAGATAACCACCCCCCCTTACGACATGCTTCAGAAACTAAAAAAATGGTCCGTTTTCAAATGTTGCCTCTTTGAACTACAATTCACATTTGTACGTGGAAAATCGTATTTTAAAGATAAAATGAGATGTTTAAAGTGATTTTCATGCTTCCAGGGGCCTGAAACACAAGATTTGAGGAATGGGTAAAAGTGAATGAAAATGGCCAATTTACTCACTCTGCGGCCTTAAAAAGTGTTTCTCCTCCACGGGAAGTGAATAAAATACCACTTGGAGGCCTTTATTGTTCAATCAAAAACAACTGTTTTTTGGAGAAAGAGATAACCACCCCCCCTTACGACATGCTTCAGAAACTAAAAAAATGGTCAGTTTTCAAATGTTGCCTCTTTGAACTACAATTCACATTTGTACGTGGAAAATCACTTTTAAAGATAAAATGAGATGTTTAAAGTGATTTTCATGCTTCCAGGGGCCTTAAACACAAGATTTGAGGAATGGGTAGAAGTGAATGAAAATGGCCAATTTACTCATTCTGAGGCCTTAAAAAGTGATTCTCCTCCACGGGAAGTGAATTAAATAACATTTGTAGCTCTTTATTGTTCAAGCGAAAACGCCCGATTTTTGACAAAAGAGATAACCACCCCCCCTTACGACATGCTTCAGAAACTAAAAAAATGGTCCGTTTTCAAATATTACCTCTTTGAAATACAATTCACATTTGTACGTGGAAAATCACTTTTAAAGATAAAATGAGATGTTTAAAGTGATTTTCAAGCTACCAGGGGCCCTAAACACAAGATTTGAGAAATGGGTAAAAGTGAATGAAAACGGCCAATTTACTCACTCTGAGGCCTTAAAAAGTGTTTCTCCTCCACGGGAAGTGAATTAAATAACATGTGGAGGCCTTTATTGTTCAAGCGAAAACGCCTGATTTTTGATGAAAGAGATAACCACCCCCCCTTACGACATGCTTCTGAAACTAAAAAACGGTTCATTTTCAAATGTTGCGTCTTTGATCTACAATTAACATTGTACTTGGATAATCACTTTTAGAGATAAAATGAGATGTTTAAAGTGATTTTCAAGCTTCCAGGGGCCCTAAACACAAGATTTGAGAAATGGGTAAACGTGAATGAAAATGGCCAATTTACTCACTCTGAGGCCTTAAAAAGTGTTTCTCCTCCACGGGAAGTGAATAAAATAACATTTGGAGGCCTTTATTGTTCAATCCAAAACGCCTGTTTTTTGGTGAAAGAGATAACCACCCCCCCTTACGACATGCTTCAGAAACTAAAAAAATGGTCAGTTTTCAAATGTTGCCTCTTTGAACTACAATTAACATTTGTACGTGGAAAATCACTTTTAAAGATAAAATGAGATGTTTAAAGTGATTTTCATGCTTCCAGGCGCCTTAAACACAAGATTTGAGGAATGGGTAAAAGTGAATGAAAATGGCCAATTTACTCACTCTGAGGCCTTAAAAAGTGTTTCTCCTCCACGGGAAGTGAATTAAATAATGTTTGTAGGCCTTTATTGTTCAAGCGAAAATGCCCGATTTTTGACGAAAGAGATAACCACCCGCCTTACAACATGCTTCAGAAACTAAAAAAATGGTCAGTTTTCAAATGTTGCCTCTTTAAACTACAATTCACATTTGTACGTGGAAAATCACTTTTAAAGATAAAATTAGATGTTTAAAGTGATTTTCATGCTTCCAGGGGCCTTAAACACGAGATTTGAGGAATGGGTTAAAGTGAATGAAAATGGCCAATTAACTCATTCTGAGGCCTTAAAAAGTGTTTCTCCTCCACGGGAAGTGAATTAAATAACGTTTGTAGGCCTTTATTGTTCAAGCGAAAACGCCCGATTTTTGACGAAAGAGATAACCACCCGCCTTACGACATGCTTCAGAAACTAAAAAAATGGTCCGTTTTAAAAAATGTTGCGTCTTTGAACGACAATTCACATTTGTATGTGGATAATCACTTTTAGAGATAAAATGAGATGTTTAAAGTGATTTTCATGCTTCCAGGGGCCTAAAACACAAGATTTGAGGAATGGGTAGAAGTGAATGAAAATGGCCAATTTACTCCTTCTGAGGCCTTAAAAAGTGTTTCTCCTCCACGGGAAGTGAATTAAGTAACATTTGGAGGCCTTTATTGTTCAAGCGAAAACACCCGATTTTTGACGAAAGAGATAACCACCCCCCCTTACGACATGCTTCAGAAACTAAAAAAATGGTTCATTTTCAAATGTTGCGGCTTTGAACTACAATTAACATTGTACTTGGATAATCATTTTTGAGATAAAATGAGATGTTTAAAGTGATTTTCAAGCTTCCAGGGGCCCTAAACACAAGATTTGAGAAATGGGTAAACGTGAATGAAAATGGCCAATTTATTCACTCTGAGGCCTTAAAAAGTTTTTCTCCACCCAAGAAAGTGAATTAAATGACATTTGTAGGCCTTTATTGTTCAATCAAAAACGCCCGATTTTTGATGAAAGAGATAACCACCCCCCCTTACGACATGCTTCAGAAACTAAAAAAATGGTCCGTTTTCAAATGTTGCCTCTTTGAACTACAATTCACATTTGTACGTGGAAAATCACTTTTAAAGATAAAATGAGATGTTTAAAGTGATTTTCATGCTTCCAGGGGCCTTAAACACAAGATTTGAGGAAAGGGTAGAAGTGAATGAAAATGGCCAATTTACTCATTCTGAGGCCTTAAAAAGTGTTTCTCCTCCACGGGAAGTGAATTAAATAACATTTGTAGGCTTTTATTGTTCAAGCGAAAACGCCCTATTTTTGACGAAAGAGATAACCACCCCCCGTTACGACATGCTTCAGAAACTAAAAAAATGGTCCGTTTTCAAATGTTGCCTCTTTGAACTACAATTCACATTTGTACGTGGAAAATCACTTTTAAAGATAAAATGAGATGTTTAAAGTGATTTTCATGCTTCCAGGGGCCTAAAACACAAGATTTGAGGAATGGGTAGAAGTGAATGAAAATGGCCAATTTACTCCTTCTGAGGCTTTAAAAAGTGTTTCTCCTCCACGGGAAGTGAATTAAGTAACATTTGGAGGCCTTTATTGTTCAAGCGAAAACACCCGATTTTTGACGAAAGAGATAACCACCCCCCCTTATGACATGCTTCAGAAACTAAAAAAATGGTCCGTTTTCAAATGTTGCCTCTTTGAACTACAATTCACATTTGTACGTGGAAAATCGTATTTTAAAGATAAAATGAGATGTTTAAAGTGATTTTCATGCTTCCAGGGGCCTTAAACACAAGATTTGAGGAATGGGTAAAAGTGAATGAAAATGGCCAATTTACTCACTCTGCGGCCTTAAAAAGTGTTTCTCCTCCACGGGAAGTGAATAAAATACCACTTGGAGGCCTTTATTGTTCAATCAAAAACAACTGTTTTTTGGAGAAAGAGATAACCACCCCCCCTTACGACATGCTTCAGAAACTAAAAAAATGGTCAGTTTTCAAATGTTGCCTCTTTGAACTACAATTCACATTTGTACGTGGAAAATCACTTTTAAAGATAAAATGAGATGTTTAAAGTGATTTTCATGCTTCCAGGGGCCTTAAACACAAGATTTGAGGAATGGGTAGAAGTGAATGAAACTGGCCAATTTACTCATTCTGAGGCCTTAAAAAGTGATTCTCCTCCACGGGAAGTGAATTAAATAACATTTGTAGCTCTTTATTGTTCAAGCGAAAACGCCCGATTTTTGACGAAAGAGATAACCACCCCCCTTTACGACATGCTTCAGAAACTAAAAAAATGGTCCGTTTTCAAATATTGCCTCTTTGAACTACAATTCACATTTGTACGTGGAAAATCACTTTTAAAGATAAAATGAGATGTTTAAAGTGATTTTCAAGCTACCAGGGGCCCTAAACACAAGATTTGAGAAATGGGTAAACGTGAATGAAAATGGCCAATTTACTCACTCTGAGGCCTTAAAAAGTGTTTCTCCTCCACGGGAAGTGAATAAAATAACATTTGGAGGCCTTTATTGTTCAATCCAAAACGCCTGTTTTTTGGTGAAAGAGATAACCACCCCCCCTTACGACATGCTTCAGAAACAAAAAAAATGGTCAGTTTTCAAATGTTGCCTCTTTGAACTACAATTAACATTTGTACGTGGAAAATCACTTTTAAAGATAAAATGAGATGTTTAAAGTGATTTTCATGCTTCCAGGCGCCTTAAACACAAGATTTGAGGAATGGGTAAAAGTGAATGAAAATGGCCAATTTACTCACTCTGAGGCCTTAAAAAGTGTTTCTCCTCCACGGGAAGTGAATTAAATAACGTTTGTAGGCCTTTATTGTTCAAGCGAAAATGCCCGATTTTTGACGAAAGAGATAACCACCCGCCTTACAACATGCTTCAGAAACTAAAAAAATGGTCAGTTTTCAAATGTTGCCTCTTTGAACTACAATTCACATTTGTACGTGGAAAATCACTTTTAAAGATAAAATGAGATGTTTAGAGTGATTTTCATGCTTCCAGGGGCCTTAAACACGAGATTTGAGGAATGGGTAAAAGTGAATGAAAATGGCCAATTTACTCACTCTGCGGCCTTAAAAAGAGTTTCTCCTCCACGGGAAGTGAATAAAATAAAATTTGGAGGCCTTTATTGTTCCAACAAAAACGCCTGTTATTTGGTGAAAGAGATAACCACCCCCCCTTACGACATGCTTCAGAAACGAAAAAAATTGTCCATTTTCAAATGTTGCGTCTTTGAGCGACAATTCACATTTGTACGTGGATACTCACTTTTAGAGATAAAATTAGATGTTTAAAGTGATTTTCAAGCTACCAGGGGCTCTAAACACAAGATTTGAGAAATGGGTAAAAGTGAATGAAAATGGCCAATTTACTCACTCTGAGGCCTTAAAAAGTGTTTCTCCTCCACGGGAAGTGAATTAAATAACGTTTGTAGGCCTTTATTGTTCAAGCGAAAACGCCCGATTTTTGACGAAAGAGATAACCACCCGCCTTACGACATGCTTCAGAAACTAAAAAAATGGTCAGTTTTCAAATGTTGCCTCTTTAAACTACAATTCACATTTGTACGTGGAAAATCACTTTTAAAGATAAAATTAGATGTTTAAAGTGATTTTCATGCTTCCAGGGGCCTTAAACACGAGATTTGAGGAATGGGTTAAAGTGAATGAAAATGGCCAATTGACTCATTCTGAGGCCTTAAAAAGTGTTTCTCCTCCACGGGAAGTGAATTAAATAACGTTTGTAGGCCTTTATTGTTCAAGCGAAAATGCCCGATTTTTGACGAAAGAGATAACCACCCGCCTTACAACATGCTTCAGAAACTAAAAAAATGGTCAGTTTTCAAATGTTGCCTCTTTGAACTACAATTCACATTTGTACGTGGAAAATCACTTTTAAAGATAAAATGAGATGTTTAGAGTGATTTTCATGCTTCCAGGGGCCTTAAACACGAGATTTGAGGAATGGGTTAAAGTGAATGAAAATGGCCAATTGACTCATTCTGAGGCCTTAAAAAGTGTTTCTCCTCCACGGGAAGTGAATAAAATAAAATTTGGAGGCCTTTATTGTTCCAACAAAAACGCCTGTTATTTGGTGAAAGAGATAACCACCCCCCCTTACGACATGCTTCAGAAACTAAAAAAATGGTCCGTTTTAAAATATTGCCTCTTTGAACTACAATTCACATTTGTACGTGGAAAATCACTTTTAAAGATAAAATGAGATGTTTAAAGTGATTTTCAAGCTACCAGGGGCCCTAAACACAAGATTTGAGAAATGGGTAAACGTGAATGAAAATGGCCAATTTACTCACTCTGAGGCCTTAAAAAGTGTTTCTCCTCCACGGGAAGTGAATAAAATAACATTTGGAGGCCTTTATTGTTCAATCCAAAACGCCTGTTTTTTGGTGAAAGAGATAACCACCCCCCCTTACGACATGCTTCAGAAACAAAAAAAATGGTCAGTTTTCAAATGTTGCCTCTTTGAACTACAATTAACATTTGTACGTGGAAAATCACTTTTAAAGATAAAATGAGATGTTTAAAGTGATTTTCATGCTTCCAGGCGCCTTAAACACAAGATTTGAGGAATGGGTAAAAGTGAATGAAAATGGCCAATTTACTCACTCTGAGGCCTTAAAAAGTGTTTCTCCTCCACGGGAAGTGAATTAAATAACGTTTGTAGGCCTTTATTGTTCAAGCGAAAATGCCCGATTTTTGACGAAAGAGATAACCACCCGCCTTACAACATGCTTCAGAAACTAAAAAAATGGTCAGTTTTCAAATGTTGCCTCTTTGAACTACAATTCACATTTGTACGTGGAAAATCACTTTTAAAGATAAAATGAGATGTTTAGAGTGATTTTCATGCTTCCAGGGGCCTTAAACACGAGATTTGAGGAATGGGTAAAAGTGAATGAAAATGGCCAATTTACTCACTCTGCGGCCTTAAAAAGTGTTTCTCCTCCACGGGAAGTGAATAAAATAAAATTTGGAGGCCTTTATTGTTCCAACAAAAACGCCTGTTATTTGGTGAAAGAGATAACCACCCCCCCTTACGACATGCTTCAGAAACTAAAAAAATGGTCCGTTTTAAAATATTGCCTCTTTGAACTACAATTCACATTTGTACGTGGAAAATCACTTTTAAAGATAAAATGAGATGTTTAAAGTGATTTTCAAGCTTCCAGGGGCCCTAAACACAAGATTTGAGAAATGGGTAAACGTGAATGAAAATGGCCAATTTACTCACTCTGCGGCCTTAAAAAGTGTTTCTCCTCCACAGGAAGTGAATAAAATAACATTTGTAGGCCTTTATTGTTCAATCAAAAACGCCCGATTTTTGATGAAAGAGATAACCACCCCCCTTCCGACATGCTTCGGAAACTAAAAAAAATTTCCGTTTTCAAATGTTGCCTCTTTGAACTACAATTCACATTTGTACGTAGAAAATCACTTTTAGAGATAAAATGAGATGTTTCAAGTGATTTTCAAGCTTCCAGGGGCCCTAAACACAAGATTTGAGAAATGGGTAAACGTGAATGAAAATGGCCAATTTACTCACTCTGCGGCCTTAAAAAGTGTTTCTCCTCCACGGGAAGTGAATAAAATAACATTTGGAGGCCTTTATTGTTCAATCAAAAACGCCCGTATTTTGGTGAAAGAGATAACCACCCCCCCTTACGACATGCTTCAGAAACGAAAAAAATGGTCCATTTTCAAATGTTGCGTCTTTGAACGACAATTCACATTTGTACGTGGATAATCACTTTTAGAGATAAAATTAGATGTTTGAAGTGATTTTGAAGCTTCCAGGGGCCCTAAACAGAAGATTTGAGAAATGGGTAAAAGTGAATGAAAATGGCCAATTTACTCACTCTGAGGCCTTAAAAAGTGTTTCTCCTCCACGGGAAGTGAATTAAATAACATTTGGTGGCCTTTATTGTTCAAACGAAGATGCCTGATTTTTGATGAAAGCGATAACCACCCCCCCTTACGACACGGGAAGTGAATTAACCCCTTCAGTGCCACACCCTTTCCCCCTCCTGTGCCGGGCGTTGCATTAGTGGGTGGGGTTCATGACGAGATAGTCTCGTCATGGGCACAGCGCAACTGTGCTCCATGATGAGACTATCTCGTCATGGGCACTGAGGAGGTTAAATAACATTTGTAGGCCTTTATTGTTCAAGCGAAAACGCCCGATTTTTGACGAAAGAGATAACCACCCCCCATTACGACATGCTTCTGAAACTAAAAAAAATGGTTCATTTTCAAATGTTGCGTCTTTGAACTACAATTAACATTGTAAGTGGATAATCACTTTTAGAGATAAAATGAGATGTTTAAAGTGATTTTCAAGCTTCCAGGGGCCCTAAACACAAGATTTGAGAAATGGGTAAACGTGAATGAAAATGGCCAATTTACTCACTCTGCTGCCTTAAAAAGTGTTTCTCCTCCACAGGAAGTGAATAAAATAACATTTGGAGGCCTTTATTGTTCAATCAAAAATGCCCATTTTTTGTTGAAAGAGATAACCACCCCCCTTACGACATGCTTCAGAAACTAAAATAATGGTCTGTTTTCAAATGTTGCCTCTTTGAACTACAATTCACATTTGTACGTGTAAAATCACTTTGAAAGATAAAAGGAGATGTTTATAGTGATTTTCATGCTTCCAGGGGCCTTAAACACGAGATTTGAGGAATGGGTAAAAGTGAATGAAAATGGACAATTTACTCACTCTGCGGCCTTAAAAAGTGTTTCTCCTCCACGGGAAGTGAATAAAAAACCATTTGGAGGCCTTTATTTTTCAAGCGAAAACGCCCGATTTTTGACGAAAGAGATAACCACCCCCCCTTACGACATGCTTCAGAAACGGAAAAAATGGTCCATTTTCAAATGTTGCGTCTTTGAACGACAATTCACATTTGTATGTGGATACCCACTTTAAGAGATAAAATTAGATGGTTGAAGTGATTTTCAAGCTTCCAGGGCCCCTAAACACAAGATTTGAGAAATAGGTAAAAGTGAATGAAAATGGCCAATTTACTCACTCTGAGGCCTTAAAAAGTGTTTCTCCACCCCAGAAAGAGAACTAAATAACATTTGTAGGCCTTTATTGTTCAATCAAAAACGCCTGTTTTTTGGTGAAAGAGATAACCACCCCCCTTACGACATGCTTCAGAAACGAAAAAAATGGTCCATTTTCAAATGTTGCGTCTTTGAATGACAATTCACATTTGTACGTGGATAATCACTTTTAGAGATAAAATTAGATGTTTAAAGTGATTTTCAAGCTTCCAGGGGCTTTAAACACGAGATTTGAGGAATGGGTAAAAGTGAATGAAAATGGCCAATTTACTCACCCTGCGGCCTTAAAAAGTGTTTCTCCTCCACGGGAAGTGAATAAAATAACATTTGGAGGCCTTTATTGTTCAATCAAAAACGCCTGTTTTTTGGTGAAAGAGATAACCACCCCCCCTTACGACATGCTTCTGAAACTAAAAAAAATGGTTCATTTTCAAATGTTGCGTCTTTAAACTACAATTATTATTGTACGTGGATAATCACTTTTAGAGATAAAATTAGATGGTTGAAGTGATTTTCAAGCTTCCAGGGGCCCTAAACACAAGATTTGAGAAATGGGTAAAAGTGAATGAAAATGGCCAATTTACTCACTCTGAGGCCTTAAAAAGTGTTTCTCCTCCACGGGAAGTGAATTAAATAACATTTGGAGGCCTTTTTTGTTCAAGCGAAAACGCCTGATTTTTGATGAAAGAGATAACCACCCCCCCTTACGACATGCTTCTGAAACTAAAAAAAATGGTTCATTTTCAAATGTTGCGTCTTTAAACTACAATTATTATTGTACGTGGATAATCCCTTTTAGAGATAAAATTAGATGGTTGAAGTGATTTTCAAGCTTCCAGGGGCCCTAAACACAAGATTTGAGAAATAGGTAAAAGTGAATGAAAATGGCCAATTTACTCACTCTGAGGCCTTAAAAAGTGTTTCTCCACCCCAGAAAGAGAATTAAATAACATTTGTAGGCCTTTATTGTTCAATCAAAAACGCCTGTTTTTTGGTGAAAGAGATAACCACCCCCCCCCTTACGACATGCTTCAGAAACGGAAAAAATGGTCCATTTTCAAATGTTGCGTCTTTGAATGACAATTCACATTTGTACGTGGATAATCACTTTTAGAGATAAAATTAGATGTTTAAAGTGATTTTCAAGCTTCCAGGGGCCCTAAACACAAGATTTGAGAAATGGGTAAAAGTGAATGAAAATGGCCAATTTACTCACTCTGAGGCCTTAAAAAGTGTTTCTCCTCCACGGGAAGTGAATTAAATAACATTTGGAGGCCTTTTTTGTTCAATCAAAAACGCCAGTTTTTTGGTGAAAGAGATAACCACCCCCACTTACGACATGCTTCTGAAACTAAAAAAATGATTCATTTTCAAATGTTGCCTCTTTGAACTACAATTCACATTTGTACGTGGAAAATCACTTTTAAAGATAAAATGAGATGTTTAAAGTGATTTTCATGCTTCCAGGGGCCTTAAACACGAGATTTGAGGAATGGGTAATAGTGAATGAAAATGGCCAATTTACTCACCCTGCGGCCTTAAAAAGTGTTTCTCCTCCACGGGAAGTGAATAAAATAACATTTGGAGGCCTTTATTGTTCAATCAAAAACGCCTGTTTTTTGGTGAAAGAGATAACCACCCCCCCTTATGACATGCTTCTGAAACTAAAAAAACTGGTTCATTTTCAAATGTTGCGTCTTTGAACTACAATTAGCATTGTATGTGGATAATCACTTTTAGAGATAAAATGAGATGTTTAAAGTGATTTTCAAGCTTCCAGGGGCCCTAAACACAAGATTTGAGGAATGGGTAAATGTGAATGAAAATGGCCAATTTATTCACTCTGAGGCCTTAAAAAGTTTTTCTCCACCCCAGGAAGTGAATTAAATAACATTTGTAGGCCTTTATTGTTCAATCAAAAAAGCCCAATTTTCGATGAAAGAGATAACCACCCCCCCTTACGACATGCTTCAGAAACTAAAAAAATGGTCCGTTTTCAAATGTTGCCTCTTTGAACTACAATTCACATTTGTATGTGGAAAATCACTTTTAAAGATAAAATGAGATGTTTAAAGTGATTTTCATGCTTCCAGGGGCCTTAAAGACGAGATTTGTGGAATGGGTAAAAGTGAATGAAAATGGCCAATTTACTCACTCTGAGGCCTTAAAAAGTGTTTCTCCTTAACTGCAAGTGAATTAAATAACATCTGGAGGCCTTTATTGTTCAAGCGAAAACGCCTGATTTTTGATGAAAGAGATACCCACCCCCCTTACGACATGCTACTGAAACTAAAAAAATGGTTCATTTTCAAATGTTGCGTCTTTGAACTACAATTAACATTGTACGTGGATAATCACTTTTAGAGATAAAATGAGATGTTTAAAGTGATTTTCAAGCTTCCAGGGGCCCTAAACACAATATTTGAGAAATGGGTTAACGTGAATGAAAATGGCCAATTTACTCACTCTGAGGTCTTAAAAAGTGTTTCTCCTCCACGGGAAGTGAATTAAATAACATTTGGAGGCCTTTATTGTTCAATCAAAAATGCCTGTTTTTTGGTGAAAGAGATAACCACCCCCCCTTACTACATGCTTCAGAAACGAAAAAAATGGTCCATTTTCAAATGTTGCGTCTTTGAACGACAATTCACATTTGTACGTGGATAATCACATTTAGAGATAAAATTAGATGTTTAAAGTGATTTTGAAGCTTCCAGGGGCCCTAAACACAAGATTTGAGAAATGGGTAAAAGTGAATGAAAATGGCCAATTTACTCACTCTGAGGCCTTAAAAAGTGTTTTTCCTCCACGGGAAGTGAATTAAATAACATTTGGAGGCCTTTATTGTTCAAGCGAAAACGCCTGATTTTTGATGAAAGATATAACCACCCCTCCTTCCGACATGCTTCTGAAACTAAAAAAAAGGTTCATTTTCAAATGTTGCGTCTTTGAACTACAATTAACATTGTACGTGGATAATCACTTTTAGAGATAAAATGAGATGTTTAAAGTGATTTTCAAGCTTGCAGGGGCCCTAAACACAAGATTTGAGAAATGGGTAAAAGTGAATGAAAATGGCCAATTTACTCACTCTGAGGCCTTAAAAAGTGTTTCTCCTCCACGGGAAGTGCATTAAATAACATTTGGAGGCCTTTTTTGTTCAAGCGAAAACGCCTGATTTTTGATGAAAGAGATAACCACCCCCCTTACGACATGCTTCAGAAACGAAAAAAATGTGTCCATTTTCGAATGTTGCGTCTTTGAACGACAATTCACATTTGTACGTGGATAATCACTTTTAGAGATACAATTAGATGTTTAAAGTGATTTTCAAGCTTCCAGGGGCCCTAAACACAAGATTTGAGAAATGGTAAACGTGAATGAAAATGGCCAATTTACTCACTCTGCGGCCTTAAAAAGTGTTTCTCCTCCACGGGAAGTGAATAAAATAACATTTGGAGGCCTTTATTGTTCAATCAAAAACACCTGTTTTTTGGTGAAAGAGATAACCACCCCCCCTTACGACATGCTTCAGAAACGGAAAAAATGGTCCATATACAAATGTTGCGTCTTTGAACGACAATTCACATTTGTATGTGGATAATCACTTTTAGAGATAAAATTAGATGGTTGAAGTGATTTTCAAGCTTCCAGGGGCCCTAAACACAAGAT
This sequence comes from Triturus cristatus, assembly GCF_964204655.1. Taxonomy (NCBI): domain Eukaryota; kingdom Metazoa; phylum Chordata; class Amphibia; order Caudata; family Salamandridae; genus Triturus; species Triturus cristatus. Next base: position 937,361,238 of record NC_140591.1, on the reverse strand, counting down.
TTGAGAAATAGGTAAAAGTGAATGAAAATGGCCAATTTTCTCACTCTGAGGCCTTAAAAAGTGTTTCTCCACCCCAGAAAGAGAATTAAATAACATTTGTAGGCCTTTATTGTTCAATCAAAAACGCCTGTTTTTTGGTGAAAGAGATAACCACCCCCCCTTACGCCATGCTTCAGAAACGGAAAAAATGGTCCATTTTCAAATGTTGCGTCTTTGAATGACAATTCACATTTGTACGTGGATAATCACTTTTAGAGATAAAATTAGATGTTTAAAGTGATTTTCAAGCTTCCAGGGGCCCTAAACACAAGATTTGAGAAATGGGTAAAAGTGAATGAAAATGGCCAATTTACTCACTCTGAGGCCTTAAAAAGTGTTTCTCCTCCACGGGAAGTGAATTAAATAACATTTGGAGGCCTTTTTTGTTCAAGCGAAAACGCCTGATTTTTGATGAAAGAGATAACCACCCCCCTTACGACATGCTTCTGAAACTAAAAAAAAATGGTTCATTTTCAAATGTTACGTCTTTAAACTACAATTATTATTGTACGTGGATAATCACTTTTAGAGATAAAATGAGATGTTTAAAGTGATTTTCAAGCTTCCAGGGGCCCTAAACACAAGATTTGAGAAATGGGTAAACGTGAATGAAAATGGCCAATTTACTCACTCTGAGGCCTTAAAAAGTGTTTCTCCACCCCAGAAAGAGAACTAAATAACATTTGTAGGCCTTTATTGTTCAATCAAAAACGCCTGTTTTTTGGTGAAAGAGATAACCACCCCCACTTATGACATGCTTCTGAAACTAAAAAAATGATTCATTTTCAAATGTTGCCTCTTTGAACTACAATTCACATTTGTACGTGGAAAATCACTTTTAAAGATAAAATGAGATGTTTAACCCCTTCAGTGCCCGCCCCTTTCCCCGCCCAGTGCCGGCCGTTGCATTAGCGGGCGGGGTCTATGACGAGCTGGACTCGTCATGGGCACAGCGCCACCGCGGCCCATGACGAGTCCAGCTCGTCATGGGCACTGAAGGGGTTAAAGTGATTTTCATGCTTCCAGGGCCCTTAAACACGAGATTTGAGGAATGGGTAAAAATGAATGAAAATGGCCAATTTACTCACCCTGCGGCCTTAAAAAGTGTTTCTCCTCCACGGGAAGTGAATAAAATAACATTTGGAGGCCTTTATTGTTCAATCAAAAACACTTGTTTTTTGGTGAAAGAGATAACCACCCCCCCTTATGACATGCTTCTGAAACTAAAAAAACTGGTTCATTTTCAAATGTTGCGTCTTTGAACTACAATTAACATTGTATGTGGATAATCACTTTTAGAGATAAAATGAGATGTTTAAAGTGATTTTCAAGCTTCCAGGGGCCCTAAACACGAGATTTGAGGAATGGGTAAAAGTGAATGAAAATGGCCAATTTACTCACTCTGAGGACTTAAAAAGTGTTTCTCCACCCCAGAAAGAGAATTAAATAACATTTGTAGGCCTTTATTGTTCAATCAAAAACGCCTGTTTTTTGGTGAAAGAGATAACCACCCCCCCTTACGACATGCTTCAGAAACGGAAAAAATGGTCCATTTTCAAATGTTGCGTCTTTGAATGACAATTCACATTTGTACGTGGATAATCACTTTTAGAGATAAAATTAGATGTTTAAAGTGATTTTCAAGCTTCCAGGGGCCCTAAACACAAGATTTGAGAAATGGGTAAAAGTGAATGAAAATGGCCAATTTACTCACTCTGAGGCCTTAAAAAGTGTTTTTCCTCCACGGGAAGTGAATTAAATAAAATTTGGAGGCCTTTATATTTCAAGCGAAAACGCCTGATTTTTGATGAAAGATATAACCACCCCTCCTTCCGACATGCTTCTGAAACTAAAAAAATGGTTCATTTTCAAATGTTGCGTCTTTGAACTACAATTAACATTGTACGTGGATAATCACTTTTAGAGATAAAATGAGATGTTTAAAGTGATTTTCAAGCTTGCAGGGGCCCTAAACACAAGATTTGAGAAATGGGTAAAAGTGAATGAAAATGGCCAATTTACTCACTCTGGGGTCTTAAAAAGTGTTTCTCCTCCACGGGAAGTGAATTAAATAACATTTGGAGGTCTTTATTGTTCAAGCGAAAACACCTGAATTTTGATGAAAGAGATAACCACCCCCCCTTACAACATGCTTCAGAAACGAAAAAAATGGTCCATTTTCAAATGTTGCGTCTTTGAACGACGATTCACATTTGTACGTGGATAATCTCTTTTAGAGATAAATTAGATGTTTGAAGTGATTTTCAAGCTTCCATGGGCCCTAAACACAAGATTTGAGAAATGGGTAAAAGTGAATGAAAATGGCCAATTTACTCACTCTGAGGCCTTAAAAAGTGTTTCTCCACCCCAGAAAGTGAATTAAATAACATTTGTAGGCCTTTATTGTTCAATCAAAAACGCCCAATTTTTGATGAAACAGATAACCACCCCCCCTTACGACATGCTTCAGAAACTAAAAAAATGGTCCGTTTTCAAATGTTGCCTCTTTGAACTACAATTCACATTTGTACGTGGAAAATCACTTTTAAAGATAAAATGAGATGTTTAAAGTGATTTTCAAGCTTCCAGGGGCCCTAAACACAAGATTTGAGAAATGGGTAAAAGTGAATGAAAATGGCCAATTTACTCACTCTGCGGCCTTAAAAAGTGTTTCTCCTCCACGGAAAAAGAATAAAATAACATTTGGATGCCTTTATTGTTCCATCAAAAAGGCCTTCTTTTTGGTGAAAGAGATAACCACCCCCCCTTACGACATGCTTCAGAAACTAAAAAAATGGTCCGTTTTCAAATGTTGCCTCTTTGAACTACAATTCACATTTGTACGTGGAAAATCACTTTTAATGATAAAATGAGATGTTTAAAGTGATTTTCAAGCTTCCAGGGGCCCTAAACACAAGATTTGAGAAATGGGTAAAAGTGAATGAAAATGGCCAATTTACTCACTCTGCGGCCTTAAAAAGTGTTTCTCCTCCACGGGAAAAGAATAAAATAACATTTGGATGCCTTTATTGTTCCATCAAAAAGGCCTTCTTTTTGGTGAAAGAGATAACCACCCCCACTTATGACATGCTTCTGAAACTAAAAAAATGATTCATTTTCAAATGTTGCCTCTTTGAACTACAATTCACATTTGTACGTGGAAAATCACTTTTAAAGATAAAATGAGATGTTTAAAGTGATTTTCATGCTTCCAGGGGCCTTAAACACGAGATTTGAGGAATGGGTAAAAGTGAATGAAAATGGCCAATTTACTCACCCTGCGGCCTTAAAAAGTGTTTCTCCTCCACGGGAAGTGAATAAAATAACATTTGGAGGCCTTTATTGTTCAATCAAAAACACTTGTTTTTTGGTGAAAGAGATAACCACCCCCCCTTATGACATGCTTCTGAAACTAAAAAAACTGGTTCATTTTCAAATGTTGCGTCTTTGAACTACAATTAACATTGTATGTGGATAATCACTTTTAGAGATAAAATGAGATGTTTAAAGTGATTTTCAAGCTTCCAGGGGCCCTAAACACGAGATTTGAGGAATGGGTAAAAGTGAATGAAAATGGCCAATTTACTCACTCTGAGGACTTAAAAAGTGTTTCTCCACCCCAGAAAGAGAATTAAATAACATTTGTAGGCCTTTATTGTTCAATCAAAAACGCCTGTTTTTTGGTGAAAGAGATAACCACCCCCCCCTTACGACATGCTTCAGAAACGGAAAAAATGGTCCATTTTCAAATGTTGCGTCTTTGAATGACAATTCACATTTGTACGTGGATAATCACTTTTAGAGATAAAATTAGATGTTTAAAGTGATTTTCAAGCTTCCAGGGGCCCTAAACACAAGATTTGAGAAATGGGTAAAAGTGAATGAAAATGGCCAATTTACTCACTCTGAGGCCTTAAAAAGTGTTTTTCCTCCACGGGAAGTGAATTAAATAAAATTTGGAGGCCTTTATATTTCAAGCGAAAACGCCTGATTTTTGATGAAAGATATAACCACCCCTCCTTCCGACATGCTTCTGAAACTAAAAAAATGGTTCATTTTCAAATGTTGCGTCTTTGAACTACAATTAACATTGTACGTGGATAATCACTTTTAGAGATAAAATGAGATGTTTAAAGTGATTTTCAAGCTTGCAGGGGCCCTAAACACAAGATTTGAGAAATGGGTAAAAGTGAATGAAAATGGCCAATTTACTCACTCTGGGGTCTTAAAAAGTGTTTCTCCTCCACGGGAAGTGAATTAAATAACATTTGGAGGTCTTTATTGTTCAAGCGAAAACACCTGAATTTTGATGAAAGAGATAACCACCCCCCCTTACAACATGCTTCAGAAACGAAAAAAATGGTCCATTTTCAAATGTTGCGTCTTTGAACGACGATTCACATTTGTACGTGGATAATCTCTTTTAGAGATAAATTAGATGTTTGAAGTGATTTTCAAGCTTCCATGGGCCCTAAACACAAGATTTGAGAAATGGGTAAAAGTGAATGAAAATGGCCAATTTACTCACTCTGAGGCCTTAAAAAGTGTTTCTCCACCCCAGAAAGTGAATTAAATAACATTTGTAGGCCTTTATTGTTCAATCAAAAACGCCCAATTTTTGATGAAACAGATAACCACCCCCCCTTACGACATGCTTCAGAAACTAAAAAAATGGTCCGTTTTCAAATGTTGCCTCTTTGAACTACAATTCACATTTGTACGTGGAAAATCACTTTTAAACATAAAATGAGATGTTTAAAGTGATTTTCAAGCTTCCAGGGGCCCTAAACACAAGATTTGAGAAATGGGTAAAAGTGAATGAAAATGGCCAATTTACTCACTCTGCGGCCTTAAAAAGTGTTTCTCCTCCACGGGAAAAGAATAAAATAACATTTGGATGCCTTTATTGTTCCATCAAAAAGGCCTTCTTTTTGGTGAAAGAGATAACCACCCCCCCTTACGACATGCTTCAGAAACGAATAAAATGGTCCATTTTCAAATGTTGCGTCTTTGAACGACAATTCACATTTGTACGTGGATAATCCCATTTAGACAAGAAATTAGATGTTTAAAGTGATTTTCAAGCTTCCAGGGGCCCGAAACACAAGATTTGAGAAATGGGTAAAAGTGAATGAAAATGGCCAATTTACTCACTCTGAGGCCTTAAAAAGTGTTTCTCCTCCACAGGAAGTGAATTAAATAACATTTGGAGGCCTTTATTGTTCAATCGAAAACGCCTGATTTTTGATGAAAGATATAACCACCCCTCCTTCCGACATGCTTCTGAAACTAAAAAAATGGTTCATTTTCAAATGTTGCGTCTTTGAACTACAATTAACATTGTACGTGGATAATCACTTTTTGAGATAAAATGAGATGTTTAAAGTGATTTTCAAGCTTCCAGGGGCCCTAAACACAAGATTTGAGAAATGGATAAACGTGAATGAAAATGGCCAATTTACTCACTCTGAGGCCTTAAAAAGTGTTTCTCCTCCACGGGAAGTGAATAAAATATCATTTGCAGGCCTTTATTGTTCAATCAAAAACGCCAGTTTTTTGGTGAAAGAGATAACCACCCCCCCCTCACGACATGCTTCAGAAACGAAAAAAATGGTCCATTTTCAAATGTTGCGTCTTTGAACTACAATTCACATTTGTACGAGGATAATCACTTTTAGAGATAAAATTAGATGTTTGAAGTGATTTTCAAGCTTCCATGGGCCCTAAACACAATATTTGAGAAATGGGTAAAAGTGAATGAAAATGGCCAATTTACTCACTCTGAGGCCTTAAAAAGTGTTTCTCCACCCCAGAAAGTGAATTAAATAACATTTGTAGGCCTTTATTGTTCAATCAAAAACGCCCAATTTTTGATGAAAAAGATAACCACCCCCCCTTACGACATGCTTCAGAAACTAAAAAAATGGTCCGTTTTCAAATGTTGCCTCTTTGAACTACAATTCACATTTGTACGTGTAAAATCACTTTTAAAGATAAAATGAGATGTTTAAAGTGATTTTCATGCTTCCAAGGGCCTTCAACACGTGATTTGAGGAATGGGTAAAAGTGAATGAAAATGGCCAATTTACTCACTCTGCGGCCTTAAAAAGTGTTTCTCCTCCACGGGAAGTGAATAAAAGAACATTTGGAGGCCTTTATTGTTCAATCAAAAACGCCCGTATTTTGGTGAAAGAGATAACCACCCCCCCTTACGACATGCTTCAGAAACGAAAAAAATGGTCCATTTTCAAATGTTGCGTCTTTGAACGACAATTCACATTTGTACGTGGATAATCACTTTTAGAGATAAAATTAGATGTTTAAAGTGATTTTGAAGCTTCCAGGGGCCCTAAACACAAGATTTGAGAAATGGGTAAAAGTGAATGAAAATGGCCAATTTACTCACTCTGAGGCCTTAAAAAGTGTTTCTCCTCCACGGGAAGTGAATTAAATAACATTTGGTGGCCTTTATTGTTCAAACGAAGATGCCTGATTTTTGATGAAAGCGATAACCACCCCCCTTACGACATGCTTCTGAAACTAAAAAAATGGTTCATTTTCAAATGTTGCGTCTTTGACCTACAATTAACATTGTAAGTGGATAATCACTTTTAGAGATAAAATGAGATGTTTAAAGTGATTTTCAAGCTTCCAGGGGCCCTAAACACAAGATTTGAGAAATGGGTAAACGTGAATGAAAATGGCCAATTTACTCACTCTGCGGCCTTAAAAAGTGTTTCTCCTCCACAGGAAGTGAATAAAATAACATTTGGAGGCCTTTATTGTTCAATCAAAAATGCCCATTTTTTGGTGAAAGAGATAACCACCCCCCCTTACGACATGCTTCAGAAACTAAAAAAATGGTCCGTTTCTAAATGTTGCCTCTTTGAACTACAATTCACATTTGTCTGTGGAAAATCACTTTTAAAGATAAAATGAGATGTTTAAAGGGATTTTCATGCTTCCAGGGGCCTTAAACACAAGATTTGAGGAACGGGTAAAAGTGAATGAAAATGGCCAATTTACTCGTTCTGAGGCCTTAAAAAGTGTTTCTCTTGCACGGGAAGTGAATTAACCCCTTCAGTGCCGCACCCTTTCCCCCTCCTGTGCCGGGCGTTGCATTAGTGGGTGGGGTTCATGATGAGATAGTCTCGTCATGGGCACAGCGCAACCGTGCTCCATGACGAGACTATCTCGTCATGGGCACTGAAGAGGTTAAATAACATTTGTAGGCCTTTATTGTTCAAGCGAAAACGCCCGATTTTTGACGAAAGAGATAACCACCCCCCATTACGACATGCTTCTGAAACTAAAAAAAATGGTTCATTTTCAAATGTTGCGTCTTTGAACTACAATTAACATTGTAAGTGGATAATCACTTTTAGAGATAAAATGAGATGTTTAAAGTGATTTTCAAGCTTCCAGGGGCCCTAAACACAAGATTTGAGAAATGGGTAAACGTGAATGAAAATGGCCAATTTACTCACTCTGCGGCCTTAAAAAGTGTTTCTCCTCCACAGGAAGTGAATAAAATAACATTTGGAGGCCTTTATTGTTCAATCAAAAATGCCCATTTTTTGTTGAAAGAGATAACCACCCCCCTTACGACATGCTTCAGAAACTAAAATAATGGTCCGTTTTCAAATGTTGCCTCTTTGAACTACAATTCACATTTGTACTTGGGAAATCACTTTGAAAGATAAAAGGAGATGTTTATAGTGATTTTCATGCTTCCAGGGGCCTTAAACACGAGATTTGAGGAATGGGTAAAAGTGAATGAAAATGGCCAATTTACTCATTCTGAGGCCTTAAAAAGTGTTTCTCCTCCACGGGAAGTGAATAAAATAACATTTGGAGGCCTTTATTGTTCAATCAAAAACGCCCGTATTTTGGTGAAAGAGATAACCACCCCCCCTTACGACATGCTTCAGAAACGAAAAAAATGGTCCATTTTCAAATGTTGCGTCTTTGAACGACAATTCACATTTGTACGTGGATAATCACTTTTAGAGATAAAATTAGATGTTTAAAGTGATTTTGAAGCTTCCAGGGGCCCTAAACACAAGATTTGAGAAATGGGTAAAAGTGAATGAAAAAGGCCAATTTACTCACTCTGAGGCCTTAAAAAGTGTTTCTCCTCCACGGGAAGTGAATTAAATAACATTTGGTGGCCTTTATTGTTCAAACGAAGATGCCTGATTTTTGATGAAAGCGATAACCACCCCCCTTACGACATGCTTCTGAAACTAAAAAAATGGTTCATTTTCAAATGTTGCGTCTTTGACCTACAATTAACATTGTAAGTGGATAATCACTTTTAGAGATAAAATGAGATGTTTAAAGTGATTTTCAAGCTTCCAGGGGCCCTAAACACAAGATTTGAGAAATGGGTAAACGTGAATGAAAATGGCCAATTTACTCACTCTGCGGCCTTAAAAAGTGTTTCTCCTCCACAGGAAGTGAATAAAATAACATTTGGAGGCCTTTATTGTTCAATCAAAAATGCCCATTTTTTGGTGAAAGAGATAACCAGCCCCCCTTACGACATGCTTCAGAAACTAAAAAAATGGTCCGTTTCTAAATGTTGCCTCTTTGAACTACAATTCACATTTGTCTGTGGAAAATCACTTTTAAAGATAAAATGAGATGTTTAAAGGGATTTTCAGGCTTCCAGGGGCCTTAAACACAAGATTTGAGGAACGGGTAAAAGTGAATGAAAATGGCCAATTTACTCGTTCTGAGGCCTTAAAAAGTGTTTCTCTTGCACGGGAAGTGAATTAACCCCTTCAGTGCCACACCCGTTCCCCCTCCTGTGCCGGGCGTTGCATTAGTGGGTGGGGTTCATGACGAGATAGTCTCGTCATGGGCACAGCGCAACCGTGCTCCATGACGAGACTATCTCGTCATGGGCACTGAAGAGGTTAAATAACATTTGTAGGCCTTTATTGTTCAAGCGAAAACGCCCGATTTTTGACGAAAGAGATAACCACCCCCCATTACGACATGCTTCTGAAACTAAAAAAAATGGTTCATTTTCAAATGTTGCGTCTTTGAACTACAATTAACATTGTAAGTGGATAATCACTTTTAGAGATAAAATGAGATGTTTAAAGTGATTTTCAAGCTTCCAGGGGCCCTAAACACAAGATTTGAGAAATGGGTAAACGTGAATGAAAATGGCCAATTTACTCACTCTGCGGCCTTAAAAAGTGTTTCTCCTCCACAGGAAGTGAATAAAATAACATTTGGAGGCCTTTATTGTTCAATCAAAAATGCCCATTTTTTGTTGAAAGAGATAACCACCCCCCTTACGACATGCTTCAGAAACTAAAATAATGGTCCGTTTTCAATTGTTGCCTCTTTGAACTACAATTCACATTTGTACTTGGCAAATCACTTTGAAAGATAAAAGGAGATGTTTATAGTGATTTTCATGCTTCCAGGGGCCTTAAACACGAGATTTGAGGAATGGGTAAAAGTGAATGAAAATGGCCAATTTACTCATTCTGAGGCCTTAAAAAGTGTTTCTCCTCCACGGGAAGTGAATAAAATAACATTTGGAGGCCTTTATTGTTCAATCAAAAACGCCCGTATTTTGGTGAAAGAGATAACCACCCCCCCTTACGACATGCTTCAGAAACGAAAAAAATGGTCCATTTTCAAATGTTGCGTCTTTGAACGACAATTCACATTTGTACGTGGATAATCACTTTTAGAGATAAAATTAGATGTTTAAAGTGATTTTGAAGCTTCCAGGGGCCCTAAACACAAGATTTGAGAAATGGGTAAAACTGAATGAAAATGGCCAATTTACTCACTCTGAGGCCTTAAAAAGTGTTTCTCCTCCACGGGAAGTGAATTAAATAACATTTGGTGGCCTTTATTGTTCAAACGAAGATGCCTGATTTTTGATGAAAGCGATAACCACCCCCCCTTACGACATGCTTCTGAAACTAAAAAAATGGTTCATTTTCAAATGTTGCGTCTTTGACCTACAATTAACGATGTAAGTGGATAATCACTTTTAGAGATAAAATGAGATGTTTAAAGTGATTTTCAAGCTTCCAGGGGCCCTAAACACAAGATTTGAGAAATGGGTAAACGTGAATGAAAATTGCCAATTTACTCACTCTGCGGCCTTAAAAAGTGTTTCTCCTCCACGGGAAGTGAATAAAATAACATTTGGAGGCCTTTATTGTTCAATCAAAAACGCCCGTATTTTGGTGAAAGAGATAACCACCCCCCCTTACGACATGCTTCAGAAACGAAAAAAATGGTCCATTTTCAAATGTTGCGTCTTTGAACGACAATTCACATTTGTACGTGGATAATCACTTTTAGAGATAAAATTAGATGTTTAAAGTGATTTTGAAGCTTCCAGGGGCCCTAAACACAAGATTTGAGAAATGGGTAAAAGTGAATGAAAATGGCCAATTTACTCACTCTGAGGCCTTAAAAAGTGTTTCTCCTCCACGGGAAGTGAATTAAATAACATTTGGTGGCCTTTATTGTTCAAACGAAGATGCCTGATTTTTGATGAAAGCGATAACCACCCCCCTTACGACATGCTTCTGAAACTAAAAAAATGGTTCATTTTCAAATGTTGCGTCTTTGACCTACAATTAACATTGTAAGTGGATAATCACTTTTAGAGATAAAATGAGATGTTTAAAGTGATTTTCAAGCTTCCAGGGGCCCTAAACACATGATTTGAGAAATGGGTAAACGTGAATGAAAATGGCCAATTTACTCACTCTGCGGCCTTAAAAAGTGTTTCTCCTCCACAGGAAGTGAATAAAATAACATTTGGAGGCCTTTATTGTTCAATCAAAAATGCCCATTTTTTGGTGAAAGAGATAACCACCCCCCCTTACGACATGCTTCAGAAACTAAAAAAATGGTCCGTTTCTAAATGTTGCCTCTTTGAACTACAATTCACATTTGTCTGTGGAAAATCACTTTTAAAGATAAAATGAGATGTTTAAAGGGATTTTCATGCTTCCAGGGGCCTTAAACACAAGATTTGAGGAACGGGTAAAAGTGAATGAAAATGGCCAATTTACTCGTTCTGAGGCCTTAAAAAGTGTTTCTCTTGCACGGGAAGTGAATTAACCCCTTCAGTGCCACACCCTTTCCCCCTCCTGTGCCGGGCGTTGCATTAGTGGGTGGGGTTCATGACGAGATAGTCTCGTCATGGGCACAGCGCAACCGTGCTCCATGACGAGACTATCTCGTCATGGGCACTGAAGAGGTTAAATAACATTTGTAGGCCTTTATTGTTCAAGCGAAAACGCCCGATTTTTGACGAAAGAGATAACCACCCCCCATTACGACATGCTTCTGAAACTAAAAAAAATGGTTCATTTTCAAATGTTGCGTCTTTGAACTACAATTAACATTGTAAGTGGATAATCACTTTTAGAGATAAAATGAGATGTTTAAAGTGATTTTCAAGCTTCCAGGGGCCCTAAACACAAGATTTGAGAAATGGGTAAACGTGAATGAAAATGGCCAATTTACTCACTCTGCGGCCTTAAAAAGTGTTTCTCCTCCACAGGAAGTGAATAAAATAACATTTGGAGGCCTTTATTGTTCAATCAAAAATGCCAATTTTTTGTTGAAAGAGATAACCACCCCCCTTACGACATGCTTCAGAAACTAAAATAATGGTCCGTTTTCAAATGTTGCCTCTTTGAACTACAATTCACATTTGTACGTGGGAAATCACTTTGAAAGATAAAAGGAGATGTTTATAGTGATTTTCATGCTTCCAGGGGCCTTAAACACGAGATTTGAGGAATGGGTAAAAGTGAATGAAAATGGACAATTTACTCACTCTGCGGCCTTAAAAAGTGTTTCTCCTCCACGGGAAGTGAATAAAAAACCATTTGGAGGCCTTTATTTTTCAAGCGAAAACGCCCGATTTTTGACGAAAGAGATAACCACCCCCCCTTACGACATGCTTCAGAAACGGAAAAAATGGTCCATTTTCAAATGTTGCGTCTTTGAACGACAATTCACATTTGTATGTGGATAATCACTTTTAGAGATAAAATTAGATGGTTGAAGTGATTTTCAAGCTTCCAGGGGCCCTAAACACAAGATTTGAGAAATGGGTAAAAGTGAATGAAAATGGACAATTTACTCACTCTGCGGCCTTAAAAAGTGTTTTTCCTCCACGGGAAGTGAATCAAATAACATTTGGAGGCCTTTATTGTTCAATCAAAAACGCCCGTTTTTTGGTGAAAGAGATAACCACCCCCACTTACGACATGCTTCTGAAACTAAAAAAATGATTCATTTTCAAATGTTGCCTCTTTGAACTACAATTCACATTTGTACGTGGAAAATCACTTTTAAAGATAAAATGAGATGTTTAAAGTGATTTTCATGCTTCCAGGGGCCTTAAACACAAGATTTGAGGAATGGGTAAATGTGAATGAAAATGGCCAATTTATTCACTCTGAGGCCTTAAAAAGTTTTTCTCCACCCCAGAAAGTGAATTAAATAACATTTGTAGGCCTTTATTGTTCAATCAAAAAAGCCCAATTTTTGATGAAAGAGATAACCACCCCCCCTTACGACATGCTTCAGAAACTAAAAAAATGGTCCGTTTTCAAATGTTGCCTCTTTGAACTACAATTCACATTTGTACGTGGAAAATCACTTTTAAAGATAAAATGAGATGTTTAAAGTGATTTTCATGCTTCCAGGGGCCTTAAAGACGAGATTTGTGGAATGGGTAAAAGTGAATGAAAATGGCCAATTGACTCACTCTGAGGCCTTAAAAAGTGTTTCTCCTCCACGGTAAGGGAATTAAATAACATCTGGAGGCCTTTATTGTTCAAGCGAAAACGCCTGATTTTTGATGAAAGAGATAACCACCCCCCTTACGACATGCTACTGAAACTAAAAAAATGGTTCATTTTCAAATGTTGCGTCTTTGAACTACAATTAACATTGTACGTGGATAATTACTTTTAGAGATAAAATGAGATGTTTAAAGTGATTTTCAAGCTTCCAGGGGCCCTAAACACAATATTTGAGAAATGGGTTAACGTGAATGAAAATGGCCAATTTACTCACTCTGAGGTCTTAAAAAGTGTTTCTCCTCCACGGGAAGTGAATTAAATAACATTTGGAGGCCTTTATTGTTCAATCAAAAATGCCTGTTTTTTGGTGAAAGAGATAACCACCCCCCCTACCTACATGCTTCAGAAACGAAAAAAATGGTCCATTTTCAAATGTTGCGTCTTTGAACGACAATTCACATTTGTACGTGGATAATCACATTTAGAGATAAAATTAGATGTTTAAAGTGATTTTCAAGCTTCCAGGGGCCCTAAACACAAGATTTGAGAAATGGGTAAAAGTGAATGAAAATGGCCAATTTACTCACTCTGAGGCCTTAAAAAGTGTTTTTCCTCCACGGGAAGTAAGTTAAATAACATTTGGAGGCCTTTATATTTCAAGCGAAAACGCCTGATTTTTTATGAAAGATATAACCACCCCTCCTTCCGACATGCTTCTGAAACTAAAAAAATGGTTCATTTTCAAATGTTGCAGCTTTGAACTACAATTAACATTGTACGTGGATAATCACTTTTAGAGATAAAATGAGATGTTTAAAGTGATTTTCAAGCTTGCAGGGGCCCTAAACACAAGATTTGAGAAATGGGTAAAAGTGAATGAAAATGTCCAATTTACTCACTCTGAGGCCTTAAAAAGTGTTTTTCCTCCACGGGAAGTGAATTAAATAACATTTGGAGGCCTTTATATTTCAAGCGAAAACGCCTGATTTTTGATGAAAGATATAACCACCCCTCCTTCCGACATGCTTCTGAAACTAAAAAAATGGTTCATTTTCAAATGTTGCGTCTTTGAACGACGATTCACATTTGTACGTGGATAATCTCTTTTAGAGATAAAATTAGATGTTTGAAGTGATTTTCAAGCTTCCATGGGCCCTAAACACAAGATTTGAGAAATGGGTAAAAGTGAATGAAAATGGCCAATTTACTCACTCTGAGGTCTTAAAAAGTGTTTCTCCTCCACGGCAAGTGAATTAAATAACATTTGGAGGTCTTTATTGTTCAAGCGAAAACACCTGAATTTTGATGAAAGAGATAACCACCCCCCCTTACAACATGCTTCAGAAACGAAAAAAATGGTCCATTTTCAAATGTTGCGTCTTTGAACGACGATTCACATTTGTACGTGGATAATCTCTTTTAGAGATAAAATTAGATGTTTAAAGTGATTTTCAAGCTTCCAGGGGCCCTAAACACAAGATTTGAGAAATGGGTAAAAGTGAATGAAAATGGCCAATTTACTCACTCTGAGGCCTTAAAAAGTGTTTCTCCTCCACGAGAAGTGGATTAAATAACATTTAGAGGCCTTTTTTGTTCAATCAAAAAAGCCCAATTTTTGATGAAAGAGATAACCACCCCCCCTTACGACATGCTTCAGAAACTAAAAAAATGGTCCGTTTTCAAATGTTGCCTCTTTGAACTACAATTCACATTTGTACGTGGAAAATCACTTTTAAAGATAAAATGAGATGTTTAAAGTGATTTTCATGCTTCCAGGGGCCTTAAAGACGAGATTTGTGGAATGGGTAAAAGTGAATGAAAATGGCCAATTTACTCACTCTGAGGCCTTAAAAAGTGTTTCTCCTTCACGGTAAGTGAATTAAATAACATCTGGAGGCCTTTATTGTTCAAGCGAAAACGCCTGATTTTTGATGAAAGAGATAACCACCCCCCTTACGACATGCTACTGAAACTAAAAAAATAGTTCATTTTCAAATGGTGCGTCTTTGAACTACAATTAACATTGTACGTGGATAATCACTTTTAGTGATAAAATGAGATGTTTAAAGTGATTTTCAAGCTTCCAGGGGCCCTAAACACAATATTTGAGAAATGGGTTAACATGAATGAAAATGGCCAATTTACTCACTCTGAGGTCTTAAAAAGTGTTTCTCCTCCACGGGAAGTGAATTAAATAACATTTGGAGGCCTTTATTGTTCAATCAAAAATGCCTGTTTTTTGGTGAAAGAGATAACCACCCCCCCTTACTACATGCTTCAGAAACGGAAAAAAATGGTCCATTTTCAAATGTTGCGTCTTTGAACGACAATTCACATTTGTACGTGGATAATCACATTTAGAGATAAAATTAGATGTTTAAAGTGATTTTCAAGCTTCCAGGGGCCCTAAACACAATATTTGAGAAATGGGTAAAAGTGAATGAAAATGGCCAATTTACTCACTCTGAGGCCTTAAAAAGTGTTTCTCCACTCCAGAAAGTGAATTAAATAACATTTGTAGGTCTTTTCTGTTCAATCAAAAACGCCCAATTTTTGATGAAAGAGATAACCACCCCCCCTTACGACATGCTTCAGAAACTAAAAAAATTATCCGTTTTCAAATGTTGCCTCTTTGATCTACAATTCACATTTGTACGTGGAAAATCACTTTTAAAGATAAAATGAGATGTTTAAAGTGATTTTCATGCTTCCAGGGGCCCTAAACACAAGATTTGAGGAATGGGTAAAAGTGAATGAAAATGGCCAATTTACTCACTCTGCGGCCTTAAAAAGTGTTTCTCCTCCACGGAAGTGAATAAAATAACATTTGGAGGCCTTTATTGTTCAATCAAAAACGCCTGTTTTTTGGTGAAAGAGATAACCACCCCCCCTTACGACATGCTTCAGAAACGGAAAAAATGGTCCATTTTCAAATGTTGCGTCTTTGAACGACAATTCACATTTGCGCGTGGATAATCACTTTTAGAGATAAAATTAGATGTTTGAAGTGATTTTCAAGCTTCCAGGGGCCCTAAATACAAGATTTGAGAAATGGGTAAAAGTGAATGAAAATGGCCAATTTACTCACTCTGAGGCCTTAAAAAGTGTTTCTTCACCCCAGAAAGTGAATTAAATAACATTTGTAGGCCTTTATTGTTCAATCAAAACCGCCTGTTTTTTGGTGAAAGAGATAACCACCCCCCCTTACAACATGCTTCAGAAACAGAAAAAATAGTCCATTTTCAAATGTTGCGTCTTTGAACGACAATTCACATTTGTACGTGGATAATCACTTTTAGAGATAAAATGAGATGTTTAAAGTGATTTTCAAGCTTCCAGGGGCCCTAAACACAAGATTTGAGAAATGGGTAACAGTGAATGAAAATGGCCAATTTACTCACTCTGAGGTCTTAAAAAGTGTTTCTCCTCCACGGGAAGTGAATTAAAAACCATTTGGAGGCCTTTATTGTTCAAGCGAAAACACCTGATTTTGATGAAAGAGATAACCACCCCCCTTACGACATGCTTCAGAAACGAAAAAAATGGTCCATTTTCAAATGTTGCGTCTTTGAACGACAATTCACATTTGTACGTGGATAATCTCTTTTAGAGATAAAATTAGATGTTTGAAGTGATTTTCAAGCTTCCATGGGCCCTAAACACAATATTTGAGAAATGGGTAAATGTGAATGAAAATGGCCAATTTACTCACTCTGCGGCCTTAAAAAGTGTTTCTCCTCTACAGAAAGTGAATAAAATAACATTTGAAGGCCTTTATTGTTCAATCAAAAACGCATGATTTTTGATGAAAGAGATAACCACCCCCCCCTTACGACATGCTTCTGAAACTAAAAAAATGGTTCATTTTCAAATGTTGCGTCTTTAAACTACAGTTAACATTGTACGTGGATAATCACTTTTTGAGATAAAATGAGATGTTTAAAGTGATTTTCAAGCTTCCAGGGGCCCTAAACACAAGATTTGAGAAATGGATAAAAGTGAATGAAAATGGCCAATTTACTCACTCTGAGGCCTTAAAAAGTGTTTCTCCTCCACAGGAAGTGAATTAAATAACATTTGGAGGCCTTTATTGTTCAATCGAAAATGCCAGTTTTTTGGTGAAAGAGATAACCACCCCCCCTTACGACATGCTTCAGAAACGTAAAAAATGGTCCATTTTCAAATGTTGCGTCTTTGAACGACAATTCACATTTGCGCGTGGATAATCACTTTTAGAGATAAAATTAGATGTTTGAAGTGATTTTCAAGCTTCCAGGGGCCCTAAACACAAGATTTGAGAAATGGGTAAAAGTGAATGAAAATGGCCAATTTACTCACTCTGAGGCCTTAAAAAGTGTTTCTCCACCCCAGAAAGTGAATTAAATAACATTTGTAGGCCTTTATTGTTCAATCAAAACCGCCTGTTTTTTGGTGAAAGAGATAACCACCCCCCCTTACGACATGCTTCAGAAACAGAAAAAATGGTCCATTTTCAAATGTTGCGTCTTTGAACGGCAATTCACATTTGTACGTGGATAATCACTTTTAGAGATAAAATGAGATGTTTAAAGTGATTTTCAAGCTTCCAGGGGCCCTAAACACAAGATTTGAGAAATGGGTAAAAGTGAATGAAAATGGCCAATTTACTCACTCTGAGGTCTTAAAAAGTGTTTCTCCTCCACGGGAAGTGAATTAAAAACCATTTGGAGGCCTTTATTGTTCAAGCGAAAACACCTGATTTTGATGAAAGAGATAACCACCCCCCTTACGACATGCTTCAGAAACGAAAAAAATGGTCCATTTTCAAATGTTGCGTCTTTGAACGACAATTCACATTTGTACGTGGATAATCTCTTTTAGAGATAAAATTAGATGTTTGAAGTGATTTTCAAGCTTCCATGGGCCCTAAACACAATATTTGAGAAATGGGTAAATGTGAATGAAAATGGCCAATTTACTCACTCTGCGGCCTTAAAAAGTGTTTCTCCTCCACAGAAAGTGAATAAAATAACATTTGAAGGCCTTTATTGTTCAATCAAAAACGCCTGATTTTTGATGAAAGAGATAACCACCCCCCCTTACGACATGCTTCTGAAACTAAAAAAATGGTTCATTTTCAAATGTTGCGTCTTTGAACTACAATTAACATTGTACGTGGATAATCACTTTTAGAGATAAAATGAGATGTTTAAAGTGATTTTCAAGCTTCCAGGGGCCCTAAACACAAGATTTGAGAAATGGGTAAAAGTGAATGAAAATTGCCAATTTACTCACTCTGAGGCCTTAAAAAGTGTTTCTCCTCCACAGGAAGTGAATTAAATAACATTTGGAGGCCTCTATTGTTCAAGTGAAAACGCCTGATTTTTGATGAAAGATATAACCACCCCTCCATCCGACATGCTTCTAAAACATAAAAATGGTTCATTTTCAAATGTTGCGTCTTTGAACTACAATTAACATTGTACGTAGATAATCACTTTTAGAGAGAAAATGAGATGTTTAAAGGTATTTTCAAGCTTCCAGTGGCCCTAAACACAAGATTTGAGAAAAAGATAAACGTGAATGAAAATGGCCAATTTACTCACTCTGAGGCCTTAAAAAGTGTTTCTCCTCCACGGGAAGTTAATAAAATATCATTTGGAGGCCTTTATTGTTCAATCAAAATTGCCAGTTTTTTGGTGAAAGAGATAACCACCCCCCCTCACGACATGCTTCAGAAACGAAAAAAATGGTCCATTTTCAAATGTTGCGTCTTTGAACGACAATTCACATTTGTACGTGGATAATCACATTTAGACAAGAAATTAGATGTTTAAAGTGATTTTCAAGCTTCCAGGGGCCCTAAACACAAGATTTGAGAAATGGGTAAAAGTGAATGAAAATTGCCAATTTACTCACTCTGAGGCCTTAAAAAGTGTTTCTCCTCCACAGGAAGTGAATTAAATAACATTTGGAGGCCTCTATTGTTCAAGCGAAAACGCCTGATTTTTGATGAAAGATATAACCACCCCTCCTTCCGACATGCTTCTAAAACATAAAAATGGTTCATTTTCAAATGTTGCGTCTTTGAACTACAATTAACATTGTACGTAGATAATCACTTTTAGAGAGAAAATGAGATGTTTAAAGTGATTTTCAAGCTTCCAGTGGCCCTAAACACAAGATTTGAGAAAAGGATAAACGTGAATGAAAATGGCCAATTTATTCACTCTGAGGCCTTAAAAAGTGTTTCTCCTCCACGGGAAGTTAATAAAATATCATTTGGAGGCCTTTATTGTTCAATCAAAAACGCCAGTTTTTTGGTGAAAGAGATAACCACCCCACCTCACGACATGCTTCAGAAACGAAAAAAATGGTCCATTTTCAAATGGTGCGTCTTTGAACTACAATTCACATTTGTACGTGGATAATCACTTTTAGAAATAAAATGAGATGTTTAAAGTGATTTTAATGCTTCCAGGGGCCCTAAACACAAGATTTGAGAAATGGGTAAAAGTGAATGAAAATGGCCAATTTACTCACTCTGAGGCCTTAAAAAGTGTTTCTCCACCCCAGAAAGTGAATTAAATAACATTTGTAGTCCTTTATTGTTCAATCAAAAACGCCCAATTTTTGATGAAAGAGATAACCACCCCCCTTACGACATGCTTCAGAAACGAAAAAAATGTGTCCATTTTCAAATGGTGCGTCTTTGAACGACAATTCACATTTGTACGTGGATAATCACTTTTAGAGATACAATTAGATGTTTAAAGTGATTTTCAAGCTTCCAGGGGCCCTAAACACAAGATTTGAGAAATGGTAAACGTGAATGAAAATGGCCAATTTACTCACTTTGCGGCCTTAAAAAGTGTTTCTCCTCCACGGGAAGTGAATAAAATAACATTTGGAGGCCTTTATTGTTCAATCAAAAACGCCTGTTTTTTGGTGAAAGAGATAACCACCCCCCCTTACGACATGCTTCAGAAACGGAAAAAATGGTTCATTTTCAAATGTTGCGTCTTTAAACTAAAATTAACATTGTACGTGGATAATCACTTTTAGAGATAAAATGAGATGTTTAAAGTGATTTTAATGCTTCCAGGGGCCCTAAACACAAGATTTGAGGAATGGGTAAATGTGAATGAAAATGGCCAATTTATTCACTCTGAGGCCTTAAAAAGTTTTTCTCCACCCCAGAAAGTGAATTAAATAACATTTGTAGGCCTGTATTGTTCAATCAAAAACGCCCGATTTTTGATGAAAGAGATAACCGCCCCCCTTACAACATGCTTCAGAAACTAAAAAAATGGTATGTTTTAAAATGTTGCCTCTTTGAACTACAATTCACATTTGTACATGGAAAATCACTTTTAAAGATAAAATGAGATGTTTAAAGTGATTTTCATTCTTCCAGGGGCCTTCAACACGAGATTTGAGGAATGGGTAAAAGTGAATGAAAATGGCCAATTTACTCACTCTGCGGCCTTAAAAAGTGTTTCTCCTCCACGGGAAGTGAATTAAATAACATTTGGAGGCCGTTATTGTTCAAGCGAAAACGCCTGATTTTTGATGAAAGAGATAACCAACCCCCCTTACGACATGCTTCAGAAACGAAAAAAATGGTCCATTTTCAAATGGTGCGTCTTTGAACGACAATTCACATTTGTACGTGGATAATCACTTTTAGAGATACAATTAGATGTTTAAAGTGATTTTCAAGCTTCCAGGGGCCCTAAACACAAGATTTGAGAAATGGTAAACGTGAATGAAAATGGCCAATTTACTCACTTTGCGGCCTTAAAAAGTGTTTCTCCTCCACGGGAAGTGAATAAAATAACATTTGGAGGCCTTTATTGTTCAATCAAAAACGCCTGTTTTTTGGTGAAAGAGATAACCACCCCCCCTTACGACATGCTTCAGAAACGGAAAAAATGGTTCATTTTCAAATGTTGCGTCTTTAAACTAAAATTAACATTGTACGTGGATAATCACTTTTAGAGATAAAATGAGATGTTTAAAGTGATTTTAATGCTTCCAGGGGCCCTAAACACAAGATTTGAGGAATGGGTAAATGTGAATGAAAATGGCCAATTTATTCACTCTGAGGCCTTAAAAAGTTTTTCTCCACCCCAGAAAGTGAATTAAATAACATTTGTAGGCCTGTATTGTTCAATCAAAAACGCCCGATTTTTGATGAAAGAGATAACCGCCCCCCTTACGACATGCTTCAGAAACTAAAAAAATGGTATGTTTTCAAATGTTGCCTCTGAACTACAATTCACATTTGTACATGGAAAATCACTTTTAAAGATAAAATGAGATGTTTAAAGTGATTTTCATTCTTCCAGGGGCCTTCAACACGAGATTTGAGGAATGGGTAAAAGTGAATGAAAATGGCCAATTTACTCACTCTGCGGCCTTAAAAAGTGTTTCTCCTCCACGGGAAGTGAATTAAATAACATTTGGAGGCCGTTATTGTTCAAGCGAAAACGCCTGATTTTTGATGAAAGAGATAACCACCCCCCCTTACGACATGCTTCAGAAACGGAAAAAATGGTCCATTTTCAAATGTTGCGTCTCTGAACGACAATTCACATTTGTACGTGGATAATCACTTTTAGAGATAAAATTAGATGTTTGAAGTGATTTTCAAGCTTCCACGGGCCCTAAACACAAGATTTGAGAAATGGGTAAACGTGAATGAAAATGGCCAATTTATTCACTCTGAGGCCTTAAAAAGTTTTTCTCCACCCCAGAAAGTGAATTAAATAACATTTGCAGGCCTTTATTGGTCAATCAAAAACGCCCGATTTTTTATGAAAGAGATAACCACCCCCCTCACGACATGCTTCAGAAACGAAAAAAATGGTCCATTTTCAAATGTTGCGTCTTTGAACTACAATTCACATTTGTACGTGGAAAATCACTTTTAAAGATAAAATGAGATGTTTAAAGTGATTTTAATGCTTCTAGGGGCCTTCAACACAAGTTTTGAGGAATGGGTAAAAGTGAATAAAAAATGGCCAATTTACTCATTCTGAGGCCTTTAAAAATGTTTCTACACCACGGGAAGTGAATTAAATAACATTTGTAGGCCTTTATTGTTCAAGCGAAAACACCCGATTTTTCACGAAAGAGATAACCACCCCCCCTTACGACATGATTCAGAAACTAAAAAAATGGTCCGTTTTAAAATATTGCGTCTTTGAATGACAATTCACATTTGTACGTGAATAATCACTTTTAGAGATAAAATTAGATGTTTAAAGTGATTTTCAAGCTTCCAGGGGCCCTAAACACAAGATTTGAGAAATGGGTAAAAGTGAATGAAAATTGCCAATTTACTCACTCTGAGGCCTTTAAAAGTGTTTCTCCTCCACAGGAAGTGAATTAAATAACATTTGGAGGCCTCTATTGTTCAAGTGAAAACGCCTGATTTTTGATGAAAGATATAACCACCCCTCCTTCCGACATGCTTCTAAAACATAAAAATGGTTCATTTTCAAATGTTGCGTCTTTGAACTACAATTAACATTGTACGTAGATAATCACTTTTAGAGAGAAAATGAGATGTTTAAAGTGATTTTCAAGCTTCCAGTGGCCCTAAACACAAGATTTGAGAAAAGGATAAACGTGAATGAAAATGGCCAATTTACTCACTCTGAGGCCTTAAAAAGTGTTTCTCCTCCACGGGAAGTTAATAAAATATCATTTGGAGGCCTTTATTGTTCAATCAAAAACGCCAGTTTTTTGGTGAAAGAGATAACCACCCCCCCTCACGACATGCTTCAGAAACGAAAAAAATGGTCCATTTTCAAATGTTGCGTCTTTGAACTACAATTCACATTTGTACGTGGATAATCACTTTTAGAGATAAAATTAGATGTTTGAAGTGATTTTCAAGCTTCCAGGGGCCCTAAACACAAGATTTGAGAAATGGGTAAAAGTGAATGAAAATGGCCAATTTACTCACTCTGAGGCCTTAAAAAGTGTTTCTCCTCCACAGGAAGTGAATTAAATAACATTTGGAGGCCTCTATTGTTCAAGCGAAAACGCCTGATTTTTGATGAAAGATATAACAACCCCTCCTTCCGACATGCTTCTAAAACATAAAAATGGTTCATTTTCAAATGTTGCGTCTTTGAACTACAATTAACATTGTACGTAGATAATCACTTTTAGAGAGAAAATGAGATGTTTAAAGTGATTTTCAAGCTTCCAGTGGCCCTAAACACAAGATTTGAGAAAAGGATAAACGTGAATGAAAATGGCCAATTTACTCACTCTGAGGCCTTAAAAAGTGTTTCTCCTCCACGGGAAGTTAATAAAATATCATTTGGAGGCCTTTATTGTTCAATCAAAAACGCCAGTTTTTTGGTGAAAGAGATAACCACCCCCCCTCACGACATGCTTCAGGAACGAAAAAAATGGACCATTTTCAAATGTTGCGTCTTTGAACTACAATTCACATTTGTACGTGGATAATCGCTTTTAGAGATAAAATTAGATGTTTGAAGTGATTTTCAAGCTTCCAGGGGCCCTAAACACAAGATTTGAGAAATGGGTAAAAGTGAATGAAAATGGCCAATTTACTCACTCTGAGGCCTTAAAAAGTGTTTCTCCTCCACAGGAAGTGAATTAAATAACATTTGGAGGCCTCTATTGTTCAAGCGAAAACGCCTGATTTTTGATGAAAGATATAACCACCCCTCCTTCCGACATGCTTCTAAAACATAAAAATGGTTCATTTTCAAATGTTGCGTCTTTGAACTACAATTAACATTGTACGTAGATAATCACTTTTAGAGAGAAAGTGAGATGTTTAAAGTGATTTTCAAGCTTCCAGTGGCCCTAAACACAAGATTTGAGAAAAGGATAAACGTGAATGAAAATGGCCAATTTACTCACTCTGAGGCCTTAAAAAGTGTTTCTCCTCCACGGGAAGTTAATAAAATATCATTTGGAGGCCTTTATTGTTCAATCAAAAACGCCAGTTTTTTGGTGAAATAGATAACCACCCCACCTCACGACATGCTTCAGAAACGAAAAAAATGGTCCATTTTCAAATGTTGCGTCTTTGAACTACAATTCACATTTGTACGTGGATAATCGCTTTTATAGATAAAATTAGATGTTTGAAGTGATTTTCAAGCTTCCAGGGGCCCTAAACACAAGATTTGAGAAATGGGTAAAAGTGAATGAAAATGGCCAATTTACTCACTCTGAGGCCTTAAAAAGTGTTTCTCCACCCCAGAAAGTGAATTAAATAACATTTGTAGTCCTTTATTGTTCAATCAAAAACGCCCAATTTTTGATGAAAGAGATAACCACCCCCCTTACGACATGCTTCAGAAACGGAAAAAATGTGTCCATTTTCAAATGTTGCGTCTTTGAACGACAATTCACATTTGTACGTGGATAATCACTTTTAGAGATACAATTAGATGTTTAAAGTGATTTTCAAGCTTCCAGGGGCCCTAAACACAAGATTTGAGAAATGGTAAACGTGAATGAAAATGGCCAATTTACTCACTCTGCGGCCTTAAAAAGTGTTTCTCCTCCACGGGAAGTGAATAAAATAACATTTGGAGGCCTTTATTGTTCAATCAAAAACGCCTGTTTTTTGGTGAAAGAGATAACCACCCCCCCTTACGACATGCTTCAGAAACGGAAAAAATGGTTCATTTTCAAATGTTGCGTCTTTAAACTAAAATTAACATTGTACGTGGATAATCACTTTTAGAGATAAAATGAGATGTTTAAAGTGATTTTAATGCTTCCAGGGGCCCTAAACACAAGATTTGAGAAATGGGTAAACGTGAATGAAAATGGCCAATTTACTCATTCTGAGGACTTTAAAAATGTTTCTACACCACGGGAAGTGAATTAAATAACATTTGTAGGCCTTTATTGTTCAAGCGAAAACACCCGATTTTTCACGAAAGAGATAACCACCCCCCCTTACGACATGACTCAGAAACTAAAAAAATGGTCCGTTTTAAAATATTGCGTCTTTGAATGACAATTCACATTTGTACGTGAATAATCACTTTTAGAGATAAAATTAGATGTTTAAAGTGATTTTCAAGCTTCCAGGGGCCCTAAACACAAGATTTGAGAAATGGGTAAAAGTGAATGAAAATGGCCAATTTACTCACTCTGCGGCCTTAAATAAGTGTTTCTCCTCCACGGGAAGTGAATAAAATAACATTTGGATGCCTTTATTGTTCAATCAAAAAGGCCTGTTTTTTGGTGAAAGAGATAACCACCCCCCCTTACGACATGCTTCAGAAACGAAAAAAATGGTCCATTTTCAAATGTTGCGTCTTTGAACGACAATTCACATTTGTACGTGGATAATCACATTTAGACAAGAAATTAGATGTTTAAAGTGATTTTCAAGCTTCCAGGGGCCCTAAACACAAGATTTGAGAAATGGGTAAAAGTGAATGAAAATTGCCAATTTACTGACTCTGAGGCCTTAAAAAGTGTTTCTCCTCCACAGGAAGTGAATTAAATAACATTTGGAGGCCTCTATTGTTCAAGCGAAAACGCCTGATTTTTGATGAAAGATATAACCACCCCTCCTTCCGACATGCTTCTAAAACATAAAAATGGTTCATTTTCAAATGTTGCGTCTTTGAACTACAATTAACATTGTACGTAGATAATCACTTTTAGAGAGAAAATGAGATGTTTAAAGTGATTTTCAAGCTTCCAGTGGCCCTAAACACAAGATTTGAGAAAAGGATAAACGTGAATGAAAATGGCCAATTTACTCACTCTGAGGCCTTAAAAAGTGTTTCTCCTCCACGGGAAGTTAATAAAATATCATTTGGAGGCCTTTATTGTTCAATCAAAAACACCAGTTTTTTGGTGAAAGAGATAACCACCCCCCCTCACGACATGCTTCAGAAACGAAAAAAATGGTCCATTTTCAAATGTTGCGTCTTTGAACTACAATTCACATTTGTACGTGGATAATCACTTTTAGAGATAAAATTAGATGTTTGAAGTGATTTTCAAGCTTCCAGGGGCCCTAAACACAAGATTTGAGAAATGGGTAAAAGTGAATGAAAATGGCCAATTTACTCACTCTGAGGCCTTAAAAAGTGTTTCTCCACCCCAGAAAGTGAATTAAATAACATTTGTAGTCCTTTATTGTTCAATCAAAAACGCCCAATTTTTGATGAAAGAGATAACCACCCCCCTTACGACATGCTTCAGAAACGAAAAAAATGTGTCCATTTTCAAATGTTGCGTCTTTGAACGACAATTCACATTTGTACGTGGATAATCACTTTTAGAGATACAATTAGATGTTTAAAGTGATTTTCAAGCTTCCAGGGGCCCTAAACACAAGATTTGAGAAATGGTAAACGTGAATAAAAAAGGCCAATTTACTCACTCTGCGGCCTTAAAAAGTGTTTCTCCTCCACGGGAAGTGAATAAAATAACATTTGGAGGCCTTTATTGTTCAATCAAAAACGCCTGTTTTTTGGTGAAAGAGATAACCACCCCCCTTACGACATGCTTCAGAAACGGAAAAAATGGTCCATTTTCAAATGTTGCGTCTTTGAACGACAATTCACATTTGTATGTGGATAATCACTTTTAGAGATAAAATTAGATGGTTAAAGTGATTTTCAAGCTTCCAGGGGCCCTAAACACAAGATTTGAGAAATAGGTAAAAGTGAATGAAAATGGCCAATTTACTCACTCTGAGGCCTTAAAAAGTGTTTCTCCACCCCAGAAAGAGAATTACATAACATTTGTAGGCCTTTATTGTTCAATCAAAAACGCCTGTTTTTTGGTGAAAGAGATAACCACCCCCCCTTACGACATGCTTCAGAAACGGAAAAAATGGTCCATTTTCAAATGTTGCGTCTTTGAATGACAATTCACATTTGTACGTGGATAATCACTTTTAGGGATGAAATTAGATGTTTGAAGTGATTTTCAAGCTTCCAGGGGCCCTAAACACAAGATTTGAGAAATGGGTAAAAGTGAATGAAAATGGCCAATTTACTCACTCTGAGGCCTTAAAAAGTGTTTCTCCTCCACGGGAAGTGAATTAAATAACATTTGGAGGCCTTTATTGTTCAATCAAAGAAGCCTGATTTTTGATGAAAGAGATAACCACCCCTCCTTCCGACATGCTTCTGAAACTAAAAAAAATGGTTCATTTTCAAATGTTGCGTCTTTGAACTACAATTAACATTGTACGTGGATAATCACTTTTAGAGATAAAATGAGATGTTTATAGTGATTTTCAAGCTTGCAGGGGCCCCAAACACAAGATTTGAGAAATGGGTAAAAGTGAATGAAAATGGCCAATTTACTCACTCTGAGGTCTTAAAAAGTGTTTCTCCTCCACGGGAAGTGAATTAAATAACATTTGGAGGCCTTTATTGTTCAAGCGAAAACACCTGAATTTTGATAAAAGAGATAACCACCCCCCTTACAACATGCTTCAGAAACGAAAAAAATGGTCCATTTTCAAATGTTGCGTCTTTGAACGACAATTCACATTTGTACGTGGATAATCTCTTTAAGAGATAAAATGAGATGTTTAAAGTGATTTTCAAGCTTCCAGGGGCCCTAAACACAAGATTTGAGAAATGGGTAAACGTGAATGAAAATGGCCAATTTATTCACTCTGAGGCCTTAAAAAGTTTTTCTCCACCCCAGAAAGTGAATTAAATAACATTTGTAGGCCTTTATTGTTCAATCAAAAACGCCCGATTTTTGATGAAAGAGATAACCACCCCCCCTCACGACATGCTTCAGAAACTAAAAAAATGTCCGTTTTCAAATGTTGCCTCTTTGAACTACAATTCACATTTGTACGTGGAAAATCACTTTTAAAGATAAAATGAGATGTTTAAAGTGATTTTCAAGCTTCCAGGGGCCCTAAACACAAGATTTGAGAAATGGGTAAAAGTGAATGAAAATGGCCAATTTACTCACTCTGAGGCCTTAAATAAGTGTTTCTCCTCCACGGGAAGTGAATAAATTAACATTTGGATGCCTTTATTGTTCAATCAAAAAGGCCTGTTTTTTGGTGAAAGAGATAACCACCCCCCCTTACGACATGCTTCAGAAACGAAAAAAATGGTCCATTTTCAAATGTTGCGTCTTTGAACGACAATTCACATTTGTACGTGGATAATGACATTTAGACAAGAAATTAGATGTTTAAAGTGATTTTCAAGCTTCCAGGGGCCCTAAACAAAAGATTTGAGAAATGGGTAAAAGTGAATGAAAATTGCAAATTTACTCACTCTGAGGCCTTAAAAAGTGTTTCTCCTCCACAGGAAGTGAATTAAATAACATTTGGAGGCCTCTATTGTTCAAGCGAAAACGCCTGATTTTTGATGAAAGATATAACCACTCCTCCTTCCGACATGCTTCTAAAACATAAAAATGGTTCATTTTCAAATGTTGCGTCTTTGAACTACAATTAACATTGTACGTAGATAATCACTTTTAGAGAGAAAATGAGATGTTTAAAGTGATTTTCAAGCTTCCAGTGGCCCTAAACACAAGATTTGAGAAATGGGTAAAAGTGAATGAAAATGGCCAATTTACTCACTCTGAGGCCTTAAAAAGTGTTTCTCCACCCCAGAAAGTGAATTAAATAACATTTGTAGTCCTTTATTGTTCAATCAAAAACGCCCAATTTTTGATGAAAGAGATAACCACCCCCCTTACGACATGCTTCAGAAACGAAAAAAATGTGTCCATTTTCAAATGTTGCGTCTTTGAACGACAATTCACATTTGTACGTGGATAATCACTTTTAGAGATACAATTAGATGTTTAAAGTGATTTTCAAGCTTCCAGGGGCCCTAAACACAAGATTTGAGAAATGGTAAACGTGAATAAAAAAGGCCAATTTACTCACTCTGCGGCCTTAAAAAGTGTTTCTCCTCCACGGGAAGTGAATAAAATAACATTTGGAGGCCTTTATTGTTCAATCAAAAACGCCTGTTTTTTGGTGAAAGAGATAACCACCCCCCTTACGACATGCTTCAGAAACGGAAAAAATGGTCCATTTTCAAATGTTGCGTCTTTGAACGACAATTCACATTTGTATGTGGATAATCACTTTTAGAGATAAAATTAGATGGTTAAAGTGATTTTCAAGCTTCCAGGGGCCCTAAACACAAGATTTGAGAAATAGGTAAAAGTGAATGAAAATGGCCAATTTACTCACTCTGAGGCCTTAAAAAGTGTTTCTCCACCCCAGAAAGAGAATTACATAACATTTGTAGGCCTTTATTGTTCAATCAAAAACGCCTGTTTTTTGGTGAAAGAGATAACCACCCCCCCTTACGACATGCTTCAGAAACGGAAAAAATGGTCCATTTTCAAATGTTGCGTCTTTGAATGACAATTCACATTTGTACGTGGATAATCACTTTTAGGGATGAAATTAGATGTTTGAAGTGATTTTCAAGCTTCCAGGGGCCCTAAACACAAGATTTGAGAAATGGGTAAAAGTGAATGAAAATGGCCAATTTACTCACTCTGAGGCCTTAAAAAGTGTTTCTCCTCCACGGGAAGTGAATTAAATAACATTTGGAGGCCTTTATTGTTCAATCAAAGAAGCCTGATTTTTGATGAAAGAGATAACCACCCCTCCTTCCGACATGCTTCTGAAACTAAAAAAAATGGTTCATTTTCAAATGTTGCGTCTTTGAACTACAATTAACATTGTACGTGGATAATCACTTTTAGAGATAAAATGAGATGTTTATAGTGATTTTCAAGCTTGCAGGGGCCCCAAACACAAGATTTGAGAAATGGGTAAAAGTGAATGAAAATGGCCAATTTACTCACTCTGAGGTCTTAAAAAGTGTTTCTCCTCCACGGGAAGTGAATTAAATAACATTTGGAGGCCTTTATTGTTCAAGCGAAAACACCTGAATTTTGATAAAAGAGATAACCACCCCCCTTACAACATGCTTCAGAAACGAAAAAAATGGTCCATTTTCAAATGTTGCGTCTTTGAACGACAATTCACATTTGTACGTGGATAATCTCTTTAAGAGATAAAATGAGATGTTTAAAGTGATTTTCAAGCTTCCAGGGGCCCTAAACACAAGATTTGAGAAATGGGTAAACGTGAATGAAAATGGCCAATTTATTCACTCTGAGGCCTTAAAAAGTTTTTCTCCACCCCAGAAAGTGAATTAAATAACATTTGTAGGCCTTTATTGTTCAATCAAAAACGCCCGATTTTTGATGAAAGAGATAACCACCCCCCCTCACGACATGCTTCAGAAACTAAAAAAATGTCCGTTTTCAAATGTTGCCTCTTTGAACTACAATTCACATTTGTACGTGGAAAATCACTTTTAAAGATAAAATGAGATGTTTAAAGTGATTTTCAAGCTTCCAGGGGCCCTAAACACAAGATTTGAGAAATGGGTAAAAGTGAATGAAAATGGCCAATTTACTCACTCTGAGGCCTTAAATAAGTGTTTCTCCTCCACGGGAAGTGAATAAATTAACATTTGGATGCCTTTATTGTTCAATCAAAAAGGCCTGTTTTTTGGTGAAAGAGATAACCACCCCCCCTTACGACATGCTTCAGAAACGAAAAAAATGGTCCATTTTCAAATGTTGCGTCTTTGAACGACAATTCACATTTGTACGTGGATAATGACATTTAGACAAGAAATTAGATGTTTAAAGTGATTTTCAAGCTTCCAGGGGCCCTAAACAAAAGATTTGAGAAATGGGTAAAAGTGAATGAAAATTGCAAATTTACTCACTCTGAGGCCTTAAAAAGTGTTTCTCCTCCACAGGAAGTGAATTAAATAACATTTGGAGGCCTCTATTGTTCAAGCGAAAACGCCTGATTTTTGATGAAAGATATAACCACTCCTCCTTCCGACATGCTTCTAAAACATAAAAATGGTTCATTTTCAAATGTTGCGTCTTTGAACTACAATTAACATTGTACGTAGATAATCACTTTTAGAGAGAAAATGAGATGTTTAAAGTGATTTTCAAGCTTCCAGTGGCCCTAAACACAAGATTTGAGAAAAGGATAAACGTGAATGAAAATGGCCAATTTACTCACTCTGAGGCCTTAAAAAGTGTTTCTCCTCCACGGGAAGTTAATAAAATATCATTTGGAGGCCTTTATTGTTCAATCAAAAACACCAGTTTTTTGGTAAAAGAGATAACCACCCCCCCTCACGACATGCTTCAGGAACGAAAAAAATGGACCATTTTCAAATGTTGCGTCTTTGAACTACAATTCACATTTGTACGTGGATAATCGCTTTTAGAGATAAAATTAGATGTTTGAAGTGATTTTCAAGCTTCCAGGGGCCCTAAACACAAGATTTGAGAAATGGGTAAAAGTGAATGAAAATGGCCAATTTACTCACTCTGAGGCCTTAAAAAGTGTTTCTCCTCCACAGGAAGTGAATTAAATAACATTTGGAGGCCTCTATTGTTCAAGCGAAAACGCCTGATTTTTGATGAAAGATATAACCACCCCTCCTTCCGACATGCTTCTAAAACATAAAAATGGTTCATTTTCAAATGTTGCGTCTTTGAACTACAATTAACATTGTACGTAGATAATCACTTTTAGAGAGAAAGTGAGATGTTTAAAGTGATTTTCAAGCTTCCAGTGGCCCTAAACACAAGATTTGAGAAAAGGATAAACGTGAATGAAAATGGCCAATTTACTCACTCTGAGGCCTTAAAAAGTGTTTCTCCTCCACGGGAAGTTAATAAAATATCATTTGGAGGCCTTTATTGTTCAATCAAAAACGCCAGTTTTTTGGTGAAATAGATAACCACCCCACCTCACGACATGCTTCAGAAACGAAAAAAATGGTCCATTTTCAAATGTTGCGTCTTTGAACTACAATTCACATTTGTACGTGGATAATCGCTTTTATAGATAAAATTAGATGTTTGAAGTGATTTTCAAGCTTCCAGGGGCCCTAAACACAAGATTTGAGAAATGGGTAAAAGTGAATGAAAATGGCCAATTTACTCACTCTGAGGCCTTAAAAAGTGTTTCTCCACCCCAGAAAGTGAATTAAATAACATTTGTAGTCCTTTATTGTTCAATCAAAAACGCCCAATTTTTGATGAAAGAGATAACCACCCCCCTTACGACATGCTTCAGAAACGGAAAAAATGTGTCCATTTTCAAATGTTGCGTCTTTGAACGACAATTCACATTTGTACGTGGATAATCACTTTTAGAGATACAATTAGATGTTTAAAGTGATTTTCAAGCTTCCAGGGGCCCTAAACACAAGATTTGAGAAATGGTAAACGTGAATGAAAATGGCCAATTTACTCACTCTGCGGCCTTAAAAAGTGTTTCTCCTCCACGGGAAGTGAATAAAATAACATTTGGAGGCCTTTATTGTTCAATCAAAAACGCCTGTTTTTTGGTGAAAGAGATAACCACCCCCCCTTACGACATGCTTCAGAAACGGAAAAAATGGTTCATTTTCAAATGTTGCGTCTTTAAACTAAAATTAACATTGTACGTGGATAATCACTTTTAGAGATAAAATGAGATGTTTAAAGTGATTTTAATGCTTCCAGGGGCCCTAAACACAAGATTTGAGAAATGGGTAAACGTGAATGAAAATGGCCAATTTATTCACTCTGAGGCCTTAAAAAGTTTTACTCCACCCCAGAAAGTGAATGAAATAACATTTGTAGGCCTTTATTGTTCAATCAAAAACGCCCGATTTTTTATGAAAGAGATAACCACCCCCCCTTACGACATGCTTCAGAAACTAAAAAAATGGTCAGTTTTCAAATGTTGCCTCTTTGAACTACAATTCACATTTGTACGTGGAAAATCACTTTTAAAGATAAAATGAGACGTTTAAAGTGATTTTAATGCTTCCAGGGGCCTTCAACACAAGTTTTGAGGAATGGGTAAAAGTGAATAAAAAATGGCCAATTTACTCATTCTGAGGACTTTAAAAATGTTTCTACACCACGGGAAGTGAATTAAATAACATTTGTAGGCCTTTATTGTTCAAGCGAAAACACCCGATTTTTCACGAAAGAGATAACCACCCCCCCTTACGACATGACTCAGAAACTAAAAAAATGGTCCGTTTTAAAATATTGCGTCTTTGAATGACAATTCACATTTGTACGTGAATAATCACTTTTAGAGATAAAATTAGATGTTTAAAGTGATTTTCAAGCTTCCAGGGGCCCTAAACACAAGATTTGAGAAATGGGTAAAAGTGAATGAAAATGGCCAATTTACTCACTCTGCGGCCTTAAATAAGTGTTTCTCCTCCACGGGAAGTGAATAAAATAACATTTGGATGCCTTTATTGTTCAATCAAAAAGGCCTGTTTTTTGGTGAAAGAGATAACCACCCCCCCTTACGACATGCTTCAGAAACGAAAAAAATGGTCCATTTTCAAATGTTGCGTCTTTGAACGACAATTCACATTTGTACGTGGATAATCACATTTAGACAAGAAATTAGATGTTTAAAGTGATTTTCAAGCTTCCAGGGGCCCTAAACACAAGATTTGAGAAATGGGTAAAAGTGAATGAAAATTGCCAATTTACTGACTCTGAGGCCTTAAAAAGTGTTTCTCCTCCACAGGAAGTGAATTAAATAACATTTGGAGGCCTCTATTGTTCAAGCGAAAACGCCTGATTTTTGATGAAAGATATAACCACCCCTCCTTCCGACATGCTTCTAAAACATAAAAATGGTTCATTTTCAAATGTTGCGTCTTTGAACTACAATTAACATTGTACGTAGATAATCACTTTTAGAGAGAAAATGAGATGTTTAAAGTGATTTTCAAGCTTCCAGTGGCCCTAAACACAAGATTTGAGAAAAGGATAAACGTGAATGAAAATGGCCAATTTACTCACTCTGAGGCCTTAAAAAGTGTTTCTCCTCCACGGGAAGTTAATAAAATATCATTTGGAGGCCTTTATTGTTCAATCAAAAACACCAGTTTTTTGGTGAAAGAGATAACCACCCCCCCTCACGACATGCTTCAGAAACGAAAAAAATGGTCCATTTTCAAATGTTGCGTCTTTGAACTACAATTCACATTTGTACGTGGATAATCACTTTTAGAGATAAAATTAGATGTTTGAAGTGATTTTCAAGCTTCCAGGGGCCCTAAACACAAGATTTGAGAAATGGGTAAAAGTGAATGAAAATGGCCAATTTACTCACTCTGAGGCCTTAAAAAGTGTTTCTCCACCCCAGAAAGTGAATTAAATAACATTTGTAGTCCTTTATTGTTCAATCAAAAACGCCCAATTTTTGATGAAAGAGATAACCACCCCCCTTACGACATGCTTCAGAAACGAAAAAAATGTGTCCATTTTCAAATGTTGCGTCTTTGAACGACAATTCACATTTGTACGTGGATAATCACTTTTAGAGATACAATTAGATGTTTAAAGTGATTTTCAAGCTTCCAGGGGCCCTAAACACAAGATTTGAGAAATGGTAAACGTGAATAAAAAAGGCCAATTTACTCACTCTGCGGCCTTAAAAAGTGTTTCTCCTCCACGGGAAGTGAATAAAATAACATTTGGAGGCCTTTATTGTTCAATCAAAAACGCCTGTTTTTTGGTGAAAGAGATAACCACCCCCCTTACGACATGCTTCAGAAACGGAAAAAATGGTCCATTTTCAAATGTTGCGTCTTTGAACGACAATTCACATTTGTATGTGGATAATCACTTTTAGAGATAAAATTAGATGGTTAAAGTGATTTTCAAGCTTCCAGGGGCCCTAAAAACAAGATTTGAGAAATAGGTAAAAGTGAATGAAAATGGCCAATTTACTCACTCTGAGGCCTTAAAAAGTGTTTCTCCACCCCAGAAAGAGAATTACATAACATTTGTAGGCCTTTATTGTTCAATCAAAAACGCCTGTTTTTTGGTGAAAGAGATAACCACCCCCCCTTACGACATGCTTCAGAAACGGAAAAAATGGTCCATTTTCAAATGTTGCGTCTTTGAATGACAATTCACATTTGTACGTGGATAATCACTTTTAGGGATGAAATTAGATGTTTGAAGTGATTTTCAAGCTTTCAGGGGCCCTAAACACAAGATTTGAGAAATGGGTAAAAGTGAATGAAAATGGCCAATTTACTCACTCTGAGGCCTTAAAAAGTGTTTCTCCTCCACGGGAAGTGAATTAAATAACATTTGGAGGCCTTTATTGTTCAATCAAAGAAGCCTGATTTTTGATGAAAGAGATAACCACCCCTCCTTCCGACATGCTTCTGAAACTAAAAAAAATGGTTCATTTTCAAATGTTGCGTCTTTGAACTACAATTAACATTGTACGTGGATAATCACTTTTAGAGATAAAATGAGATGTTTATAGTGATTTTCAAGCTTGCAGGGGCCCCAAACACAAGATTTGAGAAATGGGTAAAAGTGAATGAAAATGGCCAATTTACTCACTCTGAGGTCTTAAAAAGTGTTTCTCCTCCACGGGAAGTGAATTAAATAACATTTGGAGGCCTTTATTGTTCAAGCGAAAACACCTGAATTTTGATAAAAGAGATAACCACCCCCCTTACAACATGCTTCAGAAACGAAAAAAATGGTCCATTTTCAAATGTTGCGTCTTTGAACGACAATTCACATTTGTACGTGGATAATCTCTTTAAGAGATAAAATGAGATGTTTAAAGTGATTTTCAAGCTTCCAGGGGCCCTAAACACAATATTTGAGAAATGGGTTAACGTGAATGAAAATGGCCAATTGACTCACTCTGATGTCTTAAAAAGTGTTTCTCCTCCACGGGAAGTGAATTAAATAACATTTGGAGGCCTTTATTGTTCAATCAAAAATGGCTGGTTTTTGGTGAAAGAGATAACCAACCCCCTTACTACATGCTTCAGAAACGAAAAAAATGGTCCATTTTCAAATGTTGCGTCTTTGAACGACAATTCACATTTGTACGTGGATAATCACATTTAGACATAAAGATAGATGTTTAAAGTGATTTTCAAGCTTCCAGGGGCCCTAAACACAAGATTTGAGAAATGGGTAAAAGTGAATGAAAATGGCCAATTTACTCACTCTGAGGCCTTAAAAAGTGTTTCTCCACCCCAGAAAGTGAATTAAATAACATTTGTAGTCCTTTATTGTTCAATCAAAAACGCCCAATTTTTGATGAAAGAGATAACCACCCCCCCTTACGACATGCTTCAGAAACTAAAAAAATGGTCCGTTTTCAAATGTTGCCTCTTTGAACTACAATTCACATTTGTACGTGGAAAATCACTTTTAAAGATAAAATGAGATGTTTAAAGTGATTTTCATGCTTCCAGGTTCCTTCAACACGAGATTTGAGGAATGGGTAAAAGTGAATGAAAATGGCCAATTTACTCACTCTGAGGCCTTAAAAAGTGTTTCTCCTCCACGGGAAGTGTATTAAATAACATTTGGAGGCCTTTTTTGTTCAAGCGAAAACGCCTGATTTTTCATGAAAGAGATAACCACCCCCCCTTACGACATGCTTCTGAAACTAAAAAAATGGTTCATTTTCAAATGTTGTGTCTTTGAATTACAATTAACAGTGTACGTGGATAATCACTTTTAGAGATAAAATTAGATGTTTAAAGTGATTTTCAAGCTTCCAGGGGCCCTTAACACAAGATTTGAGAAATGGGTAAACGTGAATGAAAATGGCCAATTCATTCACTCTGAGGCCTTAAAAAGTTTTTCTCCACCCCAGAAAGTGAATTAAATAACATTTGTAGGCCTTTATTGTTCAATCAAAAACGCCCGATTTTTGATGAAAGAGATAACCACCCCCCTTCCGACATGCTTTAGAAACTAAAAAAATTGGTCCGTTTTCAAATGTTGCCTCTTTGAACTACAATTCACATGTGTATGTGGAAAATCACTTTTAAAGATAAAATGAGATGTTTAAAGTGATTTTCATGCTTCCAGGGGCCTTAAACACAAGATTTGAGGAATTGGTAAAAGTGAATGAAAATGGCCAATTTACTCACTCTGTGGCCTTAAAAAGTGTTTCTCCTCCACGGGAAGTGAATAAAATAATATTTGGAGGCCCTTTATTGTTCAATCAAAAACGTCTGTTTTTTGGTGAAAGAGATAACCACCCCCCCTTACGACATGCTTCAGAAACGAAAAAAATGGTCCATTTTCAAATGTTGCGTCTTTGAACGACAATTCACATTTGTACGTGGATAATCACGTTTAGAGATAAAATTAGATGTTTGAAGTGATTTTCAAGCTTCCAGGGGCCCTAAACACAAGATTTGAGAAATGGGTAAAAGTGAATGAAAATGGCCAATTTACTCACTCTGAGGCCTTAAAAAGTGTTTCTCCTCCACGGGAAGTGTATTAAATAACATTTGGAGGCCTTTTTTGTTCAAGCGAAAACGCCTGATTTTTGATGAAAGAGATAACCACCCCCCCCTTACGACATGCTTCTGAAACTAAAAAAATGGTTCATTTTCAAATGTTGCGTCTTTGAATTACAATTAACAGTGTACGTGGATAATCACTTTTAGAGATAAAATTAGATGTTTAAAGTGATTTTCAAGCTTCCAGGGGCCCTTAACACAAGATTTGAGAAATGGGTAAACGTGAATGAAAATGGCCAATTCATTCACTCTGAGGCCTTAAAAAGTTTTTCTCCACCCCAGAAAGTGAATTAAATAACATTTGTAGGCCTTTATTGTTCAATCAAAAACGCCCGATTTTTGATGAAATAGATAACCACCCCCCTTCCGACATGCTTTAGAAACTAAAAAAATTGGTCCGTTTTCAAATGTTGCCTCTTTGAACTACAATTCACATGTGTATGTGGAAAATCACTTTTAAAGATAAAATGAGATGTTTTAAGTGATTTTCATGCTTGCAGGGGCCTTAAACACAAGATTTGAGGAATTGGTAAAAGTGAATGAAAATGGCCAATTTACTCACTCTGTGGCCTTAAAAAGTGTTTCTCCTCCACGGGAAGTGAATAAAATACCATTTGGAGGCCCTTTATTGTTCAATCAAAAACGTCTGTTTTTTGGTGAAAGAGATAACCACCCCCCCTTACGACATGCTTCAGAAACGAAAAAAATGTGTCCATTTTCAAATGTTGCGTCTTTGAACGACAATTCACATTTGTACGTGGATAATCACTTTTAGAGATACAATTAGATGTTTAAAGTGATTTTCAAGCTTCCAGGGGCCCTAAACACAAGATTTGAGAAATGGGTAAACGTGAATGAAAATGGCCAATTTACTCACTCTGCGGCCTTAAAAAGTGTTTCTCCTCCACGGGAAGTGAATAAAATAACTTTTGGAGGCCTTTATTGTTCAAGCGAAAACGCCTGATTTTTGATGAAAGAGATAACCACCCCCCCTTACGACATGCTTCTGAAACTAAAAAAAATGGTTCATTTTCAAATGTTGCGTCTTTAAACTAAAATTAACATTGTACGTGGATAATCACTTTTAGAGATAAAATGAGATGTTTAAAGTGATTTTAATGCTTCCAGGGGCCCTAAACACAAGATTTGAGGAATGGGTAAATGTGATTGAAAATGGCCAATTTATTCACTCTGAGGCCTTAAAAAGTTTTTCTCCACCCCAGAAAGTGAATTAAATAACATTTGTAGGCCTGTATTGTTCAATCAAAAACGCCCGATTTTTGATGAAAGAGATAACCGCCCCCTTACAACATGCTTCAGAAACTAAAAAAATGGTATGTTTTAAAATGTTGCCTCTTTGAACTACAATTCACATTTGTACATGGAAAATCACTTTTAAAGATGAAATGAGATGTTTAAAGTGATTTTCATTCTTCCAGGGGCCTTCAACATGAGATTTGAGGAATGGGTAAACGTGAATGAAAATGGCCAATTTACTCACTCTGCGGCCTTAAAAAGTGTTTCTCCTCCACGGGAAGTGAATTAAATAACGTTTGGAGGCCGTTATTATTCAAGCGAAAACGCCTGATTTTTGATGAAAGAGATAACCACCCCCCCTTACGACATGCTTCAGAAACGGAAAAAATGGTCCATTTTTAAATGTCGCGTCTCTGAACGACAATTCACATTTGTACGTGGATAATCACTTTTAGAGATAAAATTAGATGTTTGAAGTGATTTTCAAGCTTCCAGGGGCCCTAAACACAAGATTTGAGAAATGGGTAAACGTGAATGAAAATGGCCAATTTATTCACTCTGAGGCCTTAAAAAGCTTTTCTCCACCCCAGAAAGTGAATTAAATAACATTTGTAGGCCTTTATTGTTCAATCAAAAACGCTCGATTTTTGATGAAAGAGATAACCACCCCCCCTCACGACATGCTTCAGAAACTAAAAAAATGGTCCGTTTTCAAATGTTGCCTCTTTGAACTACAATTCACATTTGTACGTGGAAAATCACTTTTAAAGATAAAATGAGATGTTTAAAGTGATTTTCAAGCTTCCAGGGGCCCTAAACACAAGATTTGAGAAATGGGTAAAAGTGAATGAAAATGGCCAATTTACTCACTCTGAGGCCTTAAATAAGTGTTTCTCCTCCACGGGAAGTGAATAAAATAACATTTGGATGCCTTTATTGTTCAATCAAAAAGGCCTGTTTTTTGGTGAAAGAGATAACCACCCCCCCTTACGACATGCTTCAGAAACGAAAAAAATGGTCCATTTTCAAATGTTGCGTCTTTGAACGACAATTCACATTTGTACGTGGATAATGACATTTAGACAAGAAATTAGATGTTTAAAGTGATTTTCAAGCTTCCAGGGGCCCTAAACAAAAGATTTGAGAAATGGGTAAAAGTGAATGAAAATTGCAAATTTACTCACTCTGAGGCCTTAAAAAGTGTTTCTCCTCCACAGGAAGTGAATTAAATAACATTTGGAGGCCTCTATTGTTCAAGCGAAAACGCCTGATTTTTGATGATAGATATAACCACTCCTCCTTCCGACATGCTTCTAAAACATAAAAATGGTTCATTTTCAAATGTTGCGTCTTTGAACTACAATTAACATTGTACGTAGATAATCACTTTTAGAGAGAAAATGAGATGTTTAAAGTGATTTTCAAGCTTCCAGTGGCCCTAAACACAAGATTTGAGAAAAGGATAAACGTGAATGAAAATGGCCAATTTACTCACTCTGAGGCCTTAAAAAGTGTTTCTCCTCCACGGGAAGTTAATAAAATATCATTTGGAGGCCTTTATTGTTCAATCAAAAACGCCAGTTTTTTGGTGAAAGAGATAACCA
Organism: Triturus cristatus; assembly: GCF_964204655.1. NCBI lineage: Eukaryota > Metazoa > Chordata > Amphibia > Caudata > Salamandridae > Triturus > Triturus cristatus. The sequence continues at coordinate 937,321,134 of NC_140591.1, read as the reverse complement.
CCCCCCCTCACGACATGCTTCAGGAACGAAAAAAATGGACCATTTTCAAATGTTGCGTCTTTGAACTACAATTCACATTTGTACGTGGATAATCGCTTTTAGAGATAAAATTAGATGTTTGAAGTGATTTTCAAGCTTCCAGGGGCCCTAAACACAAGATTTGAGAAATGGGTAAAAGTGAATGAAAATGGCCAATTTACTCACTCTGAGGCCTTAAAAAGTGTTTCTCCACCCCAGAAAGTGAATTAAATAACATTTGTAGTCCTTTATTGTTCAATCAAAAACGCCCAATTTTTGATGAAAGAGATAACCACCCCCCTTACGACATGCTTCAGAAACGAAAAAAATGTGTCCATTTTCAAATGTTGCGTCTTTGAACGACAATTCACATTTGTACGTGGATAATCACTTTTAGAGATACAATTAGATGTTTAAAGTGATTTTCAAGCTTCCAGGGGCCCTAAACACAAGATTTGAGAAATGGTAAACGTGAATAAAAAAGGCCAATTTACTCACTCTGCGGCCTTAAAAAGTGTTTCTCCTCCACGGGAAGTGAATAAAATAACATTTGGAGGCCTTTATTGTTCAATCAAAAACGCCTGTTTTTTGGTGAAAGAGATAACCACCCCCCTTACGACATGCTTCAGAAACGGAAAAAATGGTCCATTTTCAAATGTTGCGTCTTTGAACGACAATTCACATTTGTATGTGGATAATCACTTTTAGAGATAAAATTAGATGGTTAAAGTGATTTTCAAGCTTCCAGGGGCCCTAAACACAAGATTTGAGAAATAGGTAAAAGTGAATGAAAATGGCCAATTTACTCACTCTGAGGCCTTAAAAAGTGTTTCTCCACCCCAGAAAGAGAATTACATAACATTTGTAGGCCTTTATTGTTCAATCAAAAACGCCTGTTTTTTGGTGAAAGAGATAACCACCCCCCCTTACGACATGCTTCAGAAACGGAAAAAATGGTCCATTTTCAAATGTTGCGTCTTTGAATGACAATTCACATTTGTACGTGGATAATCACTTTTAGGGATGAAATTAGATGTTTGAAGTGATTTTCAAGCTTCCAGGGGCCCTAAACACAAGATTTGAGAAATGGGTAAAAGTGAATGAAAATGGCCAATTTACTCACTCTGAGGCCTTAAAAAGTGTTTCTCCTCCACGGGAAGTGAATTAAATAACATTTGGAGGCCTTTATTGTTCAATCAAAGAAGCCTGATTTTTGATGAAAGAGATAACCACCCCTCCTTCCGACATGCTTCTGAAACTAAAAAAAATGGTTCATTTTCAAATGTTGCGTCTTTGAACTACAATTAACATTGTACGTGGATAATCACTTTTAGAGATAAAATGAGATGTTTATAGTGATTTTCAAGCTTGCAGGGGCCCCAAACACAAGATTTGAGAAATGGGTAAAAGTGAATGAAAATGGCCAATTTACTCACTCTGAGGTCTTAAAAAGTGTTTCTCCTCCACGGGAAGTGAATTAAATAACATTTGGAGGCCTTTATTGTTCAAGCGAAAACACCTGAATTTTGATAAAAGAGATAACCACCCCCCTTACAACATGCTTCAGAAACGAAAAAAATGGTCCATTTTCAAATGTTGCGTCTTTGAACGACAATTCACATTTGTACGTGGATAATCTCTTTAAGAGATAAAATGAGATGTTTAAAGTGATTTTCAAGCTTCCAGGGGCCCTAAACACAAGATTTGAGAAATGGGTAAACGTGAATGAAAATGGCCAATTTATTCACTCTGAGGCCTTAAAAAGTTTTTCTCCACCCCAGAAAGTGAATTAAATAACATTTGTAGGCCTTTATTGTTCAATCAAAAACGCCCGATTTTTGATGAAAGAGATAACCACCCCCCCTCACGACATGCTTCAGAAACTAAAAAAATGTCCGTTTTCAAATGTTGCCTCTTTGAACTACAATTCACATTTGTACGTGGAAAATCACTTTTAAAGATAAAATGAGATGTTTAAAGTGATTTTCAAGCTTCCAGGGGCCCTAAACACAAGATTTGAGAAATGGGTAAAAGTGAATGAAAATGGCCAATTTACTCACTCTGAGGCCTTAAATAAGTGTTTCTCCTCCACGGGAAGTGAATAAATTAACATTTGGATGCCTTTATTGTTCAATCAAAAAGGCCTGTTTTTTGGTGAAAGAGATAACCACCCCCCCTTACGACATGCTTCAGAAACGAAAAAAATGGTCCATTTTCAAATGTTGCGTCTTTGAACGACAATTCACATTTGTACGTGGATAATGACATTTAGACAAGAAATTAGATGTTTAAAGTGATTTTCAAGCTTCCAGGGGCCCTAAACAAAAGATTTGAGAAATGGGTAAAAGTGAATGAAAATTGCAAATTTACTCACTCTGAGGCCTTAAAGTGTTTCTCCTCCACAGGAAGTGAATTAAATAACATTTGGAGGCCTCTATTGTTCAAGCGAAAACGCCTGATTTTTGATGAAAGATATAACCACTCCTCCTTCCGACATGCTTCTAAAACATAAAAATGGTTCATTTTCAAATGTTGCGTCTTTGAACTACAATTAACATTGTACGTAGATAATCACTTTTAGAGAGAAAATGAGATGTTTAAAGTGATTTTCAAGCTTCCAGTGGCCCTAAACACAAGATTTGAGAAAAGGATAAACGTGAATGAAAATGGCCAATTTACTCACTCTGAGGCCTTAAAAAGTGTTTCTCCTCCACGGGAAGTTAATAAAATATCATTTGGAGGCCTTTATTGTTCAATCAAAAACGCCAGTTTTTTGGTGAAAGAGATAACCACCCCCCCTCACGACATGCTTCAGGAACGAAAAAAATGGACCATTTTCAAATGTTGCGTCTTTGAACTACAATTCACATTTGTACGTGGATAATCGCTTTTAGAGATAAAATTAGATGTTTGAAGTGATTTTCAAGCTTCCAGGGGCCCTAAACACAAGATTTGAGAAATGGGTAAAAGTGAATGAAAATGGCCAATTTACTCACTCTGAGGCCTTAAAAAGTGTTTCTCCTCCACAGGAAGTGAATTAAATAACATTTGGAGGCCTCTATTGTTCAAGCGAAAACGCCTGATTTTTGATGAAAGATATAACCACCCCTCCTTCCGACATGCTTCTAAAACATAAAAATGGTTCATTTTCAAATGTTGCGTCTTTGAACTACAATTAACATTGTACGTAGATAATCACTTTTAGAGAGAAAGTGAGATGTTTAAAGTGATTTTCAAGCTTCCAGTGGCCCTAAACACAAGATTTGAGAAAAGGATAAACGTGAATGAAAATGGCCAATTTACTCACTCTGAGGCCTTAAAAAGTGTTTCTCCTCCACGGGAAGTTAATAAAATATCATTTGGAGGCCTTTATTGTTCAATCAAAAACGCCAGTTTTTTGGTGAAATAGATAACCACCCCACCTCACGACATGCTTCAGAAACGAAAAAAATGGTCCATTTTCAAATGTTGCGTCTTTGAACTACAATTCACATTTGTACGTGGATAATCGCTTTTATAGATAAAATTAGATGTTTGAAGTGATTTTCAAGCTTCCAGGGGCCCTAAACACAAGATTTGAGAAATGGGTAAAAGTGAATGAAAATGGCCAATTTACTCACTCTGAGGCCTTAAAAAGTGTTTCTCCACCCCAGAAAGTGAATTAAATAACATTTGTAGTCCTTTATTGTTCAATCAAAAACGCCCAATTTTTGATGAAAGAGATAACCACCCCCCTTACGACATGCTTCAGAAACGGAAAAAATGTGTCCATTTTCAAATGTTGCGTCTTTGAACGACAATTCACATTTGTACGTGGATAATCACTTTTAGAGATACAATTAGATGTTTAAAGTGATTTTCAAGCTTCCAGGGGCCCTAAACACAAGATTTGAGAAATGGTAAACGTGAATGAAAATGGCCAATTTACTCACTCTGCGGCCTTAAAAAGTGTTTCTCCTCCACGGGAAGTGAATAAAATAACATTTGGAGGCCTTTATTGTTCAATCAAAAACGCCTGTTTTTTGGTGAAAGAGATAACCACCCCCCCTTACGACATGCTTCAGAAACGGAAAAAATGGTTCATTTTCAAATGTTGCGTCTTTAAACTAAAATTAACATTGTACGTGGATAATCACTTTTAGAGATAAAATGAGATGTTTAAAGTGATTTTATTGCTTCCAGGGGCCCTAAACACAAGATTTGAGAAATGGGTAAACGTGAATGAAAATGGCCAATTTATTCACTCTGAGGCCTTAAAAAGTTTTACTCCACCCCAGAAAGTGAATGAAATAACATTTGTAGGCCTTTATTGTTCAATCAAAAACGCCCGATTTTTTATGAAAGAGATAACCACCCCCCCTTACGACATGCTTCAGAAACTAAAAAAATGGTCAGTTTTCAAATGTTGCCTCTTTGAACTACAATTCACATTTGTACGTGGAAAATCACTTTTAAAGATAAAATGAGACGTTTAAAGTGATTTTAATGCTTCCAGGGGCCTTCAACACAAGTTTTGAGGAATGGGTAAAAGTGAATAAAAAATGGCCAATTTACTCATTCTGAGGACTTTAAAAATGTTTCTACACCACGGGAAGTGAATTAAATAACATTTGTAGGCCTTTATTGTTCAAGCGAAAACACCCGATTTTTCACGAAAGAGATAACCACCCCCCCTTACGACATGACTCAGAAACTAAAAAAATGGTCCGTTTTAAAATATTGCGTCTTTGAATGACAATTCACATTTGTACGTGAATAATCACTTTTAGAGATAAAATTAGATGTTTAAAGTGATTTTCAAGCTTCCAGGGGCCCTAAACACAAGATTTGAGAAATGGGTAAAAGTGAATGAAAATGGCCAATTTACTCACTCTGCGGCCTTAAATAAGTGTTTCTCCTCCACGGGAAGTGAATAAAATAACATTTGGATGCCTTTATTGTTCAATCAAAAAGGCCTGTTTTTTGGTGAAAGAGATAACCACCCCCCCTTACGACATGCTTCAGAAACGAAAAAAATGGTCCATTTTCAAATGTTGCGTCTTTGAACGACAATTCACATTTGTACGTGGATAATCACATTTAGACAAGAAATTAGATGTTTAAAGTGATTTTCAAGCTTCCAGGGGCCCTAAACACAAGATTTGAGAAATGGGTAAAAGTGAATGAAAATTGCCAATTTACTGACTCTGAGGCCTTAAAAAGTGTTTCTCCTCCACAGGAAGTGAATTAAATAACATTTGGAGGCCTCTATTGTTCAAGCGAAAACGCCTGATTTTTGATGAAAGATATAACCACCCCTCCTTCCGACATGCTTCTAAAACATAAAAATGGTTCATTTTCAAATGTTGCGTCTTTGAACTACAATTAACATTGTACGTAGATAATCACTTTTAGAGAGAAAATGAGATGTTTAAAGTGATTTTCAAGCTTCCAGTGGCCCTAAACACAAGATTTGAGAAAAGGATAAACGTGAATGAAAATGGCCAATTTACTCACTCTGAGGCCTTAAAAAGTGTTTCTCCTCCACGAGAAGTTAATAAAATATCATTTGGAGGCCTTTATTGTTCAATCAAAAACACCAGTTTTTTGGTGAAAGAGATAACCACCCCCCCTCACGACATGCTTCAGAAACGAAAAAAATGGTCCATTTTCAAATGTTGCGTCTTTGAACTACAATTCACATTTGTACGTGGATAATCACTTTTAGAGATAAAATTAGATGTTTGAAGTGATTTTCAAGCTTCCAGGGGCCCTAAACACAAGATTTGAGAAATGGGTAAAAGTGAATGAAAATGGCCAATTTACTCACTCTGAGGCCTTAAAAAGTGTTTCTCCACCCCAGAAAGTGAATTAAATAACATTTGTAGTCCTTTATTGTTCAATCAAAAACGCCCAATTTTTGATGAAAGAGATAACCACCCCCCTTACGACATGCTTCAGAAACGAAAAAAATGTGTCCATTTTCAAATGTTGCGTCTTTGAACGACAATTCACATTTGTACGTGGATAATCACTTTTAGAGATACAATTAGATGTTTAAAGTGATTTTCAAGCTTCCAGGGGCCCTAAACACAAGATTTGAGAAATGGTAAACGTGAATAAAAAAGGCCAATTTACTCACTCTGCGGCCTTAAAAAGTGTTTCTCCTCCACGGGAAGTGAATAAAATAACATTTGGAGGCCTTTATTGTTCAATCAAAAACGCCTGTTTTTTGGTGAAAGAGATAACCACCCCCCTTACGACATGCTTCAGAAACGGAAAAAATGGTCCATTTTCAAATGTTGCGTCTTTGAACGACAATTCACATTTGTATGTGGATAATCACTTTTAGAGATAAAATTAGATGGTTAAAGTGATTTTCAAGCTTCCAGGGGCCCTAAACACAAGATTTGAGAAATAGGTAAAAGTGAATGAAAATGGCCAATTTACTCACTCTGAGGCCTTAAAAAGTGTTTCTCCACCCCAGAAAGAGAATTACATAACATTTGTAGGCCTTTATTGTTCAATCAAAAACGCCTGTTTTTTGGTGAAAGAGATAACCACCCCCCCTTACGACATGCTTCAGAAACGGAAAAAATGGTCCATTTTCAAATGTTGCGTCTTTGAATGACAATTCACATTTGTACGTGGATAATCACTTTTAGGGATGAAATTAGATGTTTGAAGTGATTTTCAAGCTTTCAGGGGCCCTAAACACAAGATTTGAGAAATGGGTAAAAGTGAATGAAAATGGCCAATTTACTCACTCTGAGGCCTTAAAAAGTGTTTCTCCTCCACGGGAAGTGAATTAAATAACATTTGGAGGCCTTTATTGTTCAATCAAAGAAGCCTGATTTTTGATGAAAGAGATAACCACCCCTCCTTCCGACATGCTTCTGAAACTAAAAAAAATGGTTCATTTTCAAATGTTGCGTCTTTGAACTACAATTAACATTGTACGTGGATAATCACTTTTAGAGATAAAATGAGATGTTTATAGTGATTTTCAAGCTTGCAGGGGCCCCAAACACAAGATTTGAGAAATGGGTAAAAGTGAATGAAAATGGCCAATTTACTCACTCTGAGGTCTTAAAAAGTGTTTCTCCTCCACGGGAAGTGAATTAAATAACATTTGGAGGCCTTTATTGTTCAAGCGAAAACACCTGAATTTTGATAAAAGAGATAACCACCCCCCTTACAACATGCTTCAGAAACGAAAAAAATGGTCCATTTTCAAATGTTGCGTCTTTGAACGACAATTCACATTTGTACGTGGATAATCTCTTTAAGAGATAAAATGAGATGTTTAAAGTGATTTTCAAGCTTCCAGGGGCCCTAAACACAATATTTGAGAAATGGGTTAACGTGAATGAAAATGGCCAATTGACTCACTCTGAGGTCTTAAAAAGTGTTTCTCCTCCACGGGAAGTGAATTAAATAACATTTGGAGGCCTTTATTGTTCAATCAAAAATGGCTGGTTTTTGGTGAAAGAGATAACCAACCCCCTTACTACATGCTTCAGAAACGAAAAAAATGGTACATTTTCAAATGTTGCGTCTTTGAACGACAATTCACATTTGTACGTGGATAATCACATTTAGACATAAAGATAGATGTTTAAAGTGATTTTCAAGCTTCCAGGGGCCCTAAACACAAGATTTGAGAAATGGGTAAAAGTGAATGAAAATGGCCAATTTACTCACTCTGAGGCCTTAAAAAGTGTTTCTCCACCCCAGAAAGTGAATTAAATAACATTTGTAGTCCTTTATTGTTCAATCAAAAACGCCCAATTTTTGATGAAAGAGATAACCACCCCCCCTTACGACATGCTTCAGAAACTAAAAAAATGGTCCGTTTTCAAATGTTGCCTCTTTGAACTACAATTCACATTTGTACGTGGAAAATCACTTTTAAAGATAAAATGAGATGTTTAAAGTGATTTTCATGCTTCCAGGTTCCTTCAACACGAGATTTGAGGAATGGGTAAAAGTGAATGAAAATGGCCAATTTACTCACTCTGAGGCCTTAAAAAGTGTTTCTCCTCCACGGGAAGTGTATTAAATAACATTTGGAGGCCTTTTTTGTTCAAGCGAAAACGCCTGATTTTTCATGAAAGAGATAACCACCCCCCCTTACGACATGCTTCTGAAACTAAAAAAATGGTTCATTTTCAAATGTTGTGTCTTTGAATTACAATTAACAGTGTACGTGGATAATCACTTTTAGAGATAAAATTAGATGTTTAAAGTGATTTTCAAGCTTCCAGGGGCCCTTAACACAAGATTTGAGAAATGGGTAAACGTGAATGAAAATGGCCAATTCATTCACTCTGAGGCCTTAAAAAGTTTTTCTCCACCCCAGAAAGTGAATTAAATAACATTTGTAGGCCTTTATTGTTCAATCAAAAACGCCCGATTTTTGATGAAAGAGATAACCACCCCCCTTCCGACATGCTTTAGAAACTAAAAAAATTGGTCCGTTTTCAAATGTTGCCTCTTTGAACTACAATTCACATGTGTATGTGGAAAATCACTTTTAAAGATAAAATGAGATGTTTAAAGTGATTTTCATGCTTCCAGGGGCCTTAAACACAAGATTTGAGGAATTGGTAAAAGTGAATGAAAATGGCCAATTTACTCACTCTGTGGCCTTAAAAAGTGTTTCTCCTCCACGGGAAGTGAATAAAATAATATTTGGAGGCCCTTTATTGTTCAATCAAAAACGTCTGTTTTTTGGTGAAAGAGATAACCACCCCCCCTTACGACATGCTTCAGAAACGAAAAAAATGGTCCATTTTCAAATGTTGCATCTTTGAACGACAATTCACATTTGTACGTGGATAATCACGTTTAGAGATAAAATTAGATGTTTGAAGTGATTTTCAAGCTTCCAGGGGCCCTAAACACAAGATTTGAGAAATGGGTAAAAGTGAATGAAAATGGCCAATTTACTCACTCTGAGGCCTTAAAAAGTGTTTCTCCTCCACGGGAAGTGTATTAAATAACATTTGGAGGCCTTTTTTGTTCAAGCGAAAACGCCTGATTTTTGATGAAAGAGATAACCACCCCCCCCTTACGACATGCTTCTGAAACTAAAAAAATGGTTCATTTTCAAATGTTGCGTCTTTGAATTACAATTAACAGTGTACGTGGATAATCACTTTTAGAGATAAAATTAGATGTTTAAAGTGATTTTCAAGCTTCCAGGGGCCCTTAACACAAGATTTGAGAAATGGGTAAACGTGAATGAAAATGGCCAATTCATTCACTCTGAGGCCTTAAAAAGTTTTTCTCCACCCCAGAAAGTGAATTAAATAACATTTGTAGGCCTTTATTGTTCAATCAAAAACGCCCGATTTTTGATGAAATAGATAACCACCCCCCTTCCGACATGCTTTGGAAACTAAAAAAATTGGTCCGTTTTCAAATGTTGCCTCTTTGAACTACAATTCACATGTGTATGTGGAAAATCACTTTTAAAGATAAAATGAGATGTTTTAAGTGATTTTCATGCTTGCAGGGGCCTTAAACACAAGATTTGAGGAATTGGTAAAAGTGAATGAAAATGGCCAATTTACTCACTCTGTGGCCTTAAAAAGTGTTTCTCCTCCACGGGAAGTGAATAAAATACCATTTGGAGGCCCTTTATTGTTCAATCAAAAACGTCTGTTTTTTGGTGAAAGAGATAACCACCCCCCCTTACGACATGCTTCAGAAACGAAAAAAATGTGTCCATTTTCAAATGTTGCGTCTTTGAACGACAATTCACATTTGTACGTGGATAATCACTTTTAGAGATACAATTAGATGTTTAAAGTGATTTTCAAGCTTCCAGGGGCCCTAAACACAAGATTTGAGAAATGGGTAAACGTGAATGAAAATGGCCAATTTACTCACTCTGCGGCCTTAAAAAGTGTTTCTCCTCCACGGGAAGTGAATAAAATAACTTTTGGAGGCCTTTATTGTTCAAGCGAAAACGCCTGATTTTTGATGAAAGAGATAACCACCCCCCCTTACGACATGCTTCTGAAACTAAAAAAAATGGTTCATTTTCAAATGTTGCGTCTTTAAACTAAAATTAACATTGTACGTGGATAATCACTTTTAGAGATAAAATGAGATGTTTAAAGTGATTTTAATGCTTCCAGGGGCCCTAAACACAAGATTTGAGGAATGGGTAAATGTGATTGAAAATGGCCAATTTATTCACTCTGAGGCCTTAAAAAGTTTTTCTCCACCCCAGAAAGTGAATTAAATAACATTTGTAGGCCTGTATTGTTCAATCAAAAACGCCCGATTTTTGATGAAAGAGATAACCGCCCCCTTACAACATGCTTCAGAAACTAAAAAAATGGTATGTTTTAAAATGTTGCCTCTTTGAACTACAATTCACATTTGTACATGGAAAATCACTTTTAAAGATGAAATGAGATGTTTAAAGTGATTTTCATTCTTCCAGGGGCCTTCAACATGAGATTTGAGGAATGGGTAAACGTGAATGAAAATGGCCAATTTACTCACTCTGCGGCCTTAAAAAGTGTTTCTCCTCCACGGGAAGTGAATTAAATAACGTTTGGAGGCCGTTATTATTCAAGCGAAAACGCCTGATTTTTGATGAAAGAGATAACCACCCCCCCTTACGACATGCTTCAGAAACGGAAAAAATGGTCCATTTTTAAATGTCGCGTCTCTGAACGACAATTCACATTTGTACGTGGATAATCACTTTTAGAGATAAAATTAGATGTTTGAAGTGATTTTCAAGCTTCCAGGGTCCCTAAACACAAGATTTGAGAAATGGGTAAACGTGAATGAAAATGGCCAATTTATTCACTCTGAGGCCTTAAAAAGTTTTTCTCCACCCCAGAAAGTGAATTAAATAACATTTGTAGGCCTTTATTGTTCAATCAAAAACGCCCGATTTTTGATGAAAGAGATAACCACCCCCCCTCACGACATGCTTCAGAAACTAAAAAAATGGTCCGTTTTCAAATGTTGCCTCTTTGAACTACAATTCACATTTGTACGTGGAAAATCACTTTTAAAGATAAAATGAGATGTTTAAAGTGATTTTCAAGCTTCCAGGGGCCCTAAACACAAGATTTGAGAAATGGGTAAAAGTGAATGAAAATGGCCAATTTACTCACTCTGAGGCCTTAAATAAGTGTTTCTCCTCCACGGGAAGTGAATAAAATAACATTTGGATGCCTTTATTGTTCAATCAAAAAGGCCTGTTTTTTGGTGAAAGAGATAACCACCCCCCCTTACGACATGCTTCAGAAACGAAAAAAATGGTCCATTTTCAAATGTTGCGTCTTTGAACGACAATTCACATTTGTACGTGGATAATGACATTTAGACAAGAAATTAGATGTTTAAAGTGATTTTCAAGCTTCCAGGGGCCCTAAACAAAAGATTTGAGAAATGGGTAAAAGTGAATGAAAATTGCAAATTTACTCACTCTGAGGCCTTAAAAAGTGTTTCTCCTCCACAGGAAGTGAATTAAATAACATTTGGAGGCCTCTATTGTTCAAGCGAAAACGCCTGATTTTTGATGAAAGATATAACCACTCCTCCTTCCGACATGCTTCTAAAACATAAAAATGGTTCATTTTCAAATGTTGCGTCTTTGAACTACAATTAACATTGTACGTAGATAATCACTTTTAGAGAGAAAATGAGATGTTTAAAGTGATTTTCAAGCTTCCAGTGGCCCTAAACACAAGATTTGAGAAAAGGATAAACGTGAATGAAAATGGCCAATTTACTCACTCTGAGGCCTTAAAAAGTGTTTCTCCTCCACGGGAAGTTAATAAAATATCATTTGGAGGCCTTTATTGTTCAATCAAAAACGCCAGTTTTTTGGTGAAAGAGATAACCACCCCCCCTCACGACATGCTTCAGGAACGAAAAAAATGGACCATTTTCAAATGTTGCGTCTTTGAACTACAATTCACATTTGTACGTGGATAATCGCTTTTAGAGATAAAATTAGATGTTTGAAGTGATTTTCAAGCTTCCAGGGGCCCTAAACACAAGATTTGAGAAATGGGTAAAAGTGAATGAAAATGGCCAATTTACTCACTCTGAGGCCTTAAAAGGTGTTTCTCCTCCACAGGAAGTGAATTAAATAACATTTGGAGGCCTCTATTGTTCAAGCGAAAACGCCTGATTTTTGATGAAAGATATAACCACCCCTCCTTCTGACATGCTTCTAAAACATAAAAATGGTTCATTTTCAAATGTTGCGTCTTTGAACTACAATTAACATTGTACGTAGATAATCACTTTTAGAGAGAAAGTGAGATGTTTAAAGTGATTTTCAAGCTTCCAGTGGCCCTAAACACAAGATTTGAGAAAAGGATAAACGTGAATGAAAATGGCCAATTTACTCACTCTGAGGCCTTAAAAAGTGTTTCTCCTCCACGGGAAGTTAATAAAATATCATTTGGAGGCCTTTATTGTTCAATCAAAAACGCCAGTTTTTTGGTGAAATAGATAACCACCCCACCTCACGACATGCTTCAGAAACGAAAAAAATGGTCCATTTTCAAATGTTGCGTCTTTGAACTACAATTCACATTTGTACGTGGATAATCGCTTTTATAGATAAAATTAGATGTTTGAAGTGATTTTCAAGCTTCCAGGGGCCCTAAACACAAGATTTGAGAAATGGGTAAAAGTGAATGAAAATGGCCAATTTACTCACTCTGAGGCCTTAAAAAGTGTTTCTCCACCCCAGAAAGTGAATTAAATAACATTTGTAGTCCTTTATTGTTCAATCAAAAACGCCCAATTTTTGATGAAAGAGATAACCACCCCCCTTACGACATGCTTCAGAAACGAAAAAAATGTGTCCATTTTCAAATGTTGCGTCTTTGAACGACAATTCACATTTGTACGTGGATAATCACTTTTAGAGATACAATTAGATGTTTAAAGTGATTTTCAAGCTTCCAGGGGCCCTAAACACAAGATTTGAGAAATGGTAAACGTGAATGAAAATGGCCAATTTACTCACTCTGCGGCCTTAAAAAGTGTTTCTCCTCCACGGGAAGTGAATAAAATAACATTTGGAGGCCTTTATTGTTCAATCAAAAACGCCTGTTTTTTGGTGAAAGAGATAACCACCCCCCCTTACGACATGCTTCAGAAACGGAAAAAATGGTTCATTTTCAAATGTTGCGTCTTTAAACTAAAATTAACATTGTACGTGGATAATCACTTTTAGAGATAAAATGAGATGTTTAAAGTGATTTTAATGCTTCCAGGGGCCCTAAACACAAGATTTGAGAAATGGGTAAACGTGAATGAAAATGGCCAATTTATTCACTCTGAGGCCTTAAAAAGTTTTACTCCACCCCAGAAAGTGAATGAAATAACATTTGTAGGCCTTTATTGTTCAATCAAAAACGCCCGATTTTTTATGAAAGAGATAACCACCCCCCCTTACGACATGCTTCAGAAACTAAAAAAATGGTCAGTTTTCAAATGTTGCCTCTTTGAACTACAATTCACATTTGTACGTGGAAAATCACTTTTAAAGATAAAATGAGACGTTTAAAGTGATTTTAATGCTTCCAGGGGCCTTCAACACAAGTTTTGAGGAATGGGTAAAAGTGAATAAAAAATGGCCAATTTACTCATTCTGAGGACTTTAAAAATGTTTCTACACCACGGGAAGTGAATTAAATAACATTTGTAGGCCTTTATTGTTCAAGCGAAAACACCCGATTTTTCACGAAAGAGATAACCACCCCCCCTTACGACATGACTCAGAAACTAAAAAAATGGTCCGTTTTAAAATATTGCGTCTTTGAATGACAATTCACATTTGTACGTGAATAATCACTTTTAGAGATAAAATTAGATGTTTAAAGTGATTTTCAAGCTTCCAGGGGCCCTAAACACAAGATTTGAGAAATGGGTAAAAGTGAATGAAAATGGCCAATTTACTCACTCTGCGGCCTTAAATAAGTGTTTCTCCTCCACGGGAAGTGAATAAAATAACATTTGGATGCCTTTATTGTTCAATCAAAAAGGCCTGTTTTTTGGTGAAAGAGATAACCACCCCCCCTTACGACATGCTTCAGAAACGAAAAAAATGGTCCATTTTCAAATGTTGCGTCTTTGAACGACAATTCACATTTGTACGTGGATAATCACATTTAGACAAGAAATTAGATGTTTAAAGTGATTTTCAAGCTTCCAGGGGCCCTAAACACAAGATTTGAGAAATGGGTAAAAGTGAATGAAAATTGCCAATTTACTGACTCTGAGGCCTTAAAAAGTGTTTCTCCTCCACAGGAAGTGAATTAAATAACATTTGGAGGCCTCTATTGTTCAAGCGAAAACGCCTGATTTTTGATGAAAGATATAACCACCCCTCCTTCCGACATGCTTCTAAAACATAAAAATGGTTCATTTTCAAATGTTGCGTCTTTGAACTACAATTAACATTGTACGTAGATAATCACTTTTAGAGAGAAAATGAGATGTTTAAAGTGATTTTCAAGCTTCCAGTGGCCCTAAACACAAGATTTGAGAAAAGGATAAACGTGAATGAAAATGGCCAATTTACTCACTCTGAGGCCTTAAAAAGTGTTTCTCCTCCACGGGAAGTTAATAAAATATCATTTGGAGGCCTTTATTGTTCAATCAAAAACACCAGTTTTTTGGTGAAAGAGATAACCACCCCCCCTCACGACATGCTTCAGAAACGAAAAAAATGGTCCATTTTCAAATGTTGCGTCTTTGAACTACAATTCACATTTGTACGTGGATAATCACTTTTAGAGATAAAATTAGATGTTTGAAGTGATTTTCAAGCTTCCAGGGGCCCTAAACACAAGATTTGAGAAATGGGTAAAAGTGAATGAAAATGGCCAATTTACTCACTCTGAGGCCTTAAAAAGTGTTTCTCCACCCCAGAAAGTGAATTAAATAACATTTGTAGTCCTTTATTGTTCAATCAAAAACGCCCAATTTTTGATGAAAGAGATAACCACCCCCCTTACGACATGCTTCAGAAACGAAAAAAATGTGTCCATTTTCAAATGTTGCGTCTTTGAACGACAATTCACATTTGTACGTGGATAATCACTTTTAGAGATACAATTAGATGTTTAAAGTGATTTTCAAGCTTCCAGGGGCCCTAAACACAAGATTTGAGAAATGGTAAACGTGAATAAAAAAGGCCAATTTACTCACTCTCCGGCCTTAAAAAGTGTTTCTCCTCCACGGGAAGTGAATAAAATAACATTTGGAGGCCTTTATTGTTCAATCAAAAACGCCTGTTTTTTGGTGAAAGAGATAACCACCCCCCCTTACGACATGCTTCAGAAACGGAAAAAATGGTCCATTTTCAACTGTTGCGTCTTTGAACGACAATTCACATTTGTATGTGGATAATCACTTTTAGAGATAAAATTAGATGGTTAAAGTGATTTTCAAGCTTCCAGGGGCCCTAAACACAAGATTTGAGAAATAGGTAAAAGTGAATGAAAATGGCCAATTTACTTACTCTGAGGCCTTAAAAAGTGTTTCTCCACCCCAGAAAGAGAATTACATAACATTTGTAGGCCTTTATTGTTCAATCAAAAACGCCTGTTTTTTGGTGAAAGAGATAACCACCCCCCCTTACGACATGCTTCAGAAACGGAAAAAATGGTCCATTTTCAAATGTTGCGTCTTTGAATGACAATTCACATTTGTACGTGGATAATCACTTTTAGGGATGAAATTAGATGTTTAAAGTGATTTTCAAGCTTCCAGGGGCCCTAAACACAAGATTTGAGAAATAGGTAAAAGTGAATGAAAATGGCCAATTTACTCACTCTGAGGCCTTAAAAAGTGTTTCTCCTCCACGGGAAGTGGATTAAATAACATTTGGAGGCCTTTTTTGTTCAAGCGAAAACGCCTGATTTTTGATGAAAGAGATAACCACCCCCACTTACGACATGCTTCTGAAACTAAAAAAAAATTTTCATTTTCAAATGTTGCGTCTTTAAACTACAATTATTATTGTACGTGGATAATCACTTTTAGAGATAAAATGAGATGTTTAAAGTGATTTTCAAGCTTCCAGGGGCCCTAAACACAAGATTTGAGAAATGGGTAAACATGAATGAAAATGGCCAATTTACTCACTCTGCAGCCTTAAAAAGTGTTTTTCCTCCACGGGAAGTGAATCAAATAACATTTGGAGGCCTTTATTGTTCAATCAAAAACGCCCGTTTTTTGGTGAAAGAGATAACCACCCCCACTTACGACATGCTTCTGAAACTAAAAAAATGATTCATTTTCAAATGTTGCCTCTTTGAACTACAATTCACATTTGTACGTGGAAAATCACTTATAAAGATAAAATGAGATGTTTAAAGTGATTTTCATGCTTCCAGGGGCCTTAAACACGAGATTTGAGGAATGGGTAAAAGTGAATGAAAATGGCCAATTTACTCACTCTGCGGCCTTAAAAAGTGTTTCTCCTCCACGGGAAGTGAATAAAATAACATTCGGAGGCCTTTATTGTTCAATCAAAAACGCCTGTTTTTTGGTGAAAGAGATAACCACCCCCCCTTAGGACATGCTTCTGAAACTAAAAAAACTGGTTCATTTTCAAATGTTGCGTCTCTGAACTACAATTCACATTTGTACGTGGAAAATCACTTTTAAAGATAAAATGAGATGTTTAAAGTGATTTTCATGCTTCCAGGGGCCTTAAAGACGAGATTTGTGGAATGGGTAAAAGTGAATGAAAATGGCCAATTTACTCACTCTGAGGCCTTAAAAAGTGTTTCTATACACGGTAAGTGAATTAAATAACATCTGGAGGCCTTTATTGTTCAAGTGAAAACGCCTGATTTTTGATGAAAGAGATAACCACCCCCCTTACGACATGCTACTGAAACTAAAAAAATGGTTCATTTTCAAATGTTGCGTCTTTGAACTACAATTAACATTGTACGTGGATAATCACTTTTAGAGATAAAATGAGATGTTTAAAGTGATTTTCAAGCTTCAAGGGGCCCTAAACACAATATTTGAGAAATGGGTTAACGTGAATGAAAATGGCCAATTTACTCACTCTGAGGTCTTAAAAAGTGTTTCTCCTCCACGGGAAGTGAATTAAATAACATTTGGAGGCCTTTATTGTTCAATCAAAAATGCCTGTTTTTTGGTGAAAGAGTTAACCACCCCCCCTTACTACATGCTTCAGAAACGAAAAAAATGGTCCATTTTCAAATGTTGCGTCTTTGAACGACAATTCACATTTGTACGTGGATAATCACATTTAGAGATAAAATTAGATGTTTAAAGTGATTTTCAAGCTTCCAGGGGCCCTAAACACAAGATTTGAGAAATGGGTAAAAGTGAATGAAAATGGCCAATTTACTCACTCTGAGGCCTTAAAAAGTGTTTTTCCTCCACATGAAGTGAATTAAATAACATTTGGAGGCCTTTATTGTTCAATCAAAGAAGCCTGATTTTTGATGAAAGAGATAACCACCCCTCCTTCCGACATGCTTCTGAAACTAAAAAAAATGGTTCATTTTCAAATGTTGCGTCTTTGAACTACAATTAACATTGTACGTGGATAATCACTTTTAGAGATAAAATGAGATGTTTAAAGTGATTTTCAAGCTTGCAGGGGCCCTAAACACAAGATTTGAGAAATGGGTAAAAGTGAATGAAAATGGCCAATTTACTCACTCTGAGGTCTTAAAAAGTGTTTCCCCTCCACGGGAAGTGAATTAAATAACATTTGGAGGCCTTTATTGTTCAAGCGAAAACACCTGAATTTTGATGAAAGAGATAACCACCCCCCCCCTACAACATGCTTCAGAAACGAAAAAAATGGTCCATTTTCAAATGTTGCGTCTTTGAACGACAATTCACATTTGTACGTGGATAATCTCTTTTAGAGATAAAATTAGATGTTTAAAGTGATTTTCAAGCTTCCAGGGGCCCTAAACACAAGATTTGAGAAATGGGTAAATGTGAATGAAAATGGCCAATTTACTCACTCTGCGGCCTTAAAAAGTGTTTCTCCTCCACAGAAAGTGAATAAAATAACATTTGGAGGCCTTTATTGTTCAATCAAAGAAGCCTGATTTTTGATGAAAGAGATAACCACCCCCCCTTACAACATGCTTCTGAAACTAAAAAAATGGTTCATTTTCAAATGTTGCGTCTTTGAACTACAATTAACATTGTACGTGGATAATCACTTTTAGAGATAAAATGAGATGTTTAAAGTGATTTTCAAGCCTTCAGTGGCCCTAAACACAAGATTTGAGAAAAGGACAAACGTGAATGAAAATGGCCAATTTACTCACTCTGAGGCCTTAAAAAGTGTTTCTCCTCCACGGGAAGTTAATAAAATATCATTTGGAGGCCTTTATTGTTCAATCAAAAAAGCCCAATTTTTGATGAAAGAGATAACCACCCCCCCTTACGACATGCTTCAGAAACTAAAAAAATGGTCCATTTTCAAATGTTGCCTCTTTGAACTACAATTCACATTTGTACGTGGAAAATCACTTTTAAAGATAAAATGAGATGTTTAAAGTGATTTTCATGCTTCTAGGGGCCTTAAAGACGAGATTTGTGGAATGGGTAAAAGTGAATGAAAATGGCCAATTTACTCACTCTGAGGCCTTAAAAAGTGTTTCTCCTCCACGGTAAGTGAATTAAATAACATCTGGAGGCCTTTATTGTTCAAGTGAAAACGCCTGATTTTTGATGAAAGAGATAACCACCCCCCTTACGACATGCTACTGAAACTAAAAAAAATGGTTCATTTTCAAATGTTGCGTCTTTGAACTACAATTAACATTGTACGTGGATAATCACTTTTAGAGATAAAATGAGATGTTTAAAGTGATTTTCAAGCTTCCAGGGGCCCTAAACACAATATTTGAGAAATGGGTTAACGTGAATGAAAATGGCCAATTTACTCACTCTGAGGTCTTAAAAAGTGTTTCTCCTCCACGGGAAGTGAATTAAATAACATTTGGAGGCCTTTATTGTTCAATCAAAAATGCCTGTTTTTTGGTGAAAGAGTTAACCACCCCCCCTTACTACATGCTTCAGAAACGAAAAAAATGGTCCATTTTCAAATGTTGCGTCTTTGAACGAAAATTCACATTTGTACGTGGATAATCACATTTAGAGATAAAATTAGATGTTTAAAGTGATTTTCAAGCTTCCAGGGGCCCTAAACACAAGATTTGAGAAATGGGTAAAAGTGAATGAAAATGGCCAATTTACTCACTCTGAGGCCTTAAAAAGTGTTTTTCCTCCACGGGAAGTGAATTAAATAACATTTGGAGGCCTTTATTGTTCAATCAAAGAAGCCTGATTTTTGATGAAAGAGATAACCACCCCTCCTTCCGACATGCTTCTGAAACTAAAAAAAATGGTTCATTTTCAAATGTTGCGTCTTTGAACTACAATTAACATTGTACGTGGATAATCACTTTTAGAGATAAAATGAGATGTTTATAGTGATTTTCAAGCTTGCAGGGGCCCCAAACACAAGATTTGAGAAATGGGTAAAAGTGAATGAAAATGGCCAATTTACTCACTCTGAGGTCTTAAAAAGTGTTTCTCCTCCACGGGAAGTGAATTAAATAACATTTGGAGGCCTTTATTGTTCAAGCGAAAACACCTGAATTTTGATAAAAGAGATAACCACCCCCCTTACAACATGCTTCAGAAACGAAAAAAATGGTCCATTTTCAAATGTTGCGTCTTTGAACGACAATTCACATTTGTACGTGGATAATCTCTTTAAGAGATAAAATGAGATGTTTAAAGTGATTTTCAAGCTTCCAGGGGCCCTAAACACAATATTTGAGAAATGGGTTAACGTGAATGAAAATGGCCAATTGACTCACTCTGAGGTCTTAAAAAGTGTTTCTCCTCCACGGGAAGTGAATTAAATAACATTTGGAGGCCTTTATTGTTCAATCAAAAATGGCTGGTTTTTGGTGAAAGAGATAACCACCCCCCCTTACTACATGCTTCAGAAACGAAAAAAATGGTCCATTTTCAAATGTTGCGTCTTTGAACGACAATTCACATTTGTACGTGGATAATCACATTTAGACATAAAGATAGATGTTTAAAGTGATTTTCAAGCTTCCAGGGGCCCTAAACACAAGATTTGAGAAATGGGTAAAAGTGAATGAAAATGGCCAATTTACTCACTCTGAGGCCTTAAAAAGTGTTTCTCCACCCCAGAAAGTGAATTAAATAACATTTGTAGTCCTTTATTGTTCAATCAAAAACGCCCAATTTTTGATGAAAGAGATAACCACCCCCCCTTACGACATGCTTCAGAAACTAAAAAAATTGTCCGTTTTCAAATGTTGCCTCTTTGAACTACAATTCACATTTGTATGTGGAAAATCACTTTTAAAGATAAAATGAGATGTTTAAAGTGATTTTCATGCTTCCAGGTTCCTTCAACACGAGATTTGAGGAATGGGTAAAAGTGAATGAAAATGGCCAATTTACTCACTCTGAGGCCTTAAAAAGTGTTTCTCCTCCACGGGAAGTGTATTAAATAACATTTGGAGGCCTTTTTTGTTCAAGCGAAAACGCCTGATTTTTCATGAAAGAGATAACCACCCCCCCTTACGACATGCTTCTGAAACTAAAAAAATGGTTCATTTTCAAATGTTGTGTCTTTGAATTACAATTAACAGTGTACGTGGATAATCACTTTTAGAGATAAAATTAGATGTTTAAAGTGATTTTCAAGCTTCCAGGGGCCCTTAACACAAGATTTGAGAAATGGGTAAACGTGAATGAAAATGGCCAATTCATTCACTCTGAGGCCTTAAAAAGTTTTTCTCCACCCCAGAAAGTGAATTAAATAACATTTGTAGGCCTTTATTGTTCAATCAAAAACGCCCGATTTTTGATGAAAGAGATAACCACCCCCCTTCCGACATGCTTTAGAAACTAAAAAAATTGGTCCGTTTTCAAATGTTGCCTCTTTGAACTACAATTCACATGTGTATGTGGAAAATCACTTTTAAAGATAAAATGAGATGTTTAAAGTGATTTTCATGCTTCCAGGGGCCTTAAACACAAGATTTGAGGAATTGGTAAAAGTGAATGAAAATGGCCAATTTACTCACTCTGTGGCCTTAAAAAGTGTTTCTCCTCCACGGGAAGTGAATAAAATAATATTTGGAGGCCCTTTATTGTTCAATCAAAAACGTCTGTTTTTTGGTGAAAGAGATAACCACCCCCCCTTACGACATGCTTCAGAAACGAAAAAAATGGTCCATTTTCAAATGTTGCGTCTTTGAACGACAATTCACATTTGTACGTGGATAATCACGTTTAGAGATAAAATTAGATGTTTGAAGTGATTTTCAAGCTTCCAGGGGCCCTAAACACAAGATTTGAGAAATGGGTAAAAGTGAATGAAAATGGCCAATTTACTCACTCTGAGGCCTTAAAAAGTGTTTCTCCTCCACGGGAAGTGTATTAAATAACATTTGGAGGCCTTTTTTGTTCAAGCGAAAACGCCTGATTTTTGATGAAAGAGATAACCACCCCCCCCTTACGACATGCTTCTGAAACTAAAAAAATGGTTCATTTTCAAATGTTGCGTCTTTGAATTACAATTAACAGTGTACGTGGATAATCACTTTTAGAGATAAAATTAGATGTTTAAAGTGATTTTCAAGCTTCCAGGGGCCCTTAACACAAGATTTGAGAAATGGGTAAACGTGAATGAAAATGGCCAATTCATTCACTCTGAGGCCTTAAAAAGTTTTTCTCCACCCCAGAAAGTGAATTAAATAACATTTGTAGGCCTTTATTGTTCAATCAAAAACGCCCGATTTTTGATGAAATAGATAACCACCCCCCTTCCGACATGCTTTAGAAACTAAAAAAATTGGTCCGTTTTCAAATGTTGCCTCTTTGAACTACAATTCACATGTGTATGTGGAAAATCACTTTTAAAGATAAAATGAGATGTTTTAAGTGATTTTCATGCTTGCAGGGGCCTTAAACACAAGATTTGAGGAATTGGTAAAAGTGAATGAAAATGGCCAATTTACTCACTCTGTGGCCTTAAAAAGTGTTTCTCCTCCACGGGAAGTGAATAAAATACCATTTGGAGGCCCTTTATTGTTCAATCAAAAACGTCTGTTTTTTGGTGAAAGAGATAACCACCCCCCCTTACGACATGCTTCAGAAACGAAAAAAATGTGTCCATTTTCAAATGTTGCGTCTTTGAACGACAATTCACATTTGTACGTGGATAATCACTTTTAGAGATACAATTAGATGTTTAAAGTGATTTTCAAGCTTCCAGGGGCCCTAAACACAAGATTTGAGAAATGGGTAAACGTGAATGAAAATGGCCAATTTACTCACTCTGCGGCCTTAAAAAGTGTTTCTCCTCCACGGGAAGTGAATAAAATAACTTTTGGAGGCCTTTATTGTTCAAGCGAAAACGCCTGATTTTTGATGAAAGAGATAACCACCCCCCCTTACGACATGCTTCTGAAACTAAAAAAAATGGTTCATTTTCAAATGTTGCGTCTTTAAACTAAAATTAACATTGTACGTGGATAATCACTTTTAGAGATAAAATGAGATGTTTAAAGTGATTTTAATGCTTCCAGGGGCCCTAAACACAAGATTTGAGGAATGGGTAAATGTGAATGAAAATGGCCAATTTATTCACTCTGAGGCCTTAAAAAGTTTTTCTCCACCCCAGAAAGTGAATTAAATAACATTTGTAGGCCTGTATTGTTCAATCAAAAACGCCCGATTTTTGATGAAAGAGATAACCGCCCCCCTTACAACATGCTTCAGAAACTAAAAAAATGGTATGTTTTAAAATGTTGCCTCTTTGAACTACAATTCACATTTGTACATGGAAAATCACTTTTAAAGATGAAATGAGATGTTTAAAGTGATTTTCATTCTTCCAGGGGCCTTCAACATGAGATTTGAGGAATGGGTAAAAGTGAATGAAAATGGCCAATTTACTCACTCTGCGGCCTTAAAAAGTGTTTCTCCTCCACGGGAAGTGAATTAAATAACGTTTGGAGGCCGTTATTGTTCAAGCGAAAACGCCTGATTTTTGATGAAAGAGATAACCACCCCCCCTTACGACATGCTTCAGAAACGGAAAAAATGGTCCATTTTTAAATGTCGCGTCTCTGAACGACAATTCACATTTGTACGTGGATAATCACTTTTAGAGATAAAATTAGATGTTTGAAGTGATTTTCAAGCTTCCAGGGGCCCTAAACACAAGATTTGAGAAATGGGTAAACGTGAATGAAAATGGCCAATTTATTCACTCTGAGGCCTTAAAAAGTTTTTCTCCACCCCAGAAAGTGAATTAAATAACATTTGTAGGCCTTTATTGTTCAATCAAAAACGCCCGATTTTTGATGAAAGAGATAACCACCCCCCCTCACGACATGCTTCAGAAACTAAAAAAATGGTCCGTTTTCAAATGTTGCCTCTTTGAACTACAATTCACATTTGTACGTGGAAAATCACTTTTAAAGATAAAATGAGATGTTTAAAGTGATTTTAATGCTTCCAGGGGCCTTCAACACAAGTTTTGAGGAATGGGTAAAAGTGAATAAAAAATGGCCAATTTACTCATTCTGAGGCCTTTAAAAATGTTTCTACACCACGGGAAGTGAATTAAAAAACATTTGTAGGCCTTTATTGTTCAAGCGAAAACACCCGATTTTTCACGAAAGAGATAACCACCCCCCCTTACGACATGATTCAGAAACTAAAAAAATGGTCCGTTTTAAAATATTGCGTCTTTGAATGACAATTCACATTTGTACGTGAATAATCACTTTTAGAGATAAAATTAGATGTTTAAAGTGATTTTCAAGCTTCCAGGGGCCCTAAACACAAGATTTGAGAAATGGGTAAAAGTGAATGAAAATGGCTAATTTACTCACTCTGAGGCCTTAAATAAGTGTTTCTCCTCCACGGGAAGTGAATAAAATAACATTTGGATGCCTTTATTGTTCAATCAAAAAGGCCTGTTTTTTGGTGAAAGAGATAACCACCCCCCCTTATGACATGCTTCAGAAACGAAAAAAATGGTCCATTTTCAAATGTTGCGTCTTTGAACGACAATTCACATTTGTACGTGGATAATGACATTTAGACAAGAAATTAGATGTTTAAAGTGATTTTCAAGCTTCCAGGGGCCCTAAACAAAAGATTTGAGAAATGGGTAAAAGTGAATAAAAATTGCAAATTTACTCACTCTGAGGCCTTAAAAAGAGTTTCTCCTCCACAGGAAGTGAATTAAATAACATTTGGAGGCCTCTATTGTTCAAGCGAAAACGCCTGATTTTTGATGAAAGATATAACCACTCCTCCTTCCGACATGCTTCTAAAACATAAAAATGGTTCATTTTCAAATGTTGCGTCTTTGAACTACAATTAACATTGTACGTAGATAATCACTTTTAGAGAGAAAATGAGATGTTTAAAGTGATTTTCAAGCTTCCAGTGGCCCTAAACACAAGATTTGAGAAAAGGATAAACGTGAATGAAAATGGCCAATTTACTCACTCTGAGGCCTTAAAAAGTGTTTCTCCTCCACGGGAAGTTAATAAAATATCATTTGGAGGCCTTTATTGTTCAATCAAAAATGCCAGTTTTTTGGTGAAAGAGATAACCACCCCCCCTCACGACATGCTTCAGGAACGAAAAAAATGGTCCATTTTCAAATGTTGCGTCTTTGAACTACAATTCACATTTGTACGTGGATAATCGCTTTTAGAGATAAAATTAGATGTTTGAAGTGATTTTCAAGCTTCCAGGGGCCCTAAACACAAGATTTGAGAAATGGGTAAAAGTGAATGAAAATGGCCAATTTACTCACTCTGAGGCCTTAAAAAGTGTTTCTCCTCCACAGGAAGTGAATTAAATAACATTTGGAGGCCTCTATTGTTCAAGCGAAAACGCCTGATTTTGATGAAAGATATAACCACCCCTCCTTCCGACATGCTTCTAAAACATAAAAATGGTTCATTTTCAAATGTTGCGTCTTTGAACTACAATTAACATTGTACGTAGATAATCACTTTTAGAGAGAAAGTGAGATGTTTAAAGTGATTTTCAAGCTTCCAGTGGCCCTAAACACAAGATTTGAGAAAAGGATAAACGTGAATGAAAATGGCCAATTTACTCACTCTGAGGCCTTAAAAAGTGTTTCTCCTCCACGGGAAGTTAATAAAATATCATTTGGAGGCCTTTATTGTTCAATCAAAAACGCCAGTTTTTTGGTGAAATAGATAACCACCCCACCTCACGACATGCTTCAGAAATGAAAAAAATGGTCCATTTTCAAATGTTGCGTCTTTGAACTACAATTCACATTTGTACGTGGATAATCGCTTTTAGAGATAAAATTAGATGTTTGAAGTGATTTTCAAGCTTCCAGGGGCCCTAAACACAAGATTTGAGAAATGGGTAAAAGTGAATGAAAATGGCCAATTTACTCACTCTGAGGCCTTAAAAAGTGTTTCTCCTCCACGGGAAGTTAATAAAATATCATTTGGAGGCCTTTATTGTTCAATCAAAAACGCCTGTTTTTTGGTGAAAGAGATAACCACCCCCCCTTACAACATGCTTCAGAAACGAAAAAAATGGTCAGTTTTCAAATGTTGCCTCTTTGAACTACAATTCACATTTGTACGTGGAAAATCACTTTTAAAGATAAAATGAGATGTTTAAAGTGATTTTCATGCTTCCAGGGGCCTTAAAGACGAGATTTGTGGAATGCGTAAAAGTGAATGAAAATGGCCAATTTACTCACTCTGAGGCCTTAAAAAGTGTTTCTCCTCCACTGTAAGTGAATTAAATAACATCTGGAGGCCTTTATTGTTCAAGCGAAAATGCCTGATTTTTGATGAAAGAGATAACCACCCCCTTACGACATGCTACTGAAACTAAAAAAATGGTTCATTTTCAAATGTTGCGTCTTTAAACTAAAATTAACATTGTACGTGGATAATCACTTTTAGAGATAAAATGAGATGTTTAAAGTGATTTTAATGCTTCCAGGGGCCCTAAACACAAGATTTGAGAAATGGGTAAACGTGAATGAAAATGGCCAATTTATTCACTCTGAGGCCTTAAAAAGTTTTACTCCACCCCAGAAAGTGAATGAAATAACATTTGTAGGCCTTTATTGTTCAATCAAAAACGCCCGATTTTTTATGAAAGAGATAACCACCCCCCCTTACGACATGCTTCAGAAACTAAAAAAATGGTCAGTTTTCAAATGTTGCCTCTTTGAACTACAATTCACATTTGTACGTGGAAAATCACTTTTAAAGATAAAATGAGACGTTTAAAGTGATTTTAATGCTTCCAGGGGCCTTCAACACAAGTTTTGAGGAATGGGTAAAAGTGAATAAAAAATGGCCAATTTACTCATTCTGAGGACTTTAAAAATGTTTCTACACCACGGGAAGTGAATTAAATAACATTTGTAGGCCTTTATTGTTCAAGCGAAAACACCCGATTTTTCACGAAAGAGATAACCACCCCCCCTTACGACATGACTCAGAAACTAAAAAAATGGTCCGTTTTAAAATATTGCGTCTTTGAATGACAATTCACATTTGTACGTGAATAATCACTTTTAGAGATAAAATTAGATGTTTAAAGTGATTTTCAAGCTTCCAGGAGCCCTAAACACAAGATTTGAGAAATGGGTAAAAGTGAATGAAAATGGCCAATTTACTCACTCTGCGGCCTTAAATAAGTGTTTCTCCTCCACGGGAAGTGAATAAAATAACATTTGGATGCCTTTATTGTTCAATCAAAAAGGCCTGTTTTTTGGTGAAAGAGATAACCACCCCCCCTTACGACATGCTTCAGAAACGAAAAAAATGGTCCATTTTCAAATGTTGCGTCTTTGAACGACAATTCACATTTGTACGTGGATAATCACATTTAGACAAGAAATTAGATGTTTAAAGTGATTTTCAAGCTTCCAGGGGCCCTAAACACAAGATTTGAGAAATGGGTAAAAGTGAATGAAAATTGCCAATTTACTGACTCTGAGGCCTTAAAAAGTGTTTCTCCTCCACAGGAAGTGAATTAAATAACATTTGGAGGCCTCTATTGTTCAAGCGAAAACGCCTGATTTTTGATGAAAGATATAACCACCCCTCCTTCCGACATGCTTCTAAAACATAAAAATGGTTCATTTTCAAATGTTGCGTCTTTGAACTACAATTAACATTGTACGTAGATAATCACTTTTAGAGAGAAAATGAGATGTTTAAAGTGATTTTCAAGCTTCCAGTGGCCCTAAACACAAGATTTGAGAAAAGGATAAACGTGAATGAAAATGGCCAATTTACTCACTCTGAGGCCTTAAAAAGTGTTTCTCCTCCACGGGAAGTTAATAAAATATCATTTGGAGGCCTTTATTGTTCAATCAAAAACACCAGTTTTTTGGTGAAAGAGATAACCACCCCCCCTCACGACATGCTTCAGAAACGAAAAAAATGGTCAATTTTCAAATGTTGCGTCTTTGAACTACAATTCACATTTGTACGTGGATAATCACTTTTAGAGATAAAATTAGATGTTTGAAGTGATTTTCAAGCTTCCAGGGGCCCTAAACACAAGATTTGAGAAATGGGTAAAAGTGAATGAAAATGGCCAATTTACTCACTCTGAGGCCTTAAAAAGTGTTTCTCCACCCCAGAAAGTGAATTAAATAACATTTGTAGTCCTTTATTGTTCAATCAAAAACGCCCAATTTTTGATGAAAGAGATAACCACCCCCCTTACGACATGCTTCAGAAACGAAAAAAATGTGTCCATTTTCAAATGTTGCGTCTTTGAACGACAATTCACATTTGTACGTGGATAATCACTTTTAGAGATACAATTAGATGTTTAAAGTGATTTTCAAGCTTCCAGGGGCCCTAAACACAAGATTTGAGAAATGGTAAACGTGAATAAAAAAGGCCAATTTACTCACTCTGCGGCCTTAAAAAGTGTTTCTCCTCCACGGGAAGTGAATAAAATAACATTTGGAGGCCTTTATTGTTCAATCAAAAACGCCTGTTTTTTGGTGAAAGAGATAACCACCCCCCTTACGACATGCTTCAGAAACGGAAAAAATGGTCCATTTTCAAATGTTGCGTCTTTGAACGACAATTCACATTTGTATGTGGATAATCACTTTTAGAGATAAAATTAGATGGTTAAAGTGATTTTCAAGCTTCCAGGGGCCCTAAACACAAGATTTGAGAAATAGGTAAAAGTGAATGAAAATGGCCAATTTACTCACTCTGAGGCCTTAAAAAGTGTTTCTCCACCCCAGAAAGAGAATTACATAACATTTGTAGGCCTTTATTGTTCAATCAAAAACGCCTGTTTTTTGGTGAAAGAGATAACCACCCCCCCTTACGACATGCTTCAGAAACGGAAAAAATGGTCCATTTTCAAATGTTGCGTCTTTGAATGACAATTCACATTTGTACGTGGATAATCACTTTTAGGGATGAAATTAGATGTTTAAAGTGATTTTCAAGCTTCCAGGGGCCCTAAACACAAGATTTGAGAAATAGGTAAAAGTGAATGAAAATGGCCAATTTACTCACTCTGAGGCCTTAAAAAGTGTTTCTCCTCCACGGGAAGTGAATTAAATAACATTTGGAGGCCTTTTTTGTTCAAGCGAAAACGCCTGATTTTTGATGAAAGAGATAACCTTCCCCCTTACGACATGCTTCTGAAACTAAAAAAAAATTTTCATTTTCAAATGTTGCGTCTTTAAACTACAATTATTATTGTACGTGGATAATCACTTTTAGAGATAAAATGAGATGTTTAAAGTGATTTTCAAGCTTCCAGGGGCCCTAAACACAAGATTTGAGAAATGGGTAAACATGAATGAAAATGGCCAATTTACTCACTCTGCAGCCTTAAAAAGTGTTTTTCCTCCACGGGAAGTGAATCAAATAACATTTGGAGGCCTTTATTGTTCAATCAAAAACGCCCGTTTTTTGGTGAAAGAGATAACCACCCCCACTTACGACATGCTTCTGAAACTAAAAAAATGATTCATTTTCAAATGTTGCCTCTTTGAACTACAATTCACATTTGTACGTGGAAAATCACTTATAAAGATAAAATGAGATGTTTAAAGTGATTTTCATGCTTCCAGGGGCCTTAAACACGAGATTTGAGGAATGGGTAAAAGTGAATGAAAATGGCCAATTTACTCACTCTGCGGCCTTAAAAAGTGTTTCTCCTCCACGGGAAGTGAATAAAATAACATTCGGAGGCCTTTATTGTTCAATCAAAAACGCCTGTTTTTTGGTGAAAGAGATAACCACCCCCCCTTAGGACATGCTTCTGAAACTAAAAAAACTGGTTCATTTTCAAATGTTGCGTCTCTGAACTACAATTCACATTTGTACGTGGAAAATCACTTTTAAAGATAAAATGAGATGTTTAAAGTGATTTTCATGCTTCCAGGGGCCTTAAAGACGAGATTTGTGGAATGGGTAAAAGTGAATGAAAATGGCCAATTTACTCACTCTGAGGCCTTAAAAAGTGTTTCTATACACGGTAAGTGAATTAAATAACATCTGGAGGCCTTTATTGTTCAAGCGAAAACGCCTGATTTTTGATGAAAGAGATAACCACCCCCTTTACGACATGCTACTGAAACTAAAAAAATGGTTCATTTTCAAATGTTGCGTCTTTGAACTACAATTAACATTGTACGTGGATAATCACTTTTAGAGATAAAATGAGATGTTTAAAGTGATTTTCAAGCTTCCAGGGGCCCTAAACACAATATTTGAGAAATGGGTTAACGTGAATGAAAATGGCCAATTTACTCACTCTGAGGTCTTAAAAAGTGTTTCTCCTCCACGGGAAGTGAATTAAATAACATTTGGAGGCCTTTATTGTTCAATCAAAAATGCCTGTTTTTTGGTGAAAGAGTTAACCACCCCCCCTTACTACATGCTTCAGAAACGAAAAAAATGGTCCATTTTCAAATGTTGCGTCTTTGAACGACAATTCACATTTGTACGTGGATAATCACATTTAGAGATAAAATTAGATGTTTAAAGTGATTTTCAAGCTTCCAGGGGCCCTAAACACAAGATTTGAGAAATGGGTAAAAGTGAATGAAAATGGCCAATTTACTCACTCTGAGGCCTTAAAAAGTGTTTTTCCTCCACGGGAAGTGAATTAAATAACATTTGGAGGCCTTTATTGTTCAATCAAAGAAGCCTGATTTTTGATGAAAGAGATAACCACCCCTCCTTCCGACATGCTTCTGAAACTAAAAAAAATGGTTCATTTTCAAATGTTGCGTCTTTGAACTACAATTAACATTGTACGTGGATAATCACTTTTAGAGATAAAATGAGATGTTTAAAGTGATTTTCAAGCTTGCAGGGGCCCTAAACACAAGATTTGAGAAATGGGTAAAAGTGAATGAAAATGGCCAATTTACTCACTCTGAGGTCTTAAAAAGTGTTTCTCCTCCACGGGAAGTGAATTAAATAACATTTGGAGGCCTTTATTGTTCAAGCGAAAACACCTGAATTTTGATGCAAGAGATAACCACCCCCCCCCTACAACATGCTTCAGAAACGAAAAAAATGGTCCATTTTCAAATGTTGCGTCTTTGAACGACAATTCACATTTGTAAGTGGATAATCTCTTTTAGAGATAAAATTAGATGTTTAAAGTGATTTTCAAGCTTCCAGGGGCCCTAAACACAAGATTTGAGAAATGGGTAAATGTGAATGAAAATGGCCAATTTACTCACTCTGCGGCCTTAAAAAGTGTTTCTCCTCCACAGAAAGTGAATAAAATAACATTTGGAGGCCTTTATTGTTCAATCAAAGAAGCCTGATTTTTGATGAAAGAGATAACCACCCCCCCTTACAACATGCTTCTGAAACTAAAAAAATGGTTCATTTTCAAATGTTGCGTCTTTGAACTACAATTAACATTGTACGTGGATAATCACTTTTAGAGATAAAATGAGATGTTTAAAGTGATTTTCAAGATTCCAGGGGCCCTAAACACAATATTTGAGAAATGGGTTAACGTGAATGAAAATGGCCAATTTACTCACTCTGAGGTCTTAAAAAGTGTTTCTCCTCCACGGGAAGTGAATTAAATAACATTTGGAGGCCTTTATTGTTCAATCAAAAATGCCTGTTTTTTGGTGAAAGAGATAACCACCCCCCCTTACTACATGCTTCAGAAACGAAAAAAATGGTCCATTTTTAAATGTTGCGTCTTCGAACGACAATTCACATTTGTACGTGGATAATCACATTTAGAGATAAAATTAGATGTTTAAAGTGATTTTCAAGCTTCCAGGGGCCCTAAACACAAGATTTGAGAAATGGGTAAAAGTGAATGAAAATGGCCAATTTACTCACTCTGAGGCCTTAAAAAGTGTTTTTCCTCCACGGGAAGTGAATTAAATAACATTTGGAGGCCTTTATTGTTCAAGCGAAAACGACTGATTTTTGATGAAAGATATAACCACCCCTCCTTCCGACATGCTTCTGAAACTAAAAAAATGGTTCATTTTCAAATGTTGCGTCTTTGAACTACAATTAACATTGTACGTGGATAATCACTTTTAGAGATAAAATGAGATGTTTAAAGTGATTTTCAAGCTTGCAGGGGCCCTAAACACAGGATTTGAGAAATGGGTAAAAGTGAATGAAAATGGCCAATTTACTCACTCTGAGGTCTTAAAAAGTGTTTCTCCTCCACGGGAAGTGAATTAAATAACATTTGGAGGCCTTTATTGTTCAAGCGAAAACACCTGAATTTTGATGAAAGAGATAACCACCCCCCCTTACAACATGCTTCTGAAACTAAAAAAATGGTTCATTTTCAAATGTTGCGTCTTTGAAAGACAATTCACATTTGTACGTGGATAATCTCTTTTAGAGATAAAATTAGATGTTTAAAGGGATTTTCAAGCTTCCAGGGGCCCTAAACACAAGATTTGAGAAATGGGTAAATGTGAATGAAAATGGCCAATTTACTCACTCTGCGGCCTTAAAAAGTTTTTCTCCTCCACAGAAAGTGAATAAAATATCATTTGGAGGCCTTTATTGTTCAATCAAAGATGCCTGATTTTTGATGAAAGAGATAACCACCCCCCCTTACAACATGCTTCTGAAACTAAAAAAATGTTTCATTTTCAAATGTTGCGTCTCTGAACTACAATTAACATTGTACGTGGATAACCACTTTTAGAGATAAAATGAGATGTTTAAAGTGATTTTCAAGCTTCCAGGGGCCCTAAACACAAGATTTGAGAAATGGATAAACGTGAATGAAAATGGCCAATTTACTCACTCTGAGGCCTTAAAAAGTGTTTCTCCTCCACGGGAAGTGAATCAAATAACATTTGGAGGCCTTTATTGTTCAATCAAAAACGCCCGTTTTTTGGTGAAAGAGATAACCACCCCCACTTACGACATGCTTCTGAAACTAAAAAAATTATTCATTTTCAAATGTTGCCTCTTTGAACTACAATTCACATTTGTACGTGGAAAATCACTTTTAAAGATAAAATGAGATGTTTAAAGTGATTTTCATGCTTCCAGGGGCCTTAAACACGAGATTTGAGGAATGGGTAAATGTGAATGAAAATGGCCAATTTACTCACTCTGCGGCCTTAAAAAGTGTTTCTCCACCACGGGAAGTGAATAAAATAACATTTGGAGGCCTTTATTTTTCAATCAAAAACGCCTGTTTTTTGGTGAAAGAGATAACCACCCCCCCCCTTACGACATGCTTCAGAAACGGAAAAAATGGTCCATTTTCAAATGTTGCGTCTTTGAACGACAATTCACATTTGTACGTGGATAATCACTTTTAGAGATAAAATTAGATGTTTAAAGTGATTTTCAAGCTTCCAGGGGCCCTAAACACAAGATTTGAGAAATAGGTAAAAGTGAATGAAAATGGCCAATTTACTCACTCTGAGGCCTTAAAAAGTGTTTCTCCACCCCAGAAAGTGTATTAAATAAAATTTGTAGGCCTTTATTGTTCAATCAAAAAAGCCCAATTTTTGATGAAAGAGATAACCACCCACCTTACGACATGCTTAAGAAACTAAAAAAATGGTCAGTTTTCAAATGTTGCCTCTTTGAACTACAATTCACATTTGTACGTGGAAAATCACTTTTAAAGATAAAATGAGATGTTTAAAGTGA
Organism: Triturus cristatus; assembly: GCF_964204655.1. Lineage (NCBI taxonomy): Eukaryota > Metazoa > Chordata > Amphibia > Caudata > Salamandridae > Triturus > Triturus cristatus. The sequence goes on along the minus strand of NC_140591.1, from coordinate 937,287,865 downwards.
TTTTCATGCTTCCAGGGGCCTTAAAGACGAGATTTGTGGAATGGGTAAAAGTGAATGAAAATGGCCAATTTACTCACTCTGAGGCCTTAAAAAGTGTTTCTCCTCCACGGTAAGTGAATTAAATAACATCTGGAGGCCTTTATTGTTCAAGCGAAAATGCCTGATTTTTGATGAAAGAGATAACCACCCCCTTACGACATGCTACTGAAACTAAAAAAATGGTTCATTTTCAAATGTTGCGTCTTTGAACTACAATTAACATTGTACGTGGATAATCACTTTTAGAGATAAAAAGAGATGTTTAAAGTGATTTTCAAGCTTCCATGGGCCCTAAACACAATATTTGAGAAATGGGTTAACGTGAATGAAAATGGCCAATTTACTCACTCTGCGGCCTTAAAAAGTGTTTCTCCTCCACGGGAAGTGAATAAACTAACATTTGGAGGCCTTTATTGTTCAATCAAAAACGCCTGCTTTTTGGTGAAAGAGATAACCACCCCCCCTTACTACATGCTTCAGAAACGAAAAAAATGGTCCATTTTCAAATGTTGCGTCTTTGAACGACAATTCACATTTGTACGTGGATAATCACATTTAGAGATAAAATTAGATGTTTAAAGTGATTTTCAAGCTTCCAGGGGCCCTAAACACAAGATTTGAGAAATGGGTAAAAGTGAATGAAAATGGACAATTTACTCACTCTGAGGCCTTAAAAAGTGTTTTTCCTCCACGGGAAGTGAATTAAATAACATTTGGAGGCCTTTATTGTTCAAGCGAAAATGCCTGATTTTTGATGAAAGATATAACCACCCCTCCTTACGACATGCTTCTGAAACTAAAAAAATGGTTCATTTTCAAATGTTGCGTCTTTGAACTACAATTAACATTGTACGTGGATAATCACTTTTAGAGATAAAATGAGATGTTTAAAGTGATTTTCAAGCTTCCAGGGGCACTAAACACAAGATTTGAGAAATGGGTTAACGTGAATGAAAATGGCCAAATTATTCACTCTGAGGCCTTAAAAAGTTTTTCTCCACCCCAGAAAGTGAATTAAATAACATTTGTAGGCCTTTATTGTTCAATCAAAAACGCCCTCTTTTTGATGAAAGAGATAACCACCCCCCTTCCGACATGCTTCAGAAACTAAAAAAATGGTCCATTTTCAAATGTTGCCTCTTTGAACTACAATTCACATTTGTACGTGGAAAATCACTTTTAAAGATAAAATGAGATGTTTAAAGTGATGTTCATGCTTCCAGGGGCCTTAAACACAAGATTTGAGGAATGGTTAAAAGTGAATGAAAATGGCCAATTTACTCATTCTGAGGCCTTAAAAAGTGTTTCTCCTCCACGGGAAGTGAATTAAATAACATTTGTAGGCCTTTATTGTCCAAGCGAAAACGCCCGATTTTTTAAGAAAGAGATAACCACCCCCCTTACGACATGCTTCAGAAACAAAAAAATGGTCCATTTTCAAATGTTGCGTATTTGAACGATAATTCACATTTGTACGTGGATAATAACTTTTAGAGATAAAATTAGATGTTTAAAGTGATTTTCAAGCTTCCAGGGGCCCTAAACACAAGATTTGAGAAATGGGTAAACGTGAATGAAAATGGCCAATTTACTCACTCTGCGGCCTTAAAAAGTGTTTCTCCTCCACGGGAAGTGAATAAAATAACATTTGGAGGCCTTTATTGTTCAATCAAAAACGCCTGTTTTTTGGTGAAAGAGATAACCACCCCCCCTTACGACATGCTTCAGAAACGGAAAAAATGGTCCATTTTCAAATGTTGCGTCTTTGAACGACAATTCACATTTGTACGTGGATAATCACTTTTAGAGATAAAATTAGATGTTTAAAGTGATTTTCAAGCTTCCAGGGGCCCTAAACACAAGATTTGAGGAATAGGTAAAAGTGAATGAAAATGGCCAATTTACTCACTCTGAGGCCTTAAAAAGTGTTTCTCCACCCCAGAAAGTGTATTAAATTAAATTTGTAGGCCTTTATTGTTCAATCAAAAAAGCCTAATTTTTGATGAAAGAGATAACCACCACCTTACGACATGCTTCAGAAACTAAAAAAATGGTCAGTTTTCAAATGTTGCCTCTTTGAACTACAATTCACATTTGTACGTGGAAAATCACTTTTAAAGATAAAATGAGATGTTTAAAGTGATTTTCATGCTTCCAGGGGCCTTAAAGACGAGATTTGTGGAATGGGTAAAAGTGAATGAAAATGGCCAATTTACTCACTCTGAGGCCTTAAAAAGTGTTTCTCCTCCACGGTAAGTGAATTAAATAACATCTGGAGGCCTTTATTGTTCAAGCGAAAATGCCTGATTTTTGATGAAAGATATAACCACCCCTCCTTCCGACATGCTTCTAAAACATAAAAATGGTTCATTTTCAAATGTTGCGTCTTTGAACTACAATTAACATTGTACGTAGATAATCACTTTTAGAGAGAAAGTGAGATGTTTAAAGTGATTTTCAAGCTTCCAGTGGCCCTAAACACAAGATTTGAGAAAAGGATAAACGTGAATGAAAATGGCCAATTTACTCACTCTGAGGCCTTAAAAAGTGTTTCTCCTCCACGGGAAGTTAATAAAATATCATTTGGAGGCCTTTATTGTTCAATCAAAAACGCCAGTTTTTTGGTGAAATAGATAACCACCCCACCTCACGACATGCTTCAGAAATGAAAAAAATGGTCCATTTTCAAATGTTGCGTCTTTGAACTACAATTCACATTTGTACGTGGATAATCGCTTTTAGAGATAAAATTAGATGTTTGAAGTGATTTTCAAGCTTCCAGGGGCCCTAAACACAAGATTTGAGAAATGGGTAAAAGTGAATGAAAATGGCCAATTTACTCACTCTGAGGCCTTAAAAAGTGTTTCTCCTCCACGGGAAGTTAATAAAATATCATTTGGAGGCCTTTATTGTTCAATCAAAAACGCCTGTTTTTTGGTGAAAGAGATAACCACCCCCCCTTACAACATGCTTCAGAAACGAAAAAAATGGTCAGTTTTCAAATGTTGCCTCTTTGAACTACAATTCACATTTGTACGTGGAAAATCACTTTTAAAGATAAAATGAGATGTTTAAAGTGATTTTCATGCTTCCAGGGGCCTTAAAGACGAGATTTGTGGAATGGGTAAAAGTGAATGAAAATGGCCAATTTACTCACTCTGAGGCCTTAAAAAGTGTTTCTCCTCCACTGTAAGTGAATTAAATAACATCTGGAGGCCTTTATTGTTCAAGCGAAAATGCCTGATTTTTGATGAAAGAGATAACCACCCCCTTACGACATGCTACTGAAACTAAAAAAATGGTTCATTTTCAAATGTTGCGTCTTTAAACTAAAATTAACATTGTACGTGGATAATCACTTTTAGAGATAAAATGAGATGTTTAAAGTGATTTTAATGCTTCCAGGGGCCCTAAACACAAGATTTGAGAAATGGGTAAACGTGAATGAAAATGGCCAATTTATTCACTCTGAGGCCTTAAAAAGTTTTACTCCACCCCAGAAAGTGAATGAAATAACATTTGTAGGCCTTTATTGTTCAATCAAAAACGCCCGATTTTTTATGAAAGAGATAACCACCCCCCCTTACGACATGCTTCAGAAACTAAAAAAATGGTCAGTTTTCAAATGTTGCCTCTTTGAACTACAATTCACATTTGTACGTGGAAAATCACTTTTAAAGATAAAATGAGACGTTTAAAGTGATTTTAATGCTTCCAGGGGCCTTCAACACAAGTTTTGAGGAATGGGTAAAAGTGAATAAAAAATGGCCAATTTACTCATTCTGAGGACTTTAAAAATGTTTCTACACCACGGGAAGTGAATTAAATAACATTTGTAGGCCTTTATTGTTCAAGCGAAAACACCCGATTTTTCACGAAAGAGATAACCACCCCCCCTTACGACATGACTCAGAAACTAAAAAAATGGTCCGTTTTAAAATATTGCGTCTTTGAATGACAATTCACATTTGTACGTGAATAATCACTTTTAGAGATAAAATTAGATGTTTAAAGTGATTTTCAAGCTTCCAGGAGCCCTAAACACAAGATTTGAGAAATGGGTAAAAGTGAATGAAAATGGCCAATTTACTCACTCTGCGGCCTTAAATAAGTGTTTCTCCTCCACGGGAAGTGAATAAAATAACATTTGGATGCCTTTATTGTTCAATCAAAAAGGCCTGTTTTTTGGTGAAAGAGATAACCACCCCCCCTTACGACATGCTTCAGAAACGAAAAAAATGGTCCATTTTCAAATGTTGCGTCTTTGAACGACAATTCACATTTGTACGTGGATAATCACATTTAGACAAGAAATTAGATGTTTAAAGTGATTTTCAAGCTTCCAGGGGCCCTAAACACAAGATTTGAGAAATGGGTAAAAGTGAATGAAAATTGCCAATTTACTGACTCTGAGGCCTTAAAAAGTGTTTCTCCTCCACAGGAAGTGAATTAAATAACATTTGGAGGCCTCTATTGTTCAAGCGAAAACGCCTGATTTTTGATGAAAGATATAACCACCCCTCCTTCCGACATGCTTCTAAAACATAAAAATGGTTCATTTTCAAATGTTGCGTCTTTGAACTACAATTAACATTGTACGTAGATAATCACTTTTAGAGAGAAAATGAGATGTTTAAAGTGATTTTCAAGCTTCCAGTGGCCCTAAACACAAGATTTGAGAAAAGGATAAACGTGAATGAAAATGGCCAATTTACTCACTCTGAGGCCTTAAAAAGTGTTTCTCCTCCACGGGAAGTTAATAAAATATCATTTGGAGGCCTTTATTGTTCAATCAAAAACACCAGTTTTTTGGTGAAAGAGATAACCACCCCCCCTCACGACATGCTTCAGAAACGAAAAAAATGGTCAATTTTCAAATGTTGCGTCTTTGAACTACAATTCACATTTGTACGTGGATAATCACTTTTAGAGATAAAATTAGATGTTTGAAGTGATTTTCAAGCTTCCAGGGGCCCTAAACACAAGATTTGAGAAATGGGTAAAAGTGAATGAAAATGGCCAATTTACTCACTCTGAGGCCTTAAAAAGTGTTTCTCCACCCCAGAAAGTGAATTAAATAACATTTGTAGTCCTTTATTGTTCAATCAAAAACGCCCAATTTTTGATGAAAGAGATAACCACCCCCCTTACGACATGCTTCAGAAACGAAAAAAATGTGTCCATTTTCAAATGTTGCGTCTTTGAACGACAATTCACATTTGTACGTGGATAATCACTTTTAGAGATACAATTAGATGTTTAAAGTGATTTTCAAGCTTCCAGGGGCCCTAAACACAAGATTTGAGAAATGGTAAACGTGAATAAAAAAGGCCAATTTACTCACTCTGCGGCCTTAAAAAGTGTTTCTCCTCCACGGGAAGTGAATAAAATAACATTTGGAGGCCTTTATTGTTCAATCAAAAACGCCTGTTTTTTGGTGAAAGAGATAACCACCCCCCTTACGACATGCTTCAGAAACGGAAAAAATGGTCCATTTTCAAATGTTGCGTCTTTGAACGACAATTCACATTTGTATGTGGATAATCACTTTTAGAGATAAAATTAGATGGTTAAAGTGATTTTCAAGCTTCCAGGGGCCCTAAACACAAGATTTGAGAAATAGGTAAAAGTGAATGAAAATGGCCAATTTACTCACTCTGAGGCCTTAAAAAGTGTTTCTCCACCCCAGAAAGAGAATTACATAACATTTGTAGGCCTTTATTGTTCAATCAAAAACGCCTGTTTTTTGGTGAAAGAGATAACCACCCCCCCTTACGACATGCTTCAGAAACGGAAAAAATGGTCCATTTTCAAATGTTGCGTCTTTGAATGACAATTCACATTTGTACGTGGATAATCACTTTTAGGGATGAAATTAGATGTTTAAAGTGATTTTCAAGCTTCCAGGGGCCCTAAACACAAGATTTGAGAAATAGGTAAAAGTGAATGAAAATGGCCAATTTACTCACTCTGAGGCCTTAAAAAGTGTTTCTCCTCCACGGGAAGTGAATTAAATAACATTTGGAGGCCTTTTTTGTTCAAGCGAAAACGCCTGATTTTTGATGAAAGAGATAACCTTCCCCCTTACGACATGCTTCTGAAACTAAAAAAAAATTTTCATTTTCAAATGTTGCGTCTTTAAACTACAATTATTATTGTACGTGGATAATCACTTTTAGAGATAAAATGAGATGTTTAAAGTGATTTTCAAGCTTCCAGGGGCCCTAAACACAAGATTTGAGAAATGGGTAAACATGAATGAAAATGGCCAATTTACTCACTCTGCAGCCTTAAAAAGTGTTTTTCCTCCACGGGAAGTGAATCAAATAACATTTGGAGGCCTTTATTGTTCAATCAAAAACGCCTGTTTTTTGGTGAAAGAGATAACCACCCCCACTTACGACATGCTTCTGAAACTAAAAAAATGATTCATTTTCAAATGTTGCCTCTTTGAACTACAATTCACATTTGTACGTGGAAAATCACTTATAAAGATAAAATGAGATGTTTAAAGTGATTTTCATGCTTCCAGGGGCCTTAAACACGAGATTTGAGGAATGGGTAAAAGTGAATGAAAATGGCCAATTTACTCACTCTGCGGCCTTAAAAAGTGTTTCTCCTCCACGGGAAGTGAATAAAATAACATTCGGAGGCCTTTATTGTTCAATCAAAAACGCCTGTTTTTTGGTGAAAGAGATAACCACCCCCCCTTAGGACATGCTTCTGAAACTAAAAAAACTGGTTCATTTTCAAATGTTGCGTCTCTGAACTACAATTCACATTTGTACGTGGAAAATCACTTTTAAAGATAAAATGAGATGTTTAAAGTGATTTTCATGCTTCCAGGGGCCTTAAAGACGAGATTTGTGGAATGGGTAAAAGTGAATGAAAATGGCCAATTTACTCACTCTGAGGCCTTAAAAAGTGTTTCTATACACGGTAAGTGAATTAAATAACATCTGGAGGCCTTTATTGTTCAAGCGAAAACGCCTGATTTTTGATGAAAGAGATAACCACCCCCTTTACGACATGCTACTGAAACTAAAAAAATGGTTCATTTTCAAATGTTGCGTCTTTGAACTACAATTAACATTGTACGTGGATAATCACTTTTAGAGATAAAATGAGATGTTTAAAGTGATTTTCAAGCTTCCAGGGGCCCTAAACACAATATTTGAGAAATGGGTTAACGTGAATGAAAATGGCCAATTTACTCACTCTGAGGTCTTAAAAAGTGTTTCTCCTCCACGGGAAGTGAATTAAATAACATTTGGAGGCCTTTATTGTTCAATCAAAAATGCCTGTTTTTTGGTGAAAGAGTTAACCACCCCCCCTTACTACATGCTTCAGAAACGAAAAAAATGGTCCATTTTCAAATGTTGCGTCTTTGAACGACAATTCACATTTGTACGTGGATAATCACATTTAGAGATAAAATTAGATGTTTAAAGTGATTTTCAAGCTTCCAGGGGCCCTAAACACAAGATTTGAGAAATGGGTAAAAGTGAATGAAAATGGCCAATTTACTCACTCTGAGGCCTTAAAAAGTGTTTTTCCTCCACGGGAAGTGAATTAAATAACATTTGGAGGCCTTTATTGTTCAATCAAAGAAGCCTGATTTTTGATGAAAGAGATAACCACCCCTCCTTCCGACATGCTTCTGAAACTAAAAAAAATGGTTCATTTTCAAATGTTGCGTCTTTGAACTACAATTAACATTGTACGTGGATAATCACTTTTAGAGATAAAATGAGATGTTTAAAGTGATTTTCAAGCTTGCAGGGGCCCTAAACACAAGATTTGAGAAATGGGTAAAAGTGAATGAAAATGGCCAATTTACTCACTCTGAGGTCTTAAAAAGTGTTTCTCCTCCACGGGAAGTGAATTAAATAACATTTGGAGGCCTTTATTGTTCAAGCGAAAACACCTGAATTTTGATGCAAGAGATAACCACCCCCCCCCTACAACATGCTTCAGAAACGAAAAAAATGGTCCATTTTCAAATGTTGCGTCTTTGAACGACAATTCACATTTGTAAGTGGATAATCTCTTTTAGAGATAAAATTAGATGTTTAAAGTGATTTTCAAGCTTCCAGGGGCCCTAAACACAAGATTTGAGAAATGGGTAAATGTGAATGAAAATGGCCAATTTACTCACTCTGCGGCCTTAAAAAGTGTTTCTCCTCCACAGAAAGTGAATAAAATAACATTTGGAGGCCTTTATTGTTCAATCAAAGAAGCCTGATTTTTGATGAAAGAGATAACCACCCCCCCTTACAACATGCTTCTGAAACTAAAAAAATGGTTCATTTTCAAATGTTGCGTCTTTGAACTACAATTAACATTGTACGTGGATAATCACTTTTAGAGATAAAATGAGATGTTTAAAGTGATTTTCAAGATTCCAGGGGCCCTAAACACAATATTTGAGAAATGGGTTAACGTGAATGAAAATGGCCAATTTACTCACTCTGAGGTCTTAAAAAGTGTTTCTCCTCCACGGGAAGTGAATTAAATAACATTTGGAGGCCTTTATTGTTCAATCAAAAATGCCTGTTTTTTGGTGAAAGAGATAACCACCCCCCCTTACTACATGCTTCAGAAACGAAAAAAATGGTCCATTTTCAAATGTTGCGTCTTCGAACGACAATTCACATTTGTACGTGGATAATCACATTTAGAGATAAAATTAGATGTTTAAAGTGATTTTCAAGCTTCCAGGGGCCCTAAACACAAGATTTGAGAAATGGGTAAAAGTGAATGAAAATGGCCAATTTACTCACTCTGAGGCCTTAAAAAGTGTTTTTCCTCCACGGGAAGTGAATTAAATAACATTTGGAGGCCTTTATTGTTCAAGCGAAAACGACTGATTTTTGATGAAAGATATAACCACCCCTCCTTCCGACATGCTTCTGAAACTAAAAAAATGGTTCATTTTCAAATGTTGCGTCTTTGAACTACAATTAACATTGTACGTGGATAATCACTTTTAGAGATAAAATGAGATGTTTAAAGTGATTTTCAAGCTTGCAGGGGCCCTAAACACAAGATTTGAGAAATGGGTAAAAGTGAATGAAAATGGCCAATTTACTCACTCTGAGGTCTTAAAAAGTGTTTCTCCTCCACGGGAAGTGAATTAAATAACATTTGGAGGCCTTTATTGTTCAAGCGAAAACACCTGAATTTTGATGAAAGAGATAACCACCCCCCCTTACAACATGCTTCTGAAACTAAAAAAATGGTTCATTTTCAAATGTTGCGTCTTTGAAAGACAATTCACATTTGTACGTGGATAATCTCTTTTAGAGATAAAATTAGATGTTTAAAGGGATTTTCAAGCTTCCAGGGGCCCTAAACACAAGATTTGAGAAATGGGTAAATGTGAATGAAAATGGCCAATTTACTCACTCTGCGGCCTTAAAAAGTTTTTCTCCTCCACAGAAAGTGAATAAAATATCATTTGGAGGCCTTTATTGTTCAATCAAAGATGCCTGATTTTTGATGAAAGAGATAACCACCCCCCCTTACAACATGCTTCTGAAACTAAAAAAATGTTTCATTTTCAAATGTTGCGTCTCTGAACTACAATTAACATTGTACGTGGATAACCACTTTTAGAGATAAAATGAGATGTGTAAAGTGATTTTCAAGCTTCCAGGGGCCCTAAACACAAGATTTGAGAAATGGATAAACGTGAATGAAAATGGCCAATTTACTCACTCTGAGGCCTTAAAAAGTGTTTCTCCTCCACGGGAAGTGAATCAAATAACATTTGGAGGCCTTTATTGTTCAATCAAAAACGCCCGTTTTTTGGTGAAAGAGATAACCACCCCCACTTACGACATGCTTCTGAAACTAAAAAAATTATTCATTTTCAAATGTTGCCTCTTTGAACTACAATTCACATTTGTACGTGGAAAATCACTTTTAAAGATAAAATGAGATGTTTAAAGTGATTTTCATGCTTCCAGGGGCCTTAAACACGAGATTTGAGGAATGGGTAAATGTGAATGAAAATGGCCAATTTACTCACTCTGCGGCCTTAAAAAGTGTTTCTCCACCACGGGAAGTGAATAAAATAACATTTGGAGGCCTTTATTTTTCAATCAAAAACGCCTGTTTTTTGGTGAAAGAGATAACCACCCCCCCCTTACGACATGCTTCAGAAACGGAAAAAATGGTCCATTTTCAAATGTTGCGTCTTTGAACGACAATTCACATTTGTACGTGGATAATCACTTTTAGAGATAAAATTAGATGTTTAAAGTGATTTTCAAGCTTCCAGGGGCCCTAAACACAAGATTTGAGAAATAGGTAAAAGTGAATGAAAATGGCCAATTTACTCACTCTGAGGCCTTAAAAAGTGTTTCTCCACCCCAGAAAGTGTATTAAATAAAATTTGTAGGCCTTTATTGTTCAATCAAAAAAGCCCAATTTTTGATGAAAGAGATAACCACCCACCTTACGACATGCTTAAGAAACTAAAAAAATGGTCAGTTTTCAAATGTTGCCTCTTTGAACTACAATTCACATTTGTACGTGGAAAATCACTTTTAAAGATAAAATGAGATGTTTAAAGTGATTTTCATGCTTCCAGGGGCCTTAAAGACGAGATTTGAGGAATGGGTAAAAGTGAATGAAAATGGCCAATTTACTCACTCTGAGGCCTTAAAAAGTGTTTCTCCTCCACGGTAAGTGAATTAAATAACATCTGGAGGCCTTTATTGTTCAAGCGAAAATGCCTGATTTTTGATGAAAGAGATAACCACCCCCTTACGACATGCTACTGAAACTAAAAAAATGGTTCATTTTCAAATGTTGCGTCTTTGAACTACAATTAACATTGTACGTGGATAATCACTTTTAGAGATAAAAAGAGATGTTTAAAGTGATTTTCAAGCTTCCATGGGCCCTAAACACAATATTTGAGAAATGGGTTAACGTGAATGAAAATGGCCAATTTACTCACTCTGCGGCCTTAAAAAGTGTTTCTCCTCCACGGGAAGTGAATAAACTAACATTTGGAGGCCTTTATTGTTCAATCAAAAACGCCTGCTTTTTGGTGAAAGAGATAACCACCCCCCCTTACTACATGCTTCAGAAACGAAAAAAATGGTCCATTTTCAAATGTTGCGTCTTTGAACGACAATTCACATTTGTACGTGGATAATCACATTTAGAGATAAAATTAGATGTTTAAAGTGATTTTCAAGCTTCCAGGGGCCCTAAACACAAGATTTGAGAAATGGGTAAAAGTGAATGAAAATGGACAATTTACTCACTCTGAGGCCTTAAAAAGTGTTTTTCCTCCACGGGAAGTGAATTAAATAACATTTGGAGGCCTTTATTGTTCAAGCGAAAATGCCTGATTTTTGATGAAAGATATAACCACCCCTCCTTACGACATGCTTCTGAAACTAAAAAAATGGTTCATTTTCAAATGTTGCGTCTTTGAACTACAATTAACATTGTACGTGGATAATCACTTTTAGAGATAAAATGAGATGTTTAAAGTGATTTTCAAGCTTCCAGGGGCACTAAACACAAGATTTGAGAAATGGGTTAACGTGAATGAAAATGGCCAAATTATTCACTCTGAGGCCTTAAAAAGTTTTTCTCCACCCCAGAAAGTGAATTAAATAACATTTGTAGGCCTTTATTGTTCAATCAAAAACGCCCTCTTTTTGATGAAAGAGATAACCACCCCCCTTCCGACATGCTTCAGAAACTAAAAAAATGGTCCATTTTCAAATGTTGCCTCTTTGAACTACAATTCACATTTGTACGTGGAAAATCACTTTTAAAGATAAAATGAGATGTTTAAAGTGATGTTCATGCTTCCAGGGGCCTTAAACACAAGATTTGAGGAATGGTTAAAAGTGAATGAAAATGGCCAATTTACTCATTCTGAGGCCTTAAAAAGTGTTTCTCCTCCACGGGAAGTGAATTAAATAACATTTGTAGGCCTTTATTGTCCAAGCGAAAACGCCCGATTTTTTAAGAAAGAGATAACCACCCCCCTTACGACATGCTTCAGAAACAAAAAAATGGTCCATTTTCAAATGTTGCGTATTTGAACGATAATTCACATTTGTACGTGGATAATAACTTTTAGAGATAAAATTAGATGTTTAAAGTGATTTTCAAGCTTCCAGGGGCCCTAAACACAAGATTTGAGAAATGGGTAAACGTGAATGAAAATGGCCAATTTACTCACTCTGCGGCCTTAAAAAGTGTTTCTCCTCCACGGGAAGTGAATAAAATAACATTTGGAGGCCTTTATTGTTCAATCAAAAACGCCTGTTTTTTGGTGAAAGAGATAACCACCCCCCCTTACGACATGCTTCAGAAACGGAAAAAATGGTCCATTTTCAAATGTTGCGTCTTTGAATGACAATTCACATTTGTACGTGGATAATCACTTTTAGAGATAAAATTAGATGTTTAAAGTGATTTTCAAGCTTCCAGGGGCCCTAAACACAAGATTTGAGGAATAGGTAAAAGTGAATGAAAATGGCCAATTTACTCACTCTGAGGCCTTAAAAAGTGTTTCTCCACCCCAGAAAGTGTATTAAATTAAATTTGTAGGCCTTTATTGTTCAATCAAAAAAGCCTAATTTTTGATGAAAGAGATAACCACCACCTTACGACATGCTTCAGAAACTAAAAAAATGGTCAGTTTTCAAATGTTGCCTCTTTGAACTACAATTCACATTTGTACGTGGAAAATCACTTTTAAAGATAAAATGAGATGTTTAAAGTGATTTTCATGCTTCCAGGGGCCTTAAAGACGAGATTTGTGGAATGGGTAAAAGTGAATGAAAATGGCCAATTTACTCACTCTGAGGCCTTAAAAAGTGTTTCTCCTCCACGGTAAGTGAATTAAATAACATCTGGAGGCCTTTATTGTTCAAGCGAAAATGCCTGATTTTTGATGAAAGATATAACCACCCCTCCTTCCGACATGCTTCTAAAACATAAAAATGGTTCATTTTCAAATGTTGCGTCTTTGAACTACAATTAACATTGTACGTAGATAATCACTTTTAGAGAGAAAGTGAGATGTTTAAAGTGATTTTCAAGCTTCCAGTGGCCCTAAACACAAGATTTGAGAAAAGGATAAACGTGAATGAAAATGGCCAATTTACTCACTCTGAGGCCTTAAAAAGTGTTTCTCCTCCACGGGAAGTTAATAAAATATCATTTGGAGGCCTTTATTGTTCAATCAAAAACGCCAGTTTTTTGGTGAAATAGATAACCACCCCACCTCACGACATGCTTCAGAAATGAAAAAAATGGTCCATTTTCAAATGTTGCGTCTTTGAACTACAATTCACATTTGTACGTGGATAATCGCTTTTAGAGATAAAATTAGATGTTTGAAGTGATTTTCAAGCTTCCAGGGGCCCTAAACACAAGATTTGAGAAATGGGTAAAAGTGAATGAAAATGGCCAATTTACTCACTCTGAGGCCTTAAAAAGTGTTTCTCCTCCACGGGAAGTTAATAAAATATCATTTGGAGGCCTTTATTGTTCAATCAAAAACGCCTGTTTTTTGGTGAAAGAGATAACCACCCCCCCTTACAACATGCTTCAGAAACGAAAAAAATGGTCAGTTTTCAAATGTTGCCTCTTTGAACTACAATTCACATTTGTACGTGGAAAATCACTTTTAAAGATAAAATGAGATGTTTAAAGTGATTTTCATGCTTCCAGGGGCCTTAAAGACGAGATTTGTGGAATGGGTAAAAGTGAATGAAAATGGCCAATTTACTCACTCTGAGGCCTTAAAAAGTGTTTCTCCTCCACTGTAAGTGAATTAAATAACATCTGGAGGCCTTTATTGTTCAAGCGAAAATGCCTGATTTTTGATGAAAGAGATAACCACCCCCTTACGACATGCTACTGAAACTAAAAAAATGGTTCATTTTCAAATGTTGCGTCTTTAAACTAAAATTAACAATGTACGTGGATAATCACTTTTAGAGATAAAATGAGATGTTTAAAGTGATTTTAATGCTTCCAGGGGCCCTAAACACAAGATTTGAGAAATGGGTAAACGTGAATGAAAATGGCCAATTTATTCACTCTGAGGCCTTAAAAAGTTTTACTCCACCCCAGAAAGTGAATGAAATAACATTTGTAGGCCTTTATTGTTCAATCAAAAACGCCCGATTTTTTATGAAAGAGATAACCACCCCCCCTTACGACATGCTTCAGAAACTAAAAAAATGGTCAGTTTTCAAATGTTGCCTCTTTGAACTACAATTCACATTTGTACGTGGAAAATCACTTTTAAAGATAAAATGAGACGTTTAAAGTGATTTTAATGCTTCCAGGGGCCTTCAACACAAGTTTTGAGGAATGGGTAAAAGTGAATAAAAAATGGCCAATTTACTCATTCTGAGGACTTTAAAAATGTTTCTACACCACGGGAAGTGAATTAAATAACATTTGTAGGCCTTTATTGTTCAAGCGAAAACACCCGATTTTTCACGAAAGAGATAACCACCCCCCCTTACGACATGACTCAGAAACTAAAAAAATGGTCCGTTTTAAAATATTGCGTCTTTGAATGACAATTCACATTTGTACGTGAATAATCACTTTTAGAGATAAAATTAGATGTTTAAAGTGATTTTCAAGCTTCCAGGAGCCCTAAACACAAGATTTGAGAAATGGGTAAAAGTGAATGAAAATGGCCAATTTACTCACTCTGCGGCCTTAAATAAGTGTTTCTCCTCCACGGGAAGTGAATAAAATAACATTTGGATGCCTTTATTGTTCAATCAAAAAGGCCTGTTTTTTGGTGAAAGAGATAACCACCCCCCCTTACGACATGCTTCAGAAACGAAAAAAATGGTCCATTTTCAAATGTTGCGTCTTTGAACGACAATTCACATTTGTACGTGGATAATCACATTTAGACAAGAAATTAGATGTTTAAAGTGATTTTCAAGCTTCCAGGGGCCCTAAACACAAGATTTGAGAAATGGGTAAAAGTGAATGAAAATTGCCAATTTACTGACTCTGAGGCCTTAAAAAGTGTTTCTCCTCCACAGGAAGTGAATTAAATAACATTTGGAGGCCTCTATTGTTCAAGCGAAAACGCCTGATTTTTGATGAAAGATATAACCACCCCTCCTTCCGACATGCTTCTAAAACATAAAAATGGTTCATTTTCAAATGTTGCGTCTTTGAACTACAATTAACATTGTACGTAGATAATCACTTTTAGAGAGAAAATGAGATGTTTAAAGTGATTTTCAAGCTTCCAGTGGCCCTAAACACAAGATTTGAGAAAAGGATAAACGTGAATGAAAATGGCCAATTTACTCACTCTGAGGCCTTAAAAAGTGTTTCTCCTCCACGGGAAGTTAATAAAATATCATTTGGAGGCCTTTATTGTTCAATCAAAAACACCAGTTTTTTGGTGAAAGAGATAACCACCCCCCCTCACGACATGCTTCAGAAACGAAAAAAATGGTCAATTTTCAAATGTTGCGTCTTTGAACTACAATTCACATTTGTACGTGGATAATCACTTTTAGAGATAAAATTAGATGTTTGAAGTGATTTTCAAGCTTCCAGGGGCCCTAAACACAAGATTTGAGAAATGGGTAAAAGTGAATGAAAATGGCCAATTTACTCACTCTGAGGCCTTAAAAAGTGTTTCTCCACCCCAGAAAGTGAATTAAATAACATTTGTAGTCCTTTATTGTTCAATCAAAAACGCCCAATTTTTGATGAAAGAGATAACCACCCCCCTTACGACATGCTTCAGAAACGAAAAAAATGTGTCCATTTTCAAATGTTGCGTCTTTGAACGACAATTCACATTTGTACGTGGATAATCACTTTTAGAGATACAATTAGATGTTTAAAGTGATTTTCAAGCTTCCAGGGGCCCTAAACACAAGATTTGAGAAATGGTAAACGTGAATAAAAAAGGCCAATTTACTCACTCTGCGGCCTTAAAAAGTGTTTCTCCTCCACGGGAAGTGAATAAAATAACATTTGGAGGCCTTTATTGTTCAATCAAAAACGCCTGTTTTTTGGTGAAAGAGATAACCACCCCCCTTACGACATGCTTCAGAAACGGAAAAAATGGTCCATTTTCAAATGTTGCGTCTTTGAACGACAATTCACATTTGTATGTGGATAATCACTTTTAGAGATAAAATTAGATGGTTAAAGTGATTTTCAAGCTTCCAGGGGCCCTAAACACAAGATTTGAGAAATAGGTAAAAGTGAATGAAAATGGCCAATTTACTCACTCTGAGGCCTTAAAAAGTGTTTCTCCACCCCAGAAAGAGAATTACATAACATTTGTAGGCCTTTATTGTTCAATCAAAAACGCCTGTTTTTTGGTGAAAGAGATAACCACCCCCCCTTACGACATGCTTCAGAAACGGAAAAAATGGTCCATTTTCAAATGTTGCGTCTTTGAATGACAATTCACATTTGTACGTGGATAATCACTTTTAGGGATGAAATTAGATGTTTAAAGTGATTTTCAAGCTTCCAGGGGCCCTAAACACAAGATTTGAGAAATAGGTAAAAGTGAATGAAAATGGCCAATTTACTCACTCTGAGGCCTTAAAAAGTGTTTCTCCTCCACGGGAAGTGAATTAAATAACATTTGGAGGCCTTTTTTGTTCAAGCGAAAACGCCTGATTTTTGATGAAAGAGATAACCTTCCCCCTTACGACATGCTTCTGAAACTAAAAAAAAATTTTCATTTTCAAATGTTGCGTCTTTAAACTACAATTATTATTGTACGTGGATAATCACTTTTAGAGATAAAATGAGATGTTTAAAGTGATTTTCAAGCTTCCAGGGGCCCTAAACACAAGATTTGAGAAATGGGTAAACATGAATGAAAATGGCCAATTTACTCACTCTGCAGCCTTAAAAAGTGTTTTTCCTCCACGGGAAGTGAATCAAATAACATTTGGAGGCCTTTATTGTTCAATCAAAAACGCCTGTTTTTTGGTGAAAGAGATAACCACCCCCACTTACGACATGCTTCTGAAACTAAAAAAATGATTCATTTTCAAATGTTGCCTCTTTGAACTACAATTCACATTTGTACGTGGAAAATCACTTATAAAGATAAAATGAGATGTTTAAAGTGATTTTCATGCTTCCAGGGGCCTTAAACACGAGATTTGAGGAATGGGTAAAAGTGAATGAAAATGGCCAATTTACTCACTCTGCGGCCTTAAAAAGTGTTTCTCCTCCACGGGAAGTGAATAAAATAACATTCGGAGGCCTTTATTGTTCAATCAAAAACGCCTGTTTTTTGGTGAAAGAGATAACCACCCCCCCTTAGGACATGCTTCTGAAACTAAAAAAACTGGTTCATTTTCAAATGTTGCGTCTCTGAACTACAATTCACATTTGTACGTGGAAAATCACTTTTAAAGATAAAATGAGATGTTTAAAGTGATTTTCATGCTTCCAGGGGCCTTAAAGACGAGATTTGTGGAATGGGTAAAAGTGAATGAAAATGGCCAATTTACTCACTCTGAGGCCTTAAAAAGTGTTTCTATACACGGTAAGTGAATTAAATAACATCTGGAGGCCTTTATTGTTCAAGCGAAAACGCCTGATTTTTGATGAAAGAGATAACCACCCCCTTTACGACATGCTACTGAAACTAAAAAAATGGTTCATTTTCAAATGTTGCGTCTTTGAACTACAATTAACATTGTACGTGGATAATCACTTTTAGAGATAAAATGAGATGTTTAAAGTGATTTTCAAGCTTCCAGGGGCCCTAAACACAATATTTGAGAAATGGGTTAACGTGAATGAAAATGGCCAATTTACTCACTCTGAGGTCTTAAAAAGTGTTTCTCCTCCACGGGAAGTGAATTAAATAACATTTGGAGGCCTTTATTGTTCAATCAAAAATGCCTGTTTTTTGGTGAAAGAGTTAACCACCCCCCCTTACTACATGCTTCAGAAACGAAAAAAATGGTCCATTTTCAAATGTTGCGTCTTTGAACGACAATTCACATTTGTACGTGGATAATCACATTTAGAGATAAAATTAGATGTTTAAAGTGATTTTCAAGCTTCCAGGGGCCCTAAACACAAGATTTGAGAAATGGGTAAAAGTGAATGAAAATGGCCAATTTACTCACTCTGAGGCCTTAAAAAGTGTTTTTCCTCCACGGGAAGTGAATTAAATAACATTTGGAGGCCTTTATTGTTCAATCAAAGAAGCCTGATTTTTGATGAAAGAGATAACCACCCCTCCTTCCGACATGCTTCTGAAACTAAAAAAAATGGTTCATTTTCAAATGTTGCGTCTTTGAACTACAATTAACATTGTACGTGGATAATCACTTTTAGAGATAAAATGAGATGTTTAAAGTGATTTTCAAGCTTGCAGGGGCCCTAAACACAAGATTTGAGAAATGGGTAAAAGTGAATGAAAATGGCCAATTTACTCACTCTGAGGTCTTAAAAAGTGTTTCTCCTCCACGGGAAGTGAATTAAATAACATTTGGAGGCCTTTATTGTTCAAGCGAAAACACCTGAATTTTGATGCAAGAGATAACCACCCCCCCCCCCCTACAACATGCTTCAGAAACGAAAAAAATGGTCCATTTTCAAATGTTGCGTCTTTGAACGACAATTCACATTTGTAAGTGGATAATCTCTTTTAGAGATAAAATTAGATGTTTAAAGTGATTTTCAAGCTTCCAGGGGCCCTAAACACAAGATTTGAGAAATGGGTAAATGTGAATGAAAATGGCCAATTTACTCACTCTGCGGCCTTAAAAAGTGTTTCTCCTCCACAGAAAGTGAATAAAATAACATTTGGAGGCCTTTATTGTTCAATCAAAGAAGCCTGATTTTTGATGAAAGAGATAACCACCCCCCCTTACAACATGCTTCTGAAACTAAAAAAATGGTTCATTTTCAAATGTTGCGTCTTTGAACTACAATTAACATTGTACGTGGATAATCACTTTTAGAGATAAAATGAGATGTTTAAAGTGATTTTCAAGATTCCAGGGGCCCTAAACACAATATTTGAGAAATGGGTTAACGTGAATGAAAATGGCCAATTTACTCACTCTGAGGTCTTAAAAAGTGTTTCTCCTCCACGGGAAGTGAATTAAATAACATTTGGAGGCCTTTATTGTTCAATCAAAAATGCCTGTTTTTTGGTGAAAGAGATAACCACCCCCCCTTACTACATGCTTCAGAAACGAAAAAAATGGTCCATTTTCAAATGTTGCGTCTTCGAACGACAATTCACATTTGTACGTGGATAATCACATTTAGAGATAAAATTAGATGTTTAAAGTGATTTTCAAGCTTCCAGGGGCCCTAAACACAAGATTTGAGAAATGGGTAAAAGTGAATGAAAATGGCCAATTTACTCACTCTGAGGCCTTAAAAAGTGTTTTTCCTCCACGGGAAGTGAATTAAATAACATTTGGAGGCCTTTATTGTTCAAGCGAAAACGACTGATTTTTGATGAAAGATATAACCACCCCTCCTTCCGACATGCTTCTGAAACTAAAAAAATGGTTCATTTTCAAATGTTGCGTCTTTGAACTACAATTAACATTGTACGTGGATAATCACTTTTAGAGATAAAATGAGATGTTTAAAGTGATTTTCAAGCTTGCAGGGGCCCTAAACACAAGATTTGAGAAATGGGTAAAAGTGAATGAAAATGGCCAATTTACTCACTCTGAGGTCTTAAAAAGTGTTTCTCCTCCACGGGAAGTGAATTAAATAACATTTGGAGGCCTTTATTGTTCAAGCGAAAACACCTGAATTTTGATGAAAGAGATAACCACCCCCCCTTACAACATGCTTCTGAAACTAAAAAAATGGTTCATTTTCAAATGTTGCGTCTTTGAAAGACAATTCACATTTGTACGTGGATAATCTCTTTTAGAGATAAAATTAGATGTTTAAAGGGATTTTCAAGCTTCCAGGGGCCCTAAACACAAGATTTGAGAAATGGGTAAATGTGAATGAAAATGGCCAATTTACTCACTCTGCGGCCTTAAAAAGTGTTTCTCCTCCACAGAAAGTGAATAAAATATCATTTGGAGGCCTTTATTGTTCAATCAAAGATGCCTGATTTTTGATGAAAGAGATAACCACCCCCCCTTACAACATGCTTCTGAAACTAAAAAAATGTTTCATTTTCAAATGTTGCGTCTCTGAACTACAATTAACATTGTACGTGGATAACCACTTTTAGAGATAAAATGAGATGTTTAAAGTGATTTTCAAGCTTCCAGGGGCCCTAAACACAAGATTTGAGAAATGGATAAACGTGAATGAAAATGGCCAATTTACTCACTCTGAGGCCTTAAAAAGTGTTTCTCCTCCACGGGAAGTGAATCAAATAACATTTGGAGGCCTTTATTGTTCAATCAAAAACGCCCGTTTTTTGGTGAAAGAGATAACCACCCCCACTTACGACATGCTTCTGAAACTAAAAAAATTATTCATTTTCAAATGTTGCCTCTTTGAACTACAATTCACATTTGTACGTGGAAAATCACTTTTAAAGATAAAATGAGATGTTTAAAGTGATTTTCATGCTTCCAGGGGCCTTAAACACGAGATTTGAGGAATGGGTAAATGTGAATGAAAATGGCCAATTTACTCACTCTGCGGCCTTAAAAAGTGTTTCTCCACCACGGGAAGTGAATAAAATAACATTTGGAGGCCTTTATTTTTCAATCAAAAACGCCTGTTTTTTGGTGAAAGAGATAACCACCCCCCCCTTACGACATGCTTCAGAAACGGAAAAAATGGTCCATTTTCAAATGTTGCGTCTTTGAACGACAATTCACATTTGTACGTGGATAATCACTTTTAGAGATAAAATTAGATGTTTAAAGTGATTTTCAAGCTTCCAGGGGCCCTAAACACAAGATTTGAGAAATAGGTAAAAGTGAATGAAAATGGCCAATTTACTCACTCTGAGGCCTTAAAAAGTGTTTCTCCACCCCAGAAAGTGTATTAAATAAAATTTGTAGGCCTTTATTGTTCAATCAAAAAAGCCCAATTTTTGATGAAAGAGATAACCACCCACCTTACGACATGCTTAAGAAACTAAAAAAATGGTCAGTTTTCAAATGTTGCCTCTTTGAACTACAATTCACATTTGTACGTGGAAAATCACTTTTAAAGATAAAATGAGATGTTTAAAGTGATTTTCATGCTTCCAGGGGCCTTAAAGACGAGATTTGTGGAATGGGTAAAAGTGAATGAAAATGGCCAATTTACTCACTCTGAGGCCTTAAAAAGTGTTTCTCCTCCACGGTAAGTGAATTAAATAACATCTGGAGGCCTTTATTGTTCAAGCGAAAATGCCTGATTTTTGATGAAAGAGATAACCACCCCCTTACGACATGCTACTGAAACTAAAAAAATGGTTCATTTTCAAATGTTGCCTCTTTGAACTACAATTAACATTGTACGTGGATAATCACTTTTAGAGATAAAAAGAGATGTTTAAAGTGATTTTCAAGCTTCCAGGGGCCCTAAACACAATATTTGAGAAATGGGTTAACGTGAATGAAAATGGCCAATTTACTCACTCTGCGGCCTTAAAAAGTGTTTCTCCTCCACGGGAAGTGAATAAACTAACATTTGGAGGCCTTTATTGTTCAATCAAAAACGCCTGCTTTTTGGTGAAAGAGATAACCACCCCCCCTTACTACATGCTTCAGAAACGAAAAAAATGGTCCATTTTCAAATGTTGCGTCTTTGAACGACAATTCACATTTGTACGTGGATAATCACATTTAGAGATAAAATTAGATGTTTAAAGTGATTTTCAAGCTTCCAGGGGCCCTAAACACAAGATTTGAGAAATGGGTAAAAGTGAATGAAAATGGACAATTTACTCACTCTGAGGCCTTAAAAAGTGTTTTTCCTCCACGGGAAGTGAATTAAATAACATTTGGAGGCCTTTATTGTTCAAGCGAAAATGCCTGATTTTTGATGAAAGATATAACCACCCCTCCTTACGACATGCTTCTGAAACTAAAAAAATGGTTCATTTTCAAATGTTGCGTCTTTGAACTACAATTAACATTGTACGTGGATAATCACTTTTAGAGATAAAATGAGATGTTTAAAGTGATTTTCAAGCTTCCAGGGGCCCTAAACACAAGATTTGAGAAATGGGTTAACGTGAATGAAAATGGCCAAATTATTCACTCTGAGGCCTTAAAAAGTTTTTCTCCACCCCAGAAAGTGAATTAAATAACATTTGTAGGCCTTTATTGTTCAATCAAAAACGCCCTCTTTTTGATGAAAGAGATAACCACCCCCCTTCCGACATGCTTCAGAAACTAAAAAAATGGTCCGTTTTCAAATGTTGCCTCTTTGAACTACAATTCACATTTGTACGTGGAAAATCACTTTTAAAGATAAAATGAGATGTTTAAAGTGATGTTCATGCTTCCAGGGGCCTTAAACACAAGAATTGAGGAATGGTTAAAAGTGAATGAAAATGGCCAATTTACTCATTCTGAGGCCTTAAAAAGTGTTTCTCCTCCACGGGAAGTGAATTAAATAACATTTGTAGGCCTTTATTGTCCAAGCGAAAACGCCCGATTTTTTAAGAAAGAGATAACCACCCCCCTTACGACATGCTTCAGAAACAAAAAAATGGTCCATTTTCAAATGTTGCGTATTTGAACGATAATTCACATTTGTACGTGGATAATCACTTTTAGAGATAAAATTAGATGTTTAAAGTGATTTTCAAGCTTCCAGGGGCCCTAAACACAAGATTTGAGAAATGGGTAAACGTGAATGAAAATGGCCAATTTACTCACTCTGCGGCCTTAAAAAGTGTTTCTCCTCCACGGGAAGTGAATAAAATAACATTTGGAGGCCTTTATTGTTCAATCAAAAACGCCTGTTTTTTGGTGAAAGAGATAACCACCCCCCCTTACGACATGCTTCAGAAACGAAAAAAATGGTCAGTTTTCAAATGTTGCCTCTTTGAACTACAATTCACATTTGTACGTGGAAAATCACTTTTAAAGATAAAATGAGATGTTTAAAGTGATTTTCATGCTTCCAGGGGCCTTAAAGACGAGATTTGTGGAATGGGTAAAAGTGAATGAAAATGGCCAATTTACTCACTCTGAGGCCTTAAAAAGTGTTTCTCCTCCACTGTAAGTGAATTAAATAACATCTGGAGGCCTTTATTGTTCAAGCGAAAATGCCTGATTTTTGATGAAAGAGATAACCACCCCCTTACGACATGCTACTGAAACTAAAAAAATGGTTCATTTTCAAATGTTGCGTCTTTGAACTACAATTAACATTGTACGTGGATAATCACTTTTAGAGATAAAATGAGATGTTTAAAGTGATTTTCAAGCTTCCAGGGGCCCTAAACACAATATTTGAGAAATGGGTTAACGTGAATGAAAATGGCCAATTTACTCACTCTGCGGCCTTAAAAAGTGTTTCTCCTCCACGGGAAGTGAATAAACTAACATTTGGAGGCCTTTATTGTTCAATCAAAAACGCCTGCTTTTTGGTGAAAGAGATAACCACCCCCCCTTACTACATGCTTCAGAAACAAAAAAATGGTCCATTTTCAAATGTTGCGTCTTTGAACGACAATTCACATTTGTACGTGGATAATCACATTTAGAGATAAAATTAGATGTTTAAAGTGATTTTCAAGCTTCCAGGGGCCCTAAACACAAGATTTGAGAAATGGGTAAAAGTGAATGAAAATGGACAATTTACTCACTCTGAGGCCTTAAAAAGTGTTTTTCCTCCACGGGAAGTGAATTAAATAACATTTGGAGGCCTTTATTGTTCAAGCGAAAATGCCTGATTTTTGATGAAAGATATAACCACCCCTCCTTACGACATGCTTCTGAAACTAAAAAAATGGTTCATTTTCAAATGTTGCGTCTTTGAACTACAATTAACATTGTACGTGGATAATCACTTTTAGAGATAAAATGAGATGTTTAAAGTGATTTTCAAGCTTCCAGGGGCCCTAAACACAAGATTTGAGAAATGGGTTAACGTGAATGAAAATGGCCAAATTATTCACTCTGAGGCCTTAAAAAGTTTTTCTCCACCCCAGAAAGTGAATTAAATAACATTTGTAGGCCTTTATTGTTCAATCAAAAACGCCCTCTTTTTGATGAAAGAGATAACCACCCCCCTTCCGACATGCTTCAGAAACTAAAAAAATGGTCCATTTTCAAATGTTGCCTCTTTGAACTACAATTCACATTTGTACGTGGAAAATCACTTTTAAAGATAAAATGAGATGTTTAAAGTGATGTTCATGCTTCCAGGGGCCTTAAACACAAGATTTGAGGAATGGTTAAAAGTGAATGAAAATGGCCAATTTACTCATTCTGAGGCCTTAAAAAGTGTTTCTCCTCCACGGGAAGTGAATTAAATAACATTTGTAGGCCTTTATTGTCCAAGCGAAAACGCCCGATTTTTTAAGAAAGAGATAACCACCCCCCTTACGACATGCTTCAGAAACAAAAAAATGGTCCATTTTCAAATGTTGCGTATTTGAACGATAATTCACATTTGTACGTGGATAATAACTTTTAGAGATAAAATTAGATGTTTAAAGTGATTTTCAAGCTTCCAGGGGCCCTAAACACAAGATTTGAGAAATGGGTAAACGTGAATGAAAATGGCCAATTTACTCACTCTGCGGCCTTAAAAAGTGTTTCTCCTCCACGGGAAGTGAATAAAATAACATTTGGAGGCCTTTATTGTTCAATCAAAAACGCCTGTTTTTTGGTGAAAGAGATAACCACCCCCCCTTACGACATGCTTCAGAAACGGAAAAAATGGTCCATTTTCAAATGTTGCGTCTTTGAACGACAATTCACATTTGTACGTGGATAATCACTTTTAGAGATAAAATTAGATGTTTAAAGTGATTTTCAAGCTTCCAGGGGCCCTAAACACAAGATTTGAGGAATAGGTAAAAGTGAATGAAAATGGCCAATTTACTCACTCTGAGGCCTTAAAAAGTGTTTCTCCACCCCAGAAAGTGTATTAAATTAAATTTGTAGGCCTTTATTGTTCAATCAAAAAAGCCTAATTTTTGATGAAAGAGATAACCACCACCTTACGACATGCTTCAGAAACTAAAAAAATGGTCAGTTTTCAAATGTTGCCTCTTTGAACTACAATTCACATTTGTACGTGGAAAATCACTTTTAAAGATAAAATGAGATGTTTAAAGTGATTTTCATGCTTCCAGGGGCCTTAAAGACGAGATTTGTGGAATGGGTAAAAGTGAATGAAAATGGCCAATTTACTCACTCTGAGGCCTTAAAAAGTGTTTCTCCTCCACGGTAAGTGAATTAAATAACATCTGGAGGCCTTTATTGTTCAAGCGAAAATGCCTGATTTTTGATGAAAGAGATAACCACCCACCCTTACTACATGCTACTGAAACGAAAAAAATGGTTCATTTTCAAATGTTGCGTCTTTGAACGACAATTCACATTTGTACATGGATAATCACATTTAGAGATAAAATTAGATGTTTAAAGTGATTTTCAAGCTTCCAGGGGCCCTAAACACAAGATTTGAGAAATGGGTAAAAGTGAATGAAAATGGCCAATTTACTCACTCTGAGGCCTTAAAAAGTGTTTTTCCTCCACGGGAAGTGAATTAAATAACATTTGGAAGCCTTTATTGTTCTAGCGAAAACGCCTGATTTTTGATGAAAGATATAACCACCCCTCCTTACGACATGCTTCTGAAACTAAAAAAATGGTTCATTTTCAAATGTTGCGTCTTTGAACTACAATTAACATTGTACGTGGATAATCACTTTTAGAGATAAAATGAGATGTTTAAAGTGATTTTCAAGCTTCCAGGGGCCCTAAACACAAGATTTGAAAAATGGGTAAACTTGAATGAAAATGGCCAATTTATTCACTCTGAGGCCTTAAAAAGTTTTTCTCCACCCCAGAAAGTGAATTAAATAACATTTGTAGGCCTTTATTGTTCAATCAAAAACGCCCTCTTTTTGATGAGAGAGATAACCACCCCCCTTCCGACATGCTTCAGAAACTAAAAAAATGGTCCGTTTTCAAATGTTGCCTATTTGAACTACAATTCACATTTGTACATGGAAAATCACTTTTAAAGATAAAATGAGATGTTTAAAGTGATTTTCATGCTTCCAGGGGCCTTAAACACAAGATTTGAGGAATGGTTAAAAGTAAATGAAAATGGCCAATTTACTCACTCCACGGGAAGTGAATTAAATAACATTTGGTGGCCTTTATTGTTCAAACGAAGATGCCTGATTTTTGATGAAAGCGATAACCACCCCCCCCCCCCCCTTACGACATGCTTCTGAAACTAAAAAAATGGTTCATTTTCAAATGTTGGGTCTTTGAACTACAATTAACATTGTAAGTGGATAATCACTTTTAGAGATAAAATGAGATGTTTAAAGTGATTTTCAAGCTTCCAGGGGCCCTAAACACAAGATTTGAGAAATAGGTGAAAGTGATTGAAAATGGCCAATTTCCTCACTCTGAGGCCTTAAAAAGTGTTTCTCCACCCCAGAAAGTGAATTAAATAACATTTGTAGGCCTTTATTGTTCAATCAAAAAAGCCCAATTTTTGATGAAAGAGATAACCACCCCCGTTACGACATGCTTCAGAAACTAAAAAAATGGTCAGTTTTCAAATGTTGCCTCTTTGAACTACAATTCCCATTTGTACGTGGAAAATCACTTTTAAAGATAAAATGAGATGTTTAAAGTGATTTTCATGCTTCCAGGGGCCTTAAAGACGAGATTTGTGGAATGGGTAAAAGTGAATGAAAATGGCCAATTTACACACTCTGAGGCCTTAAAAAGTGTTTCTCCTCCACGGTAAGTGAATTAAATAACATCTGGAGGCCTTTATTGTTCAAGCGAAAATGCCTGATTTTTGATGAAAGAGATAACCACCCCCCTTACGACATGCTACTGAAACTAAAAAAATGGTTCATTTTCAAATGTTGCGTCTTTGAACTACAATTAACATTGTACGTGGATAATCACTTTTAGGGATAAAATGAGATATTTAAAGTGATTTTCAAGCTTCCAGGGGCCCTAAACACAATATTTGAGAAATGGGTTAACGTGAATGAAAATGGCCAATTTACTCACTCTGCGGCCTTAAAATGTGTTTCTCCTCCACGGGAAGTGAATAAAATAACATTTGGAGGCCTTTATTGTTCAATCAAAAATGCCTGTTTTTTCGTGAAAGAGATAACCACCCCCCCTTACTACATGCTTCAGAAACGAAAAAAATAGTCCATTTTCAAATGTTGCGTCTTTGAACGACAATTCACATTTGTATGTATATAATCACATTTAGAGATAAAATTAGATGTTTAAAGTGATTTTCAAGCTTCCAGGGGCCCTAAACACAAGATTTGAGAAATGGGTAAAAGTGAATGAAAATGGCCAATTTACTCACTCTGAGGCCTTAAAAAGTGTTTTTCCTCCACGGGAAGTGAATTAAATAACATTTGGAGGCCTTTATTTGTTCAAGCGAAAACGCCTGATTTTTGATGAAAATATAACCACCGCTCCTTACGACATGCTTCTGAAACTAAAAAAATGGTTCATTTTCAAATGTTGCGTCTTTGAACTACAATTAACATTGTACGTGGATAATCACTTTTAGAGATGAAATGAGATGTTTAAAGTGGTTTTCAAGCTTCCAGGGGCCCTAAACACAAGATTTGAAAAATGGGTAAACGTGAATGAAAATGGCCAATTTATTCACTCTGAGGCCTTAAAAAGTTTTTCTCCACCCCAGAAAGTGAATTAAATAACATTTGTAGGCCTTTATTGTTCAATCAAAAACGCCCTCTTTTTGATGAAAGAGATAACCACCCCCCTTCCGACATGCTTCAGAAACTAAAAAAATGGTCCGTTTTCAAATGTTGCCTCTTTGAACTACAATTCACATTTGTACGTGGAAAATCACTTTTAAAGATAAAATGAGATGTTTAAAGTGATTTTCATGCTTCCAGGGGCCTTAAACACAAGATTTGAGGAATGGTTAAAAGTGAATGAAAATGGTCAATTTACTCATTCTGAGGCCTTAAAAAGTGTTTCTCCTCCACGGGAAGTGAATTAAATAACATTTGTAGGCCTTTATTGTTCAAGCGAAAACGCCCGATTTTTTAAGAAAGAGATAACCACCCCCCTTACGACATGCTTCAGAAACAAAAAAATGGTCCATTTTTAAATGTTGCGTGTTTGAACGATAATTCACATTTGTACGTGGATAATCACTTTTAGAGATAAAATTAGATGTTTAAAGTGATTTTCAAGCTTCCAGGGGCCCTAAACACAGGATTTGAGAAATGGGAAAACGTGAATGAAAATGGCCAATTTACTCACTCTGCGGCCTTAAAAAGTGTTTCTCCTCCACGGGAAGTGAATAAAATAACATTTGGAGGCCTTTATTGTTCAATCAAAAACGCCTGTTTTTTGGTGAAAGAGATAACCACCCCCCCTTACGACATGCTTCAGAAACGGAAAAAATGGTCCATTTTCAAATGTTGCGTCTTTGAACGACAATTCACATTTGTACGTGGATAATCACTTTTAGAGATAAAATTAGATGTTTAAAGTGATTTTCAAGCTTCCAGGGGCCCTAAACACAAGATTTGAGAAATAGGTAAAAGTGAATGAAAATGGCCAATTTTCTCACTCTGAGGCCTTAAAAAGTGTTTCTCCACCCCAGAAAGTGTATTAAATAAAATTTGTAGGCCTTTATTGTTCAATCAAAAAAGCCCAATTTTTGATGAAAGAGATAACCACCCACCTTACGACATGCTTCAGAAACAAAAAAAATGGTCGGTTTTCAAATGTTGCCTCTTTGAACTACAATTCACATTTGTACGTGGAAAATCACTTTTAAAGATAAAATGAGATGTTTAAAGTGATTTTCATGCTTCCAGGGGCCTTAAAGACGAGATTTGTGGAATGGGTAAAAGTGAATGAAAATGGCCAATTTACTCACTCTGAGGCCTTAAAAAGTGTTTCTCCTCCACGGGAAGTGAATAAAATAACATTTGGAGGCGTTTATTGTTCAATCAAAAACTCCTGCTTTTTGGTGAAAGAGATAACCACCCCCCTTCCGACATGCTTCAGAACTAAAAAAATGGTCCGTTTTCAAATGTTGCCTCTTTGAACTACTGTTAGATCTGGGGGTATCTAGTTGGCAGGGTAGGTACCACTGTCCAAGTAGGGACCCTTGCTTCTAGTCAGGGAAAGGGGGATACACTGTTAAGATAACCCGTGCTCACCCTCTAGGTAGCTTGGCCTGAGCAGTCTAGGCTATCAAAGGCAATGTGTAAAGTATTTGTACCAACACTCACAGTAACACAGTGAAAACACCACAGATTTACTCCACACCAGTTTTAGAAAAATAAGGTATCTTTACTAAAAACTTCACAAGACCAAATACTACAGAAAAACCAACATACAATTAAAAAGGTTACTTTAAAAATAGTTCAAGAGTTTGCAAAAAGTAATCCAGGATGTCAAAATCAGTGTCCTGCACAATGCGACTCTCAATGCACAAAATGCAACACTTTCGTGCCCAACAGTACCTGTAGTTGCGATAAGGTTCCCAAAAGCTATAACAAGGAAGATGGCAAAGGCGATGCGATACTCCTGAGATCCTGGGGAGGCTTTGCAGCAGCCCTGCTTCACGCAGCAGTGGTGGATGCGCCGGCTCCGATCTGTACGGGGAGGATGCGATGACTTTGGCCTTCGTTGCGTAGGTTTCTTGGGGGGAAGCTTCACGCACAGGTTCGATGCGACACACTTCGATGTGGTGCGATGCGTGGCGCAGCGTTGCCTTCCGGCGCCGCAACTCTCGATGCGCCACGGAACGGGACTCTGCGTCGACGCACCCGTTGACTGGAGACTTTTCACGCACCGGCAGTGGTGCGGCTCGCAAAGTGGTTCTGCGACAACCCTCGCAATGGCCGGAATCTTCACGCTTCGGGACGATGCTCGACGCACTCGGCGATGCGGGAACCCTGCGTGTTGCAATGGTGCCGCGATGAAATTTTCCTCGCACTCTCGTCTTGCGACACGCAATCGGATGATGCGTTGGGTACCAGTCACTCTTGTTCACGCTTCTGCTTCCCAGCTCCCAAATACAGCAAAACGACCTCCTGAGGCCCCAAGACTGGGCAAGCACTCCAAGGCAGGTCAGAACTCCCTCAGCAGAGTTCCAGGGGAGCTGGTGGTAAAGTCCTTTTGTTCCTGGGACTTCTTAACAGGGAGCCAGCTCTTCTCAGGCCCTTGGAGATCAGAATCAAAAGAAGGGGACACAGCAAAGTCATTCCCCTCTCCTTGGCAGCAAAGCAAAACAGCAAGCAGGCAGTCTTCTCCTCTTCAGTCCTTTTCAGCTTTCTCCTTGGCAGAGGTTTCTTCTTAGTTCCAAAGTGATCTAAAGTTTTAGGTGTCTGGGGTCCTCTTCTTATACCCCTCCAAGTCTTTGTCTCTCTTTGTTCCAGTGGGGGGATTCCCCTGCTCAAACCGGTTCCTGGGTGTGCTCTGCTCTGGAGCACCTGGTTCCTTTCAGAGTGAGGGGCAGGGGCGTTAGACGCTCAGCAGGAGGTGGAGCCTTCTTTGTGCCAGCAGAGGCAGAGTCCTCAGCCTGGCCAGGAGGGGGTGGAGCCAGCATTGTGTTTGTCAGGGGCAGCCCTATTCAAACCCAGGGACTACTCCTCCCACCCATCTAAAGCAGATCTCCCTATTCACCCTGCTGCTGACTCATCCAGGCTCCTGGAGCCACCTGGCCCATCACATGACACCCTTCAGCCAACCAGCACACAGGCGCACAGGAAGGTTAAACAGGAGAATAGCTACTTTCTAAAAAGTGCTATTCTCACACAGTGAATTTAAAAACCATCTTGCTAAAAAGATGTATTATTAAATTCTGAACACAGAGATACCAAACTTGGAATTTCTATCTTGCCCTTATGGGAAGATAGGCATGTAAACAGTGTTCCCCATTCTATCCTATGGGCAAGATAGCCTCTCAGCAGTGAAAAACGAAAATGGCTGTAATTCACTACCAGGGCATGTTACACACCTCAGTACATGCCCTACCTTTCAGATACACTGCACCCAGCCTAGGGGGGTACCTAGGGCCACCATAGGGATGCCTGACATGTACAGAAAGGGGAGGAAAAGGCCTGGTCAGTGGGTGCACTGGCCAGGTCGACGTGGCAGTCCTGGACTGCACATAGGCACTGCAAGCAGGCCTAAGACATCATTTTAGCGCTACTCCTGTGGGTGGCACAATCAGTGCTGCAGCCCACTAGTAGCATTTGAATCACCAGCCCTGGCACACGCAGGGCACTTTACTAGGGGCTAACAGGTGAAACAAATATACCAATCATGGATAACCAATCAATATAACAATTTACCAAGGGAGCACTTACACTTTGGCACTGATCAGCAGTGGCAAAGTGCCCAAAGCATCTAAACCAGCAAAAACGAAATCCAGCATAGCATCAAAAATACAGGAGGTAGAGGCAAAAAGTCAGGGGTAACCACGCCAAAGATGCCAGGTCTAAATACTACAATTCACATTTGTACGTGGAAAATCACTTTTAAAGATAAAATGAGATGTTTAAAGTGATTTTCATGCTTCCAGGGGCCTTAAAGACGAGATTTGTGGAATGGGTAAAAGTGAATGAAAATGGCCAATTTACTCACTCTGAGGCCTTAAAAAGTGTTTCTCCTCCACGGTAAGTGAATTAAATAACATCTGGAGGCCTTTATTGTTCAAGCGAAAATGCCTGATTTTTGATGAAAGAGATAACCACCCCCTTACGACATGCTACTGAAACTAAAAAAATGGTTCATTTTCAAATGTTGCGTCTTTGAACTACAATTAACATTGTACGTGGATAATCACTTTTAGAGATAAAATGAGATGTTTAAAGTGATTTTCAAGCTTCCAGGGGCCCTAAACACAAGATTTGAGAAATGGGTTAACGTGAATGAAAATGGCCAATTTACTCACTCTGCGGCCTTAAAAAGTGTTTCTCCTCCACGGGAAGTGAATAAAATAACATTTGGAGGCCTTTATTGTTCAATCAAAAATGCCTGCTTTTTGGTGAAAGAGATAACCACCCCCCTTCCGACATGCTTCAGAACTAAAAAAATGGTCCGTTTTCAAATGTTGCCTCTTTGAACTACTGTTAGATCTGGGGGTCTCTAGTTGGCAGGGTAGGTACCACTGTCCAAGTAGGGACCCTTGCTTCTAGTCAGGGAAAGGGGGATACACTGTTAAGATAACCCCTGCTCACCCTCTAGGTAGCTTGGCCTGAGCAGTCTAGGCTATCAAAGGCAATGTGTAAAGTATTTGTACCAACACTCACAGTAACACAGTGAAAACACCACAGATTTACTCCACACCAGTTTTAGAAAAATAAGGTATCTTTACTAAAAACTTCACAAGACCAA
This sequence comes from Triturus cristatus, assembly GCF_964204655.1. NCBI lineage: Eukaryota > Metazoa > Chordata > Amphibia > Caudata > Salamandridae > Triturus > Triturus cristatus. The sequence continues at coordinate 937,255,292 of NC_140591.1, read as the reverse complement.
ATACTACAGAAAAACCAACATACAATTAAAAAGGTTACTTTAAAAATAGTTCAAGAGTTTGCAAAAAGTAATCCAGGATGTCAAAATCAGTGTCCTGCACAATGCGACTCTCAATGCACAAAATGCAACACTTTCGTGCCCAACAGTACCTGTAGTTGCGATAAGGTTCCCAAAAGCTATAACAAGGAAGATGGCAAAGGCGATGCGATACTCCTGAGATCCTGGGGAGGCTTTGCAGCAGCCCTGCTTCATGCAGCAGTGGTGGATGCGCCGGCTCCGATCTGTACGGGGAGGATGCGATGACTTTGGCCTTCGTTGCGTAGGTTTCTTGGGGGGAAGCTTCACGCACAGGTTCGATGCGACACACTTCGATGTGGTGCGATGCGTGGCGCAGCGTTGCCTTCCGGCGCCGCAACTCTCGATGCGCCACGGAACGGGACTCTGCGTCGACGCACCCGTTGACTGGAGACTTTTCACGCACCGGCAGTGGTGCGGCTCGCAAAGTGGTTCTGCGACAACCCTCGCAATGGCCGGAATCTTCACGCTTCGGGACGATGCTCGACGCACTCGGCGATGCGGGGACCCTGCGTGTTGCAATGGTGCCGCGATGAAATTTTCCTCGCACTCTCGTCTTGCGACACGCAATCGGATGATGCGTTGGGTACCAGTCACTCTTGTTCACGCTTCTGCTTCCCAGCTCCCAAATACAGCAAAACGACCTCCTGAGGCCCCAAGACTGGGCAAGCACTCCAAGGCAGGTCAGAACTCCCTCAGCAGAGTTCCAGGGGAGCTGGTGGTGAAGTCCTTTTGTTCCTGGGACTTCTTAACAGGGAGCCAGCTCTTCTCAGGCCCTTGGAGATCAGAATCAAAAGAAGGGGACACAGCAAAGTCCTTCCCCTCTCCTTGGCAGCAAAGCAAAACAGCAAGCAGGCAGTCTTCTCCTCTTCAGTCCTTTTCAGCTTTCTCCTTGGCAGAGGTTTCTTCTTAGTTCCAAAGTGATCTAAAGTTTTAGGTGTCTGGGGTCCTCTTCTTATACCCCTCCAAGTCTTTGTCTCTCTTTGTTCCAGTGGGGGGATTCCCCTGCTCAAACCGGTTCCTGGGTGTGCTCTGCTCTGGAGCACCTGGTTCCTTTCAGAGTGAGGGGCAGGGGCGTTAGACGCTCAGCAGGAGGTGGAGCCTTCTTTGTGCCAGCAGAGGCAGAGTCCTCAGCCTGGCCAGGAGGGGGTGGAGCCAGCATTGTGTTTGTCAGGGGCAGCCCTATTCAAACCCAGGGACTACTCCTCCCACCCATCTAAAGCAGATCTCCCTATTCACCCTGCTGCTGACTCATCCAGGCTCCTGGAGCCACCTGGCCCATCACATGACACCCTTCAGCCAACCAGCACACAGGCGCACAGGAAGGTTAAACAGGAGAATAGCTACTTTCTAAAAAGTGCTATTCTCACACAGTGAATTTAAAAACCATCTTGCTAAAAAGATGTATTATTAAATTCTGAACACAGAGATACCAAACTTGGAATTTCTATCTTGCCCTTATGGGAAGATAGGCATGTAAACAGTGTTCCCCATTCTATCCTATGGGCAAGATAGCCTCTCAGCAGTGAAAAACGAAAATGGCTGTAATTCACTACCAGGGCATGTTACACACCTCAGTACATGCCCTACCTTTCAGATACACTGCATCCAGCCTAGGGGGGTACCTAGGGCCACCATAGGGATGCCTGACATGTACAGAAAGGGGAGGAAAAGGCCTGGTCAGTGGGTGCACTGGCCAGGTCGACGTGGCAGTCCTGGACTGCACATAGGCACTGCAAGCAGGCCTAAGACATCATTTTAGCGCTACTCCTGTGGGTGGCACAATCAGTGCTGCAGCCCACTAGTAGCATTTGAATCACCAGCCCTGGCACACGCAGGGCACTTTACTAGGGGCTAACAGGTGAAACAAATATACCAATCATGGATAACCAATCAATATAACAATTTACCAAGGCAGCACTTACACTTTGGCACTGATCAGCAGTGGCAAAGTGCCCAAAGCATCTAAACCAGCAAAAACGAAATCCAGCATAGCATCAAAAATACAGGAGGTAGAGGCAAAAAGTCTGGGGTAACCACGCCAAAGATGCCAGGTCTAAATACTACAATTCACATTTGTACGTGGAAAAACACTTTTAAAGATAAAATGAGATGTTTAAAGTGATTTTCATGCTTCCAGGGGCCTTAAAGACGAGATTTGTGGAATGGGTAAAAGTGAATGAAAATGGCCAATTTACTCACTCTGAGGCCTTAAAAAGTGTTTCTCCTCCACGGTAAGTGAATTAAATAACATCTGGAGGCCTTTATTGTTCAAGCGAAAATGCCTGATTTTTGATGAAAGAGATAACCACCCCCTTACGACATGCTACTGAAACTAAAAAAATGGTTCATTTTCAAATGTTGCGTCTTTGAACTACAATTAACATTGTACGTGGATAATCACTTTTAGAGATAAAATGAGATGTTTAAAGTGATTTTCAAGCTTCCAGGGGCCCTAAACACAAGATTTGAGAAATGGGTTAACGTGAATGAAAATGGCCAATTTACTCACTCTGCGGCCTTAAAAAGTGTTTCTCCTCCACGGGAAGTGAATAAAATAACATTTGGAGGCCTTTATTGTTCAATCAAAAATGCCTGCTTTTTGGTGAAAGAGATAACCACCCCCCTTCCGACATGCTTCAGAACTAAAAAAATGGTCCGTTTTCAAATGTTGCCTCTTTGAACTACTGTTAGATCTGGGGGTATCTAGTTGGCAGGGTAGGTACCACTGTCCAAGTAGGGACCCTTGCTTCTAGTCAGGGAAAGGGGGATACACTGTTAAGATAACCCGTGCTCACCCTCTAGGTAGCTTGGCCTGAGCAGTCTAGGCTATCAAAGGCAATGTGTAAAGTATTTGTACCAACACTCACAGTAACACAGTGAAAACACCACAGATTTACTCCACACCAGTTTTAGAAAAATAAGGTATCTTTACTAAAAACTTCACAAGACCAAATACTACAGAAAAACCAACATACAATTAAAAAGGTTACTTTAAAAATAGTTCAAGAGTTTGCAAAAAGTAATCCAGGATGTCAAAATCAGTGTCCTGCACAATGCGACTCTCAATGCACAAAATGCAACACTTTCGTGCCCAACAGTACCTGTAGTTGCGATAAGGTTCCCAAAAGCTATAACAAGGAAGATGGCAAAGGCGATGCGATACTCCTGAGATCCTGGGGAGGCTTTGCAGCAGCCCTGCTTCACGCAGCAGTGGTGGATGCGCCGGCTCCGATCTGTACGGGGAGGATGCGATGACTTTGGCCTTCGTTGCGTAGGTTTCTTGGGGGGAAGCTTCACGCACAGGTTCGATGCGACACACTTCGATGTGGTGCGATGCGTGGCGCAGCGTTGCCTTCCGGCGCCGCAACTCTCGATGCGCCACGGAACGGGACTCTGCGTCGACGCACCCGTTGACTGGAGACTTTTCACGCACCGGCAGTGGTGCGGCTCGCAAAGTGGTTCTGCGACAACCCTCGCAATGGCCGGAATCTTCACGCTTCGGGACGATGCTCGACGCACTCGGCGATGCGGGAACCCTGCGTGTTGCAATGGTGCCGCGATGAAATTTTCCTCGCACTCTCGTCTTGCGACACGCAATCGGATGATGCGTTGGGTACCAGTCACTCTTGTTCACGCTTCTGCTTCCCAGCTCCCAAATACAGCAAAACGACCTCCTGAGGCCCCAAGACTGGGCAAGCACTCCAAGGCAGGTCAGAACTCCCTCAGCAGAGTTCCAGGGGAGCTGGTGGTGAAGTCCTTTTGTTCCTGGGACTTCTTAACAGGGAGCCAGCTCTTCTCAGGCCCTTGGAGATCAGAATCAAAAGAAGGGGACACAGCAAAGTCCTTCCCCTCTCCTTGGCAGCAAAGCAAAACAGCAAGCAGGCAGTCTTCTCCTCTTCAGTCCTTTTCAGCTTTCTCCTTGGCAGAGGTTTCTTCTTAGTTCCAAAGTGATCTAAAGTTTTAGGTGTCTGGGGTCCTCTTCTTATACCCCTCCAAGTCTTTGTCTCTCTTTGTTCCAGTGGGGGGATTCCCCTGCTCAAACCGGTTCCTGGGTGTGCTCTGCTCTGGAGCACCTGGTTCCTTTCAGAGTGAGGGGCAGGGGCGTTAGACGCTCAGCAGGAGGTGGAGCCTTCTTTGTGCCAGCAGAGGCAGAGTCCTCAGCCTGGCCAGGAGGGGGTGGAGCCAGCATTGTGTTTGTCAGGGGCAGCCCTATTCAAACCCAGGGACTACTCCTCCCACCCATCTAAAGCAGATCTCCCTATTCACCCTGCTGCTGACTCATCCAGGCTCCTGGAGCCACCTGGCCCATCACATGACACCCTTCAGCCAACCAGCACACAGGCGCACAGGAAGGTTAAACAGGAGAATAGCTACTTTCTAAAAAGTGCTATTCTCACACAGTGAATTTAAAAACCATCTTGCTAAAAAGATGTATTATTAAATTCTGAACACAGAGATACCAAACTTGGAATTTCTATCTTGCCCTTATGGGAAGATAGGCATGTAAACAGTGTTCCCCATTCTATCCTATGGGCAAGATAGCCTCTCAGCAGTGAAAAACGAAAATGGCTGTAATTCACTACCAGGGCATGTTACACACCTCAGTACATGCCCTACCTTTCAGATACACTGCACCCAGCCTAGGGGGGTACCTAGGGCCACCATAGGGATGCCTGACATGTACAGAAAGGGGAGGAAAAGGCCTGGTCAGTGGGTGCACTGGCCAGGTCGACGTGGCAGTCCTGGACTGCACATAGGCACTGCAAGCAGGCCTAAGACATCATTTTAGCGCTACTCCTGTGGGTGGCACAATCAGTGCTGCAGCCCACTAGTAGCATTTGAATCACCAGCCCTGGCACACGCAGGGCACTTTACTAGGGGCTAACAGGTGAAACAAATATACCAATCATGGATAACCAATCAATATAACAATTTACCAAGGGAGCACTTACACTTTGGCACTGATCAGCAGTGGCAAAGTGCCCAAAGCATCTAAACCAGCAAAAACGAAATCCAGCATAGCATCAAAAATACAGGAGGTAGAGGCAAAAAGTCAGGGGTAACCACGCCAAAGATGCCAGGTCTAAATACTACAATTCACATTTGTACGTGGAAAATCACTTTTAAAGATAAAATGAGATGTTTAAAGTGATTTTCATGCTTCCAGGGGCCTTAAAGACGAGATTTGTGGAATGGGTAAAAGTGAATGAAAATGGCCAATTTACTCACTCTGAGGCCTTAAAAAGTGTTTCTCCTCCACGGTAAGTGAATTAAATAACATCTGGAGGCCTTTATTGTTCAAGCGAAAATGCCTGATTTTTGATGAAAGAGATAACCACCCCCTTACGACATGCTACTGAAACTAAAAAAATGGTTCATTTTCAAATGTTGCGTCTTTGAACTACAATTAACATTGTACGTGGATAATCACTTTTAGAGATAAAATGAGATGTTTAAAGTGATTTTCAAGCTTCCAGGGGCCCTAAACACAAGATTTGAGAAATGGGTTAACGTGAATGAAAATGGCCAATTTACTCACTCTGCGGCCTTAAAAAGTGTTTCTCCTCCACGGGAAGTGAATAAAATAACATTTGGAGGCCTTTATTGTTCAATCAAAAATGCCTGCTTTTTGGTGAAAGAGATAACCACCCCCCTTCCGACATGCTTCAGAACTAAAAAAATGGTCCGTTTTCAAATGTTGCCTCTTTGAACTACTGTTAGATCTGGGGGTCTCTAGTTGGCAGGGTAGGTACCACTGTCCAAGTAGGGACCCTTGCTTCTAGTCAGGGAAAGGGGGATACACTGTTAAGATAACCCCTGCTCACCCTCTAGGTAGCTTGGCCTGAGCAGTCTAGGCTATCAAAGGCAATGTGTAAAGTATTTGTACCAACACTCACAGTAACACAGTGAAAACACCACAGATTTACTCCACACCAGTTTTAGAAAAATAAGGTATCTTTACTAAAAACTTCACAAGACCAAATACTACAGAAAAACCAACATACAATTAAAAAGGTTACTTTAAAAATAGTTCAAGAGTTTGCAAAAAGTAATCCAGGATGTCAAAATCAGTGTCCTGCACAATGCGACTCTCAATGCACAAAATGCAACACTTTCGTGCCCAACAGTACCTGTAGTTGCGATAAGGTTCCCAAAAGCTATAACAAGGAAGATGGCAAAGGCGATGCGATACTCCTGAGATCCTGGGGAGGCTTTGCAGCAGCCCTGCTTCATGCAGCAGTGGTGGATGCGCCGGCTCCGATCTGTACGGGGAGGATGCGATGACTTTGGCCTTCGTTGCGTAGGTTTCTTGGGGGGAAGCTTCACGCACAGGTTCGATGCGACACACTTCGATGTGGTGCGATGCGTGGCGCAGCGTTGCCTTCCGGCGCCGCAACTCTCGATGCGCCACGGAACGGGACTCTGCGTCGACGCACCCGTTGACTGGAGACTTTTCACGCACCGGCAGTGGTGCGGCTCGCAAAGTGGTTCTGCGACAACCCTCGCAATGGCCGGAATCTTCACGCTTCGGGACGATGCTCGACGCACTCGGCGATGCGGGGACCCTGCGTGTTGCAATGGTGCCGCGATGAAATTTTCCTCGCACTCTCGTCTTGCGACACGCAATCGGATGATGCGTTGGGTACCAGTCACTCTTGTTCACGCTTCTGCTTCCCAGCTCCCAAATACAGCAAAACGACCTCCTGAGGCCCCAAGACTGGGCAAGCACTCCAAGGCAGGTCAGAACTCCCTCAGCAGAGTTCCAGGGGAGCTGGTGGTGAAGTCCTTTTGTTCCTGGGACTTCTTAACAGGGAGCCAGCTCTTCTCAGGCCCTTGGAGATCAGAATCAAAAGAAGGGGACACAGCAAAGTCCTTCCCCTCTCCTTGGCAGCAAAGCAAAACAGCAAGCAGGCAGTCTTCTCCTCTTCAGTCCTTTTCAGCTTTCTCCTTGGCAGAGGTTTCTTCTTAGTTCCAAAGTGATCTAAAGTTTTAGGTGTCTGGGGTCCTCTTCTTATACCCCTCCAAGTCTTTGTCTCTCTTTGTTCCAGTGGGGGGATTCCCCTGCTCAAACCGGTTCCTGGGTGTGCTCTGCTCTGGAGCACCTGGTTCCTTTCAGAGTGAGGGGCAGGGGCGTTAGACGCTCAGCAGGAGGTGGAGCCTTCTTTGTGCCAGCAGAGGCAGAGTCCTCAGCCTGGCCAGGAGGGGGTGGAGCCAGCATTGTGTTTGTCAGGGGCAGCCCTATTCAAACCCAGGGACTACTCCTCCCACCCATCTAAAGCAGATCTCCCTATTCACCCTGCTGCTGACTCATCCAGGCTCCTGGAGCCACCTGGCCCATCACATGACACCCTTCAGCCAACCAGCACACAGGCGCACAGGAAGGTTAAACAGGAGAATAGCTACTTTCTAAAAAGTGCTATTCTCACACAGTGAATTTAAAAACCATCTTGCTAAAAAGATGTATTATTAAATTCTGAACACAGAGATACCAAACTTGGAATTTCTATCTTGCCCTTATGGGAAGATAGGCATGTAAACAGTGTTCCCCATTCTATCCTATGGGCAAGATAGCCTCTCAGCAGTGAAAAACGAAAATGGCTGTAATTCACTACCAGGGCATGTTACACACCTCAGTACATGCCCTACCTTTCAGATACACTGCACCCAGCCTAGGGGGGTACCTAGGGCCACCATAGGGATGCCTGACATGTACAGAAAGGGGAGGAAAAGGCCTGGTCAGTGGGTGCACTGGCCAGGTCGACGTGGCAGTCCTGGACTGCACATAGGCACTGCAAGCAGGCCTAAGACATCATTTTAGCGCTACTCCTGTGGGTGGCACAATCAGTGCTGCAGCCCACTAGTAGCATTTGAATCACCAGCCCTGGCACACGCAGGGCACTTTACTAGGGGCTAACAGGTGAAACAAATATACCAATCATGGATAACCAATCAATATAACAATTTACCAAGGGAGCACTTACACTTTGGCACTGATCAGCAGTGGCAAAGTGCCCAAAGCATCTAAACCAGCAAAAACGAAATCCAGCATAGCATCAAAAATACAGGAGGTAGAGGCAAAAAGTCAGGGGTAACCACGCCAAAGATGCCAGGTCTAAATACTACAATTCACATTTGTACGTGGAAAATCACTTTTAAAGATAAAATGAGATGTTTAAAGTGATTTTCATGCTTCCAGGGGCCTTAAAGACGAGATTTGTGGAATGGGTAAAAGTGAATGAAAATGGCCAATTTACTCACTCTGAGGCCTTAAAAAGTGTTTCTCCTCCACGGTAAGTGAATTAAATAACATCTGGAGGCCTTTATTGTTCAAGCGAAAATGCCTGATTTTTGATGAAAGAGATAACCACCCCCTTACGACATGCTACTGAAACTAAAAAAATGGTTCATTTTCAAATGTTGCGTCTTTGAACTACAATTAACATTGTACGTGGATAATCACTTTTAGAGATAAAATGAGATGTTTAAAGTGATTTTCAAGCTTCCAGGGGCCCTAAACACAAGATTTGAGAAATGGGTTAACGTGAATGAAAATGGCCAATTTACTCACTCTGCGGCCTTAAAAAGTGTTTCTCCTCCACGGGAAGTGAATAAAATAACATTTGGAGGCCTTTATTGTTCAATCAAAAATGCCTGCTTTTTGGTGAAAGAGATAACCACCCCCCTTCCGACATGCTTCAGAACTAAAAAAATGGTCCGTTTTCAAATGTTGCCTCTTTGAACTACTGTTAGATCTGGGGGTCTCTAGTTGGCAGGGTAGGTACCACTGTCCAAGTAGGGACCCTTGCTTCTAGTCAGGGAAAGGGGGATACACTGTTAAGATAACCCCTGCTCACCCTCTAGGTAGCTTGGCCTGAGCAGTCTAGGCTATCAAAGGCAATGTGTAAAGTATTTGTACCAACACTCACAGTAACACAGTGAAAACACCACAGATTTACTCCACACCAGTTTTAGAAAAATAAGGTATCTTTACTAAAAACTTCACAAGACCAAATACTACAGAAAAACCAACATACAATTAAAAAGGTTACTTTAAAAATAGTTCAAGAGTTTGCAAAAAGTAATCCAGGATGTCAAAATCAGTGTCCTGCACAATGCGACTCTCAATGCACAAAATGCAACACTTTCGTGCCCAACAGTACCTGTAGTTGCGATAAGGTTCCCAAAAGCTATAACAAGGAAGATGGCAAAGGCGATGCGATACTCCTGAGATCCTGGGGAGGCTTTGCAGCAGCCCTGCTTCATGCAGCAGTGGTGGATGCGCCGGCTCCGATCTGTACGGGGAGGATGCGATGACTTTGGCCTTCGTTGCGTAGGTTTCTTGGGGGGAAGCTTCACGCACAGGTTCGATGCGACACACTTCGATGTGGTGCGATGCGTGGCGCAGCGTTGCCTTCCGGCGCCGCAACTCTCGATGCGCCACGGAACGGGACTCTGCGTCGACGCACCCGTTGACTGGAGACTTTTCACGCACCGGCAGTGGTGCGGCTCGCAAAGTGGTTCTGCGACAACCCTCGCAATGGCCGGAATCTTCACGCTTCGGGACGATGCTCGACGCACTCGGCGATGCGGGGACCCTGCGTGTTGCAATGGTGCCGCGATGAAATTTTCCTCGCACTCTCGTCTTGCGACACGCAATCGGATGATGCGTTGGGTACCAGTCACTCTTGTTCACGCTTCTGCTTCCCAGCTCCCAAATACAGCAAAACGACCTCCTGAGGCCCCAAGACTGGGCAAGCACTCCAAGGCAGGTCAGAACTCCCTCAGCAGAGTTCCAGGGGAGCTGGTGGTGAAGTCCTTTTGTTCCTGGGACTTCTTAACAGGGAGCCAGCTCTTCTCAGGCCCTTGGAGATCAGAATCAAAAGAAGGGGACACAGCAAAGTCCTTCCCCTCTCCTTGGCAGCAAAGCAAAACAGCAAGCAGGCAGTCTTCTCCTCTTCAGTCCTTTTCAGCTTTCTCCTTGGCAGAGGTTTCTTCTTAGTTCCAAAGTGATCTAAAGTTTTAGGTGTCTGGGGTCCTCTTCTTATACCCCTCCAAGTCTTTGTCTCTCTTTGTTCCAGTGGGGGGATTCCCCTGCTCAAACCGGTTCCTGGGTGTGCTCTGCTCTGGAGCACCTGGTTCCTTTCAGAGTGAGGGGCAGGGGCGTTAGACGCTCAGCAGGAGGTGGAGCCTTCTTTGTGCCAGCAGAGGCAGAGTCCTCAGCCTGGCCAGGAGGGGGTGGAGCCAGCATTGTGTTTGTCAGGGGCAGCCCTATTCAAACCCAGGGACTACTCCTCCCACCCATCTAAAGCAGATCTCCCTATTCACCCTGCTGCTGACTCATCCAGGCTCCTGGAGCCACCTGGCCCATCACATGACACCCTTCAGCCAACCAGCACACAGGCGCACAGGAAGGTTAAACAGGAGAATAGCTACTTTCTAAAAAGTGCTATTCTCACACAGTGAATTTAAAAACCATCTTGCTAAAAAGATGTATTATTAAATTCTGAACACAGAGATACCAAACTTGGAATTTCTATCTTGCCCTTATGGGAAGATAGGCATGTAAACAGTGTTCCCCATTCTATCCTATGGGCAAGATAGCCTCTCAGCAGTGAAAAACGAAAATGGCTGTAATTCACTACCAGGGCATGTTACACACCTCAGTACATGCCCTACCTTTCAGATACACTGCATCCAGCCTAGGGGGGTACCTAGGGCCACCATAGGGATGCCTGACATGTACAGAAAGGGGAGGAAAAGGCCTGGTCAGTGGGTGCACTGGCCAGGTCGACGTGGCAGTCCTGGACTGCACATAGGCACTGCAAGCAGGCCTAAGACATCATTTTAGCGCTACTCCTGTGGGTGGCACAATCAGTGCTGCAGCCCACTAGTAGCATTTAAATCACCAGCCCTGGCACACGCAGGGCACTTTACTAGGGGCTAACAGGTGAAACAAATATACCAATCATGGATAACCAATCAATATAACAATTTACCAAGGCAGCACTTACACTTTGGCACTGATCAGCAGTGGCAAAGTGCCCAAAGCATCTAAACCAGCAAAAACGAAATCCAGCATAGCATCAAAAATACAGGAGGTAGAGGCAAAAAGTCTGGGGTAACCACGCCAAAGATGCCAGGTCTAAATACTACAATTCACATTTGTACGTGGAAAAACACTTTTAAAGATAAAATGAGATGTTTAAAGTGATTTTCATGCTTCCAGGGGCCTTAAAGACGAGATTTGTGGAATGGGTAAAAGTGAATGAAAATGGCCAATTTACTCACTCTGAGGCCTTAAAAAGTGTTTCTCCTCCACGGTAAGTGAATTAAATAACATCTGGAGGCCTTTATTGTTCAAGCGAAAATGCCTGATTTTTGATGAAAGAGATAACCACCCCCTTACGACATGCTACTGAAACTAAAAAAATGGTTCATTTTCAAATGTTGCGTCTTTGAACTACAATTAACATTGTACGTGGATAATCACTTTTAGAGATAAAATGAGATGTTTAAAGTGATTTTCAAGCTTCCAGGGGCCCTAAACACAAGATTTGAGAAATGGGTTAACGTGAATGAAAATGGCCAATTTACTCACTCTGCGGCCTTAAAAAGTGTTTCTCCTCCACGGGAAGTGAATAAAATAACATTTGGAGGCCTTTATTGTTCAATCAAAAATGCCTGCTTTTTGGTGAAAGAGATAACCACCCCCCTTCCGACATGCTTCAGAACTAAAAAAATGGTCCGTTTTCAAATGTTGCCTCTTTGAACTACTGTTAGATCTGGGGGTCTCTAGTTGGCAGGGTAGGTACCACTGTCCAAGTAGGGACCCTTGCTTCTAGTCAGGGAAAGGGGGATACACTGTTAAGATAACCCCTGCTCACCCTCTAGGTAGCTTGGCCTGAGCAGTCTAGGCTATCAAAGGCAATGTGTAAAGTATTTGTACCAACACTCACAGTAACACAGTGAAAACACCACAGATTTACTCCACACCAGTTTTAGAAAAATAAGGTATCTTTACTAAAAACTTCACAAGACCAAATACTACAGAAAAACCAACATACAATTAAAAAGGTTACTTTAAAAATAGTTCAAGAGTTTGCAAAAAGTAATCCAGGATGTCAAAATCAGTGTCCTGCACAATGCGACTCTCAATGCACAAAATGCAACACTTTCGTGCCCAACAGTACCTGTAGTTGCGATAAGGTTCCCAAAAGCTATAACAAGGAAGATGGCAAAGGCGATGCGATACTCCTGAGATCCTGGGGAGGCTTTGCAGCAGCCCTGCTTCATGCAGCAGTGGTGGATGCGCCGGCTCCGATCTGTACGGGGAGGATGCGATGACTTTGGCCTTCGTTGCGTAGGTTTCTTGGGGGGAAGCTTCACGCACAGGTTCGATGCGACACACTTCGATGTGGTGCGATGCGTGGCGCAGCGTTGCCTTCCGGCGCCGCAACTCTCGATGCGCCACGGAACGGGACTCTGCGTCGACGCACCCGTTGACTGGAGACTTTTCACGCACCGGCAGTGGTGCGGCTCGCAAAGTGGTTCTGCGACAACCCTCGCAATGGCCGGAATCTTCACGCTTCGGGACGATGCTCGACGCACTCGGCGATGCGGGGACCCTGCGTGTTGCAATGGTGCCGCGATGAAATTTTCCTCGCACTCTCGTCTTGCGACACGCAATCGGATGATGCGTTGGGTACCAGTCACTCTTGTTCACGCTTCTGCTTCCCAGCTCCCAAATACAGCAAAACGACCTCCTGAGGCCCCAAGACTGGGCAAGCACTCCAAGGCAGGTCAGAACTCCCTCAGCAGAGTTCCAGGGGAGCTGGTGGTGAAGTCCTTTTGTTCCTGGGACTTCTTAACAGGGAGCCAGCTCTTCTCAGGCCCTTGGAGATCAGAATCAAAAGAAGGGGACACAGCAAAGTCCTTCCCCTCTCCTTGGCAGCAAAGCAAAACAGCAAGCAGGCAGTCTTCTCCTCTTCAGTCCTTTTCAGCTTTCTCCTTGGCAGAGGTTTTTTCTTAGTTCCAAAGTGATCTAAAGTTTTAGGTGTCTGGGGTCCTCTTCTTATACCCCTCCAAGTCTTTGTCTCTCTTTGTTCCAGTGGGGGGATTCCCCTGCTCAAACCGGTTCCTGGGTGTGCTCTGCTCTGGAGCACCTGGTTCCTTTCAGAGTGAGGGGCAGGGGCGTTAGACGCTCAGCAGGAGGTGGAGCCTTCTTTGTGCCAGCAGAGGCAGAGTCCTCAGCCTGGCCAGGAGGGGGTGGAGCCAGCATTGTGTTTGTCAGGGGCAGCCCTATTCAAACCCAGGGACTACTCCTCCCACCCATCTAAAGCAGATCTCCCTATTCACCCTGCTGCTGACTCATCCAGGCTCCTGGAGCCACCTGGCCCATCACATGACACCCTTCAGCCAACCAGCACACAGGCGCACAGGAAGGTTAAACAGGAGAATAGCTACTTTCTAAAAAGTGCTATTCTCACACAGTGAATTTAAAAACCATCTTGCTAAAAAGATGTATTATTAAATTCTGAACACAGAGATACCAAACTTGGAATTTCTATCTTGCCCTTATGGGAAGATAGGCATGTAAACAGTGTTCCCCATTCTATCCTATGGGCAAGATAGCCTCTCAGCAGTGAAAAACGAAAATGGCTGTAATTCACTACCAGGGCATGTTACACACCTCAGTACATGCCCTACCTTTCAGATACACTGCACCCAGCCTAGGGGGGTACCTAGGGCCACCATAGGGATGCCTGACATGTACAGAAAGGGGAGGAAAAGGCCTGGTCAGTGGGTGCACTGGCCAGGTCGACGTGGCAGTCCTGGACTGCACATAGGCACTGCAAGCAGGCCTAAGCCATCATTTTAGCGCTACTCCTGTGGGTGGCACAATCAGTGCTGCAGCCCACTAGTAGCATTTGAATCACCAGCCCTGGCACACGCAGGGCACTTTACTAGGGGCTAACAATTGAAACAAATATACCAATCATGGATAACCAATCAATATAACAATTTACCAAGGGAGCACTTACACTTTGGCACTGATCAGCAGTGGCAAAGTGCCCAAAGCATCTAAACCAGCAAAAACGAAATCCAGCATAGCATCAAAAATACAGGGGGTAGAGGCAAAAAGTCAGGGGTAACCACGCCAAAGATGCCAGGTCTAACAACTACAATTCACATTTGTACGTGGAAAATCACTTTTAAAGATAAAATGAGATGTTTAAAGTGATTTTCATGCTTCCAGGGGCTTAAACACAAGATTTGAGGAATGGTTAAAAGTGAATGAAAATGGCCAATTTACTCATTCTGAGGCCTTAAAAAGTGTTTCTCCTCCACGGGAAGTGAATTAAATAACATTTGTAGGCCTTTATTGTTCAAGCGAAAACACCCGATTTTTTAAGAAAGAGATAACCACCCGCCTTACGACATGCTTCAGAAACGAAAAAAATGGTCCATTTTCAAATGTTCCGTCTTTGAACGACAATTCACATTTGTACGTGGATAATCACATTTAGACAAGAAATTAGATGTTTAAAGTGATTTTCAAGCTTCCAGGGGCCCTCAACACAAGATTTGAGAAATGGGTAAAAGTGAATGAAAATGGCCAATTTACTCACTCTGAGGCCTTAAAAAATGTTTCTCCTCCACAGGAAGTGAATTAAATAACATTTGGAGGCCTTTATTGTTCAAGCGAAAACGCCTGATTTTTGATGAAAGATATAACCACCCCTCCTTCCGACATGCTTCTGAAACTAAAAAACATGGTTCATTTTCAAATGTTGCGTCTTTGAACTACAATTAACATTGTACGTGGATAATCACTTTTAGAGATAAAATGAGATGTTTAAAGTGAATTTCAAGCTTCCAGGGGCCCTAAAAACAAGATTTGAGAAATGGGTAAACGTGAATGAAAATGGCCAATTTACTCACTCTGCGGCCTTAAAAAGTGTTTCTCCTCCACGGGAAGTGAATAAAATAACATTTGGAGGCCTTTATTGTTCTATCAAAAATGCCAATTTTTGATGAAAGAGATAACCACCTCCCTTACGACATGCTTCAGAAACTAAAAAAATGGTCCGTTTTCAAATGTTGCCTCTTTGAACTACAATTCACATTTGTACGTGGAAAATCACTTTTAAAGGTAAAATGAGATGTTTAAAGTGATTTTCATGCTTCTAGGGGCCTTCAACACGAGATTTGAGGAATAGGTAAAAGTGAATGAAAATGGCCAATTTACTCACTCTGTGGCCTTAAAAAGTGTTTCTCCTCCACGGGAAGTGAATAAAATAACATTTGGAGACCCTTTATTGTTCAATCAAAAACGTCTGTTTTTTGGTGAAAGAGATAACCACCCCCCCTTACGACATGCTTCAGAAATGAAAAAAATGGTCCATTTTCAAATGTTGCGTCTTTGAACGACAATTCACATTTGTACGTGGATAATCACTTTTAGAGATAAAATTAGATATTTGAAGTGATTTTCAAGCTTCCAGGGGCCCTAAACACAAGATTTGAGAAATGGGTAAAAGTGAATGAAAATGGCCAATTTACTCACTCTGAGGCCTTAAAAGTGTTTCTCCTCCACGGGAAGTGTATTAAATAACATTTGGAGGCCTTTTTTGTTCAAGCGAAAATGCCTGATTTTTCATGAAAGAGATAACCACCCCCCCCTTACGACAAGCTTCTGAAACTAAAAAAATGGTTCATTTTCAAATGTTGTGTCTTTGAATTACAATTAACAGTGTACGTGGATAATCACTTTTAGAGATAAAATTAGATGTTTAAAGTGATTTTCAAGCTTCCAGGGGCCCTTAACACAAGATTTGAGAAATGGGTAAACGTGAATGAAAATGGCCAATTCATTCACTCTGAGGCCTTAAAAAGTTTTTCTCCACCCCAGAAAGTGAATTAAATAACATTTGTAGGCCTTTATTCTTCAATCAAAAACGCCCGATTTTTGATGAAAGAGATAACCACCCCCCTTCCGACATGCTTTAGAAACTAAAAAAATTGGTCCATTTTCAAATGTTGCCTCTTTGAACTACAATTCACATGTGTATGTGGAAAATCACTTTTAACGATAAAATGAGATGTTTAAAGTGATTTTCATGCTTCCAGGGGCCTTAAACACAAGATTTGAGGAATTGGTAAAAGTGAATGAAAATGGCCAATTTACTCACTCTGTGGCCTTAAAAAGTGTTTCTCCTCCACAGGAAGTGAATAAAATAACATTTGGAGGCCCTTTATTGTTCAATCAAAAACGTCTGTTTTTTGGTGAAAGAGATAACCACCCCCCCTTACGACATGCTTCAGAAACGGAAAAAATGGTCCATTTTCAAATGTTGCGTCTTTGAACGACAATTCACATTTGTACGTGGATAATCACTTTTAGAGATAAAATTAGATGTTTAAAGTGATTTTCAAGCTTCCAGGGGCCCTAAACACAAGATTTGAGAAATAGGTAAAAGTGAATGAAAATGGCCAATTTACTCACTCTGAGGCCTTAAAAAGTGTTTCTCCTCCACGGGAAGTGTATTAAATAACATTTGGAGGCCTTTTTTGTTCAAGTGAAAACGCCTGATTTTTGGTGAAAGAGATAACCACCCCCCCTTACGACATGCTTCAGAAACGGAAAAAATGGTCCATTTTCAAATGTTGCGTCTTTGAACGACAATTCACATTTGTACGTGGATAATCACTTTTAGAGATAAAATTAGATGTTTAAAGTGATTTTCAAGCTTCCAGGGGCCCTAAACACAAGATTTGAGGAATAGGTAAAAGTGAATGAAAATGGCCAATTTACTCACTCTGAGGCCTTAAAAAGTGTTTCTCCACCCCAGAAAGTGAATTAAATAACATTTGTAGGCCTTTATTGTTCAATCAAAAACGCCCTCTTTTTGATGAGAGAGATAACCACCCCCCTTCCGACATGCTTCAGAAACTAAAAAAATGGTCAGTTTTCAAATGTTGCCTCTTTGAACTACAATTCACATTTGTACGTGGAAAATCACTTTTAAAGATAAAATGAGATGTTTAAAGTGATTTTCATGCTTCCAGGGGCCTTAAAGACGAGATTTGTGGAATGGGTAAAAGTGAATGAAAATGGCCAATTTACTCACTCTGAGGCCTTAAAAAGTGTTTCTCCTCCACGGTAAGTGAATTAAATAACATCTGGAGGCCTTTATTGTTCAAGCGAAAATGCCTGATTTTTGATGAAAGAGATAACCACCCACCCTTACTACATGCTACTGAAACGAAAAAAATGGTTCATTTTCAAATGTTGCGTCTTTGAACGACAATTCACATTTGTACATGGATAATCACATTTAGAGATAAAATTAGATGTTTAAAGTGATTTTCAAGCTTCCAGGGGCCCTAAACACAAGATTTGAGAAATGGGTAAAAGTGAATGAAAATGGCCAATTTACTCACTCTGAGGCCTTAAAAAGTGTTTTTCCTCCACGGGAAGTGAATTAAATAACATTTGGAAGCCTTTATTGTTCAAGCGAAAACGCCTGATTTTTGATGAAAGATATAACCACCCCTCCTTACGACATGCTTCTGAAACTAAAAAAATGGTTCATTTTCAAATGTTGCGTCTTTGAACTACAATTAACATTGTACGTGGATAATCACTTTTAGAGATAAAATGAGATGTTTAAAGTGATTTTCAAGCTTCCAGGGGCCCTAAACACAAGATTTGAAAAATGGGTAAACTTGAATGAAAATGGCCAATTTATTCACTCTGAGGCCTTAAAAAGTTTTTCTCCACCCCAGAAAGTGAATTAAATAACATTTGTAGGCCTTTATTGTTCAATCAAAAACGCCCTCTTTTTGATGAGAGAGATAACCACCCCCCTTCCGACATGCTTCAGAAACTAAAAAAATGGTCCGTTTTCAAATGTTGCCTCTTTGAACTACAATTCACATTTGTACATGGAAAATCACTTTTAAAGATAAAATGAGATGTTTAAAGTGATTTTCATGCTTCCAGGGGCCCTAAACACAAGATTTGAGAAATAGGTAAAAGTGAATGAAAATGGCCAATTTCCTCACTCTGAGGCCTTAAAAAGTGTTTCTCCACCCCAGAAAGTGAATTAAATAAAATTTGTAGGCCTTTATTGTTCAATCAAAAAAGCCCAATTTTTGATGAAAGAGATAACCACCCCCCTTACGACATGCTTCAGAAACTAAAAAAATGGTCAGTTTTCAAATGTTGCCTCTTTGAACTACAATTCACATTTGTACGTGGAAAATCACTTTTAAAGATAAAATGAGATGTTTAAAGTGATTTTCATGCTTCCAGGGGCCTTAAAGACGAGATTTGTGGAATGGGTAAAAGTGAATGAAAATGGCCAATTTACACACTCTGAGGCCTTAAAAAGTGTTTCTCCTCCACGGTAAGTGAATTAAATAACATCTGGAGGCCTTTATTGTTCAAGCGAAAACGCCTGCTTTTTGGTCGAAGAGATAACCACCCCCCTTACTACATGCTTCAGAAACGAAAAAAATAGTCCATTTTCAAATGTTGCGTCTTTGAACGACAATTCACATTTGTATGTATATAATCACATTTAGAGATAAAATTAGATGTTTTAAAGTGATTTTCAAGCTTCCAGGGGCCCTAAACACAAGATTTGAGAAATGGGTAAAAGTGAATGAAAATGGCCAATTTACTCACTCTGAGGCCTTAAAAAGTGTTTTTCCTCCACGGGAAGTGAATTAAATAACATTTGGAGGCCTTTATTGTTCAAGCGAAAACGCCTGATTTTTGATGAAAATATAACCACCCCTCCTTACGACATGCTTCTGAAACTAAAAAAATGGTTCATTTTCAAATGTTGCGTCTTTGAACTACAATTAACATTGTACGTGGATAATCACTTTTAGAGATGAAATGAGATGTTTAAAGTGGTTTTCAAGCTTCCAGGGGCCCTAAACACAAGATTTGAAAAATGGGTAAACGTGAATGAAAATGGCCAATTTATTCACTCTGAGGCCTTAAAAAGTTTTTCTCCACCCCAGAAAGTGAATTAAATAACATTTGTAGGCCTTTATTGTTCAATCAAAAACGCCCTCTTTTTGATGAAAGAGATAACCACCCCCCTTCCGACATGCTTCAGAAACTAAAAAAATGGTCCGTTTTCAAATGTTGCCTCTTTGAACTACAATTCACATTTGTACGTGGAAAATCACTTTTAAAGATAAAATGAGATGTTTAAAGTGATTTTCATGCTTCCAGGGGCCTTAAACACAAGATTTGAGGAATGGTTAAAAGTGAATGAAAATGGCCAATTTACTCATTCTGAGGCCTTAAAAAGTGTTTCTCCTCCACGGGAAGTGAATTAAATAACATTTGTAGGCCTTTATTGTTCAAGCGAAAACGCCCGATTTTTTAAGAAAGAGATAACCACCCCCCTTACGACATGCTTCAGAAACAAAAAAATGGTCCATTTTCAAATGTTGCGTGTTTGAACGATAATTCACATTTGTACGTGGATAATCACTTTTAGAGATAAAATTAGATGTTTAAAGTGATTTTCAAGCTTCCAGGGGCCCTAAACACAAGATTTGAGAAATGGGTAAACGTGAATGAAAATGGCCAATTTACTCACTCTGCGGCCTTAAAAAGTGTTTCTCCTCCACGGGAAGTGAATAAAATAACATTTGGAGGCCTTTATTGTTCAATCAAAAACGCCTGTTTTTTGGTGAAAGAGATAACCACCCCCCCTTACGACATGCTTCAGAAACGGAAAAAATGGTCCATTTTCAAATGTTGCGTCTTTGAACGACAATTCACATTTGTACGTGGATAATCACTTTTAGAGATAAAATTAGATGTTTAAAGTGATTTTCAAGCTTCCACGGGCCCTAAACACAAGATTTGAGAAATAGGTAAAAGTGAATGAAAATGGCCAATTTACTCACTCTGAGGCCTTAAAAAGTGTTTCTCCACCCCAGAAAGTGTATTAAATAAAATTTGTAGGCCTTTATTGTTCAATCAAAAAAGCCCAATTTTTGATGAAAGAGACAACCACCCACCTTACGACATGCTTCAGAAACAAAAAAAATGGTCAGTTTTCAAATGTTGCCTCTTTGAACTACAATTCACATTTGTACGTGGAAAATCACTTTTAAAGATAAAATGAGATGTTTAAAGTGATTTTCATGCATCCAGGGGCCTTAAAGACGTGATTTGTGGAATGGGTAAAAGTGAATGAAAATGGCCAATTTACTCACTCTGAGGCCTTAAAAAGTGTTTCTCCTCCACGGTAAGTGAATTAAATAACATCTGGAGGCCTTTATTGTTCAAGCGAAAATGCCTGATTTTTGATGAAAGAGATAACCACCCCCTTACGACATGCTACTGAAACTAAAAAAATGGTTCATTTTCAAATGTTGCGTCTTTGAACTACAATTAACATTGTACGTGGATAATCACTTTTAGAGATAAAATGAGATGTTTAAAGTGATTTTCAAGCTTCCAAGGGCCCTAAACACAATATTTGAGAAATGGGTTAACGTGAATGAAAACGGCCAATTTACTCACTCTGCGGCCTTAAAAAGTGTTTCTCCTCCAAGGGAAGTGAATAAAATAACATTTGGAGGCCTTTATTGTTCAATCAAAAACGCCTGCTTTTTGGTGAAAGAGATAACCACCCCCCCTTACTACATGCTTCAGAAACGAAAAAAATGGTCCATTTTCAAATGTTGCGTCTTTGAACGACAATTCACATTTGTACGTGGATAATCTCTTTTAGAGATAAAATTAGATGTTTAAAGTGATTTTCAAGCTTTCAGGGGCCCTAAACACAAGATTTGAGAAATGGATAAACGTGAATGAAAATGGCCAATTTATTCACTCTGAGGCCTTAAAAAGTTTTTCTCCACCCCAGAAAGTGAATTAAATAACATTTGTAGGCCTTTATTGGTCAATCAAAAACGCCCGATTTTTGATGAAAGAGATAACCACCCCCCTTCCGACATGCTTCAGAACTAAAAAAATGGTCCGTTTTCAAATGTTGCCTCTTTGAACTACTGTTAGATCTGGGGGTCTCTAGTTGGCAGGGTAGGTACCACTGTCCAAGTAGGGACCCTTGCTTCTAGTCAGGGAAAGGGGGATACACTGTTAAGATAACCCCTGCTCACCCTCTAGGTAGCTTGGCCTGAGCAGTCTAGGCTATCAAAGGCAATGTGTAAAGTATTTGTACCAACACTCACAGTAACACAGTGAAAACACCACAGATTTACTCCACACCAGTTTTAGAAAAATAAGGTATCTTTACTAAAAACTTCACAAGACCAAATACTACAGAAAAACCAACATACAATTAAAAAGGTTACTTTAAAAATAGTTCAAGAGTTTGCAAAAAGTAATCCAGGATGTCAAAATCAGTGTCCTGCACAATGCGACTCTCAATGCACAAAATGCAACACTTTCGTGCCCAACAGTACCTGTAGTTGCGATAAGGTTCCCAAAAGCTATAACAAGGAAGATGGCAAAGGCGATGCGATACTCCTGAGATCCTGGGGAGGCTTTGCAGCAGCCCTGCTTCACGCAGCAGTGGTGGATGCGCCGGCTCCGATCTGTACGGGGAGGATGCGATGACTTTGGCCTTCGTTGCGTAGGTTTCTTGGGGGGAAGCTTCACGCACAGGTTCGATGCGACACACTTGGATGTGGTGCGATGCGTGGCGCAGCGTTGCCTTCCGGCGCCGCAACTCTCGATGCGCCACGGAACGGGACTCTGCGTCGACGCACCCGTTGACTGGAGACTTTTCACGCACCGGCAGTGGTGCGGCTCGCAAAGTGGTTCTGCGACAACCCTCGCAATGGCCGGAATCTTCACGCTTCGGGACGATGCTCGACGCACTCGGCGATGCGGGGACCCTGCGTGTTGCGATGGTGCCGCGATGAAATTTTCCTCATACTCTCGTCTTGCGACACGCAATCGGATGATGCGTTGGGTACCAGTCACTCTTGTTCACGCTTCTGCTTCCCAGCTCCCAAATACAGCAAAACGACCTCCTGAGGCCCCAAGACTGGGCAAGCACTCCAAGGCAGGTCAGAACTCCCTCAGCAGAGTTCCAGGGGAGCTGGTGGTGAAGTCCTTTTGTTCCTGGGACTTCTTAACAGGGAGCCAGCTCTTCTCAGGCCCTTGGAGATCAGAATCAAAAGAAGGGGACACAGCAAAGTCCTTCCCCTCTCCTTGGCAGCAAAGCAAAACAGCAAGCAGGCAGTCTTCTCCTCTTCAGTCCTTTTCAGCTTTCTCCTTGGCAGAGGTTTCTTCTTAGTTCCAAAGTGATCTAAAGTTTTAGGTGTCTGGGGTCCTCTTCTTATACCCCTCCAAGTCTTTGTCTCTCTTTGTTCCAGTGGGGGGATTCCCCTGCTCAAACCGGTTCCTGGGTGTGCTCTGCTCTGGAGCACCTGGTTCCTTTCAGAGTGAGGGGCAGGGGCGTTAGACGCTCAGCAGGAGGTGGAGCCTTCTTTGTGCCAGCAGAGGCAGAGTCCTCAGCCTGGCCAGGAGGGGGTGGAGCCAGCATTGTTTTTGTCAGGGGCAGCCCTATTCAAACCCAGGGACTACTCCTCCCGTCCATCTAAAGCAGATCTCCCTATTCACCCTGCTGCTGACTCATCCAGGCTCCTGGAGCCACCTGGCCCATCACATGACACCCTTCAGCCAACCAGCACACAGGCACACAGGAAGGTTAAACAGGAGAATAGCTACTTTCTAAAAAGTGCTATTCTCACACAGTGAATTTAAAAACCATCTTGCTAAAAAGATGTATTATTAAATTCTGAACACAGAGATACCAAACTTGGAATTTCTATCTTGCCCTTATGGGAAGATAGGCATGTAAACAGCGTTCCCCATTCTATCCTATGGGCAAGATAGCCTCTCAGCAGTGAAAAACGAAAATGGCTGTAATTCACTACCAGGGCATGTTACACACCTCAGTACATGCCCTACCTTTCAGATACACTGCACCCAGCCTAGGGGGGTACCTAGGGCCACCATAGGGATGCCTGACATGTACAGAAAGGGGAGGAAAAGGCCTGGTCAGTGGGTGCACTGGCCAGGTCGACGTGGCAGTCCTGGACTGCACATAGGCACTGCAAGCAGGCCTAAAACATCATTTTAGCGCTACTCCTGTGGGTGGCACAATCAGTGCTGCAGCCCACTAGTAGCATTTGAATCACCAGCCCTGGCACACGCAGGGCACTTTACTAGGGGCTAACAGGAGAAACAAATATACCAATCATGGATAACCAATCAATATAACAATTTACCAAGGGAGCACTTACACTTTGGCACTGATCAGCAGTGGCAAAGTGCCCAAAGCATCTAAACCAGCAAAAACGAAATCCAGCATAGCATCAAAAATACAGGAGGTAGAGGCAAAAAGTCAGGGGTAACCACGCCAAAGATGCCAGGTCTAACAACTACAATTCACATTTGTACGTGGAAAATCACTTTTAAAGATAAAATGAGATGTTTAAAGTGATTTTCATGCTTCCAGGGGCTTAAACACAAGATTTGAGGAATGGTTAAAAGTGAATGAAAATGGCCAATTTACTCATTCTGCGGCCTTAAAAAGTGTTTCTCCTCCACGGGAAGTGAATTAAATAACATTTGTAGGCCTTTATTGTTCAAGCGAAAACACCCGATTTTTTAAGAAAGAGATAACCACCCGCCTTACGACATGCTTCAGAAACGAAAAAAATGGTCCATTTTCAAATGTTCCGTCTTTGAACGACAATTCACATTTGTACGTGGATAATCACATTTAGACAAGAAATTAGATGTTTAAAGTGATTTTCAAGCTTCCAGGGGCCCTCAACACAAGATTTGAGAAATGGGTAAAAGTGAATGAAAATGGCCAATTTACTCACTCTGAGGCCTTAAAAAATGTTTCTCCTCCACAGGAAGTGAATTAAATAACATTTGGAGGCCTTTATTGTTCAAGCGAAAACGCCTGATTTTTGATGAAAGATATAACCACCCCTCCTTCCGACATGCTTCTGAAACTAAAAAAATGGTTCATTTTCAAATGTTGCGTCTTTGAACTACAATTAACATTGTACGTGGATGATCACTTTTAGAGATAAAATGAGATGTTTAAAGTGATTTTCAAGCTTCCAGGGGCCCTAAAAACAAGATTTGAGAAATGGGTAAACGTGAATGAAAATGGCCAATTTACTCACTCTGCGGCCTTAAAAAGTGTTTCTCCTCCACGGGAAGTGAATAAAATAACATTTGGAGGCCTTTATTGTTCTATCAAAAATGCCAATTTTTGATGAAAGAGATAACCACCTCCCTTACGACATGCTTCAGAAACTAAAAAAATGGTCCGTTTTCAAATGTTGCCTCTTTGAACTACAATTCACATTTGTACGTGGAAAATCACTTTTAAAGGTAAAATGAGATGTTTAAAGTGATTTTCATGCTTCTAGGGGCCTTCAACACGAGATTTGAGGAATAGGTAAAAGTGAATGAAAATGGCCAATTTACTCACTCTGTGGCCTTAAAAAGTGTTTCTCCTCCACGGGAAGTGAATAAAATAACATTTGGAGACCCTTTATTGTTCAATCAAAAACGTCTGTTTTTTGGTGAAAGAGATAACCACCCCCCCTTACGACATGCTTCAGAAATGAAAAAAATGGTCCATTTTCAAATGTTGCGTCTTTGAACGACAATTCACATTTGTACGTGGATAATCACTTTTAGAGATAAAATTAGATATTTGAAGTGATTTTCAAGCTTCCAGGGGCCCTAAACACAAGATTTGAGAAATGGGTAAAAGTGAATGAAAATGGCCAATTTACTCACTCTGAGGCCTTAAAAGTGTTTCTCCTCCACGGGAAGTGTATTAAATAACATTTGGAGGCCTTTTTTGTTCAAGCGAAAAAGCCTGATTTTTCATGAACGAGATAACCACCCCCCCCCTTACGACAAGCTCCTGAAACTAAAAAATATGGTTCATTTTCAAATGTTGTGTCTTTGAATTACAATTAACAGTGTACGTGGGTAATCACTTTTAGAGATAAAATTAGATGTTTAAAGTGATTTTCAAGCTTCCAGGGGCCCTTAACACAAGATTTGAGAAATGGGTAAACGTGAATGAAAATGGCCAATTCATTCACTCTGAGGCCTTAAAAAGTTTTTCTCCACCCCAGAAAGTGAATTAAATAACATTTGTAGGCCTTTATTCTTCAATCAAAAACGCCCGATTTTTGATGAAAGAGATAACCACCCCCCTTCCGACATGCTTTAGAAACTAAAAAAATTGGTCCATTTTCAAATGTTGCCTCTTTGAACTACAATTCACATGTGTATGTGGAAAATCACTTTTAACGATAAAATGAGATGTTTAAAGTGATTTTCATGCTTCCAGGGGCCTTAAACACAAGATTTGAGGAATTGGTAAAAGTGAATGAAAATGGCCAATTTACTCACTCTGTGGCCTTAAAAAGTGTTTCTCCTCCACGGGAAGTGAATAAAATAACATTTGGAGGCCCTTTATTGTTCAATCAAAAACGTCTGTTTTTTGGTGAAAGAGATAACCACCCCCCCTTACGACATGCTTCAGAAACGAAAAAAAGGGTCCATTTTCAAATGTTGCGTCTTTGAACGACAATTCACATTTGTACGTGGATAATCACTTTTAGAGATAAAATTAGATGTTTGAAGTGATTTTCAAGCTTCCAGGGGCCCTAAACACAAGATTTGAGAAATAGGTAAAAGTGAATGAAAATGGCCAATTTACTCACTCTGAGGCCTTAAAAAGTGTTTCTCCTCCACGGGAAGTGTATTAAATAACATTTGGAGGCCTTTTTTGTTCAAGCGAAAATGCCTGATTTTTGGTGAAAGAGATAACCACCCCCCCTTACGACATGCTTCAGAAACGGAAAAAATGGTCCATTTTCAAATGTTGCCTCTTTGAACTACAATTCACATTTGTACGTGGAAAATAACTTTTAAAGATAAAATGAGATGTTTAAAGTGATTTTCATGCTTCCAGGGGCCTTAAAGACGAGATTTGTGGAATGGGTAAAAGTGAATGAAAATGGCCAATTTACTCACTCTGAGGCCTTAAAAAGTGGTTCTCCTCCACGGTAAGTGAGTTAAATAACATCTGGAGGCCTTTATTGTTCAAGCGAAAACGCCTGATTTTTGATGAAAGAGATAACCACCCCCCTTATGACATGCTACTGAAACAAAAAAAATGGTTCATTTTCAAATGTTGCGTCTTTGAACTACAATTAACATTATACGTGGATAATCACTTTTAGAGATAAAATGAGATGTTTAAAGTGATTTTCAAGCTTCCAGGGGCCCTAAACACAATATTTGAGAAATGGGTTAACGTGAATGAAAATGGCCAATTTACTCACTCTGAGGCCTTAAAAAGTGTTTCTCCTCCACGGGAAGTGAATCAAATAACATTTGGAGGCCTTTATTGTTCAATCAAAAACGCCCGTTTTTTGGTGAAAGAGATAACCACCCCCACTTACGACATGCTTCTGAAACTAAAAAAATTATTCATTTTCAAATGTTGCCTCATTGAACTACAATTCACATTTGTACGTGGAAAATCACTTTTAAAGATAAAATGAGATGTTTAAAGTGATTTTCATGCTTCCAGGGGCCTTAAACACAAGATTTGAGGAATGGTTAAAAGTGAATGAAAATGGCCAATTTACTCATTCTGAGGCCTTAAAAAGTGTTTCTCCTCCACGGGAAGTGAATAAAATAACATTTGGAGGCCTTTATTGCTCAATCAAAAACGCCTGTTTTTTGGTGAAAGAGATAACCACCCCCCCTTACGACATGCTTCAGAAACGGAAAAAATGGTCCATTTTCAAATGTTGCGTCTTTGAACGACAATTCACATTTGTACGTGGATAATCACTTTTAGAGATAAAATTAGATGTTTAAAGTGATTTTCAAGCTTCCAGGGGCCCTAAACACAAGATTTGAGGAATAGGTAAAAGTGAATGAAAATGGCCAATTTACTCACTCTGAGGCCTTAAAAAGTGTTTCTCCACCCCAGAAAGTGTATTAAATAAAATTTGTAGGCCTTTATTGTTCAATCAAAAAAGCCCAATTTTTGATGAAAGAGATAACCACCCACCTTACGACATGCTTCAGAAACTAAAAAAATGGTCAGTTTTCAAATGTTGCCTCTTTGAACTACAATTCACATTTGTACGTGGAAAATCACTTTTAAAGATAAAATGAGATGTTTAAAGTGATTTTCATGCTTCCAGGGGCCTTAAAGACGAGATTTGTGGAATGGGTAAAAGTGAATGAAAATGGCCAATTTACTCACTCTGAGGCCTTAAAAAGTGTTTCTCCTCCACGGTAAGTGAATTAAATAACATCTGGAGGCCTTTATTGTTCAAGCGAAAACGCCTGATTTTTGATGAAAGAGATAACCACCCCCGTTATGACATGCTACTGAAACAAAAAAAATGGTTCATTTTCAAATGTTGCGTCTTTGAACTACAATTAACATTATACGTGGATAATCACTTTTAGAGATAAAATGAGATGTTTAAAGTGATTTTCAAGCTTCCAGGGGCCCTAAACACAATATTTGAGAAATGGGTTAACGTGAATGAAAATGGACAATTTACTCACTCTGAGGCCTTAAAAAGTGTTTCTCCTCCACGGGAAGTGAATCAAATAACATTTGGAGGCCTTTATTGTTCAATCAAAAACGCCCGTTTTTTGGTGAAAGAGATAACCACCCCCACTTACGACATGCTTCTGAAACTAAAAAAATTATTCATTTTCAAATGTTGCCTCATTGAACTACAATTCACATTTGTACGTGGAAAATCACTTTTAAAGATAAAATGAGATGTTTAAAGTGATTTTCATGCTTCCAGGGGCCTTAAACACGAGATTTGAGGAATGGGTAAAAGTGAATGAAAATGGCCAATTTACTCACTCTGCGGCCTTAAAAAGTGTTCTCCTCCGCGGGAAGTGAATAAAATAACATTTGGAGGCCTTTATTGTTCAATCAAAAACGCCTGTTTTTTGGTGAAAGAGATAATCACCCCCCCTTACGACATGCTTCAGAAACGGAAAAAATGGTCCATTTTCAAATGTTGCGTCTTTGAACGACAATTCACATTTGTACGTGGATAATCACTTTTAGAGATAAAATTAGATGTTTAAAGTGATTTTCAAGCTTCCAGGGGCCCTAAACACAAGATTTGAGAAATAGGTAAAAGTGAATGAAAATGGCCAAGTTACTCACTCTGAGGCCTTAAAAAGTGTTTCTCCACCCCAGAAAGTGTATTAAATAAAATTTGTAGGCCTTTATTGTTCAATCAAAAAAGCCCAATTTTTGATGAAAGAGATAACCACCCACCTTACGACATGCTTCAGAAACTAAAAAAATGGTCAGTTTTCAAATGTTGCCTCTTTGAACTACAATTCACATTTGTACGTGGAAAATCACTTTTAAAGATAAAATGAGATGTTTAAAGTGATTTTCATGCTTCCAGGGGCCTTAAAGACGAGATTTGTGGAATGGGTAAAAGTGAATGAAAATGGCCAATTTACTCACTCTGAGGCCTTAAAAAGTGTTTCTCCTCCACGGTAAGTGAATTAAATAACATCTGGAGGCCTTTATTGTTCAAGCGAAAATGCCTGATTTTTGATGAAAGAGATAACCACCCCCTTACGACATGCTACTAAAACTAAAAAAATGGTTCATTTTCAAATGTTGCGTCTTTGAACTACAATTAACATTCTACGTGGATAATCACTTTTAGAGATAAAATGAGATGTTTAAAGTGATTTTCAAGCTTCCAGGGGCCCTAAACACAATATTTGAGAAATGGGTTAACCTGAATGAAAATGGCCAATTTACTCACTCTGCGGCCTTAAAAAGTGTTTCTCCTCCACGGGAAGTGAATAAAATACCATTTGGAGGCCTTTATTGTTCAATCAAAAACGCCTGCTTTTTGGTGAAAGAGATAACCACCCCCCCTTACTACATGCTTCAGAAACGAAAAAAATGGTCCATTTTCAAATGTTGCGTCTTTGAACGACAATTCACATTTGTACGTGGATAATCACATTTAGAGATAAAATTAGATGTTTAAAGTGATTTTCAAGCTTCCAGGGGCCCTAAACACAAGATTTGAGAAATGGGTAAAAGTGAATGAAAATGGCCAATTTACTCACTCTGAGGCCTTAAAAAGTGTTTTTCCTCCACAGGAAGTGAATTAAATAACATTTGGAGGCCTTTATTGTTCAAGCGAAAACGCCTGATTTTTGATGAAAGATATAACCACCCCTCCTTACGACATGCTTCTGAAACTAAAAAAATGGTTCATTTTCAAATGTTGCGTCTTTGAACTACAATTAACATTGTACGTGGATAATCACTTTTAGAGATAAAATGAGATGTTTAAAGTGATTTTCAAGCTTCCAGGGGCCCTAAACACAAGATTTGAAAAATGAGTAAAAGTGAATAAAAATGGCCAAATTATTCACTCTGAGGCCTTAAAAAGTTTTTCTCCACCCCAGAAAGTGAATTAAATAACATTTGTAGGCCTTTATTGTTCAATCAAAAACGCCCTCTTTTTGATGAAAGAGATAACCACCCCCCTTCCGACATGCTTCAGAAACTAAAAAAATGGTCCGTTTTCAAATGTTGCCTCTTTGAACTACAATTCACATTTGTACGTGGAAAATCACTTTTAAAGATAAAATGAGATGTTTAAAGTGATTTTCATGCTTCCAGGGGCCTTAAACACAAAATTTGAGGAATGGTTAAAAGTGAATGAAAATGGCCAATTTACTCATTCTGAGGCCTTAAAAAGTGTTTCTCCTCCACGGGAAGTGAATTAAATAACATTTGTAGGCCTTTATTGTCCAAGCGAAAACGCCCGATTTTTTAAGAAAGAGATAATCACCCCCCTTACGACATGCTTCAGAAACAAAAAAATGGTCCATTTTCAAATGTTGCGTATTTGAACGATAATTCACATTTGTACGTGGATAATCACTTTTAGAGATAAAATTAGATGTTTAAAGTGATTTTCAAGCTTCCAGGGGCCCTAAACACAAGATTTGAGAAATGGGTAAACGTGAATGAAAATGGCCAATTTACTCACTCTGCGGCCTTAAAAAGTGTTTCTCCTCCACGGGAAGTGAATAAAATAACATTTGGAGGCCTTTATTGTTCAATTAAAAACTTTTTTTTTTTGGTGAAAGAATTAACCACCCCCCCTTACGACATGCTTCAGAAACGGAAAAAATGGTCCATTTTCAAATGTTGCGTCTTTGAACGACAATTCACATTTGTACGTGGATAATCACTTTTAGAGATAAAATTAGATGTTTAAAGTGATTTTCAAGCTTCCAGGGGCCCTAAACACAAGATTTGAGGAATAGGTAAAAGTGAATGAAAATGGCCAATTTACTCACTCTGAGGCCTTAAAAAGTGTTTCTCCACCCCAGAAAGTGTATTAAATAAAATTTGTAGGCCTTTATTGTTCAATCAAAAAAGCCCAATTTTTGATGAAAGAGATAACCACCCACCTTACGACATGCTTCAGAAACTAAAAAAATGGTCAGTTTTCAAATGTTGCCTCTTTGAACTACAATTCACATTTGTACGTGGAAAATCACTTTTAAAGATAAAATGAGATGTTTAAAGTGATTTTCATGCTTCCAGGGGCCTTAAAGACGAGATTTGTGGAATGGGTAAAAGTGAATGAAAATGGCCAATTTACTCACTCTGAGGCCTTAAAAAGTGTTTCTCCTCCACGGTAAGTGAATTAAATAACATCTGGAGGCCTTTATTGTTCAAGCGAAAATGCCTGATTTTTGATGAAAGAGATAACCACCCCCTTACGACATGCTACTAAAACTAAAAAAATGGTTCATTTTCAAATGTTGCGTCTTTGAACTACAATTAACATTCTACGTGGATAATCACTTTTAGAGATAAAGGGCCTCATGTAGGTAAATACATTTTACCGGTTCTTAAATACCGAGCCGTACCGAATCGGTAAATTAGAATCGGTAAGTTATATGTAGGTAAAAATTCGGTAACAGTTACCGATTCGGTAACATTCGGTAATCACGAATCGGAATTCACCGAATCGGTAAATACCGAGGTGGTATTTACCGATTCGGTAAATACCGAGGTGTTATTTACCGAATCGGTAAATACCGAGGTGGTATTTACCGAATCGGAAAATACCGAATCGGTATGTACGGATTCGGTAAATCAAATCACATGACTTGACGAAACAGCTAATCCAGTGCAACGACAGCCCACCCAACCAGGAAGTGCCCACACCCAGGCAGGTGTACATAATTAGCCGAAGTGGCCACACCCAGGCAGGTGTACATAATCAGCCGACCCTGGAGAAGCTTGGAGTGCAGAGGAGAGGCAGGGAGCCGTTGCATGTGCGAGCGGGTAAACGAACAGCATGTCCAGCCAGAGAACACAGAAAGACGGAGGGGAAAGGAGGAGGAAGCTGAAATTTAGCCCCAAGGAACTCCAGGTGCTGGTGGAGGAGGTGGTGAAGCAGCACCAGAAGCTGTTTGGAAGGCAATCCCTGCAAGTGCCTGAGGCTGAAAAGCGCAACATATGGCTGGCCATCCAGGCGCAGGTCAATGCTGTGGGAGTGACCCACAGGGACATTGAGGTCCTCAAAAAGCGCTGGTATGACCTCCGGATTGTAACCAAGAGGAAGATGGGCGACATCCAGAAGGAGGCCAGCCAGACCGGAGGTGGAACCAACAGGGCACCTGCCCTCACCGAACTGGAGGAGCTGGTGGCGGCCACAATCGAGCAAGTGGGTCTTGGGGACGCCGACAGCTCTGCCAGAGCCGCAACACACCAAGGTAAGACGAAAGCACAGCAATGTAGCCCCCCCTACCCCTATCCCACATCCCCCATTGTGAAACGAGAATCACACTGCAGTCCACACGTGTCAGTGCAGACAGGCAATGCATTCCGGGAG
The DNA here is from genome assembly GCF_964204655.1 of Triturus cristatus. NCBI lineage: Eukaryota > Metazoa > Chordata > Amphibia > Caudata > Salamandridae > Triturus > Triturus cristatus. The sequence goes on along the minus strand of NC_140591.1, from coordinate 937,223,198 downwards.
ATGTAGTCAGGGCAACACTAACCATGACGTAAATGTTACAGGGCAACAAGGCATGTCACGCACTCGAGGCACAAGGAGACAGGGGACATATTGGAATGTGAAATGATTTATTGTGACGCTTGCAATGCAGCCCTTCGGGGACACTGAGCCAATGTTGTATTTCTGTCCACAGATGTGACATCATGCAGGACAGGGCATGCTGCAGGAGAGACGGCACACCGGCCACATAAATCACCTCTAGCCAGCACCAGTTCAGACCAGGGAGCAGGCCCACTGGCAGCCGCACCACCAACACAGCCAGCCTCGCCGCACACAGAGCCAGCATCACCTCACCGAGAGCCAGCATCACCACCACCAGAGCCAGCATCGCCACTCATGTTCGAATCACCGGCCACATCTCCGCTTGCAGGTGTGAGAATGAGGAGGCGTCCAGCAGCCAGGCTACGAGCCTTAGACACCTCGTCAGACGACAGCATGGGCCCAGAAGACCGCACCGGGCCCCAGGAAGGGAGCCATGCCACTGTGCCCCACACCTCACAGGCAGCACAGACGGAAGCAAGAGGGCGCCGCAGGTCACGTGTCCAGAGTCCACCAGCACCCACTGACGGCCATGGTGTCTTCTTGGGGCTCGAGGGCCAAATGTTGAAGCAACAGCGCCTGCAATCAAAGGCAGTCATGTCAGTCCAGAGGCACATGCGGGTGATGAAGACAACATTAGTCAACATGGACACCAACATTAGCGGCATGGCTGCGGGCATTCGGGACATGTCCCAGTCAATCCAGCAGTTGTGCAGCAAATTAGATGCTGACATCGAAGCACGGCGCCGGGAACGCCAGAGAAGGGACACTACCAGCAGGGCACTCAACCGTCTGGCAACTGCGACTTCTCTACTGTGCCGGCGCTCTGTGACGATGCAGGAGGGCCTAACACAGTGCTGCAGCGACCTGTCTCGGGGGATGGTGCAGGTGACAAGTGCACTAGGGGTGCTATTGACTAGTCAGGCGTCGACAACTGCTGCAGGGGATGCTGCGGAGAGCATCGACACCAGCAGCAGCATCACACCCCCCGTCCCAGAAGCACGCAGGAGCAGCAGGCGGCTTGGGGTTGGCTCCAGTGAGGATGCACAGGCCGTGCAATCCACCACTGCAGCGCGTATGCGCAAACATTGATGTAGCCCTGCTTAGCCACTTCCCATTGGGTGACGTAACCCAGGACATACTCCTTGTATAGATGGTATATTGCCAGATTGGCCTGTTCATGTGTTCATGGCGTGGTGCCACATTAAAACTACGTCAGGACTTCTCACAACTCGCTGTGTCCCCTTACTTACTCAGAAATAGTTGCATGTGATATCTGCCCGTCTCTCTCTCCCATCGATTGCAGTTGGCACTCTAGCTGCGTTGCCCTCTGGCTGGCCTGACTCATCCTCGTTGTCCTCAAAATATGTCAGTTCCACATCTGTACCTTTTTTCGTGGCAAGGTTGTGCAGCATTGCACAAGTGGCAATAATCTTGCAGCAGGTGATGGGTTTGTACTGGCGTGCGCCTCCGCTCTTGTGCAGGCAGCGGAACCTGCTCTTCAGTAGTCCAAACGTGCGCTCCACCACATTGCGTGTTGTTTTGTGTGCCACGTTGTATCGTCTCTCACTCTGGGTTGCTGGGTGTAGGTAGGGAGTGAGGATGAATGACCGGCATGAATATGCACTGTCGCCTGGATGAGTAAAAGGGAACCATCAGTTACATGCCTCTATGCACTATGATTTGCAGGTTTCAAGGGGCGTCACTGTTACTTACCTAGCAGGTATCCCTCTCCGAATTCTCCGGCACTCAGTCGTGTGTAGATCCCACTATTCTGGAAGATGTAAGAGTCGTGGGTGCTCCCAGGAAACTTTGCAACAATATCTGTGATGATGTTCCCTGCATCACAGATCACCTGCACATTGATGGAGTGGGTGGACTTCCTGTTCCTGTAGATGTGCTCTGTATCAGCTGGTGGACAGATTGGGATGTGTGTACCATCAATACAGCCGATGACATGGGGGAACTGTGCCATGTGATAAAAGTCTGTTTTTGTTTTCTGCAGTGCAGCCTGTGTGTTTGGGAAGCTTATGTAGTGGTGCATTCTCTGCATCATGGCATCCAGGAACTTCCTGAAGAAACGTGACAGGCAACTCTGGGATACCCCACCCACCGCAGCTATCACCACCTGATAACTGCCGGATGCCAGCAGATGTAGGCTGCAGAGCACCTGCACATGTGGGGGTATGGCGTGCGCCCTTCTTATTGGATGGTCCAGGAGTGGCTGTAGGTCCCTGATTAAGTCCATGATGGTTTCGGGGTCTAGCCTGTACCTCTCATGTATCTCTGCATCAGTCAGCTGGAATAGTGTGATGCGCTGTCTGTAGATTTGTTCCTCCCGTCGCCACACCCTCAGTCCTGCTGCCTGTAGACGTAGGCGCCTTGCAATGACGTACATAGCGGCCATGTTGTCCACGCTGTAGCATTTTGGGATTGCTCATATGCATTGTTGATGGTTACCACCTGCTTTCAATCCGTGTTAATTACCGACTCTAATTTACCGATTTTCTTGGATTTCTTAATTACCGAGTGCTCCTACATGTCATTTTCATTTTTACCACTTCATATTTACCACTTCATATTTACCGATTCGTTAATTATGTATTCGGTAACTCTGAATCGGTATTTTGGAATTCGGTAAATATGAATCGGTATTTACCGCCTCATATTTACCGAAAATTGGTTTTGGGACTCCTACATCTCACTTGTCTGAATACCGGTCGGTAACGGCATATTTACCGAAAATCGGCCGTTACCGACCGGTATTTGGCTACCTACATGAGGCCCAAAATGAGATGTTTAAAGTGATTTTCAAGCTTCCAGGGGCCCTAAACACAATATTTGAGAAATGGGTTAACCTGAATGAAAATGGCCAATTTACTCACTCTGCGGCCTTAAAAAGTGTTTCTCCTCCACGGGAAGTGAATAAAATAACATTTGGAGGCCTTTATTGTTCAATCAAAAACGCCTGCTTTTTGGTGAAAGAGATAACCACCCCCCCTTACTACATGCTTCAGAAACGAAAAAAATGGTCCATTTTCAAATGTTGCGTCTTTGAACGACAATTCACATTTGTACGTGGATAATCACATTTAGAGATAAAATTAGATGTTTAAAGTGATTTTCAAGCTTCCAGGGGCCCTAAACACAAGATTTGAGAAATAGGTAAAAGTGAATGAAAATGGCCAATTTACTCACTCTGAGGCCTTAAAAAGTGTTTCTCCACCCCGGGAAGTGAATTAAATAACATTTGGAGGCCTTTATTGTTCAAGCGAAAACGCCTGATTTTTTATGAAAGAGATAATCACCCCCCCTTACGACATGCTTCAGAAACGGAAAAAATGGTCAGTTTTCAAATGTTGCCTCTTTGAACTACAATTCACATTTGTACGTGGAAAATCACTTTTAAAGATAAAATGAGATGTTTAAAGTGATTTTCATGCTTCCAGGGGCCTTAAACACAAAATTTGAGGAATGGTTAAAAGTGAATGCAAATGGCCAATTTACTCATTCTGAGGCCTTAAAAAGTGTTTCTCCTCCACGGGAAGTGAATTAAATAACATTTGTAGGCCTTTATTGTCCAAGCGAAAACGCCCGATTTTTTAAGAAAGAGATAACCACCCCCCTTACGACATGCTTCAGAAACAAAAAAATGGTCCATTTTCAAATGTTGCGTATTTGAACGATAATTCACATTTGTACGTGGATAATCACTTTTAGAGATAAAATTAGATGTTTAAAGTGATTTTCAAGCTTCCAGGGGCCCTAAACACAAGATTTGAGAAATGGGTAAACGTGAATGAAAATGGCCAATTTACTCACTCTGCGGCCTTAAAAGGTGTTTCTCCTCCACGGGAAGTGAATAAAATAACATTTGGAGGCCTTTATTGTTCAATCAAAAATGCCTGTTTTTTGGTGAAAGAGATAACCACCCCCCCTTACGACATGCTTCAGAAACGGAAAAAATGGTCCATTTTCAAATGTTGCGTCTTTGAACGACAATTCACATTTGTACATGGATAATCACTTTTAGAGATAAAATTAGATGTTTAAAGTGATTTTCAAGCTTCCAGGGGCCCTAAACACAAGATTTGAGGAATAGGTAAAAGTGAATGAAAATGGCCAATTTACTCACTCTGAGGCCTTAAAAAGTGTTTCTCCACCCCAGAAAGTGTATTAAATAAAATTTGTAGGCCTTTATTGTTCAATCAAAAAAGCCCAATTTTTGATGAAAGAGATAACCACCCACCTCACGACATGCTTCAGAAACTAAAAAAATGGTCAGTTTTCAAATGTTGCCTCTTTGAACTACAATTCACATTTGTACGTGGAAAATCACTTTTAAAGATAAAATGAGATGTTTAAAGTGATTTTCATGCTTCCAGGGGCCTTAAAGACGAGATTTGTGGAATGGGTAAAAGTGAATGAAAATAGCCAATTTACTCACTCTGAGGCCTTAAAAAGTGTTTCTCCTCCACGGTAAGTGAATTAAATAACATCTGGAGGCCTTTATTGTTCAAGCGAAAATGCCTGATTTTTGATGAAAGAGATAACCACCCACCCTTACTACATGCTTCTGAAACTAAAAAAATTATTCATTTTCAAATGTTGCGTCTTTGAACTACAATTAACATTGTACGTGGATAATCACTTTTAGAGATAAAATGAGATGTTTAAAGTGATTTTCAAGCTTCCAGGGGCCCTAAACACAAGATTTGAAAAATGAGTAAAAGTGAATGAAAATGGCCAAATTATTCACTCTGAGGCCTTAAAAAGTTTTTCTCCACCCCAGAAAGTGAATTAAATAACATTTGTAGGCCTTTATTGTTCAATCAAAAACGCCCTCTTTTTGATGAAAGAGATAACCACCCCCCTTCCGACATGCTTCAGAAACTAAAAAAATGGTCCGTTTTCAAATGTTGCCTCTTTGAACTACAATTCACATTTGTACGTGGAAAATCACTTTTAAAGATAAAATGAGATGTTTAAAGTGATTTTCATGCTTCCAGGGGCCTTAAACACAAAATTTGAGGAATGGTTAAAAGTGAATGAAAATGGCCAATTTACTCATTCTGAGGCCTTAAAAAGTGTTTCTCCTCCACGGGAAGTGAATTAAATAACATTTGTAGGCCTTTATTGTCCAAGCGAAAACGCCCGATTTTTTAAGAAAGAGATAACCACCCCCCTTACGACATGCTTCAGAAACAAAAAAATGGTCCATTTTCAAATGTTGCGTATTTGAACGATAATTCACATTTGTACGTGGATAATCACTTTTAGAGATAAAATTAGATGTTTAAAGTGATTTTCAAGCTTCCAGGGGCCCTAAACACAAGATTTGAGAAATGGGTAAACGTGAATGAAAATGGCCAATTTACTCACTCTGCGGCCTTAAAAAGTGTTTCTCCTCCACGGGAAGTGAATAAAATAACATTTGGAGGCCTTTATTGTTCAATCAAAAACGCCTGTTTTTTGGTGAAAGAGATAACCACCCCCCCTTACGACATGCTTCAGAAACGGAAAAAATGGTCCATTTTCAAATGTTGCGTCTTTGAACGACAATTCACATTTGTACGTGGATAATCACTTTTAGAGATAAAATTAGATGTTTAAAGTGATTTTCAAGCTTCCAGGGGCCCTAAACACAAGATTTGAGGAATAGGTAAAAGTGAATGAAAATGGCCAATTTACTCACTCTGAGGCCTTAAAAAGTGTTTCTACACCCCAGAAAGTGTATTAAATAAAATTTGTAGGCCTTTATTGTTCAATCAAAAAAGCCCAATTTTTGATGAAAGAGATAACCACCCACCTTACGACATGCTTCAGAAACTAAAAAAATGGTCAGTTTTCAAATGTTGCCTCTTTGAACTACAATTCACATTTGTACGTGGAAAATCACTTTTAAAGATAAAATGAGATGTTTAAAGTGATTTTCATGCTTCCAGGGGCCTTAAACACAAAATTTGAGGAATGGTTAAAAGTGAATGAAAATGGCCAATTTACTCATTCTGAGGCCTTAAAAAGTGTTTCTCCTCCACGGGAAGTGAATTAAATAACATCTGGAGGCCTTTATTGTTCAAGCGAAAATGCCTGATTTTTGATGAAAGAGATAACCACCCCCTTACGACATGCTACTAAAACTAAAAAAATGGTTCATTTTCAAATGTTGCGTCTTTGAACTACAATTAACATTCTACGTGGATAATCACTTTTAGAGATAAAATGAGATGTTTAAAGTGATTTTCAAGCTTCCAGGGGCCCTAAACACAATATTTGAGAAATGGGTTAACCTGAATGAAAATGGCCAATTTACTCACTCTGCGGCCTTAAAAAGTGTTTCTCCTCCACGGGAAGTGAATAAAATAACATTTGGAGGCCTTTATTGTTCAATCAAAAACGCCTGCTTTTTGGTGAAAGAGATAACCACCCCCCCTTACTACATGCTTCAGAAACGAAAAAAATGGTCCATTTTCAAATGTTGCGTCTTTGAACGACAATTCACATTTGTACGTGGATAATCACATTTAGAGATAAAATTAGATGTTTAAAGTGATTTTCAAGCTTCCAGGGGCCCTAAACACAAGATTTGAGAAATGGGTAAAAGTGAATGAAAATGGCCAATTTACTCACTCTGAGGCCTTAAAAAGTGTTTTTCCTCCACGGGAAGTGAATTAAATAACATTTGGAGGCCTTTATTGTTCAAGCGAAAACGCCTGATTTTTTATGAAAGAGATAATCACCCCCCCTTACGACATGCTTCAGAAACGGAAAAAATGGTCCATTTTCAAATGTTGCGTCTTTGAACGACAATTCACATTTGTACGTGGATAATCACTTTTAGAGATAAAATTAGATGTTTAAAGTGATTTTCAAGCTTCCAGGGGCCCTAAACACAAGATTTGAGAAATAGGTAAAAGTGAATGAAAATGGCCAATTTACTCACTCTGAGGCCTTAAAAAGTGTTTCTCCACCCCAGAAAGTGTATTAAATAAAATTTGTAGGCCTTTATTGTTCAATCAAAAAAGCCCAATTTTTGATGAAAGAGATAACCACCCACCTTACGACATGCTTCAGAAACTAAAAAAATGGTCAGTTTTCAAATGTTGCCTCTTTGAACTACAATTCACATTTGTACGTGGAAAATCACTTTTAAAGATAAAATGAGATGTTTAAAGTGATTTTCATGCTTCCAGGGGCCTTAAACACAAAATTTGAGGAATGGTTAAAAGTGAATGAAAATGGCCAATTTACTCATTCTGAGGCCTTAAAAAGTGTTTCTCCTCCACGGGAAGTGAATTAAATAACATTTGTAGGCCTTTATTGTCCAAGCGAAAACGCCCGATTTTTTAAGAAAGAGATAACCACCCCCCTTACGACATGCTTCAGAAACAAAAAAATGGTCCATTTTCAAATGTTGCGTATTTGAACGATAATTCACATTTGTACGTGGATAATCACTTTTAGAGATAAAATTAGATGTTTAAAGTGATTTTCAAGCTTCCAGGGGCCCTAAACACAAGATTTGAGAAATGGGTAAACGTGAATGAAAATGGCCAATTTACTCACTCTGCGGCCTTAAAAAGTGTTTCTCCTCCACGGGAAGTGAATAAAATAACATTTGGAGGCCTTTATTGTTCAATCAAAAACGCCTGTTTTTTGGTGAAAGAGATAACCACCCCCCCTTACGACATGCTTCAGAAACGGAAAAAATGGTCCATTTTCAAATGTTGCGTCTTTGAACGACAATTCACATTTGTACATGGATAATCACTTTTAGAGATAAAATTAGATGTTTAAAGTGATTTTCAAGCTTCCAGGGGCCCTAAACACAAGATTTGAGGAATAGGTAAAAGTGAATGAAAATGGCCAATTTACTCACTCTGAGGCCTTAAAAAGTGTTTCTCCACCCCAGAAAGTGTATTAAATAAAATTTGTAGGCCTTTATTGTTCAATCAAAAAAGCCCAATTTTTGATGAAAGAGATAACCACCCACCTCACGACATGCTTCAGAAACTAAAAAAATGGTCAGTTTTCAAATGTTGCCTCTTTGAACTACAATTCACATTTGTACGTGGAAAATCACTTTTAAAGATAAAATGAGATGTTTAAAGTGATTTTCATGCTTCCAGGGGCCTTAAAGACGAGATTTGTGGAATGGGTAAAAGTGAATGAAAATGGCCAATTTACTCATTCTGAGGCCTTAAAAAGTGTTTCTCCTCCACGGGAAGTGAATTAAATAACATTTGTAGGCCTTTATTGTCCAAGCGAAAACGCCCGATTTTTTAAGAAAGAGATAACCACCCCCCTTACGACATGCTTCAGAAACAAAAAAATGGTCCATTTTCAAATGTTGCGTATTTGAACGATAATTCACATTTGTACGTGGATAATCACTTTTAGAGATAAAATTAGATGTTTAAAGTGATTTTCAAGCTTCCAGGGGCCCTAAACACAAGATTTGAGAAATGGGTAAACGTGAATGAAAATGGCCAATTTACTCACTCTGCGGCCTTAAAAAGTGTTTCTCCTCCACGGGAAGTGAATAAAATAACATTTGGAGGCCTTTATTGTTCAATCAAAAACGCCTGTTTTTTGGTGAAAGAGATAACCACCCTCCCTTACGACATGCTTCAGAAACGGAAAAAATGGTCCATTTTCAAATGTTGCGTCTTTGAACGACAATTCACATTTGTACATGGATAATCACTTTTAGAGATAAAATTAGATGTTTAAAGTGATTTTCAAGCTTCCAGGGGCCCTAAACACAAGATTTGAGGAATAGGTAAAAGTGAATGAAAATGGCCAATTTACTCACTCTGAGGCCTTAAAAAGTGTTTCTCCACCCCAGAAAGTGTATTAAATAAAATTTGTAGGCCTTTATTGTTCAATCAAAAAAGCCCATTTTTGATGAAAGAGATAACCACCCACCTCACGACATGCTTCAGAAACTAAAAAAATGGTCAGTTTTCAAATGTTGCCTCTTTGAACTACAATTCACATTTGTACGTGGAAAATCACTTTTAAAGATAAAATGAGATGTTTAAAGTGATTTTCATGCTTCCAGGGGCCTTAAAGACGAGATTTGTGGAATGGGTAAAAGTGAATGAAAATAGCCAATTTACTCACTCTGAGGCCTTAAAAAGTGTTTCTCCTCCACGGTAAGTGAATTAAATAACATCTGGAGGCCTTTATTGTTCAAGCGAAAATGCCTGATTTTTGATGAAAGAGATAACCACCCACCCTTACTACATGCTTCTGAAACTAAAAAAATTATTCATTTTCAAATGTTGCCTCTTTGAACTACAATTCACATTTGTACGTGGAAAATCACTTTTAAAGATAAAATGAGATGTTTAAAGTGATTTTCATGCTTCCAGGGGCCTTAAACACGAGATTTGAGGAATGGGTAAAAGTGAATGAAAATGGCCAATTTACTCACTCTGCGGCCTTAAAAAGTGTTTCTCCTCCACGGGAAGTGAATAAAATAAAATTTGGAGGCCTTTATTGTTCAATCAAAAACGCCTGTTTTTTGGTGAAAGAGATAACCACCCCCCCTTACGACATGCTTCTGAAACTAAAAAACTGGTTCATTTTCAAATGTTGCGTCTTTGAACTACAATTAACATTGTACGTGGATAGTCACTTTTAGAGATAAAATGAGATGTTTAAAGTGTTCAAGCTTCCAGGGGCCCTAAACACAAGATTTGAGAAATGGGTAAAAGTGAATGAAAATGGCCAATTTACTCACTCTGCGGCCTTAAAAAGTGTTTCTCCTCCACGGGAAGTGAATAAAATAACATTTGGAGGCCTTTATTGTTCAATCAAAAACGCCTGTTTTTTGGTGAAAGAGATAATCACCCCCCCTTACGACATGCTTCAGAAACGGAAAAAATGGTCCATTTTCAAATGTTGCGTCTTTGAACGACAATTCACATTTGTACGTGGATAATCACTTTTAGAGATAAAATTAGATGTTTAAAGTGATTTTCAAGCTTCCAGGGGCCCTAAACACAAGATTTGAGAAATAGGTAAAAGTGAATGAAAATGGCCAATTTACTCACTCTGAGGCCTTAAAAAGTGTTTCTCCACCCCAGAAAGTGTATTGAATAAAATTTGTAGGCCTTTATTGTTCAATCAAAAAAGCCCAATTTTTGATGAAAGAGATAACCACCCACCTTACGACATGCTTCAGAAACTAAAAAAATGGTCAGTTTTCAAATGTTGCCTCTTTGAACTACAATTCACATTTGTACGTGGAAAATCACTTTTAAAGATAAAATGAGATGTTTAAAGTGATTTTCATGCTTCCAGGGGCCTTAAAGACGAGATTTGTGGAATGGGTAAAAGTGAATGAAAATGGCCAATTTACTCACTCTGAGGCCTTAAAAAGTGTTTCTCCTCCACGGTAAGTGAATTAAATAACATCTGGAGGCCTTTATTGTTCAAGCGAAAATGCCTGATTTTTGATGAAAGAGATAACCACCCCCTTACGACATGCTACTAAAACTAAAAAAATGGTTCATTTTCAAATGTTGCGTCTTTGAACTACAATTAACATTCTACGTGGATAATCACTTTTAGAGATAAAATGAGATGTTTAAAGTGATTTTCAAGCTTCCAGGGGCCCTAAACACAATATTTGAGAAATGGGTTAACCTGAATGAAAATGGCCAATTTACTCACTCTGCGGCCTTAAAAAGTGTTTCTCCTCCACGGGAAGTGAATAAAATAACATTTGGAGGCCTTTATTGTTCAATCAAAAACGCCTGCTTTTTGGTGAAAGAGATAACCACCCCCCCTTACTACATGCTTCAGAAACGAAAAAAATGGTCCATTTTCAAATGTTGCGTCTTTGAACGACAATTCACATTTGTACGTGGATAATCACATTTAGAGATAAAATTAGATGTTTAAAGTGATTTTCAAGCTTCCAGGGGCCCTAAACACAAGATTTGAGAAATGGGTAAAAGTGAATGAAAATGGCCAATTTACTCACTCTGAGGCCTTAAAAAGTGTTTTTCCTCCACGGGAAGTGAATTAAATAACATTTGGAGGCCTTTATTGTTCAAGCGAAAACGCCTGATTTTTGATGAAAGATATAACCCCCCCTCCTTACGACATGCTTCTGAAACTAAAAAAATGGTTCATTTTCAAATGTTGCGTCTTTGAACTACAATTAACATTGTGCGTGGATAATCACTTTTAGAGATAAAATGAGATGTTTAAAGTGATTTTCATGCTTCCAGGGGCCTTAAACACAAAATTTGAGGAATGGTTAAAAGTGAATGAAAATGGCCAATTTACTCATTCTGCGGCCTTAAAAAGTGTTTCTCCTCCACGGGAAGTGAATAAAATAAAATTTGGAGGCCTTTATTGTTCAATCAAAAACGCCTGTTTTTTGGTGAAAGAGATAACCACCCCCCCTTACGACATGCTTCTGAAACTAAAAAACTGGTTCATTTTCAAATGTTGCGTCTTTGAACTACAATTAACATTGTACGTGGATAGCCACTTTTAGAGATAAAATGAGATGTTTAAAGTGTTCAAGCTTCCAGGGGCCCTAAACACAAGATTTGAGAAATGGGTAAAAGTGAATGAAAATGGCCAATTTACTCACTCTGCGGCCTTAAAAAGTGTTTCTCCTCCACGGGAAGTGAATAAAATAACATTTGGAGGCCTTTATTGTTCAATCAAAAACGCCTGTTTTTTGGTGAAAGAGATAATCACCCCCCCTTACGACATGCTTCAGAAACGGAAAAAATGGTCCATTTTCAAATGTTGCGTCTTTGAACGACAATTCACATTTGTACGTGGATAATCACTTTTAGAGATAAAATTAGATGTTTAAAGTGATTTTCAAGCTTCCAGGGGCCCTAAACACAAGATTTGAGAAATAGGTAAAAGTGAATGAAAATGGCCAATTTACTCACTCTGAGGCCTTAAAAAGTGTTTCTCCACCCCAGAAAGTGTATTAAATAAAATTTGTAGGCCTTTATTGTTCAATCAAAAAAGCCCAATTTTTGATGAAAGAGATAACCACCCACCTTACGACATGCTTCAGAAACTAAAAAAATGGTCAGTTTTCAAATGTTGCCTCTTTGAACTACAATTCACATTTGTACGTGGAAAATCACTTTTAAAGATAAAATGAGATGTTTAAAGTGATTTTCATGCTTCCAGGGGCCTTAAAGACGAGATTTGTGGAATGGGTAAAAGTGAATGAAAATGGCCAATTTACTCACTCTGAGGCCTTAAAAAGTGTTTCTCCTCCACGGTAAGTGAATTAAATAACATCTGGAGGCCTTTATTGTTCAAGCGAAAATGCCTGATTTTTGATGAAAGAGATAACCACCCCCTTACGACATGCTACTAAAACTAAAAAAATGGTTCATTTTCAAATGTTGCGTCTTTGAACTACAATTAACATTCTACGTGGATAATCACTTTTAGAGATAAAATGAGATGTTTAAAGTGATTTTCAAGCTTCCAGGGGCCCTAAACACAATATTTGAGAAATGGGTTAACCTGAATGAAAATGGCCAATTTACTCACTCTGCGGCCTTAAAAAGTGTTTCTCCTCCACGGGAAGTGAATAAAATAACATTTGGAGGCCTTTATTGTTCAATCAAAAACGCCTGCTTTTTGGTGAAAGAGATAACCACCCCCCCTTACTACATGCTTCAGAAACGAAAAAAATGGTCCATTTTCAAATGTTGTCTTTGAACGACAATTCACATTTGTACGTGGATAATCACATTTAGAGATAAAATTAGATGTTTAAAGTGATTTTCAAGCTTCCAGGGGCCCTAAACACAAGATTTGAGAAATGGGTAAAAGTGAATGAAAATGGCCAATTTACTCACTCTGAGGCCTTAAAAAGTGTTTTTCCTCCACGGGAAGTGAATTAAATAACATTTGGAGGCCTTTATTGTTCAAGCGAAAACGCCTGATTTTTGATGAAAGATATAACCACCCCTCCTTACGACATGCTTCTGAAACTAAAAAAATGGTTCATTTTCAAATGTTGCGTCTTTGAACTACAATTAACATTGTGCGTGGATAATCACTTTTAGAGATAAAATGAGATGTTTAAAGTGATTTTCAAGCTTCCAGGGGCCCTAAACACAAGATTTAAAAAATGGGTAAACGTGAATGAAAATGGCCAAATTATTCACTCTGAGGCCTTAAAAAGTTTTTCTCCACCCCAGAAAGTGAATTAAATAACATTTGTAGGCCTTTATTGTTCAATCAAAAACGCCCTCTTTTTGATGAAAGAGATAACCACCCCCCTTCCGACATGCTTCAGAAACTAAAAAAATGGTCCGTTTTCAAATGTTGCCTCTTTGAACTACAATTCACATTTGTACGTGGAAAATCACTTTTAAAGATAAAATGAGATGTTTAAAGTGATTTTCATGCTTCCAGGGGCCCTAAACACAAGATTTGAGAAATAGGTAAAAGTGAATGAAAATGGCCAATTTACTCACTCTGAGGCCTTAAAAAGTGTTTCTCCTCCACGGGAAGTGTATTAAATAACATTTGGAGGCCTTTTTTGTTCAAGCGAAAACGCCTGATTTTTGGTGAAAGAGATAACCACCCCCCCTTACGACATGCTTCAGAAACGGAAAAAATGGTCCATTTTCAAATGTTGCCTCTTTGAACTACAATTCACATTTGTACGTGGAAAATAACTTTTAAAGATAAAATGAGATGTTTAAAGTGATTTTCATGCTTCCAGGGGCCTTAAAGACGAGAATTGTGGAATGGGTAAAAGTGAATGAAAATGGCCAATTTACTCACTCTGAGGCCTTAAAAAGTGTTTCTCCTCCACGGTAAGTGAATTAAATAACATCTGGAGGCCTTTATTGTTCAAGCGAAAACGCCTGATTTTTGATGAAAGAGATAACCACCCCCCTTATGACATGCTACTGAAACAAAAAAAATGGTTCATTTTCAAATGTTGCGTCTTTGAACTGCAATTAACATTATACGTGGATAATCACTTTTAGAGATAAAATGAGATGTTTAAAGTGATTTTCAAGCTTCCAGGGGCCCTAAACACAATATTTGAGAAATGGGTTAACGTGAATGAAAATGGCCAATTTACTCACTCTGAGGCCTTAAAAAGTGTTTCTCCTCCACGGGAAGTGAATCAAATAACATTTGGAGGCCTTTATTGTTCAATCAAAAACGCCCGTTTTTTGGTGAAAGAGATAACCACCCCCACTTACGACATGCTTCTGAAACTAAAAAAATTATTCATTTTCAAATGTTGCCTCATTGAACTACAATTCACATTTGTACGTGGAAAATCACTTTTAAAGATAAAATGAGATGTTTAAAGTGATTTTCATGCTTCCAGGGGCCTTAAACACGAGATTTGAGGAATGGGTAAAAGTGAATGAAAATGGCCAATTTACTCACTCTGCGGCCTTAAAAAGTGTTTCTCCTCCACGGGAAGTGAATAAAATAACATTTGGAGGCCTTTATTGTTCAATCAAAAACGCCTGTTTTTTGGTGAAAGAGATAATCACCCCCCCTTACGACATGCTTCAGAAACGGAAAAAATGGTCCATTTTCAAATGTTGCGTCTTTGAACGACAATTCACATTTGTACGTGGATAATCACTTTTAGAGATAAAATTAGATGTTTAAAGTGATTTTCAAGCTTCCAGGGGCCCTAAACACAAGATTTGAGAAATAGGTAAAAGTGAATGAAAATGGCCAATTTACTCACTCTGAGGCCTTAAAAAGTGTTTCTCCACCCCAGAAAGTGTATTAAATAAAATTTGTAGGCCTTTATTGTTCAATCAAAAAAGCCCAATTTTTGATGAAAGAGATAACCACCCACCTTACGACATGCTTCAGAAACTAAAAAAATGGTCAGTTTTCAAATGTTGCCTCTTTGAACTACAATTCACATTTGTACGTGGAAAATCACTTTTAAAGATAAAATGAGATGTTTAAAGTGATTTTCATGCTTCCAGGGGCCTTAAAGACGAGATTTGTGGAATGGGTAAAAGTGAATGAAAATGGCCAATTTACTCACTCTGAGGCCTTAAAAAGTGTTTCTCCTCCACGGTAAGTGAATTAAATAACATCTGGAGGCCTTTATTGTTCAAGCGAAAATGCCTGATTTTTGATGAAAGAGATAACCACCCCCTTACGACATGCTACTAAAACTAAAAAAATGGTTCATTTTCAAATGTTGCGTCTTTGAACTACAATTAACATTCTACGTGGATAATCACTTTTAGAGATAAAATGAGATGTTTAAAGTGATTTTCAAGCTTCCAGGGGCCCTAAACACAATATTTGAGAAATGGGTTAACCTGAATGAAAATGGCCAATTTACTCACTCTGCGGCCTTAAAAAGTGTTTCTCCTCCACGGGAAGTGAATAAAATAACATTTGGAGGCCTTTATTGTTCAATCAAAAACGCCTGCTTTTTGGTGAAAGAGATAACCACCCCCCCTTACTACATGCTTCAGAAACGAAAAAAATGGTCCATTTTCAAATGTTGCGTCTTTGAACGACAATTCACATTTGTACATGGATAATCACATTTAGAGATAAAATTAGATGTTTAAAGTGATTTTCAAGCTTCCAGGGGCCCTAAACACAAGATTTGAGAAATGGGTAAAAGTGAATGAAAATGGCCAATTTACTCACTCTGAGGCCTTAAAAAGTGTTTTTCCTCCACGGGAAGTGAATTAAATAACATTTGGAGGCCTTTATTGTTCAAGCGAAAACGCCTGATTTTTGATGAAAGATATAACCACCCCTCCTTACGACATGCTTCTGAAACTAAAAAAATGGTTCATTTTCAAATGTTGCGTCTTTGAACTACAATTAACATTGTGCGTGGATAATCACTTTTAGAGATAAAATGAGATGTTTAAAGTGATTTTCAAGCTTCCAGGGGCCCTAAACACAAGATTTGAAAAATGGGTAAACGTGAATGAAAATGGCCAAATTATTCACTCTGAGGCCTTAAAAAGTTTTTCTCCACCCCAGAAAGTGAATTAAATAACATTTGTAGGCCTTTATTGTTCAATCAAAAACGCCCTTTTTTTGATGAAAGAAATAACCACCCCCCTTCCGACATGCTTCAGAAACTAAAAAAATGGTCCGTTTTCAAATGTTGCCTCTTTGAACTACAATTCACATTTGTACGTGGAAAATCACTTTTAAAGATAAAATGAGATGTTTAAAGTGATTTTCATGCTTCCAGGGGCCTTAAACACAAAATTTGAGAAATGGGTAAACGTGAATGAAAATGGCCAATTTACTCACTCTGCGGCCTTAAAAAGTGTTTCTCCTCCATGGGAAGTGAATAAAATAACATTTGGAGGCCTTTATTGTTCAATCAAAAACGCCTGTTTTTTGGTGAAAGAGATAACCACCCCCCCTTACGACATGCTTCAGAAACGGAAAAAATGGTCCATTTTCAAATGTTGCGTCTTTGAACGACAATTCACATTTGTACGTGGATAATCACTTTTAGAGATAAAATTAGATGTTTAAAGTGATTTTCAAGCTTCCAGGGGCCCTAAACACAAGATTTGAGGAATAGGTAAAAGTGAATGAAAATGGCCAATTTACTCACTCTGAGGCCTTAAAAAGTGTTTCTCCACCCCAGAAAGTGTATTAAATAAAATTTGTAGGCCTTTATTGTTCAATCAAAAAAGCCCAATTTTTGATGAAAGAGATAACCACCCACCTTACGACATGCTTCAGAAACTAAAAAAATGGTCAGTTTTCAAATGTTGCCTCTTTGAACTACAATTCACATTTCTACGTGGAAAATCACTTTTAAAGATAAAATGAGATGTTTAAAGTGATTTTCATGCTTCCAGGGGCCTTAAAGACGAGATTTGTGGAATGGGTAAAAGTGAATGAAAATGGCCAATTTACTCACTCTGAGGCCTTAAAAAGTGTTTCTCCTCCACGGTAAGTGAATTAAATAACATCTGGAGGCCTTTATTGTTCAAGCGAAAACGCCTGATTTTTGATGAAAGAGATAACCACCCCCCTTATGACATGCTACTGAAACAAAAAAAATGGTTCATTTTCAAATGTTGCGTCTTTGAACTACAATTAACATTATACGTGGATAATCACTTTTAGAGATAAAATGAGATGTTTAAAGTGATTTTCAAGCTTCCAGGGGCCCTAAACACAATATTTGAGAAATGGGTTAACCTGAATGAAAATGGACAATTTACTCACTCTGAGGCCTTAAAAAGTGTTTCTCCTCCACGGGAAGTGAATCAAATAACATTTGGAGGCCTTTATTGTTCAATCAAAAACGCCCGTTTTTTGGTGAAAGAGATAACCACCCCCACTTACGACATGCTTCTGAAACTAAAAAAATTATTCATTTTCAAATGTTGCCGCATTGAACTACAATTCACATTTGTACGTGGAAAATCACTTTTAAAGATAAAATGAGATGTTTAAAGTGATTTTCATGCTTCCAGGGGCCTTAAACACGAGATTTGAGGAATGGGTAAAAGTGAATGAAAATGGCCAATTTACTCACTCTGCGGCCTTAAAAAGTGTTTCTCCTCCACGGGAAGTGAATAAAATAACATTTGGAGGCCTTTATTGTTCAATCAAAAACGCCTGCTTTTTGGTGAAAGAGATAACCACCCCCCCTTACTACATGCTTCAGAAATGAAAAAAATGGTCCATTTTCAAATGTTGCGTCTTTGAACGACAATTCACATTTGTACGTGGATAATCACATTTAGAGATAAAATTAGATGTTTAAAGTGATTTTCAAGCTTCCAGGGGCCCTAAACACAAGATTTGAGAAATGGGTAAAAGTGAATGAAAATGGCCAATTTACTCACTCTGAGGCCTTAAAAAGTGTTTTTCCTCCACGGGAAGTGAATTAAATAACATTTGGAGGCCTTTATTGTTCAAGCGAAAACGCCTGATTTTTGATGAAAGATATAACCACCCCTCCTTACGACATGCTTCTGAAACTAAAAAAATGGTTCATTTTCAAATGTTGCGTCTTTGAACTACAATTAACATTGTACGTGGATAATCACTTTTAGAGATAAAATGAGATGTTTAAAGTGATTTTCAAGCTTCCAGGGGCCCTAAACACAAGATTTGAAAAATGAGTAAAAGTGAATGAAAATGGCCAAATTATTCACTCTGAGGCCTTAAAAAGTTTTTCTCCACCCCAGAAAGTGAATTAAATAACATTTGTAGGCCTTTATTGTTCAATCAAAAACGCCCTCTTTTTGATGAAAGAGATAACCACCCCCCTTCCGACATGCTTCAGAAACTAAAAAAATGGTCCGTTTTCAAATGTTGCCTCTTTGAACTACAATTCACATTTGTACGTGGAAAATCACTTTTAAAGATAAAATGAGATGTTTAAAGTGATTTTCATGCTTCCAGGGGCCTTAAAGACGAGATTTGTGGAATGGGTAAAAGTGAATGAAAATAGCCAATTTACTCACTCTGAGGCCTTAAAAAGTGTTTCTCCTCCACGGTAAGTGAATTAAATAACATCTGGAGGCCTTTATTGTTCAAGCGAAAATGCCTGATTTTTGATGAAAGAGATAACCACCCACCCTTACTACATGCTTCTGAAACTAAAAAAATTATTCATTTTCAAATGTTGCCTCTTTGAACTACAATTCACATTTGTACGTGGAAAATCACTTTTAAAGATAAAATGAGATGTTTAAAGTGATTTTCATGCTTCCAGGGGCCTTAAACACGAGATTTGAGGAATGGGTAAAAGTGAATGAAAATGGCCAATTTACTCACTCTGCGGCCTTAAAAAGTGTTTCTCCTCCACGGGAAGTGAATAAAATAAAATTTGGAGGCCTTTATTGTTCAATCAAAAACGCCTGTTTTTTGGTGAAAGAGATAACCACACCCCCTTACGACATGCTTCAGAAACGAAAAAAATGGTCCATTTTCAAATGTTGCCTCTTTGAACTACAATTCACATTTGTATGTGGATAATCACTTTTAGAGATAAAATTAGATGTTTAAAGTGATTTTCAAGCTTCCAGGGGCCCTAAACACAAGATTTGAGAAATGGGTAAAAGTGAATGAAAATGGCCAATTTACTCACTCTGAGGCCTTAAAAAGTGTTTTTCCTCCACGGGAAGTGAATTAAATAACATTTGGAGGCCTTTATTGTTCAAGCGAAAACGCCTGATTTTTGATGAAAGATATAACCACCCCTCCTTACGACATGCTTCTGAAACTAAAAAAATGGTTCATTTTCAAATGTTGCGTCTTTGAACTACAATTAACATTGTACGTGGATAATCACTTTTAGAGATAAAATGAGATGTTTAAAGTGATTTTCAAGCTTCCAGGGGCCCTAAACACAAGATTTGAAAAATGAGTAAAAGTGAATGAAAATGGCCAAATTATTCACTCTGAGGCCTTAAAAAGTTTTTCTCCACCCCAGAAAGTGAATTAAATAACATTTGTAGGCCTTTATTGTTCAATCAAAAACGCCCTCTTTTTGATGAAAGAGATAACCACCCCCCTTCCGACATGCTTCAGAAACTAAAAAAATGGTCCGTTTTCAAATGTTGCCTCTTTGAACTACAATTCACATTTGTACGTGGAAAATCACTTTTAAAGATAAAATGAGATGTTTAAAGTGATTTTCATGCTTCCAGGGGCCTTAAAGACGAGATTTGTGGAATGGGTAAAAGTGAATGAAAATAGCCAATTTACTCACTCTGAGGCCTTAAAAAGTGTTTCTCCTCCACGGTAAGTGAATTAAATAACATCTGGAGGCCTTTATTGTTCAAGCGAAAATGCCTGATTTTTGATGAAAGAGATAACCACCCACCCTTACTACATGCTTCTGAAACTAAAAAAATTATTCATTTTCAAATGTTGCCTCTTTGAACTACAATTCACATTTGTACGTGGAAAATCACTTTTAAAGATAAAATGAGATGTTTAAAGTGATTTTCATGCTTCCAGGGGCCTTAAACACGAGATTTGAGGAATGGGTAAAAGTGAATGAAAATGGCCAATTTACTCACTCTGCGGCCTTAAAAAGTGTTTCTCCTCCACGGGAAGTGAATAAAATAAAATTTGGAGGCCTTTATTGTTCAATCAAAAACGCCTGTTTTTTGGTGAAAGAGATAACCACCCCCCCTTACGACATGCTTCTGAAACTAAAAAACTGGTTCATTTTCAAATGTTGCGTCTTTGAACTACAATTAACATTGTACGTGGATAGTCACTTTTAGAGATAAAATGAGATGTTTAAAGTGTTCAAGCTTCCAGGGGCCCTAAACACAAGATTTGAGAAATGGGTAAAAGTGAATGAAAATGGCCAATTTACTCACTCTGCGGCCTTAAAAAGTGTTTCTCCTCCACGGGAAGTGAATAAAATAACATTTGGAGGCCTTTATTGTTCAATCAAAAACGCCTGTTTTTTGGTGAAAGAGATAATCACCCCCCCTTACGACATGCTTCAGAAACGGAAAAAATGGTCCATTTTCAAATGTTGCGTCTTTGAACGACAATTCACATTTGTACGTGGATAATCACTTTTAGAGATAAAATTAGATGTTTAAAGTGATTTTCAAGCTTCCAGGGGCCCTAAACACAAGATTTGAGAAATAGGTAAAAGTGAATGAAAATGGCCAATTTACTCACTCTGAGGCCTTAAAAAGTGTTTCTCCACCCCAGAAAGTGTATTGAATAAAATTTGTAGGCCTTTATTGTTCAATCAAAAAAGCCCAATTTTTGATGAAAGAGATAACCACCCACCTTACGACATGCTTCAGAAACTAAAAAAATGGTCAGTTTTCAAATGTTGCCTCTTTTAACTACAATTCACATTTGTACGTGGAAAATCACTTTTAAAGATAAAATGAGATGTTTAAAGTGATTTTCATGCTTCCAGGGGCCTTAAAGACGAGATTTGTGGAATGGGTAAAAGTGAATGAAAATGGCCAATTTACTCACTCTGAGGCCTTAAAAAGTGTTTCTCCTCCACGGTAAGTGAATTAAATAACATCTGGAGGCCTTTATTGTTCAAGCGAAAATGCCTGATTTTTGATGAAAGAGATAACCACCCCCTTACGACATGCTACTAAAACTAAAAAAATGGTTCATTTTCAAATGTTGCGTCTTTGAACTACAATTAACATTCTACGTGGATAATCACTTTTAGAGATAAAATGAGATGTTTAAAGTGATTTTCAAGCTTCCAGGGGCCCTAAACACAATATTTGAGAAATGGGTTAACCTGAATGAAAATGGCCAATTTACTCACTCTGCGGCCTTAAAAAGTGTTTCTCCTCCACGGGAAGTGAATAAAATAACATTTGGAGGCCTTTATTGTTCAATCAAAAACGCCTGCTTTTTGGTGAAAGAGATAACCACCCCCCCTTACTACATGCTTCAGAAATGAAAAAAATGGTCCATTTTCAAATGTTGCGTCTTTGAACGACAATTCACATTTGTACGTGGATAATCACATTTAGAGATAAAATTAGATGTTTAAAGTGATTTTCAAGCTTCCAGGGGCCCTAAACACAAGATTTGAGAAATGGGTAAAAGTGAATGAAAATGGCCAATTTACTCACTCTGAGGCCTTAAAAAGTGTTTTTCCTCCACGGGAAGTGAATTAAATAACATTTGGAGGCCTTTATTGTTCAAGCGAAAACGCCTGATTTTTGATGAAAGATATAACCACCCCTCCTTACGACATGCTTCTGAAACTAAAAAAATGGTTCATTTTCAAATGTTGCGTCTTTGAACTACAATTAACATTGTACGTGGATAATCACTTTTAGAGATAAAATGAGATGTTTAAAGTGATTTTCAAGCTTCCAGGGGCCCTAAACACAAGATTTGAAAAATGAGTAAAAGTGAATGAAAATGGCCAAATTATTCACTCTGAGGCCTTAAAAAGTTTTTCTCCACCCCAGAAAGTGAATTAAATAACATTTGTAGGCCTTTATTGTTCAATCAAAAACGCCCTCTTTTTGATGAAAGAGATAACCACCCCCCTTCCGACATGCTTCAGAAACTAAAAAAATGGTCCGTTTTCAAATGTTGCCTCTTTGAACTACAATTCACATTTGTACGTGGAAAATCACTTTTAAAGATAAAATGAGATGTTTAAAGTGATTTTCATGCTTCCAGGGGCCTTAAAGACGAGATTTGTGGAATGGGTAAAAGTGAATGAAAATAGCCAATTTACTCACTCTGAGGCCTTAAAAAGTGTTTCTCCTCCACGGTAAGTGAATTAAATAACATCTGGAGGCCTTTATTGTTCAAGCGGAAATGCCTGATTTTTGATGAAAGAGATAACCACCCACCCTTACTACATGCTTCTGAAACTAAAAAAATTATTCATTTTCAAATGTTGCCTCTTTGAACTACAATTCACATTTGTACGTGGAAAATCACTTTTAAAGATAAAATGAGATGTTTAAAGTGATTTTCATGCTTCCAGGGGCCTTAAACACGAGATTTGAGGAATGGGTAAAAGTGAATGAAAATGGCCAATTTACTCACTCTGCGGCCTTAAAAAGTGTTTCTCCTCCACGGGAAGTGAATAAAATAAAATTTGGAGGCCTTTATTGTTCAATCAAAAACGCCTGTTTTTTGGTGAAAGAGATAACCACACCCCCTTACGACATGCTTCAGAAACGAAAAAAATGGTCCATTTTCAAATGTTGCCTCTTTGAACTACAATTCACATTTGTATGTGGATAATCACTTTTAGAGATAAAATTAGATGTTTAAAGTGATTTTCAAGCTTCCAGGGGCCCTAAACACAAGATTTGAGAAATGGGTAAAAGTGAATGAAAATGGCCAATTTACTCACTCTGAGGCCTTAAAAAGTGTTTTTCCTCCACGGGAAGTGAATTAAATAACATTTGGAGGCCTTTATTGTTCAAGCGAAAACGCCTGATTTTTGATGAAAGATATAACCACCCCTTCTTACGACATGCTTCTGAAACTAAAAAAATGGTTCATTTTCAAATGTTGCGTCTTTGAACTACAATTAACATTGTACGTGGATAATCACTTTTAGAGATAAAATGAGATGTTTAAAGTGATTTTCAAGCTTCCAGGGGCCCTAAACACAAGATTTGAAAAATGAGTAAAAGTGAATGAAAATGGCCAAATTATTCACTCTGAGGCCTTAAAAAGTTTTTCTCCACCCCAGAAAGTGAATTAAATAACATTTGTAGGCCTTTATTGTTCAATCAAAAACGCCCTCTTTTTGATGAAAGAGATAACCACCCCCCTTCCGACATGCTTCAGAAACTAAAAAAATGGTCCGTTTTCAAATGTTGCCTCTTTGAACTACAATTCACATTTGTACGTGGAAAATCACTTTTAAAGATAAAATGAGATGTTTAAAGTGATTTTCATGCTTCCAGGGGCCTTAAAGACGAGATTTGTGGAATGGGTAAAAGTGAATGAAAATAGCCAATTTACTCACTCTGAGGCCTTAAAAAGTGTTTCTCCTCCACGGTAAGTGAATTAAATAACATCTGGAGGCCTTTATTGTTCAAGCGAAAATGCCTGATTTTTGATGAAAGAGATAACCACCCACCCTTACTACATGCTTCTGAAACTAAAAAAATTATTCATTTTCAAATGTTGCCTCTTTGAACTACAATTCACATTTGTACGTGGAAAATCACTTTTAAAGATAAAATGAGATGTTTAAAGTGATTTTCATGCTTCCAGGGGCCTTAAACACGAGATTTGAGGAATGGGTAAAAGTGAATGAAAATGGCCAATTTACTCACTCTGCGGCCTTAAAAAGTGTTTCTCCTCCACGGGAAGTGAATAAAATAAAATTTGGAGGCCTTTATTGTTCAATCAAAAACGCCTGTTTTTTGGTGAAAGAGATAACCACCCCCCCTTACGACATGCTTCTGAAACTAAAAAACTGGTTCATTTTCAAATGTTGCGTCTTTGAACTACAATTAACATTGTACGTGGATAGTCACTTTTAGAGATAAAATGAGATGTTTAAAGTGTTCAAGCTTCCAGGGGCCCTAAACACAAGATTTGAGAAATGGGTAAAAGTGAATGAAAATGGCCAATTTACTCACTCTGCGGCCTTAAAAAGTGTTTCTCCTCCACGGGAAGTGAATAAAATAACATTTGGAGGCCTTTATTGTTCAATCAAAAACGCCTGTTTTTTGGTGAAAGAGATAATCACCCCCCCTTACGACATGCTTCAGAAACGGAAAAAATGGTCCATTTTCAAATGTTGCGTCTTTGAACGACAATTCACATTTGTACGTGGATAATCACTTTTAGAGATAAAATTAGATGTTTAAAGTGATTTTCAAGCTTCCAGGGGCCCTAAACACAAGATTTGAGAAATAGGTAAAAGTGAATGAAAATGGCCAATTTACTCACTCTGAGGCCTTAAAAAGTGTTTCTCCACCCCAGAAAGTGTATTGAATAAAATTTGTAGGCCTTTATTGTTCAATCAAAAAAGCCCAATTTTTGATGAAAGAGATAACCACCCACCTTACGACATGCTTCAGAAACTAAAAAAATGGTCAGTTTTCAAATGTTGCCTCTTTGAACTACAATTCACATTTGTACGTGGAAAATCACTTTTAAAGATAAAATGAGATGTTTAAAGTGATTTTCATGCTTCCAGGGGCCTTAAAGACGAGATTTGTGGAATGGGTAAAAGTGAATGAAAATGGCCAATTTACTCACTCTGAGGCCTTAAAAAGTGTTTCTCCTCCACGGTAAGTGAATTAAACAACATCTGGAGGCCTTTATTGTTCAAGCGAAAATGCCTGATTTTTGATGAAAGAGATAACCACCCCCTTACGACATGCTACTAAAACTAAAAAAATGGTTCATTTTCAAATGTTGCGTCTTTGAACTACAATTAACATTCTACGTGGATAATCACTTTTAGAGATAAAATGAGATGTTTAAAGTGATTTTCAAGCTTCCAGGGGCCCTAAACACAATATTTGAGAAATGGGTTAACCTGAATGAAAATGGCCAATTTACTCACTCTGCGGCCTTAAAAAGTGTTTCTCCTCCACGGGAAGTGAATAAAATAACATTTGGAGGCCTTTATTGTTCAATCAAAAACGCCTGCTTTTTGGTGAAAGAGATAACCACCCCCCCTTACTACATGCTTCAGAAACGAAAAAAATGGTCCATTTTCAAATGTTGCGTCTTTGAACGACAATTCACATTTGTACGTGGATAATCACATTTAGAGATAAAATTAGATGTTTAAAGTGATTTTCAAGCTTCCAGGGGCCCTAAACACAAGATTTGAGAAATGGGTAAAAGTGAATGAAAATGGCCAATTTACTCACTCTGAGGCCTTAAAAAGTGTTTTTCCTCCACGGGAAGTGAATTAAATAACATTTGGAGGCCTTTATTGTTCAAGCGAAAACGCCTGATTTTTGATGAAAGATATAACCCCCCCTCCTTACGACATGCTTCTGAAACTAAAAAAATGGTTCATTTTCAAATGTTGCGTCTTTGAACTACAATTAACATTATACGTGGATAATCACTTTTAGAGATAAAATGAGATGTTTAAAGTGATTTTCAAGCTTCCAGGGGCCCTAAACACAATATTTGAGAAATGGGTTAACCTGAATGAAAATGGACAATTTACTCACTCTGAGGCCTTAAAAAGTGTTTCTCCTCCACGGGAAGTGAATCAAATAACATTTGGAGGCCTTTATTGTTCAATCAAAAACGCCCGTTTTTTGGTGAAAGAGATAACCACCCCCACTTACGACATGCTTCTGAAACTAAAAAAATTATTCATTTTCAAATGTTGCCGCATTGAACTACAATTCACATTTGTACGTGGAAAATCACTTTTAAAGATAAAATGAGATGTTTAAAGTGATTTTCATGCTTCCAGGGGCCTTAAACACGAGATTTGAGGAATGGGTAAAAGTGAATGAAAATGGCCAATTTACTCACTCTGCGGCCTTAAAAAGTGTTTCTCCTCCACGGGAAGTGAATAAAATAACATTTGGAGGCCTTTATTGTTCAATCAAAAACGCCTGCTTTTTGGTGAAAGAGATAACCACCCCCCCTTACTACATGCTTCAGAAATGAAAAAAATGGTCCATTTTCAAATGTTGCGTCTTTGAACGACAATTCACATTTGTACGTGGATAATCACATTTAGAGATAAAATTAGATGTTTAAAGTGATTTTCAAGCTTCCAGGGGCCCTAAACACAAGATTTGAGAAATGGGTAAAAGTGAATGAAAATGGCCAATTTACTCACTCTGAGGCCTTAAAAAGTGTTTTTCCTCCACGGGAAGTGAATTAAATAACATTTGGAGGCCTTTATTGTTCAAGCGAAAACGCCTGATTTTTGATGAAAGATATAACCACCCCTCCTTACGACATGCTTCTGAAACTAAAAAAATGGTTCATTTTCAAATGTTGCGTCTTTGAACTACAATTAACATTGTACGTGGATAATCACTTTTAGAGATAAAATGAGATGTTTAAAGTGATTTTCAAGCTTCCAGGGGCCCTAAACACAAGATTTGAAAAATGAGTAAAAGTGAATGAAAATGGCCAAATTATTCACTCTGAGGCCTTAAAAAGTTTTTCTCCACCCCAGAAAGTGAATTAAATAACATTTGTAGGCCTTTATTGTTCAATCAAAAACACCCTCTTTTTGATGAAAGAGATAACCACCCCCCTTCCGACATGCTTCAGAAACTAAAAAAATGGTCCGTTTTCAAATGTTGCCTCTTTGAACTACAATTCACATTTGTACGTGGAAAATCACTTTTAAAGATAAAATGAGATGTTTAAAGTGATTTTCATGCTTCCAGGGGCCTTAAACACAAAATTTGAGGAATGGTTAAAAGTGAATGAAAATGGCCAATTTACTCATTCTGAGGCCTTAAAAAGTGTTTCTCCTCCACGGGAAGTGAATTAAATAACATTTGTAGGCCTTTATTGTCCAAGCGAAAACGCCCGATTTTTTAACCCCTTCCATGCTCATGACGGAACGGTTCCGTCATGAGCCACGGTTGAGCTGTGCTCATGACGGAACCGTTCCGTCATGAGCCCGCCCGCGCTCGAACCCTTCAGCACCGCGGCGGAATTCGCCCAGCGCTGAAGGGGTTAAGAAAGAGATAACCACCCCCCTTACGACATGCTTCAGAAACAAAAAAATGGTCCATTTTCAAATGTTGCGTATTTGAACGATAATTCACATTTGTACGTGGATAATCACTTTTAGAGATAAAATTAGATGTTTAAAGTGATTTTCAAGCTTCCAGGGGCCCTAAACACAAGATTTGAGAAATGGGTAAACGTGAATGAAAATGGCCAATTTACTCACTCTGCGGCCTTAAAAAGTGTTTCTCCTCCACGGGAAGTGAATAAAATAACATTTGGAGGCCTTTATTGTTCAATCAAAAACGCCTGTTTTTTGGTGAAAGAGATAACCACCCCCCCTTACGACATGCTTCAGAAACGGAAAAAATGGTCCATTTTCAAATGTTGCGTCTTTGAACGACAATTCACATTTGTACGTGGATAATCACTTTTAGAGATAAAATTAGATGTTTAAAGTGATTTTCAAGCTTCCAGGGGCCCTAAACACAAGATTTGAGGAATAGGTAAAAGTGAATGAAAATGGCCAATTTACTCACTCTGAGGCCTTAAAAAGTGTTTCTCCACCCCAGAAAGTGTATTAAATAAAATTTGTAGGCCTTTATTGTTCAATCAAAAAAGCCCAATTTTTGATGAAAGAGATAACCACCCACCTTACGACATGCTTCAGAAACTAAAAAAATGGTCAGTTTTCAAATGTTGCCTCTTTGAACTACAATTCACATTTGTACGTGGAAAATCACTTTTAAAGATAAAATGAGATGTTTAAAGTGATTTTCATGCTTCCAGGGGCCTTAAACACAAAATTTGAGGAATGGTTAAAAGTGAATGAAAATGGCCAATTTACTCATTCTGAGGCCTTAAAAAGTGTTTCTCCTCCACGGGAAGTGAATTAAATAACATCTGGAGGCCTTTATTGTTCAAGCGAAAATGCCTGATTTTTGATGAAAGAGATAACCACCCCCTTACGACATGCTACTAAAACTAAAAAAATGGTTCATTTTCAAATGTTGCGTCTTTGAACTACAATTAACATTCTACGTGGATAATCACTTTTAGAGATAAAATGAGATGTTTAAAGTGATTTTCAAGCTTCCAGGGGCCCTAAACACAATATTTAAGAAATGGGTTAACCTGAATGAAAATGGCCAATTTACTCACTCTGCGGCCTTAAAAAGTGTTTCTCCTCCACGGGAAGTGAATAAAATAACATTTGGAGGCCTTTATTGTTCAATCAAAAACGCCTGCTTTTTGGTGAAAGAGATAACCACCCCCCCTTACTACATGCTTCAGAAACGAAAAAAATGGTCCATTTTCAAATGTTGCGTCTTTGAACGACAATTCACATTTGTACGTGGATAATCACATTTAGAGATAAAATTAGATGTTTAAAGTGATTTTCAAGCTTCCAGGGGCCCTAAACACAATATTTGAGAAATGGGTAAAAGTGAATGAAAATGGCCAATTTACTCACTCTGAGGCCTTAAAAAGTGTTTTTCCTCCACGGGAAGTGAATTAAATAACATTTGGAGGCCTTTATTGTTCAAGCGAAAACGCCTGATTTTTTATGAAAGAGATAATCACCCCCCCTTACGACATGCTTCAGAAACGGAAAAAATGGTCCATTTTCAAATGTTGCGTCTTTGAACGACAATTCACATTTGTACGTGGATAATCACTTTTAGAGATAAAATTAGATGTTTAAAGTGATTTTCAAGCTTCCAGGGGCCCTAAACACAAGATTTGAGAAATAGGTAAAAGTGAATGAAAATGGCCAATTTACTCACTCTGAGGCCTTAAAAAGTGTTTCTCCACCCCAGAAAGTGTATTAAATAAAATTTGTAGGCCTTTATTGTTCAATCAAAAAAGCCCAATTTTTGATGAAAGAGATAACCACCCACCTTACGACATGCTTCAGAAACTAAAAAAATGGTCAGTTTTCAAATGTTGCCTCTTTGAACTACAATTCACATTTGTACGTGGAAAATCACTTTTAAAGATAAAATGAGATGTTTAAAGTGATTTTCATGCTTCCAGGGGCCTTAAACACAAAATTTGAGGAATGGTTAAAAGTGAATGAAAATGGCCAATTTACTCATTCTGAGGCCTTAAAAAGTGTTTCTCCTCCACGGGAAGTGAATTAAATAACATCTGGAGGCCTTTATTGTTCAAGCGAAAATGCCTGATTTTTGATGAAAGAGATAACCACCCCCTTACGACATGCTACTAAAACTAAAAAAATGGTTCATTTTCAAATGTTGCGTCTTTGAACTACAATTAACATTCTACGTGGATAATCACTTTTAGAGATAAAATGAGATGTTTAAAGTGATTTTCAAGCTTCCAGGGGCCCTAAACACAATATTTAAGAAATGGGTTAACCTGAATGAAAATGGCCAATTTACTCACTCTGAGGCCTTAAAAAGTGTTTTTCCTCCACGGGAAGTGAATTAAATAACATTTGTAGGCCTTTATTGTTCAATCAAAAAAGCCCAATTTTTGATGAAAGAGATAACCACCCACCTTACGACATGCTTCAGAAACTAAAAAAATGGTCAGTTTTCAAATGTTGCCTCTTTGAACTACAATTCACATTTGTACGTGGAAAATCACTTTTAAAGATAAAATGAGATGTTTAAAGTGATTTTCATGCTTCCAGGGGCCTTAAACACAAAATATGAGGAATGGTTAAAAGTGAATGAAAATGGCCAATTTACTCATTCTGAGGCCTTAAAAAGTGTTTCTCCTCCACGGGAAGTGAATTAAATAACATTTGTAGGCCTTTATTGTCCAAGCGAAAACGCCCGATTTTTTAAGAAAGAGATAACCACCCCCCTTACGACATGCTTCAGAAACAAAAAAATGGTCCATTTTCAAATGTTGCGTATTTGAACGATAATTCACATTTGTACGTGGATAATCACTTTTAGAGATAAAATTAGATGTTTAAAGTGATTTTCAAGCTTCCAGGGGCCCTAAACACAAGATTTGAGAAATGGGTAAACGTGAATGAAAATGGCCAATTTACTCACTCTGCGGCCTTAAAAAGTGTTTCTCCTCCACGGGAAGTGAATAAAATAACATTTGGAGGCCTTTATTGTTCAATCAAAAACGCCTGTTTTTTGGTGAAAGAGATAACCACCCCCCCTTACGACATGCTTCAGAAACGGAAAAAATGGTCCATTTTCAAATGTTGCGTCTTTGAACGACAATTCACATTTGTACATGGATAATCACTTTTAGAGATAAAATTAGATGTTTAAAGTGATTTTCAAGCTTCCAGGGGCCCTAAACACAAGATTTGAGGAATAGGTAAAAGTGAATGAAAATGGCCAATTTACTCACTCTGAGGCCTTAAAAAGTGTTTCTCCACCCCAGAACGTGTATTAAATAAAATTTGTAGGCCTTTATTGTTCAATCAAAAAAGCCCAATTTTTGATGAAAGAGATAACCACCCACCTCACGACATGCTTCAGAAACTAAAAAAATGGTCAGTTTTCAAATGTTGCCTCTTTGAACTACAATTCACATTTGTACGTGGAAAATCACTTTTAAAGATAAAATGAGATGTTTAAAGTGATTTTCATGCTTCCAGGGGCCTTAAAGACGAGATTTGTGGAATGGGTAAAAGTGAATGAAAATGGCCAATTTACTCATTCTGAGGCCTTAAAAAGTGTTTCTCCTCCACGGGAAGTGAATTAAATAACATTTGTAGGCCTTTATTGTCCAAGCGAAAACGCCCGATTTTTTAAGAAAGAGATAACCACCCCCCTTACGACATGCTTCAGAAACAAAAAAATGGTCCATTTTCAAATGTTGCGTATTTGAACGATAATTCACATTTGTACGTGGATAATCACTTTTAGAGATAAAATTAGATGTTTAAAGTGATTTTCAAGCTTCCAGGGGCCCTAAACACAAGATTTGAGAAATGGGTAAACGTGAATGAAAATGGCCAATTTACTCACTCTGCGGCCTTAAAAAGTGTTTCTCCTCCACGGGAAGTGAATAAAATAACATTTGGAGGCCTTTATTGTTCAATCAAAAACGCCTGTTTTTTGGTGAAAGAGATAACCACCCCCCCTTACGACATGCTTCAGAAACGGAAAAAATGGTCCATTTTCAAATGTTGCGTCTTTGAACGACAATTCACATTTGTACATGGATAATCACTTTTAGAGATAAAATTAGATGTTTAAAGTGATTTTCAAGCTTCCAGGGGCCCTAAACACAAGATTTGAGGAATAGGTAAAAGTGAATGAAAATGGCCAATTTACTCACTCTGAGGCCTTAAAAAGTGTTTCTCCACCCCAGAAAGTGTATTAAATAAAATTTGTAGGCCTTTATTGTTCAATCAAAAAAGCCCATTTTTGATGAAAGAGATAACCACCCACCTCACGACATGCTTCAGAAACTAAAAAAATGGTCAGTTTTCAAATGTTGCCTCTTTGAACTACAATTCACATTTGTACGTGGAAAATCACTTTTAAAGATAAAATGAGATGTTTAAAGTGATTTTCATGCTTCCAGGGGCCTTAAAGACGAGATTTGTGGAATGGGTAAAAGTGAATGAAAATAGCCAATTTACTCACTCTGAGGCCTTAAAAAGTGTTTCTCCTCCACGGTAAGTGAATTAAATAACATCTGGAGGCCTTTATTGTTCAAGCGAAAATGCCTGATTTTTGATGAAAGAGATAACCACCCACCCTTACTACATGCTTCTGAAACTAAAAAAATTATTCATTTTCAAATGTTGCCTCTTTGAACTACAATTCACATTTGTACGTGGAAAATCACTTTTAAAGATAAAATGAGATGTTTAAAGTGATTTTCATGCTTCCAGGGGCCTTAAACACGAGATTTGAGGAATAGGTAAAAGTGAATGAAAATGGCCAATTTACTCACTCTGCGGCCTTAAAAAGTGTTTCTCCTCCACGGGAAGTGAATAAAATAAAATTTGGAGGCCTTTATTGTTCAATCAAAAACGCCTGTTTTTTGGTGAAAGAGATAACCACCCCCCCTTACGACATGCTTCTGAAACTAAAAAACTGGTTCATTTTCAAATGTTGCGTCTTTGAACTACAATTAACATTGTACGTGGATAGTCACTTTTAGAGATAAAATGAGATGTTTAAAGTGTTCAAGCTTCCAGGGGCCCTAAACACAAGATTTGAGAAATGGGTAAAAGTGAATGAAAATGGCCAATTTACTCACTCTGCGGCCTTAAAAAGTGTTTCTCCTCCACGGGAAGTGAATAAAATAACATTTGGAGGCCTTTATTGTTCAATCAAAAACGCCTGTTTTTTGGTGAAAGAGATAATCACCCCCCCTTACGACATGCTTCAGAAACGGAAAAAATGGTCCATTTTCAAATGTTGCGTCTTTGAACGACAATTCACATTTGTACGTGGATAATCACTTTTAGAGATAAAATTAGATGTTTAAAGTGATTTTCAAGCTTCCAGGGGCCCTAAACACAAGATTTGAGAAATAGGTAAAAGTGAATGAAAATGGCCAATTTACTCACTCTGAGGCCTTAAAAAGTGTTTCTCCACCCCAGAAAGTGTATTGAATAAAATTTGTAGGCCTTTATTGTTCAATCAAAAAAGCCCAATTTTTGATGAAAGAGATAACCACCCACCTTACGACATGCTTCAGAAACTAAAAAAATGGTCAGTTTTCAAATGTTGCCTCTTTGAACTACAATTCACATTTGTACGTGGAAAATCACTTTTAAAGATAAAATGAGATGTTTAAAGTGATTTTCATGCTTCCAGGGGCCTTAAACACAAAATTTGAGGAATGGTTAAAAGTGAATGAAAATGGCCAATTTACTCATTCTGAGGCCTTAAAAAGTGTTTCTCCTCCACGGGAAGTGAATTAAATAACATCTGGAGGCCTTTATTGTTCAAGCGAAAATGCCTGATTTTTGATGAAAGAGATAACCACCCCCTTACGACATGCTACTAAAACTAAAAAAATGGTTCATTTTCAAATGTTGCGTCTTTGAACTACAATTAACATTCTACGTGGATAATCACTTTTAGAGATAAAATGAGATGTTTAAAGTGATTTTCAAGCTTCCAGGGGCCCTAAACACAATATTTAAGAAATGGGTTAACCTGAATGAAAATGGCCAATTTACTCACTCTGCGGCCTTAAAAAGTGTTTCTCCTCCACGGGAAGTGAATAAAATAACATTTGGAGGCCTTTATTGTTCAATCAAAAACGCCTGCTTTTTGGTGAAAGAGATAACCACCCCCCCTTACTACATGCTTCAGAAACGAAAAAAATGGTCCATTTTCAAATGTTGCGTCTTTGAACGACAATTCACATTTGTACGTGGATAATCACATTTAGAGATAAAATTAGATGTTTAAAGTGATTTTCAAGCTTCCAGGGGCCCTAAACACAATATTTGAGAAATGGGTAAAAGTGAATGAAAATGGCCAATTTACTCACTCTGAGGCCTTAAAAAGTGTTTTTCCTCCACGGGAAGTGAATTAAATAACATTTGGAGGCCTTTATTGTTCAAGCGAAAACGCCTGATTTTTTATGAAAGAGATAATCACCCCCCCTTACGACATGCTTCAGAAACGGAAAAAATGGTCCATTTTCAAATGTTGCGTCTTTGAACGACAATTCACATTTGTACGTGGATAATCACTTTTAGAGATAAAATTAGATGTTTAAAGTGATTTTCAAGCTTCCAGGGGCCCTAAACACAAGATTTGAGAAATAGGTAAAAGTGAATGAAAATGGCCAATTTACTCACTCTGAGGCCTTAAAAAGTGTTTCTCCACCCCAGAAAGTGTATTAAATAAAATTTGTAGGCCTTTATTGTTCAATCAAAAAAGCCCAATTTTTGATGAAAGAGATAACCACCCACCTTACGACATGCTTCAGAAACTAAAAAAATGGTCAGTTTTCAAATGTTGCCTCTTTGAACTACAATTCACATTTGTACGTGGAAAATCACTTTTAAAGATAAAATGAGATGTTTAAAGTGATTTTCATGCTTCCAGGGGCCTTAAACACAAAATTTGAGGAATGGTTAAAAGTGAATGAAAATGGCCAATTTACTCATTCTGAGGCCTTAAAAAGTGTTTCTCCTCCACGGGAAGTGAATTAAATAACATCTGGAGGCCTTTATTGTTCAAGCGAAAATGCCTGATTTTTGATGAAAGAGATAACCACCCCCTTACGACATGCTACTAAAACTAAAAAAATGGTTCATTTTCAAATGTTGCGTCTTTGAACTACAATTAACATTCTACGTGGATAATCACTTTTAGAGATAAAATGAGATGTTTAAAGTGATTTTCAAGCTTCCAGGGGCCCTAAACACAATATTTAAGAAATGGGTTAACCTGAATGAAAATGGCCAATTTACTCACTCTGAGGCCTTAAAAAGTGTTTTTCCTCCACGGGAAGTGAATTAAATAACATTTGTAGGCCTTTATTGTTCAATCAAAAAAGCCCAATTTTTGATGAAAGAGATAACCACCCACCTTACGACATGCTTCAGAAACTAAAAAAATGGTCAGTTTTCAAATGTTGCCTCTTTGAACTACAATTCACATTTGTACGTGGAAAATCACTTTTAAAGATAAAATGAGATGTTTAAAGTGATTTTCATGCTTCCAGGGGCCTTAAACACAAAATATGAGGAATGGTTAAAAGTGAATGAAAATGGCCAATTTACTCATTCTGAGGCCTTAAAAAGTGTTTCTCCTCCACGGGAAGTGAATTAAATAACATTTGTAGGCCTTTATTGTCCAAGCGAAAACGCCCGATTTTTTAAGAAAGAGATAACCACCCCCCTTACGACATGCTTCAGAAACAAAAAAATGGTCCATTTTCAAATGTTGCGTATTTGAACGATAATTCACATTTGTACGTGGATAATCACTTTTAGAGATAAAATTAGATGTTTAAAGTGATTTTCAAGCTTCCAGGGG
This sequence comes from Triturus cristatus, assembly GCF_964204655.1. Lineage (NCBI taxonomy): Eukaryota > Metazoa > Chordata > Amphibia > Caudata > Salamandridae > Triturus > Triturus cristatus. The sequence continues at coordinate 937,188,024 of NC_140591.1, read as the reverse complement.
CCCTAAACACAAGATTTGAGAAATGGGTAAACGTGAATGAAAATGGCCAATTTACTCACTCTGCGGCCTTAAAAAGTGTTTCTCCTCCACGGGAAGTGAATAAAATAACATTTGGAGGCCTTTATTGTTCAATCAAAAACGCCTGTTTTTTGGTGAAAGAGATAACCACCCCCCCTTACGACATGCTTCAGAAACGGAAAAAATGGTCCATTTTCAAATGTTGCGTCTTTGAACGACAATTCACATTTGTACATGGATAATCACTTTTAGAGATAAAATTAGATGTTTAAAGTGATTTTCAAGCTTCCAGGGGCCCTAAACACAAGATTTGAGGAATAGGTAAAAGTGAATGAAAATGGCCAATTTACTCACTCTGAGGCCTTAAAAAGTGTTTCTCCACCCCAGAACGTGTATTAAATAAAATTTGTAGGCCTTTATTGTTCAATCAAAAAAGCCCAATTTTTGATGAAAGAGATAACCACCCACCTCACGACATGCTTCAGAAACTAAAAAAATGGTCAGTTTTCAAATGTTGCCTCTTTGAACTACAATTCACATTTGTACGTGGAAAATCACTTTTAAAGATAAAATGAGATGTTTAAAGTGATTTTCATGCTTCCAGGGGCCTTAAAGACGAGATTTGTGGAATGGGTAAAAGTGAATGAAAATGGCCAATTTACTCATTCTGAGGCCTTAAAAAGTGTTTCTCCTCCACGGGAAGTGAATTAAATAACATTTGTAGGCCTTTATTGTCCAAGCGAAAACGCCCGATTTTTTAAGAAAGAGATAACCACCCCCCTTACGACATGCTTCAGAAACAAAAAAATGGTCCATTTTCAAATGTTGCGTATTTGAACGATAATTCACATTTGTACGTGGATAATCACTTTTAGAGATAAAATTAGATGTTTAAAGTGATTTTCAAGCTTCCAGGGGCCCTAAACACAAGATTTGAGAAATGGGTAAACGTGAATGAAAATGGCCAATTTACTCACTCTGCGGCCTTAAAAAGTGTTTCTCCTCCACGGGAAGTGAATAAAATAACATTTGGAGGCCTTTATTGTTCAATCAAAAACGCCTGTTTTTTGGTGAAAGAGATAACCACCCCCCCTTACGACATGCTTCAGAAACGGAAAAAATGGTCCATTTTCAAATGTTGCGTCTTTGAACGACAATTCACATTTGTACATGGATAATCACTTTTAGAGATAAAATTAGATGTTTAAAGTGATTTTCAAGCTTCCAGGGGCCCTAAACACAAGATTTGAGGAATAGGTAAAAGTGAATGAAAATGGCCAATTTACTCACTCTGAGGCCTTAAAAAGTGTTTCTCCACCCCAGAAAGTGTATTAAATAAAATTTGTAGGCCTTTATTGTTCAATCAAAAAAGCCCATTTTTGATGAAAGAGATAACCACCCACCTCACGACATGCTTCAGAAACTAAAAAAATGGTCAGTTTTCAAATGTTGCCTCTTTGAACTACAATTCACATTTGTACGTGGAAAATCACTTTTAAAGATAAAATGAGATGTTTAAAGTGATTTTCATGCTTCCAGGGGCCTTAAAGACGAGATTTGTGGAATGGGTAAAAGTGAATGAAAATAGCCAATTTACTCACTCTGAGGCCTTAAAAAGTGTTTCTCCTCCACGGTAAGTGAATTAAATAACATCTGGAGGCCTTTATTGTTCAAGCGAAAATGCCTGATTTTTGATGAAAGAGATAACCACCCACCCTTACTACATGCTTCTGAAACTAAAAAAATTATTCATTTTCAAATGTTGCCTCTTTGAACTACAATTCACATTTGTACGTGGAAAATCACTTTTAAAGATAAAATGAGATGTTTAAAGTGATTTTCATGCTTCCAGGGGCCTTAAACACGAGATTTGAGGAATAGGTAAAAGTGAATGAAAATGGCCAATTTACTCACTCTGCGGCCTTAAAAAGTGTTTCTCCTCCACGGGAAGTGAATAAAATAAAATTTGGAGGCCTTTATTGTTCAATCAAAAACGCCTGTTTTTTGGTGAAAGAGATAACCACCCCCCCTTACGACATGCTTCTGAAACTAAAAAACTGGTTCATTTTCAAATGTTGCGTCTTTGAACTACAATTAACATTGTACGTGGATAGTCACTTTTAGAGATAAAATGAGATGTTTAAAGTGTTCAAGCTTCCAGGGGCCCTAAACACAAGATTTGAGAAATGGGTAAAAGTGAATGAAAATGGCCAATTTACTCACTCTGCGGCCTTAAAAAGTGTTTCTCCTCCACGGGAAGTGAATAAAATAACATTTGGAGGCCTTTATTGTTCAATCAAAAACGCCTGTTTTTTGGTGAAAGAGATAATCACCCCCCCTTACGACATGCTTCAGAAACGGAAAAAATGGTCCATTTTCAAATGTTGCGTCTTTGAACGACAATTCACATTTGTACGTGGATAATCACTTTTAGAGATAAAATTAGATGTTTAAAGTGATTTTCAAGCTTCCAGGGGCCCTAAACACAAGATTTGAGAAATAGGTAAAAGTGAATGAAAATGGCCAATTTACTCACTCTGAGGCCTTAAAAAGTGTTTCTCCACCCCAGAAAGTGTATTGAATAAAATTTGTAGGCCTTTATTGTTCAATCAAAAAAGCCCAATTTTTGATGAAAGAGATAACCACCCACCTTACGACATGCTTCAGAAACTAAAAAAATGGTCAGTTTTCAAATGTTGCCTCTTTGAACTACAATTCACATTTGTACGTGGAAAATCACTTTTAAAGATAAAATGAGATGTTTAAAGTGATTTTCATGCTTCCAGGGGCCTTAAAGACGAGATTTGTGGAATGGGTAAAAGTGAATGAAAATGGCCAATTTACTCACTCTGAGGCCTTAAAAAGTGTTTCTCCTCCACGGTAAGTGAATTAAATAACATCTGGAGGCCTTTATTGTTCAAGCGAAAATGCCTGATTTTTGATGAAAGAGATAACCACCCCCTTACGACATGCTACTAAAACTAAAAAAATGGTTCATTTTCAAATGTTGCGTCTTTGAACTACAATTAACATTCTACGTGGATAATCACTTTTAGAGATAAAATGAGATGTTTAAAGTGATTTTCATGCTTCCAGGGGCCTTAAACACAAAATTTGAGGAATGGTTAAAAGTGAATGAAAATGGCCAATTTACTCATTCTGCGGCCTTAAAAAGTGTTTCTCCTCCACGGGAAGTGAATAAAATAAAATTTGGAGGCCTTTATTGTTCAATCAAAAACGCCTGTTTTTTGGTGAAAGAGATAACCACCCCCCCTTACGACATGCTTCTGAAACTAAAAAACTGGTTCATTTTCAAATGTTGCGTCTTTGAACTACAATTAACATTGTACGTGGATAGCCACTTTTAGAGATAAAATGAGATGTTTAAAGTGTTCAAGCTTCCAGGGGCCCTAAACACAATATTTGAGAAATGGGTAAAAGTGAATGAAAATGGCCAATTTACTCACTCTGCGGCCTTAAAAAGTGTTTCTCCTCCACGGGAAGTGAATAAAATAACATTTGGAGGCCTTTATTGTTCAATCAAAAACGCCTGTTTTTTGGTGAAAGAGATAATCACCCCCCCTTACGACATGCTTCAGAAACGGAAAAAATGGTCCATTTTCAAATGTTGCGTCTTTGAACGACAATTCACATTTGTACGTGGATAATCACTTTTAGAGATAAAATTAGATGTTTAAAGTGATTTTCAAGCTTCCAGGGGCCCTAAACACAAGATTTGAGAAATAGGTAAAAGTGAATGAAAATGGCCAATTTACTCACTCTGAGGCCTTAAAAAGTGTTTCTCCACCCCAGAAAGTGTATTAAATAAAATTTGTAGGCCTTTATTGTTCAATCAAAAAAGCCCAATTTTTGATGAAAGAGATAACCACCCACCTTACGACATGCTTCAGAAACTAAAAAAATGGTCAGTTTTCAAATGTTGCCTCTTTGAACTACAATTCACATTTGTACGTGGAAAATCACTTTTAAAGATAAAATGAGATGTTTAAAGTGATTTTCATGCTTCCAGGGGCCTTAAAGACGAGATTTGTGGAATGGGTAAAAGTGAATGAAAATGGCCAATTTACTCACTCTGAGGCCTTAAAAAGTGTTTTTCCTCCACGGTAAGTGAATTAAATAACATCTGGAGGCCTTTATTGTTCAAGCGAAAATGCCTGATTTTTGATGAAAGAGATAACCACCCCCTTACGACATGCTACTAAAACTAAAAAAATGGTTCATTTTCAAATGTTGCGTCTTTGAACTACAATTAACATTCTACGTGGATAATCACTTTTAGAGATAAAATGAGATGTTTAAAGTGATTTTCAAGCTTCCAGGGGCCCTAAACACAATATTTGAGAAATGGGTTAACCTGAATGAAAATGGCCAATTTACTCACTCTGCGGCCTTAAAAAGTGTTTCTCCTCCACGGGAAGTGAATAAAATAACATTTGGAGGCCTTTATTGTTCAATCAAAAACGCCTGCTTTTTGGTGAAAGAGATAACCACCCCCCCTTACTACATGCTTCAGAAACGAAAAAAATGGTCCATTTTCAAATGTTGTCTTTGAACGACAATTCACATTTGTACGTGGATAATCACATTTAGAGATAAAATTAGATGTTTAAAGTGATTTTCAAGCTTCCAGGGGCCCTAAACACAAGATTTGAGAAATGGGTAAAAGTGAATGAAAATGGCCAATTTACTCACTCTGAGGCCTTAAAAAGTGTTTTTCCTCCACGGGAAGTGAATTAAATAACATTTGGAGGCCTTTATTGTTCAAGCGAAAACGCCTGATTTTTGATGAAAGATATAACCACCCCTCCTTACGACATGCTTCTGAAACTAAAAAAATGGTTCATTTTCAAATGTTGCGTCTTTGAACTACAATTAACATTGTGCGTGGATAATCACTTTTAGAGATAAAATGAGATGTTTAAAGTGATTTTCAAGCTTCCAGGGGCCCTAAACACAAGATTTAAAAAATGGGTAAACGTGAATGAAAATGGCCAAATTATTCACTCTGAGGCCTTAAAAAGTTTTTCTCCACCCCAGAAAGTGAATTAAATAACATTTGTAGGCCTTTATTGTTCAATCAAAAACGCCCTCTTTTTGATGAAAGAGATAACCACCCCCCTTCCGACATGCTTCAGATACTAAAAAAATGGTCCGTTTTCAAATGTTGCCTCTTTGAACTACAATTCACATTTGTACGTGGAAAATCACTTTTAAAGATAAAATGAGATGTTTAAAGTGATTTTCATGCTTCCAGGGGCCCTAAACACAAGATTTGAGAAATAGGTAAAAGTGAATGAAAATGGCCAATTTACTCACTCTGAGGCCTTAAAAAGTGTTTCTCCTCCACGGGAAGTGTATTAAATAACATTTGGAGGCCTTTTTTGTTCAAGCGAAAACGCCTGATTTTTGGTGAAAGAGATAACCACCCCCCCTTACGACATGCTTCAGAAACGGAAAAAATGGTCCATTTTCAAATGTTGCCTCTTTGAACTACAATTCACATTTGTACGTGGAAAATAACTTTTAAAGATAAAATGAGATGTTTAAAGTGATTTTCATGCTTCCAGGGGCCTTAAAGACGAGAATTGTGGAATGGGTAAAAGTGAATGAAAATGGCCAATTTACTCACTCTGAGGCCTTAAAAAGTGTTTCTCCTCCACGGTAAGTGAATTAAATAACATCTGGAGGCCTTTATTGTTCAAGCGAAAACGCCTGATTTTTGATGAAAGAGATAACCACCCCCCTTATGACATGCTACTGAAACAAAAAAAATGGTTCATTTTCAAATGTTGCGTCTTTGAACTGCAATTAACATTATACGTGGATAATCACTTTTAGAGATAAAATGAGATGTTTAAAGTGATTTTCAAGCTTCCAGGGGCCCTAAACACAATATTTGAGAAATGGGTTAACGTGAATGAAAATGGCCAATTTACTCACTCTGAGGCCTTAAAAAGTGTTTCTCCTCCACGGGAAGTGAATCAAATAACATTTGGAGGCCTTTATTGTTCAATCAAAAACGCCCGTTTTTGGGTGAAAGAGATAACCACCCCCACTTACGACATGCTTCTGAAACTAAAAAAATTATTCATTTTCAAATGTTGCCTCATTGAACTACAATTCACATTTGTACGTGGAAAATCACTTTTAAAGATAAAATGAGATGTTTAAAGTGATTTTCATGCTTCCAGGGGCCTTAAACACGAGATTTGAGGAATGGGTAAAAGTGAATGAAAATGGCCAATTTACTCACTCTGCGGCCTTAAAAAGTGTTTCTCCTCCACGGGAAGTGAATAAAATAACATTTGGAGGCCTTTATTGTTCAATCAAAAACGCCTGTTTTTTGGTGAAAGAGATAATCACCCCCCCTTACGACATGCTTCAGAAACGGAAAAAATGGTCCATTTTCAAATGTTGCGTCTTTGAACGACAATTCACATTTGTACGTGGATAATCACTTTTAGAGATAAAATTAGATGTTTAAAGTGATTTTCAAGCTTCCAGGGGCCCTAAACACAAGATTTGAGAAATAGGTAAAAGTGAATGAAAATGGCCAATTTACTCACTCTGAGGCCTTAAAAAGTGTTTCTCCACCCCAGAAAGTGTATTAAATAAAATTTGTAGGCCTTTATTGTTCAATCAAAAAAGCCCAATTTTTGATGAAAGAGATAACCACCCACCTTACGACATGCTTCAGAAACTAAAAAAATGGTCAGTTTTCAAATGTTGCCTCTTTGAACTACAATTCACATTTGTACGTGGAAAATCACTTTTAAAGATAAAATGAGATGTTTAAAGTGATTTTCATGCTTCCAGGGGCCTTAAAGACGAGATTTGTGGAATGGGTAAAAGTGAATGAAAATGGCCAATTTACTCACTCTGAGGCCTTAAAAAGTGTTTCTCCTCCACGGTAAGTGAATTAAATAACATCTGGAGGCCTTTATTGTTCAAGCGAAAATGCCTGATTTTTGATGAAAGAGATAACCACCCCCTTACGACATGCTACTAAAACTAAAAAAATGGTTCATTTTCAAATGTTGCGTCTTTGAACTACAATTAACATTCTACGTGGATAATCACTTTTAGAGATAAAATGAGATGTTTAAAGTGATTTTCAAGCTTCCAGGGGCCCTAAACACAATATTTGAGAAATGGGTTAACCTGAATGAAAATGGCCAATTTACTCACTCTGCGGCCTTAAAAAGTGTTTCTCCTCCACGGGAAGTGAATAAAATAACATTTGGAGGCCTTTATTGTTCAATCAAAAACGCCTGCTTTTTGGTGAAAGAGATAACCACCCCCCCTTACTACATGCTTCAGAAACGAAAAAAATGGTCCATTTTCAAATGTTGCGTCTTTGAACGACAATTCACATTTGTACATGGATAATCACATTTAGAGATAAAATTAGATGTTTAAAGTGATTTTCAAGCTTCCAGGGGCCCTAAACACAAGATTTGAGAAATGGGTAAAAGTGAATGAAAATGGCCAATTTACTCACTCTGAGGCCTTAAAAAGTGTTTTTCCTCCACGGGAAGTGAATTAAATAACATTTGGAGGCCTTTATTGTTCAAGCGAAAACGCCTGATTTTTGATGAAAGATATAACCACCCCTCCTTACGACATGCTTCTGAAACTAAAAAAATGGTTCATTTTCAAATGTTGCGTCTTTGAACTACAATTAACATTGTGCGTGGATAATCACTTTTAGAGATAAAATGAGATGTTTAAAGTGATTTTCAAGCTTCCAGGGGCCCTAAACACAAGATTTGAAAAATGGGTAAACGTGAATGAAAATGGCCAAATTATTCACTCTGAGGCCTTAAAAAGTTTTTCTCCACCCCAGAAAGTGAATTAAATAACATTTGTAGGCCTTTATTGTTCAATCAAAAGCGCCCTCTTTTTGATGAAAGAAATAACCACCCCCCTTCCGACATGCTTCAGAAACTAAAAAAATGGTCCGTTTTCAAATGTTGCCTCTTTGAACTACAATTCACATTTGTACGTGGAAAATCACTTTTAAAGATAAAATGAGATGTTTAAAGTGATTTTCATGCTTCCAGGGGCCTTAAACACAAAATTTGAGAAATGGGTAAACGTGAATGAAAATGGCCAATTTACTCACTCTGCGGCCTTAAAAAGTGTTTCTCCTCCATGGGAAGTGAATAAAATAACATTTGGAGGCCTTTATTGTTCAATCAAAAACGCCTGTTTTTTGGTGAAAGAGATAACCACCCCCCCTTACGACATGCTTCAGAAACGGAAAAAATGGTCCATTTTCAAATGTTGCGTCTTTGAACGACAATTCACATTTGTACGTGGATAATCACTTTTAGAGATAAAATTAGATGTTTAAAGTGATTTTCAAGCTTCCAGGGGCCCTAAACACAAGATTTGAGGAATAGGTAAAAGTGAATGAAAATGGCCAATTTACTCACTCTGAGGCCTTAAAAAGTGTTTCTCCACCCCAGAAAGTGTATTAAATAAAATTTGTAGGCCTTTATTGTTCAATCAAAAAAGCCCAATTTTTGATGAAAGAGATAACCACCCACCTTACGACATGCTTCAGAAACTAAAAAAATGGTCAGTTTTCAAATGTTGCCTCTTTGAACTACAATTCACATTTCTACGTGGAAAATCACTTTTAAAGATAAAATGAGATGTTTAAAGTGATTTTCATGCTTCCAGGGGCCTTAAAGACGAGATTTGTGGAATGGGTAAAAGTGAATGAAAATGGCCAATTTACTCACTCTGAGGCCTTAAAAAGTGTTTCTCCTCCACGGTAAGTGAATTAAATAACATCTGGAGGCCTTTATTGTTCAAGCGAAAACGCCTGATTTTTGATGAAAGAGATAACCACCCCCCTTATGACATGCTACTGAAACAAAAAAAATGGTTCATTTTCAAATGTTGCGTCTTTGAACTACAATTAACATTATACGTGGATAATCACTTTTAGAGATAAAATGAGATGTTTAAAGTGATTTTCAAGCTTCCAGGGGCCCTAAACACAATATTTGAGAAATGGGTTAACCTGAATGAAAATGGACAATTTACTCACTCTGAGGCCTTAAAAAGTGTTTCTCCTCCACGGGAAGTGAATCAAATAACATTTGGAGGCCTTTATTGTTCAATCAAAAACGCCCGTTTTTTGGTGAAAGAGATAACCACCCCCACTTACGACATGCTTCTGAAACTAAAAAAATTATTCATTTTCAAATGTTGCCGCATTGAACTACAATTCACATTTGTACGTGGAAAATCACTTTTAAAGATAAAATGAGATGTTTAAAGTGATTTTCATGCTTCCAGGGGCCTTAAACACGAGATTTGAGGAATGGGTAAAAGTGAATGAAAATGGCCAATTTACTCACTCTGCGGCCTTAAAAAGTGTTTCTCCTCCACGGGAAGTGAATAAAATAACATTTGGAGGCCTTTATTGTTCAATCAAAAACGCCTGCTTTTTGGTGAAAGAGATAACCACCCCCCCTTACTACATGCTTCAGAAATGAAAAAAATGGTCCATTTTCAAATGTTGCGTCTTTGAACGACAATTCACATTTGTACGTGGATAATCACATTTAGAGATAAAATTAGATGTTTAAAGTGATTTTCAAGCTTCCAGGGGCCCTAAACACAAGATTTGAGAAATGGGTAAAAGTGAATGAAAATGGCCAATTTACTCACTCTGAGGCCTTAAAAAGTGTTTTTCCTCCACGGGAAGTGAATTAAATAACATTTGGAGGCCTTTATTGTTCAAGCGAAAACGCCTGATTTTTGATGAAAGATATAACCACCCCTCCTTACGACATGCTTCTGAAACTAAAAAAATGGTTCATTTTCAAATGTTGCGTCTTTGAACTACAATTAACATTGTACGTGGATAATCACTTTTAGAGATAAAATGAGATGTTTAAAGTGATTTTCAAGCTTCCAGGGGCCCTAAACACAAGATTTGAAAAATGAGTAAAAGTGAATGAAAATGGCCAAATTATTCACTCTGAGGCCTTAAAAAGTTTTTCTCCACCCCAGAAAGTGAATTAAATAACATTTGTAGGCCTTTATTGTTCAATCAAAAACGCCCTCTTTTTGATGAAAGAGATAACCACCCCCCTTCCGACATGCTTCAGAAACTAAAAAAATGGTCCGTTTTCAAATGTTGCCTCTTTGAACTACAATTCACATTTGTACGTGGAAAATCACTTTTAAAGATAAAATGAGATGTTTAAAGTGATTTTCATGCTTCCAGGGGCCTTAAACACAAAATTTGAGGAATGGTTAAAAGTGAATGAAAATGGCCAATTTACTCATTCTGAGGCCTTAAAAAGTGTTTCTCCTCCACGGGAAGTGAATTAAATAACATTTGTAGGCCTTTATTGTCCAAGCGAAAACGCCCGATTTTTTAACCCCTTCCATGCTCATGACGGAACGGTTCCGTCATGAGCCACGGTTGAGCTGTGCTCATGACGGAACCGTTCCGTCATGAGCCCGCCCGCGCTCGAACCCTTCAGCACCGCGGCGGAATTCGCCCAGCGCTGAAGGGGTTAAGAAAGAGATAACCACCCCCCTTACGACATGCTTCAGAAACAAAAAAATGGTCCATTTTCAAATGTTGCGTATTTGAACGATAATTCACATTTGTACGTGGATAATCACTTTTAGAGATAAAATTAGATGTTTAAAGTGATTTTCAAGCTTCCAGGGGCCCTAAACACAAGATTTGAGAAATGGGTAAACGTGAATGAAAATGGCCAATTTACTCACTCTGCGGCCTTAAAAAGTGTTTCTCCTCCACGGGAAGTGAATAAAATAACATTTGGAGGCCTTTATTGTTCAATCAAAAACGCCTGTTTTTTGGTGAAAGAGATAACCACCCCCCCTTACGACATGCTTCAGAAACGGAAAAAATGGTCCATTTTCAAATGTTGCGTCTTTGAACGACAATTCACATTTGTACGTGGATAATCACTTTTAGAGATAAAATTAGATGTTTAAAGTGATTTTCAAGCTTCCAGGGGCCCTAAACACAAGATTTGAGGAATAGGTAAAAGTGAATGAAAATGGCCAATTTACTCACTCTGAGGCCTTAAAAAGTGTTTCTCCACCCCAGAAAGTGTATTAAATAAAATTTGTAGGCCTTTATTGTTCAATCAAAAAAGCCCAATTTTTGATGAAAGAGATAACCACCCACCTTACGACATGCTTCAGAAACTAAAAAAATGGTCAGTTTTCAAATGTTGCCTCTTTGAACTACAATTCACATTTGTACGTGGAAAATCACTTTTAAAGATAAAATGAGATGTTTAAAGTGATTTTCATGCTTCCAGGGGCCTTAAAGACGAGATTTGTGGAATGGGTAAAAGTGAATGAAAATGGCCAATTTACTCACTCTGAGGCCTTAAAAAGTGTTTCTCCTCCACGGTAAGTGAATTAAATAACATCTGGAGGCCTTTATTGTTCAAGCGAAAATGCCTGATTTTTGATGAAAGAGATAACCACCCCCTTACGACATGCTACTAAAACTAAAAAAATGGTTCATTTTCAAATGTTGCGTCTTTGAACTACAATTAACATTCTACGTGGATAATCACTTTTAGAGATAAAATGAGATGTTTAAAGTGATTTTCAAGCTTCCAGGGGCCCTAAACACAATATTTGAGAAATGGGTTAACCTGAATGAAAATGGCCAATTTACTCACTCTGCGGCCTTAAAAAGTGTTTCTCCTCCACGGGAAGTGAATAAAATAACATTTGGAGGCCTTTATTGTTCAATCAAAAACGCCTGCTTTTTGGTGAAAGAGATAACCACCCCCCCTTACTACATGCTTCAGAAACGAAAAAAATGGTCCATTTTCAAATGTTGCGTCTTTGAACGACAATTCACATTTGTACATGGATAATCACATTTAGAGATAAAATTAGATGTTTAAAGTGATTTTCAAGCTTCCAGGGGCCCTAAACACAAGATTTGAGAAATGGGTAAAAGTGAATGAAAATGGCCAATTTACTCACTCTGAGGCCTTAAAAAGTGTTTTTCCTCCACGGGAAGTGAATTAAATAACATTTGGAGGCCTTTATTGTTCAAGCGAAAACGCCTGATTTTTGATGAAAGATATAACCACCCCTCCTTACGACATGCTTCTGAAACTAAAAAAATGGTTCATTTTCAAATGTTGCGTCTTTGAACTACAATTAACATTGTGCGTGGATAATCACTTTTAGAGATAAAATGAGATGTTTAAAGTGATTTTCAAGCTTCCAGGGGCCCTAAACACAAGATTTGAAAAATGGGTAAACGTGAATGAAAATGGCCAAATTATTCACTCTGAGGCCTTAAAAAGTTTTTCTCCACCCCAGAAAGTGAATTAAATAACATTTGTAGGCCTTTATTGTTCAATCAAAAACGCCCTCTTTTTGATGAAAGAAATAACCACCCCCCTTCCGACATGCTTCAGAAACTAAAAAAATGGTCCGTTTTCAAATGTTGCCTCTTTGAACTACAATTCACATTTGTACGTGGAAAATCACTTTTAAAGATAAAATGAGATGTTTAAAGTGATTTTCATGCTTCCAGGGGCCTTAAACACAAAATTTGAGAAATGGGTAAACGTGAATGAAAATGGCCAATTTACTCACTCTGCGGCCTTAAAAAGTGTTTCTCCTCCACGGGAAGTGAATAAAATAACATTTGGAGGCCTTTATTGTTCAATCAAAAACGCCTGTTTTTTGGTGAAAGAGATAACCACCCCCCCTTACGACATGCTTCAGAAACGGAAAAAATGGTCCATTTTCAAATGTTGCGTCTTTGAACGACAATTCACATTTGTACGTGGATAATCACTTTTAGAGATAAAATTAGATGTTTAAAGTGATTTTCAAGCTTCCAGGGGCCCTAAACACAAGATTTGAGGAATAGGTAAAAGTGAATGAAAATGGCCAATTTACTCACTCTGAGGCCTTAAAAAGTGTTTCTCCACCCCAGAAAGTGTATTAAATAAAATTTGTAGGCCTTTATTGTTCAATCAAAAAAGCCCAATTTTTGATGAAAGAGATAACCACCCACCTTACGACATGCTTCAGAAACTAAAAAAATGGTCAGTTTTCAAATGTTGCCTCTTTGAACTACAATTCACATTTCTACGTGGAAAATCACTTTTAAAGATAAAATGAGATGTTTAAAGTGATTTTCATGCTTCCAGGGGCCTTAAAGACGAGATTTGTGGAATGGGTAAAAGTGAATGAAAATGGCCAATTTACTCACTCTGAGGCCTTAAAAAGTGTTTCTCCTCCACGGTAAGTGAATTAAATAACATCTGGAGGCCTTTATTGTTCAAGCGAAAACGCCTGATTTTTGATGAAAGAGATAACCACCCCCCTTATGACATGCTACTGAAACAAAAAAAATGGTCAGTTTTCAAATGTTGCCTCTTTGAACTACAATTCACATTTGTGCGTGGATAATCACTTTTAGAGATAAAATTAGATGTTTAAAGTGATTTTCAAGCTTCCAGGGGCCCTAAACACAATATTTGAGAAATGGGTTAACCTGAATGAAAATGGACAATTTACTCACTCTGAGGCCTTAAAAAGTGTTTCTCCTCCACGGGAAGTGAATCAAATAACATTTGGAGGCCTTTATTGTTCAATCAAAAATGCCCGTTTTTTGGTGAAAGAGATAACCACCCCCACTTACGACAGGCTTCTGAAACTAAAAAAATTATTCATTTTCAAATGTTGCCTCATTGAACTACAATTCACATTTGTACGTGGAAAATCACTTTTAAAGATAAAATGAGATGTTTAAAGTGATTTTCATGCTTCCAGGGGCCTTAAACACGAGATTTGAGGAATGGGTAAAAGTGAATGAAAATGGCCAATTTACTCACTCTGCGGCCTTAAAAAGTGTTTCTCCTCCACGGGAAGTGAATAAAATAACATTTGGAGGCCTTTATTGTTCAATCAAAAACGCCTGCTTTTTGGTGAAAGAGATAACCACCCCCCCTTACTACATGCTTCAGAAATGAAAAAAATGGTCCATTTTCAAATGTTGCGTCTTTGAACGACAATTCACATTTGTACGTGGATAATCACATTTAGAGCTAAAATTAGATGTTTAAAGTGATTTTCAAGCTTCCAGGGGCCCTAAACACAAGATTTGAGAAATGGGTAAAAGTGAATGAAAATGGCCAATTTACTCACTCTGAGGCCTTAAAAAGTGTTTTTCCTCCACGGGAAGTGAATTAAATAACATTTGGAGGCCTTTATTGTTCAAGCGAAAACGCCTGATTTTTGATGAAAGATATAACCACCCCTCCTTACGACATGCTTCTGAAACTAAAAAAATGGTTCATTTTCAAATGTTGCGTCTTTGAACTACAATTAACATTGTACGTGGATAATCACTTTTAGAGATAAAATGAGATGTTTAAAGTGATTTTCAAGCTTCCAGGGGCCCTAAACACAAGATTTGAAAAATGAGTAAAAGTGAATGAAAATGGCCAAATTATTCACTCTGAGGCCTTAAAAAGTTTTTCTCGACCCCAGAAAGTGAATTAAATAACATTTGTAGGCCTTTATTGTTCAATCAAAAACGCCCTCTTTTTGATGAAAGAGATAACCACCCCCCTTCCGACATGCTTCAGAAACTAAAAAAATGGTCCGTTTTCAAATGTTGCCTCTTTGAACTACAATTCACATTTGTACGTGGAAAATCACTTTTAAAGATAAAATGAGATGTTTAAAGTGATTTTCATGCTTCCAGGGGCCTTAAACACAAAATTTGAGGAATGGTTAAAAGTGAATGAAAATGGCCAATTTACTCATTCTGAGGCCTTAAAAAGTGTTTCTCCTCCACGGGAAGTGAATTAAATAACATTTGTAGGCCTTTATTGTCCAAGCGAAAACGCCCGATTTTTTAAGAAAGAGATAACCACCCCCCTTACGACATGCTTCAGAAACAAAAAAATGGTCCATTTTCAAATGTTGCGTATTTGAACGATAATTCACATTTGTACGTGGATAATCACTTTTAGAGATAAAATTAGATGTTTAAAGTGATTTTCAAGCTTCCAGGGGCCCTAAACACAAGATTTGAGAAATGGGTAAACGTGAATGAAAATGGCCAATTTACTCACTCTGCGGCCTTAAAAAGTGTTTCTCCTCCACGGGAAGTGAATAAAATAACATTTGGAGGCCTTTATTGTTCAATCAAAAACGCCTGTTTTTTGGTGAAAGAGATAACCACCCCCCCTTACGACATGCTTCAGAAACGGAAAAAATGGTCCATTTTCAAATGTTGCGTCTTTGAACGACAATTCACATTTGTACGTGGATAATCACTTTTAGAGATAAAATTAGATGTTTAAAGTGATTTTCAAGCTTCCAGGGGCCCTAAACACAAGATTTGAGGAATAGGTAAAAGTGAATGAAAATGGCCAATTTACTCACTCTGAGGCCTTAAAAAGTGTTTCTCCACCCCAGAAAGTGTATTAAATAAAATTTGTAGGCCTTTATTGTTCAATCAAAAAAGCCCAATTTTTGATGAAAGAGATAACCACCCACCTTACGACATGCTTCAGAAACTAAAAAAATGGTCAGTTTTCAAATGTTGCCTCTTTGAACTACAATTCACATTTGTACGTGGAAAATCACTTTTAAAGATAAAATGAGATGTTTAAAGTGATTTTCATGCTTCCAGGGGCCTTAAAGACGAGATTTGTGGAATGGGTAAAAGTGAATGAAAATGGCCAATTTACTCACTCTGAGGCCTTAAAAAGTGTTTCTCCTCCACGGTAAGTGAATTAAATAACATCTGGAGGCCTTTATTGTTCAAGCGAAAATGCCTGATTTTTGATGAAAGAGATAACCACCCCCTTACGACATGCTACTAAAACTAAAAAAATGGTTCATTTTCAAATGTTGCGTCTTTGAACTACAATTAACATTCTACGTGGATAATCACTTTTAGAGATAAAATGAGATGTTTAAAGTGATTTTCAAGCTTCCAGGGGCCCTAAACACAATATTTGAGAAATGGGTTAACCTGAATGAAAATGGCCAATTTACTCACTCTGCGGCCTTAAAAAGTGTTTCTCCTCCACGGGAAGTGAATAAAATAACATTTGGAGGCCTTTATTGTTCAATCAAAAACGCCTGCTTTTTGGTGAAAGAGATAACCACCCCCCCTTACTACATGCTTCAGAAACGAAAAAAATGGTCCATTTTCAAATGTTGCGTCTTTGAACGACAATTCACATTTGTACATGGATAATCACATTTAGAGATAAAATTAGATGTTTAAAGTGATTTTCAAGCTTCCAGGGGCCCTAAACACAAGATTTGAGAAATGGGTAAAAGTGAATGAAAATGGCCAATTTACTCACTCTGAGGCCTTAAAAAGTGTTTTTCCTCCACGGGAAGTGAATTAAATAACATTTGGAGGCCTTTATTGTTCAAGCGAAAACGCCTGATTTTTGATGAAAGATATAACCACCCCTCCTTACGACATGCTTCTGAAACTAAAAAAATGGTTCATTTTCAAATGTTGCGTCTTTGAACTACAATTAACATTGTGCGTGGATAATCACTTTTAGAGATAAAATGAGATGTTTAAAGTGATTTTCAAGCTTCCAGGGGCCCTAAACACAAGATTTGAAAAATGGGTAAACGTGAATGAAAATGGCCAAATTATTCACTCTGAGGCCTTAAAAAGTTTTTCTCCACCCCAGAAAGTGAATTAAATAACATTTGTAGGCCTTTATTGTTCAATCAAAAACGCCCTCTTTTTGATGAAAGAAATAACCACCCCCCTTCCGACATGCTTCAGAAACTAAAAAAATGGTCCGTTTTCAAATGTTGCCTCTTTGAACTACAATTCACATTTGTACGTGGAAAATCACTTTTAAAGATAAAATGAGATGTTTAAAGTGATTTTCATGCTTCCAGGGGCCTTAAACACAAAATTTGAGAAATGGGTAAACGTGAATGAAAATGGCCAATTTACTCACTCTGCGGCCTTAAAAAGTGTTTTTCCTCCACGGGAAGTGAATAAAATAACATTTGGAGGCCTTTATTGTTCAATCAAAAACGCCTGTTTTTTGGTGAAAGAGATAACCACCCCCCCTTACGACATGCTTCAGAAACGGAAAAAATGGTCCATTTTCAAATGTTGCGTCTTTGAACGACAATTCACATTTGTACGTGGATAATCACTTTTAGAGATAAAATTAGATGTTTAAAGTGATTTTCAAGCTTCCAGGGGCCCTAAACACAAGATTTGAGGAATAGGTAAAAGTGAATGAAAATGGCCAATTTACTCACTCTGAGGCCTTAAAAAGTGTTTCTCCACCCCAGAAAGTGTATTAAATAAAATTTGTAGGCCTTTATTGTTCAATCAAAAAAGCCCAATTTTTGATGAAAGAGATAACCACTCACCTTACGACATGCTTCAGAAACTAAAAAAATGGTCAGTTTTCAAATGTTGCCTCTTTGAACTACAATTCACATTTCTACGTGGAAAATCACTTTTAAAGATAAAATGAGATGTTTAAAGTGATTTTCATGCTTCCAGGGGCCTTAAAGACGAGATTTGTGGAATGGGTAAAAGTGAATGAAAATGGCCAATTTACTCACTCTGAGGCCTTAAAAAGTGTTTCTCCTCCACGGTAAGTGAATTAAATAACATCTGGAGGCCTTTATTGTTCAAGCGAAAACGCCTGATTTTTGATGAAAGAGATAACCACCCCCCTTATGACATGCTACTGAAACAAAAAAAATGGTTCATTTTCAAATGTTGCGTCTTTGAACTACAATTAACATTATACGTGGATAATCACTTTTAGAGATAAAATGAGATGTTTAAAGTGATTTTCAAGCTTCCAGGGGCCCTAAACACAATATTTGAGAAATGGGTTAACCTGAATGAAAATGGACAATTTACTCACTCTGAGGCCTTAAAAAGTGTTTCTCCTCCACGGGAAGTGAATCAAATAACATTTGGAGGCCTTTATTGTTCAATCAAAAATGCCCGTTTTTTGGTGAAAGAGATACCCACCCCCACTTACGACATGCTTCTGAAACTAAAAAAATTATTCATTTTCAAATGTTGCCTCATTGAACTACAATTCACATTTGTACGTGGAAAATCACTTTTAAAGATAAAATGAGATGTTTAAAGTGATTTTCATGCTTCCAGGGGCCTTAAACACGAGATTTGAGGAATGGGTAAAAGTGAATGAAAATGGCCAATTTACTCACTCTGCGGCCTTAAAAAGTGTTTCTCCTCCACGGGAAGTGAATAAAATAACATTTGGAGGCCTTTATTGTTCAATCAAAAACGCCTGCTTTTTGGTGAAAGAGATAACCACCCCCCCTTACTACATGCTTCAGAAATGAAAAAAATGGTCCATTTTCAAATGTTGCGTCTTTGAACGACAATTCACATTTGTACGTGGATAATCACATTTAGAGATAAAATTAGATGTTTAAAGTGATTTTCAAGCTTCCAGGGGCCCTAAACACAAGATTTGAGAAATGGGTAAAAGTGAATGAAAATGGCCAATTTACTCACTCTGAGGCCTTAAAAAGTGTTTTTCCTCCACGGGAAGTGAATTAAATAACATTTGGAGGCCTTTATTGTTCAAGCGAAAACGCCTGATTTTTGATGAAAGATATAACCACCCCTCCTTACGACATGCTTCTGAAACTAAAAAAATGGTTCATTTTCAAATGTTGCGTCTTTGAACTACAATTAACATTGTACGTGGATAATCACTTTTAGAGATAAAATGAGATGTTTAAAGTGATTTTCAAGCTTCCAGGGGCCCTAAACACAAGATTTGAAAAATGAGTAAAAGTGAATGAAAATGGCCAAATTATTCACTCTGAGGCCTTAAAAAGTTTTTCTCCACCCCAGAAAGTGAATTAAATAACATTTGTAGGCCTTTATTGTTCAATCAAAAACGCCCTCTTTTTGATGAAAGAGATAACCACCCCCCTTCCGACATGCTTCAGAAACTAAAAAAATGGTCCGTTTTCAAATGTTGCCTCTTTGAACTACAATTCACATTTGTACGTGGAAAATCACTTTTAAAGATAAAATGAGATGTTTAAAGTGATTTTCATGCTTCCAGGGGCCTTAAACACAAAATTTGAGGAATGGTTAAAAGTGAATGAAAATGGCCAATTTACTCATTCTGAGGCCTTAAAAAGTGTTTCTCCTCCACGGGAAGTGAATTAAATAACATTTGTAGGCCTTTATTGTCCAAGCGAAAACGCCCGATTTTTTAAGAAAGAGATAACCACCCCCCTTACGACATGCTTCAGAAACAAAAAAATGGTCCATTTTCAAATGTTGCGTATTTGAACGATAATTCACATTTGTACGTGGATAATCACTTTTAGAGATAAAATTAGATGTTTAAAGTGATTTTCAAGCTTCCAGGGGCCCTAAACACAAGATTTGAGAAATGGGTAAACGTGAATGAAAATGGCCAATTTACTCACTCTGCGGCCTTAAAAAGTGTTTCTCCTCCACGGGAAGTGAATAAAATAACATTTGGAGGCCTTTATTGTTCAATCAAAAACGCCTGTTTTTTGGTGAAAGAGATAACCACCCCCCCTTACGACATGCTTCAGAAACGGAAAAAATGGTCCATTTTCAAATGTTGCGTCTTTGAACGACAATTCACATTTGTACGTGGATAATCACTTTTAGAGATAAAATTAGATGTTTAAAGTGATTTTCAAGCTTCCAGGGGCCCTAAACACAAGATTTGAGAAATGGGTAAAAGTGAATGAAAATGGCCAATTTACTCACTCTGAGGCCTTAAAAAGTGTTTTTCCTCCACGGGAAGTGAATTAAATAACATTTGGAGGCCTTTATTGTTCAAGCGAAAACGCCTGATTTTTGATGAAAGATATAACCACCCCTCCTTACGACATGCTTCTGAAACTAAAAAAATGGTTCATTTTCAAATGTTGCGTCTTTGAACTACAATTAACATTGTACGTGGATAATCACTTTTAGAGATAAAATGAGATGTTTAAAGTGATTTTCAAGCTTCCAGGGGCCCTAAACACAAGATTTGAAAAATGAGTAAAAGTGAATGAAAATGGCCAAATTATTCACTCTGAGGCCTTAAAAAGTTTTTCTCCACCCCAGAAAGTGAATTAAATAACATTTGTAGGCCTTTATTGTTCAATCAAAAACGCCCTCTTTTTGATGAAAGAGATAACCACCCCCCTTCCGACATGCTTCAGAAACTAAAAAAATGGTCCGTTTTCAAATGTTGCCTCTTTGAACTACAATTCACATTTGTACGTGGAAAATCACTTTTAAAGATAAAATGAGATGTTTAAAGTGATTTTCATGCTTCCAGGGGCCTTAAACACAAAATTTGAGGAATGGTTAAAAGTGAATGAAAATGGCCAATTTACTCATTCTGAGGCCTTAAAAAGTGTTTCTCCTCCACGGGAAGTGAATTAAATAACATTTGTAGGCCTTTATTGTCCAAGCGAAAACGCCCGATTTTTTAACCCCTTCCATGCTCATGACGGAACGGTTCCGTCATGAGCCACGGTTGAGCTGTGCTCATGACGGAACCGTTCCGTCATGAGCCCGCCCGCGCTCGAACCCTTCAGCACCGCGGCGGAATTCGCCCAGCGCTGAAGGGGTTAAGAAAGAGATAACCACCCCCCTTACGACATGCTTCAGAAACAAAAAAATGGTCCATTTTCAAATGTTGCGTATTTGAACGATAATTCACATTTGTACGTGGATAATCACTTTTAGAGATAAAATTAGATGTTTAAAGTGATTTTCAAGCTTCCAGGGGCCCTAAACACAAGATTTGAGAAATGGGTAAACGTGAATGAAAATGGCCAATTTACTCACTCTGCGGCCTTAAAAAGTGTTTCTCCTCCACGGGAAGTGAATAAAATAACATTTGGAGGCCTTTATTGTTCAATCAAAAACGCCTGTTTTTTGGTGAAAGAGATAACCACCCCCCCTTACGACATGCTTCAGAAACGGAAAAAATGGTCCATTTTCAAATGTTGCGTCTTTGAACGACAATTCACATTTGTACGTGGATAATCACTTTTAGAGATAAAATTAGATGTTTAAAGTGATTTTCAAGCTTCCAGGGGCCCTAAACACAAGATTTGAGGAATAGGTAAAAGTGAATGAAAATGGCCAATTTACTCACTCTGAGGCCTTAAAAAGTGTTTCTCCACCCCAGAAAGTGTATTAAATAAAATTTGTAGGCCTTTATTGTTCAATCAAAAAAGCCCAATTTTTGATGAAAGAGATAACCACCCACCTTACGACATGCTTCAGAAACTAAAAAAATGGTCAGTTTTCAAATGTTGCCTCTTTGAACTACAATTCACATTTGTACGTGGAAAATCACTTTTAAAGATAAAATGAGATGTTTAAAGTGATTTTCATGCTTCCAGGGGCCTTAAAGACGAGATTTGTGGAATGGGTAAAAGTGAATGAAAATGGCCAATTTACTCACTCTGAGGCCTTAAAAAGTGTTTCTCCTCCACGGTAAGTGAATTAAATAACATCTGGAGGCCTTTATTGTTCAAGCGAAAATGCCTGATTTTTGATGAAAGAGATAACCACCCCCTTACGACATGCTACTAAAACTAAAAAAATGGTTCATTTTCAAATGTTGCGTCTTTGAACTACAATTAACATTCTACGTGGATAATCACTTTTAGAGATAAAATGAGATGTTTAAAGTGATTTTCAAGCTTCCAGGGGCCCTAAACACAATATTTGAGAAATGGGTTAACCTGAATGAAAATGGCCAATTTACTCACTCTGCGGCCTTAAAAAGTGTTTCTCCTCCACGGGAAGTGAATAAAATAACATTTGGAGGCCTTTATTGTTCAATCAAAAACGCCTGCTTTTTGGTGAAAGAGATAACCACCCCCCCTTACTACATGCTTCAGAAACGAAAAAAATGGTCCATTTTCAAATGTTGCGTCTTTGAACGACAATTCACATTTGTACATGGATAATCACATTTAGAGATAAAATTAGATGTTTAAAGTGATTTTCAAGCTTCCAGGGGCCCTAAACACAAGATTTGAGAAATGGGTAAAAGTGAATGAAAATGGCCAATTTACTCACTCTGAGGCCTTAAAAAGTGTTTTTCCTCCACGGGAAGTGAATTAAATAACATTTGGAGGCCTTTATTGTTCAAGCGAAAACGCCTGATTTTTGATGAAAGATATAACCACCCCTCCTTACGACATGCTTCTGAAACTAAAAAAATGGTTCATTTTCAAATGTTGCGTCTTTGAACTACAATTAACATTGTGCGTGGATAATCACTTTTAGAGATAAAATGAGATGTTTAAAGTGATTTTCAAGCTTCCAGGGGCCCTAAACACAAGATTTGAAAAATGGGTAAACGTGAATGAAAATGGCCAAATTATTCACTCTGAGGCCTTAAAAAGTTTTTCTCCACCCCAGAAAGTGAATTAAATAACATTTGTAGGCCTTTATTGTTCAATCAAAAACGCCCTCTTTTTGATGAAAGAAATAACCACCCCCCTTCCGACATGCTTCAGAAACTAAAAAAATGGTCCGTTTTCAAATGTTGCCTCTTTGAACTACAATTCACATTTGTACGTGGAAAATCACTTTTAAAGATAAAATGAGATGTTTAAAGTGATTTTCATGCTTCCAGGGGCCTTAAACACAAAATTTGAGAAATGGGTAAACGTGAATGAAAATGGCCAATTTACTCACTCTGCGGCCTTAAAAAGTGTTTCTCCTCCACGGGAAGTGAATAAAATAACATTTGGAGGCCTTTATTGTTCAATCAAAAACGCCTGTTTTTTGGTGAAAGAGATAACCACCCCCCCTTACGACATGCTTCAGAAACGGAAAAAATGGTCCATTTTCAAATGTTGCGTCTTTGAACGACAATTCACATTTGTACGTGGATAATCACTTTTAGAGATAAAATTAGATGTTTAAAGTGATTTTCAAGCTTCCAGGGGCCCTAAACACAAGATTTGAGGAATAGGTAAAAGTGAATGAAAATGGCCAATTTACTCACTCTGAGGCCTTAAAAAGTGTTTCTCCACCCCAGAAAGTGTATTAAATAAAATTTGTAGGCCTTTATTGTTCAATCAAAAAAGCCCAATTTTTGATGAAAGAGATAACCACCCACCTTACGACATGCTTCAGAAACTAAAAAAATGGTCAGTTTTCAAATGTTGCCTCTTTGAACTACAATTCACATTTCTACGTGGAAAATCACTTTTAAAGATAAAATGAGATGTTTAAAGTGATTTTCATGCTTCCAGGGGCCTTAAAGACGAGATTTGTGGAATGGGTAAAAGTGAATGAAAATGGCCAATTTACTCACTCTGAGGCCTTAAAAAGTGTTTCTCCTCCACGGTAAGTGAATTAAATAACATCTGGAGGCCTTTATTGTTCAAGCGAAAACGCCTGATTTTTGATGAAAGAGATAACCACCCCCCTTATGACATGCTACTGAAACAAAAAAAATGGTTCATTTTCAAATGTTGCGTCTTTGAACTACAATTAACATTATACGTGGATAATCACTTTTAGAGATAAAATGAGATGTTTAAAGTGATTTTCAAGCTTCCAGGGGCCCTAAACACAATATTTGAGAAATGGGTTAACCTGAATGAAAATGGACAATTTACTCACTCTGAGGCCTTAAAAAGTGTTTCTCCTCCACGGGAAGTGAATCAAATAACATTTGGAGGCCTTTATTGTTCAATCAAAAATGCCCGTTTTTTGGTGAAAGAGATAACCACCCCCACTTACGACATGCTTCTGAAACTAAAAAAATTATTCATTTTCAAATGTTGCCTCATTGAACTACAATTCACATTTGTACGTGGAAAATCACTTTTAAAGATAAAATGAGATGTTTAAAGTGATTTTCATGCTTCCAGGGGCCTTAAACACGAGATTTGAGGAATGGGTAAAAGTGAATGAAAATGGCCAATTTACTCACTCTGCGGCCTTAAAAAGTGTTTCTCCTCCACGGGAAGTGAATAAAATAACATTTGGAGGCCTTTATTGTTCAATCAAAAACGCCTGCTTTTTGGTGAAAGAGATAACCACCCCCCCTTACTACATGCTTCAGAAATGAAAAAAATGGTCCATTTTCAAATGTTGCATCTTTGAACGACAATTCACATTTGTACGTGGATAATCACATTTAGAGATAAAATTAGATGTTTAAAGTGATTTTCAAGCTTCCAGGGGCCCTAAACACAAGATTTGAGAAATGGGTAAAAGTGAATGAAAATGGCCAATTTACTCACTCTGAGGCCTTAAAAAGTGTTTTTCCTCCACGGGAAGTGAATTAAATAACATTTGGAGGCCTTTATTGTTCAAGCGAAAACGCCTGATTTTTGATGAAAGATATAACCACCCCTCCTTACGACATGCTTCTGAAACTAAAAAAATGGTTCATTTTCAAATGTTGCGTCTTTGAACTACAATTAACATTGTACGTGGATAATCACTTTTAGAGATAAAATGAGATGTTTAAAGTGATTTTCAAGCTTCCAGGGGCCCTAAACACAAGATTTGAAAAATGAGTAAAAGTGAATGAAAATGGCCAAATTATTCACTCTGAGGCCTTAAAAAGTTTTTCTCCACCCCAGAAAGTGAATTAAATAACATTTGTAGGCCTTTATTGTTCAATCAAAAACGCCCTCTTTTTGATGAAAGAGATAACCACCCCCCTTCCGACATGCTTCAGAAACTAAAAAAATGGTCCGTTTTCAAATGTTGCCTCTTTGAACTACAATTCACATTTGTACGTGGAAAATCACTTTTAAAGATAAAATGAGATGTTTAAAGTGATTTTCATGCTTCCAGGGGCCTTAAACACAAAATTTGAGGAATGGTTAAAAGTGAATGAAAATGGCCAATTTACTCATTCTGAGGCCTTAAAAAGTGTTTCTCCTCCACGGGAAGTGAATTAAATAACATTTGTAGGCCTTTATTGTCCAAGCGAAAACGCCCGATTTTTTAAGAAAGAGATAACCACCCCCCTTACGACATGCTTCAGAAACAAAAAAATGGTCCATTTTCAAATGTTGCGTATTTGAACGATAATTCACATTTGTACGTGGATAATCACTTTTAGAGATAAAATTAGATGTTTAAAGTGATTTTCAAGCTTCCAGGGGCCCTAAACACAAGATTTGAGAAATGGGTAAACGTGAATGAAAATGGCCAATTTACTCACTCTGCGGCCTTAAAAAGTGTTTCTCCTCCACGGGAAGTGAATAAAATAACATTTGGAGGCCTTTATTGTTCAATCAAAAACGCCTGTTTTTTGGTGAAAGAGATAACCACCCCCCCTTACGACATGCTTCAGAAACGGAAAAAATGGTCCATTTTCAAATGTTGCGTCTTTGAACGACAATTCACATTTGTACGTGGATAATCACTTTTCGAGATAAAATTAGATGTTTAAAGTGATTTTCAAGCTTCCAGGGGCCCTAAACACAAGATTTGAGGAATAGGTAAAAGTGAATGAAAATGGCCAATTTACTCACTCTGAGGCCTTAAAAAGTGTTTCTCCACCCCAGAAAGTGTATTAAATAAAATTTGTAGGCCTTTATTGTTCAATCAAAAAAGCCCAATTTTTGATGAAAGAGATAACCACCCACCTTACGACATGCTTCAGAAACTAAAAAAATGGTCAGTTTTCAAATGTTGCCTCTTTGAACTACAATTCACATTTGTACGTGGAAAATCACTTTTAAAGATAAAATGAGATGTTTAAAGTGATTTTCATGCTTCCAGGGGCCTTAAAGACGAGATTTGTGGAATGGGTAAAAGTGAATGAAAATGGCCAATTTACTCACTCTGAGGCCTTAAAAAGTGTTTCTCCTCCACGGTAAGTGAATTAAATAACATCTGGAGGCCTTTATTGTTCAAGCGAAAATGCCTGATTTTTGATGAAAGAGATAACCACCCCCTTACGACACGCTACTAAAACTAAAAAAATGGTTCATTTTCAAATGTTGCGTCTTTGAACTACAATTAACATTCTACGTGGATAATCACTTTTAGAGATAAAATGAGATGTTTAAAGTGATTTTCAAGCTTCCAGGGGCCCTAAACACAATATTTGAGAAATGGGTTAACCTGAATGAAAATGGCCAATTTACTCACTCTGCGGCCTTAAAAAGTGTTTCTCCTCCACGGGAAGTGAATAAAATAACATTTGGAGGCCTTTATTGTTCAATCAAAAACGCCTGCTTTTTGGTGAAAGAGATAACCACCCCCCCTTACTACATGCTTCAGAAACGAAAAAAATGGTCCATTTTCAAATGTTGCGTCTTTGAACGACAATTCACATTTGTACGTGGATAATCACATTTAGAGATAAAATTAGATGTTTAAAGTGATTTTCAAGCTTCCAGGGGCCCTAAACACAAGATTTGAGAAATGGGTAAAAGTGAATGAAAATGGCCAATTTACTCACTCTGAGGCCTTAAAAAGTGTTTTTCCTCCACGGGAAGTGAATTAAATAACATTTGGAGGCCTTTATTGTTCAAGCGAAAACGCCTGATTTTTTATGAAAGAGATAATCACCCCCCCTTACGACATGCTTCAGAAACGGAAAAAATGGTCCATTTTCAAATGTTGCGTCTTTGAACGACAATTCACATTTGTACGTGGATAATCACTTTTAGAGATAAAATTAGATGTTTAAAGTGATTTTCAAGCTTCCAGGGGCCCTAAACACAAGATTTGAGAAATAGGTAAAAGTGAATGAAAATGGCCAATTTACTCACTCTGAGGCCTTAAAAAGTGTTTCTCCACCCCAGAAAGTGTATTAAATAAAATTTGTAGGCCTTTATTGTTCAATCAAAAAAGCCCAATTTTTGATGAAAGAGATAACCACCCACCTTACGACATGCTTCAGAAACTAAAAAAATGGTCAGTTTTCAAATGTTGCCTCTTTGAACTACAATTCACATTTGTACGTGGAAAATCACTTTTAAAGATAAAATGAGATGTTTAAAGTGATTTTCATGCTTCCAGGGGCCTTAAACACAAAATTTGAGGAATGGTTAAAAGTGAATGAAAATGGCCAATTTACTCATTCTGAGGCCTTAAAAAGTGTTTCTCCTCCACGGGAAGTGAATTAAATAACATTTGTAGGCCTTTATTGTCCAAGCGAAAATGCCCGATTTTTTAAGAAAGAGATAACCACCCCCCTTACGACATGCTTCAGAAACAAAAAAATGGTCCATTTTCAAATGTTGCGTATTTGAACGATAATTCACATTTGTACGTGGATAATCACTTTTAGAGATAAAATTAGATGTTTAAAGTGATTTTCATGCTTCCAGGGGCCTTAAACACAAAATTTGAGGAATGGTTAAAAGTGAATGAAAATGGCCAATTTACTCATTCTGCGGCCTTAAAAAGTGTTTCTCCTCCACGGGAAGTGAATAAAATAAAATTTGGAGGCCTTTATTGTTCAATCAAAAACGCCTGTTTTTTGGTGAAAGAGATAACCACCCCCCCTTACGACATGCTTCTGAAACTAAAAAACTGGTTCATTTTCAAATGTTGCGTCTTTGAACTACAATTAACATTGTACGTGGATAGCCACTTTTAGAGATAAAATGAGATGTTTAAAGTGTTCAAGCTTCCAGGGGCCCTAAACACAAGATTTGAGAAATGGGTAAAAGTGAATGAAAATGGCCAATTTACTCACTCTGCGGCCTTAAAAAGTGTTTCTCCTCCACGGGAAGTGAATAAAATAACATTTGGAGGCCTTTATTGTTCAATCAAAAACGCCTGTTTTTTGGTGAAAGAGATAACCACCCCCCCTTACGACATGCTTCAGAAACGGAAAAAATGGTCCATTTTCAAATGTTGCGTCTTTGAACTACAATTCACATTTGTACATGGATAATCACTTTTAGAGATAAAATTAGATGTTTAAAGTGATTTTCAAGCTTCCAGGGGCCCTAAACACAAGAT
This sequence comes from Triturus cristatus, assembly GCF_964204655.1. NCBI lineage: Eukaryota > Metazoa > Chordata > Amphibia > Caudata > Salamandridae > Triturus > Triturus cristatus. The sequence continues at coordinate 937,159,961 of NC_140591.1, read as the reverse complement.
TTGAGGAATAGGTAAAAGTGAATGAAAATGGCCAATATACTCACTCTGAGGCCTTAAAAAGTGTTTCTCCACCCCAGAAAGTGTATTAAATAAAATTTGTAGGCCTTTATTGTTCAATCAAAAAAGCCCAATTTTTGATGAAAGAGATAACCACCCACCTCACGACATGCTTCAGAAACTAAAAAAATGGTCAGTTTTCAAATGTTGCCTCTTTGAACTACAATTCACATCTGTACGTGGAAAATCACTTTTAAAGATAAAATGAGATGTTTAAAGTGATTTTCATGCTTCCAGGGGCCTTAAAGACGAGATTTGTGGAATGGGTAAAAGTGAATGAAAATAGCCAATTTACTCACTCTGAGGCCTTAAAAAGTGTTTCTCCTCCACGGTAAGTGAATTAAATAACATCTGGAGGCCTTTATTGTTCAAGCGAAAATGCCTGATTTTTGATGAAAGAGATAACCACCCACCCTTACTACATGCTTCTGAAACTAAAAAAATTATTCATTTTCAAATGTTGCCTCTTTGAACTACAATTCACATTTGTACGTGGAAAATCACTTTTAAAGATAAAATGAGATGTTTAAAGTGATTTTCATGCTTCCAGGGGCCTTAAACACGAGATTTGAGGAATGGGTAAAAGTGAATGAAAATGGCCAATTTACTCACTCTGCGGCCTTAAAAAGTGTTTCTCCTCCACGGGAAGTGAATAAAATAAAATTTGGAGGCCTTTATTGTTCAATCAAAAACGCCTGTTTTTTGGTGAAAGAGATAACCACCCCCCCTTACGACATGCTTCAGAAACGGAAAAAACGGTCCATTTTCAAATGTTGCGTCTTTGAACGACAATTCACATTTGTACGTGGATAATCACTTTTAGAGATAAAATTAGATGTTTAAAGTGATTTTCAAGCTTCCAGGGGCCCTAAACACAAGATTTGAGAAATAGGTAAAAGTGAATGAAAATGGCCAAGTTACTCACTCTGAGGCCTTAAAAAGTGTTTCTCCACCCCAGAAAGTGTATTAAATAAAATTTGTAGGCCTTTATTGTTCAATCAAAAAAGCCCAATTTTTGGTGAAAGAGATAACCACCCACCTTACGACATGCTTCAGAAACTAAAAAAATGGTCAGTTTTCAAATGTTGCCTCTTTGAACTACAATTCACATTTGTACGTGGAAAATCACTTTTAAAGATAAAATGAGATGTTTAAAGTGATTTTCATGCTTCCAGGGGCCTTAAAGACGAGATTTGTGGAATGGGTAAAAGTGAATGAAAATGGCCAATTTACTCACTCTGAGGCCTTAAAAAGTGTTTTTCCTCCACGGGAAGTGAATTAAATAACATTTGGAGGCCTTTATTGTTCAAGCGAAAACGCCTGATTTTTGATGAAAGATATAACCACCCCTCCTTACGACATGCTTCTGAAACTAAAAAAATGGTTCATTTTCAAATGTTGCGTCTTTGAACTACAATTAACATTGTACGTGGATAATCACTTTTAGAGATAAAATGAGATGTTTAAAGTGATTTTCAAGCTTCCAGGGGCCCTAAACACAAGATTTGAAAAATGAGTAAAAGTGAATGAAAATGGCCAAATTATTCACTCTGAGGCCTTAAAAAGTTTTTCTCCACCCCAGAAAGTGAATTAAATAACATTTGTAGGCCTTTATTGTTCAATCAAAAACGCCCTCTTTTTGATGAAAGAGATAACCACCCCCCTTCCGACATGCTTCAGAAACTAAAAAAATGGTCCTTTTTCAAATGTTGCCTCTTTGAACTACAATTCACATTTGTACGTGGAAAATCACTTTTAAAGATAAAATGAGATGTTTAAAGTGATTTTCATGCTTCCAGGGGCCTTAAACACAAAATTTGAGGAATGGTTAAAAGTGAATGAAAATGGCCAATTTACTCATTCTGAGGCCTTAAAAAGTGTTTCTCCTCCACGGGAAGTGAATTAAATAACATTTGTAGGCCTTTATTGTCCAAGCGAAAACGCCCGATTTTTTAAGAAAGAGATAACCACCCCCCTTACGACATGCTTCAGAAACAAAAAAATGGTCCATTTTCAAATGTTGCGTATTTGAACGATAATTCACATTTGTGCGTGGATAATCACTTTTAGAGATAAAATTAGATGTTTAAAGTGATTTTCAAGCTTCCAGGGGCCCTAAACACAAGATTTGAGAAATGGGTAAACGTGAATGAAAATGGCCAATTTACTCACTCTGCGGCCTTAAAAAGTGTTTCTCCTCCACGGGAAGTGAATAAAATAACATTTGGAGGCCTTTATTGTTCAATCAAAAACGCCTGTTTTTTGGTGAAAGAGATAACCACCCCCCCTTACGACATGCTTCAGAAACGGAAAAAATGGTCCATTTTCAAATGTTGCGTCTTTGAACGACAATTCACATTTGTACGTGGATAATCACTTTTAGAGATAAAATTAGATGTTTAAAGTGATTTTCAAGCTTCCAGGGGCCCTAAACACAAGATTTGAGGAATAGGTAAAAGTGAATGAAAATGGCCAATTTACTCACTCTGAGGCCTTAAAAAGTGTTTCTCCACCCCAGAAAGTGTATTAAATAAAATTTGTAGGCCTTTATTGTTCAATCAAAAAAGCCCAATTTTTGATGAAAGAGATAACCACCCACCTCACGACATGCTTCAGAAACTAAAAAAATGGTCAGTTTTCAAATGTTGCCTCTTTGAACTACAATTCACATTTGTACGTGGAAAATCACTTTTAAAGATAAAATGAGATGTTTAAAGTGATTTTCATGCTTCCAGGGGCCTTAAAGACGAGATTTGTGGAATGGGTAAAAGTGAATGAAAATGGCCAATTTACTCACTCTGAGGCCTTAAAAAGTGTTTCTCCTCCACGGTAAGTGAATTAAATAACATCTGGAGGCCTTTATTGTTCAAGCGAAAATGCCTGATTTTTGATGAAAGAGATAACCACCCACCCTTACTACATGCTTCTGAAACTAAAAAAATTATTCATTTTCAAATGTTGCCTCTTTGAACTACAATTCACATTTGTACGTGGAAAATCACTTTTAAAGATAAAATGAGATGTTTAAAGTGATTTTCATGCTTCCAGGGGCCTTAAACACGAGATTTGAGGAATGGGTAAAAGTGAATGAAAATGGCCAATTTACTCACTCTGCGGCCTTAAAAAGTGTTTCTCCTCCACGGGAAGTGAATAAAATAAAATTTGGAGGCCTTTATTGTTCAATCAAAAACGCCTGTTTTTTGGTGAAAGAGATAACCACCCCCCCTTACGACATGCTTCTGAAACTAAAAAACTGGTTCATTTTCAAATGTTGCGTCTTTGAACTACAATTAACATTGTACGTGGATAGTCACTTTTAGAGATAAAATGAGATGTTTAAAGTGTTCAAGCTTCCAGGGGCCCTAAACACAAGATTTGAGAAATGGGTAAAAGTGAATGAAAATGGCCAATTTACTCACTCTGCGGCCTTAAAAAGTGTTTCTCCTCCACGGGAAGTGAATAAAATAACATTTGGAGGCCTTTATTGTTCAATCAAAAACGCCTGTTTTTTGGTGAAAGAGATAATCACCCCCCCTTACGACATGCTTCAGAAACGGAAAAAATGGTCCATTTTCAAATGTTGCGTCTTTGAACGACAATTCACATTTGTACGTGGATAATCACTTTTAGAGATAAAATTAGATGTTTAAAGTGATTTTCAAGCTTCCAGGGGCCCTAAACACAAGATTTGAGAAATAGGTAAAAGTGAATGAAAATGGCCAATTTACTCACTCTGAGGCCTTAAAAAGTGTTTCTCCACCCCAGAAAGTGTATTGAATAAAATTTGTAGGCCTTTATTGTTCAATCAAAAAAGCCCAATTTTTGATGAAAGAGATAACCACCCACCTTACGACATGCTTCAGAAACTAAAAAAATGGTCAGTTTTCAAATGTTGCCTCTTTGAACTACAATTCACATTTGTACGTGGAAAATCACTTTTAAAGATAAAATGAGATGTTTAAAGTGATTTTCATGCTTCCAGGGGCCTTAAAGACGAGATTTGTGGAATGGGTAAAAGTGAATGAAAATGGCCAATTTACTCACTCTGAGGCCTTAAAAAGTGTTTCTCCTCCACGGTAAGTGAATTAAATAACATCTGGAGGCCTTTATTGTTCAAGCGAAAATGCCTGATTTTTGATGAAAGAGATAACCACCCCCTTACGACATGCTACTAAAACTAAAAAAATGGTTCATTTTCAAATGTTGCGTCTTTGAACTACAATTAACATTCTACGTGGATAATCACTTTTAGAGATAAAATGAGATGTTTAAAGTGATTTTCATGCTTCCAGGGGCCTTAAACACAAAATTTGAGGAATGGTTAAAAGTGAATGAAAATGGCCAATTTACTCATTCTGCGGCCTTAAAAAGTGTTTCTCCTCCACGGGAAGTGAATAAAATAAAATTTGGAGGCCTTTATTGTTCAATCAAAAACGCCTGTTTTTTGGTGAAAGAGATAACCACCCCCCCTTACGACATGCTTCTGAAACTAAAAAACTGGTTCATTTTCAAATGTTGCGTCTTTGAACTACAATTAACATTGTACGTGGATAGCCACTTTTAGAGATAAAATGAGATGTTTAAAGTGTTCAAGCTTCCAGGGGCCCTAAACACAAGATTTGAGAAATGGGTAAAAGTGAATGAAAATGGCCAATTTACTCACTCTGCGGCCTTAAAAAGTGTTTCTCCTCCACGGGAAGTGAATAAAATAACATTTGGAGGCCTTTATTGTTCAATCAAAAACGCCTGTTTTTTGGTGAAAGAGATAATCACCCCCCCTTACGACATGCTTCAGAAACGGAAAAAATGGTCCATTTTCAAATGTTGCGTCTTTGAACGACAATTCACATTTGTACGTGGATAATCACTTTTAGAGATAAAATTAGATGTTTAAAGTGATTTTCAAGCTTCCAGGGGCCCTAAACACAAGATTTGAGAAATAGGTAAAAGTGAATGAAAATGGCCAATTTACTCACTCTGAGGCCTTAAAAAGTGTTTCTCCACCCCAGAAAGTGTATTGAATAAAATTTGTAGGCCTTTATTGTTCAATCAAAAAAGCCCAATTTTTGATGAAAGAGATAACCACCCACCTTACGACATGCTTCAGAAACTAAAAAAATGGTCAGTTTTCAAATGTTGCCTCTTTGAACTACAATTCACATTTGTACGTGGAAAATCACTTTTAAAGATAAAATGAGATGTTTAAAGTGATTTTCATGCTTCCAGGGGCCTTAAAGACGAGATTTGTGGAATGGGTAAAAGTGAATGAAAATGGCCAATTTACTCACTCTGAGGCCTTAAAAAGTGGTTCTCCTCCACGGTAAGTGAATTAAATAACATCTGGAGGCCTTTATTGTTCAAGCGAAAATGCCTGATTTTTGATGAAAGAGATAACCACCCCCTTACGACATGCTACTGAAACTAAAAAAATGGGTCATTTTCAAATGTTGCGTCTTTGAACTACAATTAACATTGTACGTGGATAATCACTTTTAGAGATAAAATGAGATGTTTAAAGTGATTTTCAAGCTTCCAGGGGCCCTAAACACAATATTTGAGAAATGGGTTAACGTGAATGAAAATGGCCAATTTACTCACTCTGCGGCCTTAAAAAGTGTTTCTCCTCCACGGGAAGTGAATAAAATAACATTTGGAGGCCTTTATTGTTCAATCAAAAACGCCTGCTTTTTGGTGAAAGAGATAAACCCCCCCTTACTACATGCTTCAGAAACGAAAAAAATGGTCCATTTTCAAATGTTGCGTCTTTGAACGACAATTCACATTTGTACGTGGATAATCACATTTAGAGATAAAATTAGATGTTTAAAGTGATTTTCAAGCTTCCAGGGGCCCTAAACACAAGATTTGAGAAATGGGTAAAAGTGAATGAAAATGGCCAATTTACTCACTCTGAGGCCTTAAAAAGTGTTTTTCCTCCACGGGAAGTGAATTAAATAACATTTGGAGGCCTTTATTGTTCAAGCGAAAACGCCTGATTTTTGATGAAAGATATAACCACCCCTCCTCACGACATGCTTCTGAAACTAAAAAAATGGTTCATTTTCAAATGTTGCGTCTTTGAACTACAATTAACATTGTACGTGGATTATCACTTTTAGAGATAAAATGAGATGTTTAAAGTGATTTTCAAGCTTCCAGGGGCCCTAAGCACAAGATTTGAAAAATGGGTAAACGTGAATGAAAATGGCCAAATTATTCACTCTGAGGCCTTAAAAAGTTTTTCTCCACCCCAGAAAGTGAATTAAATAACATTTGTAGGCCTTTATTGTTCAATCAAAAACGCCCTCTTTTTGATGAAAGAGATAACCACCCCCCTTCCGACATGCTTCAGAAACTAAAAAAATGGTCCGTTTTCAAATGTTGCCTCTTTGAACTACAATTCACATTTGTACGTGGAAAATCACTTTTAAAGATAAAATGAGATGTTTAAAGTGATTTTCATGCTTCCAGGGGCCTTAAACACAAGATTTGAGAAATGGGTAAAAGTGAATGAAAATGGCCAATTTACTCACTCTGAGGTCTTAAAAAGTGTTTCTCCTCCACGGGAAGTGAATTAAATAACATTTGGAGGCCTTTATTGTTCAAGCGAAAACACCTGATTTTTGATGAAAGAGATAACCACCCCCCCTTACGACATGCTTCAGAAACAGAAGAAATGGTCCATTTCAAATGTTGCGTCTTTGAATGACAATTCACATTTGTACGTGGATAATCACTTTTAGAGATAAAATTAGATGTTTAAAGTGATTTTCATGCTTCCAGGGGCCTTAAAGACGAGATTTGTGGAATGGGTAAAAGTGAATGAAAATGGCCAATTTACTCACTCTGAGGCCTTAAAAAGTGTTTCTCCTCCACGGTAAGTGAATTAAATAACATCTGGAGGCCTTTATTGTTCAAGCGAAAATGCCTGATTTTTGATGAAAGAGATAACCACCCACCCTTACTACATGCTTCTGAAACTAAAAAAATTATTCATTTTCAAATGTTGCCTCTTTGAACTACAATTCACATTTGTACGTGGAAAATCACTTTTAAAGATAAAATGAGATGTTTAAAGTGATTTTCATGCTTCCAGGGGCCTTAAACACGAGATTTGAGGAATGGGTAAAAGTGAATGAAAATGGCCAATTTACTCACTCTGCGGCCTTAAAAAGTGTTTCTCCTCCACGGGAAGTGAATAAAATAAAATTTGGAGGCCTTTATTGTTCAATCAAAAACGCCTGTTTTTTGGTGAAAGAGATAATCACCCCCCCTTACGACATGCTTCAGAAACGGAAAAAATGGTCCATTTTCAAATGTTGCGTCTTTGAACGACAATTCACATTTGTACGTGGATAATCACTTTTAGAGATAAAATTAGATGTTTAAAGTGATTTTCAAGCTTCCAGGGGCCCTAAACACAAGATTTGAGAAATAGGTAAAAGTGAATGAAAATGGCCAATTTACTCACTCTGAGGCCTTAAAAAGTGTTTCTCCACCCCAGAAAGTGTATTAAATAAAATTTGTAGGCCTTTATTGTTCAATCAAAAAAGCCCAATTTTTGATGAAAGAGATAACCACCCACCTTACGACATGCTTCAGAAACTAAAAAAATGGTCAGTTTTCAAATGTTGCCTCTTTGAACTACAATTCACATTTGTACGTGGAAAATCACTTTTAAAGATAAAATGAGATGTTTAAAGTGATTTTCATGCTTCCAGGGGCCTTAAAGACGAGATTTGTGGAATGGGTAAAAGTGAATGAAAATGGCCAATTTACTCACTCTGAGGCCTTAAAAAGTGGTTCTCCTCCACGGTAAGTGAATTAAATAACATCTGGAGGCCTTTATTGTTCAAGCGAAAATGCCTGATTTTTGATGAAAGAGATAACCACCCCCTTACGACATGCTACTGAAACTAAAAAAAGGGTCATTTTCAAATGTTGCGTCTTTGAACTACAATTAACATTGTACGTGGATAATCACTTTTAGAGATAAAATGAGATGTTTAAAGTGATTTTCAAGCTTCCAGGGGCCCTAAACACAATATTTGAGAAATGGGTTAACGTGAATGAAAATGGCCAATTTACTCACTCTGCGGCCTTAAAAAGTGTTTCTCCTCCACGGGAAGTGAATAAAATAACATTTGGAGGCCTTTATTGTTCAAGCGAAAACGCCTGATTTTTGATGAAAGATATAACCACCCCTCCTTACGACATGCTTCTGAAACTAAAAAAATGGTTCATTTTCAAATGTTGCGTCTTTGAACTACAATTAACATTGTACGTGGATTATCACTTTTAGAGATAAAATGAGATGTTTAAAGTGATTTTCAAGCTTCCAGGGGCCCTAAGCACAAGATTTGAAAAATGGGTAAACGTGAATGAAAATGGCCAAATTATTCACTCTGAGGCCTTAAAAAGTTTTTCTCCACCCCAGAAAGTGAATTAAATAACATTTGTAGGCCTTTATTGTTCAATCAAAAACGCCCTCTTTTTGATGAAAGAGATAACCACCCCCCTTCCGACATGCTTCAGAAACTAAAAAAATGGTCCGTTTTCAAATGTTGCCTCTTTGAACTACAATTCACATTTGTACGTGGAAAATCACTTTTAAAGATAAAATGAGATGTTTAAAGTGATTTTCATGCTTCCAGGGGCCTTAAACACAAGATTTGAGAAATGGGTAAAAGTGAATGAAAATGGCCAATTTACTCACTCTGAGGTCTTAAAAAGTGTTTCTCCTCCACGGGAAGTGAATTAAATAACATTTGGAGGCCTTTATTGTTCAAGCGAAAACACCTAATTTTTGATGAAAGAGATAACCACCCCCCCTTACGACATGCTTCAGAAACAGAAGAAATGGTCCATTTCAAATGTTGCGTCTTTGAATGACAATTCACATTTGTACGTGGATAATCACTTTTAGAGATAAAATTAGATGTTTAAAGTGATTTTCAAGCTTCCAGGGGCCCTAAACACAAGATTTGAGAAATGGGTAAAAGTGAATGAAAATGGCCAATTTACTCACTCTGAGGTCTTAAAAAGTGTTTCTCCTCCACGGGAAGTGAATTAAATAACATTTGGAGGCCTTTATTGTTCAAGCGAAAACACCTGATTTTTGATGAAAGAGATAACCACCCCCCCTTACGACATGCTTCAGAAACGGAAGAAATGGTCCATTTCAAATGTTGCGTCTTTGAATGACAATTCACATTTGTACGTGGATAATCACTTTTAGAGATAAAATTAGATGTTTAAAGTGATTTTCAAGCTTCCAGGGGCCCTAAACACAAGATTTGAGAAATGGGTAAAAGTGAATGAAAATGGCCAATTTACTCACTCTGAGGCCTTAAAAAGTGTTTCTCCTCCACGGGAAGTGAATCAAATAACATTTGGAGGCCTTTATTGTTCAATCAAAAACGCCCGTTTTTTGGTGAAAGAGATAACCACCCCCACTTACGACATGCTTCTGAAACTAAAAAAATATTCATTTTTAAATGTTGCCTCTTTGAACTACAATTCACATTTGTACGTGGATAATCACTTTTAGAGATAAAATTAGATGTTTGAAGTGATTTTCAAGCTTCCAGTGGCCCTAAACACAAGATTTGAGAAATGGGTAAAAGTGAATGAAAATGGCCAATTTACTCACTCTGAGGCCTTAAAAGGTGTTTCTCCACCCCAGAAAGTGAATTAAATAACATTTGTAGGCCTTTATTGTTCAATCAAAAACGCCTGTTTTTTGGTGAAAGAGACAACCACCCCCCCTTACGACATGCTTCAGAAACGGGAAAAATGGTCCGTTTTCAAATGTTGCGTCTTTGAATGACAATTCACATTTGTACGTGGATAATCACTTTTAGAGATAAAATTAGATGTTTAAAGTGATTTTCAAGCTTCCAGGGGACCTAAACACAAGATTTGAGAAATGGGTAAAAGTGAATGAAAATGGCCAATTTACTCACTCTGAGGCCTTAAAAAGTGTTTCTCCTCCACGGGAAGTGAATTAAATAACATTTGGAGGCCTTTTTTGTTTAAGCGAAAATGCCTGATTTTTGATGAAAGAGATAACCAACCCCCCTTACGACATGCTTCTGAAACTAAAAAAAATGGTTCATTTTCAAATGTTGCGTCTTTAAACTACAATTATTATTGTACGTGGATAATCACTTTTAGAGATAAAATGAGATGTTTAAAGTGATTTTCAAGCTTCCAGGGGCCCTAAACACAAGATTTGAGAAATGGGTAAACGTAAATGAAAATGGCCAATTTACTCACTCTGCAGCCTTAAAAAGTGTTTTCCCTCCTCGGGAAGTGAATCAAATAACATTTGAAGGCCTTTATTGTTCAATCAAAAACGCCAGTTTTTTGGTGAAAGAGATAACCACCCCCACTTACGACATGCTTCTGAAACTAAAAAAATTATTCATTTTCAAATGTTGCCTCTTTGAACTACAATTCACATTTGTACGTGGAAAATCACTTTTAAAGATAAAATGAGACGTTTAAAGTGATTTTCATGCTTCCAGGGGCCTTAAACACGAGATTTGAGGAATGGGTAAAAGTGAATGAAAATGGCCAATTTACTCACTCTGCGGCCTTAAAAAGTGTTTCTCCTCCACGGGAAGTTTATAAAATAACATTTGGAGGCCTTTATTGTTCAATCAAAAACGCCTGTTTTTTGGTGAAAGAGATAACCACCCCCCTTACGACATGCTTCTGAAACTAAAAAAATGGTTCATTTTCAAATGTTGCGTCTTTGAACTACAATTAACATTGTAAGTGGATAATCACTTTTAGAGATAAAATGAGATGTTTAAAGTGATTTTCAAGCTTCCAGGGGCCCTAAAAACAAGATTTGAGAAATGGGTAAACGTGAATGAAAATGGCCAATTTACTCATTCTGCGGCCTTAAAAAGTGTTTCTCCTCCACGGGAAGTGAATAAAATAACATTTGGAGGCCTTTATTGTTCAATCAAAAATGCCAATTTTTTGGTGAAAGAGATAACCACCCCCCTTTACGACAAGCTTCAGAAACAAAAAAAATGGTCCATTTCTAAATGTTGCCTCTTTGAACTACAATTCACATTTGTATGTGGAAAATCACGTTTAAAGATAAAGGGCCTCATGTAGGTAAATAAATATTACCGTTTCTTAAATACCGAGCCGTACCGAATCGGTATTTAAGAATCGGTAAGTTACATGTAGGTAAAAAGTCGGTAACAATTACCGGATCGGTAACATTCGGTAATCAAGAATCGGAAATCACCGAATCGGTAAATACCGAGGTGGTATTTACCGATTCGGTAAACACCGAGGTGGTAGTTACCGAATCGGTAAATACCGATTCAGTATTTACGGAATCGGTAAATAAAATCACATGACTTGATGAAATAGCTAATCCTGTGCAACCACACCCCACTCAACCAGGAAGTGGCCACACCCAGGCAGGTGTACATAATTAGCAGACCCTGGAGAGGCTTGGAGTGCAGAGGAGAGGCAGGGAGCCAGTGCCTGTGCGAGCGGAAAAAATAACATCATGTCCAGCCAGAGGACACAGAGAGATGGAGGGGAAAGGAGGAGGAAGCTGAAATTCAGCCCCAAGGAACTCCAGGTGCTGGTGGAGGAGGTGGTGAAGCAGCACCAGAAGCTGTTTGGGAGGCAATCCCTGCAAGTGCCTGAGGCTGAAAAGCGCAACATTTGGCTGGCCATCCAGGCGCAGGTCAATGCTGTGGGAGTGACCCACAGGGACATAAAGGTCCTCAAAAAGCGCTGGTATGACCTGAGGATTGTAACCAAGAGGAAGATGGGCGACATCCAGAAGGAGGCCAGCCAGACTGGAGGTGGAACCAACAGGGCACCTGCCCTCACCGAACTGGAGGAGCTGGTGGGGGCCACAATCGAGCAAGAGAGCGTCGTGGGTCTTGGGGATGCCGACAGCTCTGCCAGAGCCGCCACACAACAAGGTAAGACGAAAGCACAGCAATGTAGCCCCCCCACCCCTATCCCACATCCCCCATTGTGAAACGAGAATCCCACTCCAGTCCACATGTGTTAGTGCAGACAGGCAATGCATTCTGGGAGATGTAGTCAGGGAAACACCAACCATGTAGTAAATGGCACAGGGCAACAAGGCATGACACACACATGAGGCACAAGGAGGCAGAGGACATTTTGGAATGTGAAATGATTTATTGTGATGCTTGCAATGCAGCCCTTCGGGGACACTGAGCCGATGTTGCATTTCTGTCCACAGATGTGACATCACGCAGGACAGGGCATGCTGCAGGAGAGAGGGCACACCGGCCACAAAGATCACCTCTGGCCAGCACAAGTTCAGCCCAGGGAGCAGGGCCACAGGCAGCCGCACCACCAACACAGGCAGCCTCGCCTCACCCAGAGCCAGCATCACCTCACCCAGAGCCAGCATCACCTCACCCAGAGCCAGCATCACCTCACCCAGAGCCAGCATCGCCACTCATGTTTGAGTCACCGGCCACATCTCCGCTTGCAGGTGTGAGAATGAGGAGGCGTCCAGCAGCCAGGCTGCGAGCCTTAGACACCTCGTCTGACGACAGCATGGGCCCTGAAGAACTCACCAGGCCCCAGGATGGGAGCCATGCCACTGTGCCCTACACCTCACAGGCAGCACAGACGGGAGCAAGAGGGCGCCGCAGGTCGCGTGTCCAGAGTCCACCAGCAACCATTGACAGCCATGGTGTCTTCTCGGGGCTCGAGGGCCAAATGTTAAAACAACAGCGCCTGCAAACAAAGGCAGTCATGTCAGTCCAGAGGCACATGCGGTTCATGAAAACTACATTAGTCAACATGGACAATAACATCAGCGCTATGGCAGCGGGCATTCGGGACATGTCCCAGTCAATCCAGCAGTTGTGCAGCAAATTAGATGCTGACATAGATGCACGGCGCCGGGAACGGCAGAGGAGGGACACTACCACCAGGGCACTCAACCGTCTGGCAACTGCCACTTCTCTACTCTGCCGGCGCTCTGTGTCGATGCAGGAGGGCCTGACACACTGCTGCAGCGACCTGTCTCGGGGGATGGTGCAGGTGACAAGTGCACTAGGGGTGCTATTAACTAGTCAGGCGTCGACAACTGCTGCAGGGGATGCTGCGGAAGAGCATCGACACCAGCAGCAGGAGCAGCATCACACCCCCTGTTCCAGAAGGACGCAGGAGCAGCAGGCGGCTTGGGGTTGGCTCTAGTGAGGATGCACAAGCCGTGCCATCCAACACTGCAGCGCGTATGCGCAAACATTGATGCAGCCCTGCTTAGCCACTTCCCAATGGGTGACGTAACCCTGGACTTACTCCTTGTATGCATGCTATGTTGCCAGATTGGCTTGTTCTTGTGTTCATGGCGTGGTGCCGCATTAAAACTACGTCATGATTTACCACAACTGGCTGTGTCCCCTTACTTACTCAGAAATAGTTGCATGTGATCTCTGCCCGTCTCTCTCTCCCATCTATTGCAGTTGGCACTCTAGCTGCGTTGCCCTCTGGCTGGCCTGACTCATCCTCGTTGTCCTCAAAATATGTTAGTTCCACATCTGTACCTTTCTTCGTGGCAAGGTTGTGCAGCATTGCACAAGTGACAATGATCTTGCAGCAGTTGATGGGTGTGTACTGGCGGGCGCCTCCGCTCTTGTGGAGGCAGCGGAACCTGCTCTTCAGTAGTCCAAACGTGCGCTCCACCACATTGCGTGTTGTTTTATGTGCCACGTTGTATCGTCTCTCACTCTGGGTTGATGGGTGTAGGTAGGGAGTGAGGATGAATGACCGGCAGGCATATGCACTGTCGCCTAGGTGAGTAAAAGGGAAACATCAGTCACATGCCTCTATACACTATGATTTGCAGGTTTCAAGGGGCGTCACTGTTACTTACCTAGCAGGTATCCCTCTCCAAATTCTCCGGCACTCAGTCGTGTGTAGATCCCACTGTTCTGGAAGATGTAAGAGTCGTGGGTGCTCCCAGGAAACTTCGCTACAATATCAGTGATAATGTTCCCTGCATCACAGATCACCTGCACATTGATGGAGTGGGTGGACTTTCTGTTCCTGTAGATGTGCTCAGTGTCAGCTGGTGGGCAGATTGGGATGTGTGTGCCATCAATACAGCCAATGACATGGGGGAACTGTGCCATGTGATAAAAGTCTGTTTTGGTTTTCTGCAGTGCAGCCTGTGTGTTTGGGAAGCTGATGTAGTGGTGCATTCTCTGCATCATGGCATCCAGGAACTTCCTGAAGAAACGTGACAGGCAACTCTGGGATACA